>NC_069503.1:708957071-709587071 GCF_027579735.1 Bombina bombina | reverse complement strand
TCCTGGTGGTACAGGAGGGGGGTCAACTACTGCAGGAAGTCGAGATTAAAAAATATAAAGGCCAGAATCTACAGGAGGAGGAATAAGAAGTATACAGCGATTATATCGATTCATAGAGTGAACCTGCGCCTCCATCTAGCACACCCAATCTATCTACACAGATTTCAGGAGAGACTGTGGGACGGCTGCGGTTCTGATATCTTGAGAGAAGTATGATCCCATATTGCACACTGCTTTGTATGTGTTATACCTTACTGAAGGTTCATAAAAGCCTGATCTCTCCCCCCGGCAGACCTATTGTATCGGCAATAGGTTCAATACTACAGCCTATTGCTACGTATCTTGACGGACTACTGCAGCCAGTGGTGAGGAATATGGAATCATTCCTACTTGATTCACAGGCACTACTGAAAAAAATCAAAGAACTACCACCCGTTGAAGAAGATGACTTGCTTGTCACACTTGATGTGACAAGCCTCTACACTGCAATTCCCCACTGGGAGGGACTACAAGCAGTACACAGACAGTTTGGCAAGTATCCATATATAGGACCCCCTATGGAGATTCTAATTAACCTTCTGGAATTCTGCCTCACTATGAACTACTTCCATTTTGAACACCACTTTTACCTACAGAGAACGGGGACAGCGATGGGGTCCAATGTGGACCCATCTTACGCCAACTTGTATATGGCGGAATCTGAATCCAACGACACAGAATTATTCAAAGATGCATGTATACTATTCTACAGACATCGATGATTTCATGTTGATCTGGAGAGGCAACAGAGCAACATTGGACATATGGTTTCAGAACCTGAATAATGCCAACCCGGCACTCAAGTTCAAAATGGAGACAGATGATAGAATGATTAACTTTTTGGACCTCAAGCTGTATAAAGATGGAAGACTTCTGAAAAGTACACTCTATAGAAAGGAGACAGATAGGAACTCCCTGCTCTCATTTATCAGTGGCCACCCACCATCGCTCAAGAGATCCCTGCCTAAGTCCCAATTTTAAAGGGTCCAAAGAAACAACTCGGATGAGGAGAGAGCCCAACAGCAGATTGAAAAAATTTACAAAAGATTCCAGGACAGAGGGTACCCCTCGAGGATCCTTGATTAGCAGTTTAAAAAAAACGCTGTTTCACAGACCCGCTCTCTGCTCTCTGCTGAGCGGGTCTGTTATATTTACTCAGCGCATCGGGCCAGCTGTATAGTCACAGCCCGGCCCGACCGCGCCATAAGACTAAGTGCAGCTCACTCCTGTGACAGGAGCGAGCTGCACTTAGTCTTATGGCGCGGTCGGGCCGGGCTGTGACTATACAGCTGGCCCGATTCGCTGAGTAAATATAACAGACCCGCTCAGCAGAGAGCGGGTCTGTGAAACAGCGTTTTTTTTTTTAAATTAATAGGGAAATTATGTTTTATAAATGTTTGGCTAATATAATGTTATATAATTCTGCACTATGTGCAGAATTATATAACATTATTTTTAAAGTTTACTGACACTTTAATCAGATTATAGCACATATGGCTTATCAGGGACTGATATCAAAGTTTCCCAAAAGGTTTTTCATTGCTCCTTTAACCTATTGTGAGCATTGCTATATACACATTTTTGCTATGTGGTTCTTTTATTAAGATAGGGTACTTGGTGTTCACTTTTAGTTAATATTGTTTACATGATTACATACCCCCCAACTGTCCCGAATTTTGCGCGACAGTCCCGATTTTAGGGATCTATCCCCCTGTCCCGGGTTGCTAGCCATCTGTCTCAATTTGCCCCAGGCATTTTAAAAAAAAAAGCAGCTGGCTTTGCTCTCACAGGGTTAGATACCTGTTATATTCCCTGTGGAAAAGGAATGGTGTGTGGGTTAAGCAGGAGTAAGAAGGCTGTATACACTCTGACCACGGGTAATGGTGACCTCTCTAACCTACCTCTGGTAGTGATGATGTCTAGCTCCTGATGATAATAGTAGCATGCCTTCAGTTTTATACAATGAGCAATGCTAATACCAGGGTAACGAACAGTGGCAGCCACAGACTGCCAGCTAATGTGCTTGCCAACCCCAGGACCCCATACAATGAATTACAGATACCCATATGTGATGTAGTGTGTGTGTCTATCTGTATCCATAACTTTGTGTGTGTATCTGTATGTATAACTTTATGCTATTTAGTGTGTGTGTCTGCATGTATAAATGTAAGCTATGTAGTGTGTGTATGTGTATCTGCGTGTATAAGTGTGTATCTGCATGTATAAGTGTATGCTATGTAGTGTGTGTGTGTGTCTGCATGTATAAGTGTATACTATGTAGTGTCTGTGTATCTGCATGTATAAGTGTATGCTATGTAATGTGTGTGTGTGTGTGTATCTGCATGTATAAGTGTATGCTATGTAGTGTCTGTGTATCTGCATGTGCAAGTGTATGCTATGTAGTGTGTGTGTATCTGCATGTATAAGTGTATGCTATGTAGTGTGTGTGTATCTGCATGTATAAGTGTATGCTATGTAGTGTGTGTGTATCTGCATGTATAAGTGTATGCTTTGTAGTGTGTGTGTATCTGCATGTATAAGTGTATGCTATGTAGTGTGTGTGTATCTGCATGTATAAGTGTATACTATGTAGTGTCTGTGTATCTGCATGTGCAAGTGTATGCTATGTAGTTTGTGTGTATCTGCATGTATAAGTGTATGCTATGTAGTGTGTGTGTATCTGCATGTATAAGTGTATGCTATGTCTTGTGTGTGTATCTGCATGTGTAAGTGTATGCTATGTAGTGTGATACTGTGCATTTTTGCTGACTTTAAAGGCCAGAATCTAGAATATTAATGGGGAATGCAGAGAGCAGTTTTAAAGAATGTATTATTAAATGTCCAATTAAGATAAAAATATTTAGCAATGTCTTTGCAAAGGCTAATTAAATACATAGCTCACATAGCCATACCAGTGGTTTGAGCTTGTGTTTGATTTGCTGCCTAAGTATATTAAAATATATGACTTTATTTAGAATTTTATTTATATTACATTGGTCTTATGATTTTTTAAGCCCCGCCCACCATATTTCATTTTTTTGCCGTGGGGGGGGGGGTGTCCCTCTTTTGAATTTTGAAATGTTGGGAGGTATGTGATTAGGTAGCTACATACACTGGGAGGGCTGTGGGAGTCTACACCTGTTGATTGCTGATTGTGAGAGTGGCATCACAGGTAATGACCTGGAACTGTATCACTTAGGTTAGTTTAAAAGGTACGGTGGTAAGTAGGTAGTGTATTGTTATTTTGTATTGTCTGACAAAGGGGGTAACACCCTGAAACGTTACTTTAAAGGTAACTTTGGAAATCCTGTTGAGTACATCCCCATTCTTTACTACTATCGTAGTAAAGCACCCTGGGTGGAAGAAATGTTAACCGTGGGTGCTGGCCTCCCTGCTGTCTATATATATACAGGGAGTGCAGAATTATTAGGCAAATGAGTATTTTGACCACATCATCCTCTTTATGCATATTGTCTTACTCCAAGCTGTATAGGCTTGAAAGCCTACTACCAATTAAGCATATTAGGTGATGTGCATCTCTGTAATGAGAAGGGGTGTGGTCTAATGACATAAACACCCTATATCAGGTGTGCATAATTATTAGGCAACTTCCTTTCCTTTGGCAAAATGGGTCAAAAGAAGGACTTGACAGGCTCAGAAAAGTCAAAAATAGTGAGATATCTTGCAGAGGGATGCAGCACTCTTAAAATTGCAAAGCTTCTGAAGCGTGATCATCGAACAATCAAGCATTTCATTCAAAATAGTCAACAGGGTCGCAAGAAGCGTGTGGAAAAACCAAGGCGCAAAATAACTGCCCATGAACTGAGAAAAGTCAAGCGTGCAGCTGCCAAGATGCCACTTGCCACCAGTTTGGCCATATTTCAGAGCTGCAACATCACTGGAGTGCCCAAAAGCACAAGGTGTGCAATACTCAGAGACATGGCCAAGGTAAGAAAGGCTGAAAGACGACCACCACTGAACAAGACACACAAGCTGAAACGTCAAGACTGGGCCAAGAAATATCTCAAGACTGATTTTTCTAAGGTTTTATGGACTGATGAAATGAGAGTGAGTCTTGATGGGCCAGATGGATGGGCCCGTGGCTGGATTGGTAAAGGGGAGAGAGCTCCAGTCTGACTCAGACGCCAGCAAGGTGGAGGTGGAGTACTGGTTTGGGCTGGTATCATCAAAGATGAGCTTGTGGGGCCTTTTCGGGTTGAGGATGGAGTCAAGCTCAACTCCCAGTCCCTACTGCCAGTTTCTGGAAGACACCTTCTTCAAGCAGTGGTACAGGAAGAAGTCTGCATCCTTCAAGAAAAACATGATTTTCATGCAGGACAATGCTCCATCACACGCGTCCAAGTACTCCACAGCGTGGCTGGCAAGAAGGGTATAAAAGAAGAAAATCTAATGACATGGCCTCCTTGTTCACCTGATCTGAACCCCATTGAGAACCTGTGGTCCATCATCAAATGTGAGATTTACAAGGAGGGAAAACAGTACACCTCTCTGAACAGTGTCTGGGAGGCTGTGGTTGCTGCTGCACACAATATGATGGTGAACAGATCAAAAACACTGACAGAATCCATGGATGGCAGGCTTTTGAGTGTCCTTGCAAAGAAAGGTGGCTATATTGGTCACTGATTTGTTTTTGTTTTGTTTTTGAATGTCAGAAATGTATATTTGAGAATGTTGAGATGTTATATTGGTTTCACTGGTAAAAATAAATAATTGAAATGGGGTATATATTTGTTTTTTGTTAAGTTGCCTAATAATTATGCACAGTAATAGTCACCTGCACACACAGATATCCCCCTAAAATAGCTATAACTAAAAACAAACTAAAAACTACTTCCAAAACTATTCAGCTTTGATATTAATGAGTTTTTTGGGTTCATTGAGAACATGGTTGTTGTTCAATAATAAAATTAATCCTCAAAAATACAACTTGCCTAATAATTCTGCACTCTTTGTATATAGTATATATATATATATATATATATTAATAAAAATAAATTTTTCTTCTATATGAAGAACATTGGAATATAAAGCATTCATAACTACCTTTGAGTTTAGCGCAGTTGATCAAACGTAGTGTCAGGTTAACTGTTAGTTGTTTTTCAATTAGCGTTCCCATACAAGCCTAGGGCCCCATATTTAAAACATCGACAAGGAAGTGTTATGTAAAATGCGCATCAGGGGCACAACCGTTAGAGCATAGGCTCTCTTTTTTAACCTAGCTTACTAACTTAATTGCATGCAGAATTTTGCCTTAAAGGGACAGGAAACACCAACATTTTCTTTCATGGATTGGATAGAACATACAATTTTAAACAACTTTAACATTTACTTCTATTATCAAATTTGCTTAATTATCTTGTTATCCCTTGCTGAAGGAACAGCCTTGCACTACTGGCAGCAAGCTGAACACATCTAGTTAGCAAATTACAAAAAGACAAATGTGTGCAGGCACCAATCAGCCACTAGCTTCCAATAGTGTAGGATATGTGTGTATTCTTTTTCAACAAGAGATACCAAGAGAACGAAGCAAGTTTAATTTTGACTTTCCTATCCCTTTAATGTAATTAGTATAAAAGTAATAAGAAGCTTAGTCTTAGATAATATTTTACACACGGAATAGAATCATTGTAACTCAAGCTCACAATATATCATGAGCTGATTAATCAGGCAGATATATAAACAATACTAGCATTTGAAAAATGTAGGCAACATCTAGATTACAAATTAATCTCAAAGTGATTTTCAATTTAAAGGTGTGTGTGGAGTGCTTGTCCTGTTTAATATTGTTTTTCAATAAATCAGCGTGAATGGCATGTGACGAAGTGATGGAATGTAAATGATAAAACTGCACTCAGAAAAAATAATACAAATAAGGGTACGGCAATCTTTTCCTGTGCAAGAATTACTTGCATTTAAGTAACACTCCAAACATTAGCAAACATGGCCACTACCATCCTCGCAACCCGCACTTCGTTTATTCGAAAATATTGGCCTGGCCAAAGTGCAGCTTACCCTTCCTAGCATGCCCCAATAACTCCCCCTAAACCCCTATACATACGTCACATTTAAACTACACTCTCCCTGCTCTTCCCAGCTAACTCCCCCTGGCTAATGTGCGCTGGTATTACAAGTTGACAGCAATGCGAATGCAAACTCGCGTTCACATTGCTGGGAAGCATTGAGCTCACTAGAGCACGCTTCCATAGGCTCCAATGGAAGCCTTGTTCTGATGCCATCAGAACCTAAGCTCAGCGAAGGGAGTATATAGTGCAGCGTTGGCAGCAAATTTAAATATATATGTATGTGAATATATACATATATATTCATGTGTTAATATGTGTATATACAACACATAAATATATCTGTATATACACATATTGATACATAAATATATCTGTATATACACATATTGATACATAAATATATCTGTATATACACATATTGATACATAAATATATCTGTATATACACATATTGACACATAAATATATCTGTATATAACACATATTGACACATAAATATATCTGTATATACACATATTGACACATAAATATATCTGTATATACACATATTGATACATAAAATATATCTGTATATACACATATTGACACATAAATATATCTGTATATACACATATTTGACACATAAATATATCTGTATATACACATATTGACACATAAATATATCTGTATATACACATATTGATACATAAATATATCTGTATATACACATATTGATACATAAATATATCTGTATATACACATATTGACACATAAATATATCTGTATATACACATATTGACACATAAATATATCTGTATATACACATATTGACACATAAATATATCTGTATATACACATATTGATACATAAATATATCTGTATATACACATATTGACACATAAATATATCTGTATATACACATATTGATAAATAAATATATCTGTGTATACACATATTGATACATAAATATATCTGTATATACACATATTGATACATAAATATATCTGTATATACACATATTGATACATAAATATATCTGTATATACACATATTGATACATGAATATATCTGTATATACACATATTGATACATAAATATATCTGTATATACACATATTGACACATAAATATATCTGTATATACACATATTGACACATAAATATATCTGTATATACACATTGATACATAAATATATCATGTATATACACATATTGATACATAAATATATCTGGTAATACACATATTGACACATAAAATATCTGTATCTACACATATTGATACATAAATATATCTGTATATACACATATTGATACATAAATATATCTGTATATACACATATTGACACATAAATATATCTGTATATACACATATTGATACATAAATATATCTGTATATACGACATATTGACACATAAATATATCTGTATATACACATATTGACACATAAATATATCTGTATATACACATATTGATACATAAATATATCTGTATATACACATATTGATACATAAATATATCTGTATATACACATATTGACACATAAATATATCTGTATATACACATATTGATACATAAATATATCTGTATATACACATATTGATACATAAATATATCTGTATATACACATATTGACACATAAATATATCTGTATATACACATATTGATACATAAATATATCTGTATATACACATATTGATACATAAATATATCTGTATATACACATATTGACACATAAATATATCTGTATATACACATATTGACACATAAATATATCTGTATATACACATATTGATACATAAATATATCTGTATATACACATATTGACACATAAATATATCTGTATATACACATATTGATACATAAATATATCTGTATAAACATATTGACACATAAATATATCTGTATATACACATATTGACACATAAATATATCTGTATATACACATATTGACACATAAATATATCTGTATATACACATATTGATACATAAATATATCTGTATATACACATATTGATACATAAATATATCTGTATATACACATATTGACATAAAATATATCTGTATATACACATATTGATACATAAATATATCTGTATACACATATTGATACATAAATATATCTGTATATACACATATTGACACATAAATATATCTGTATATACACATATTGACACATAAATATATCTGTATATACACATATTGACACATAAATATATCTGTATATACACATATTGATACATAAATATATCTGTTATACACATATTGACACATAAATATATCTGTATAACATATTGACACATAAATATATCTGTATATACACATATTGACACATAAATATATCTGTATATACACATATTGATACATAAATATATCTGTATATACACATATTGATACATAAATATATCTGTATATACACATATTGACACATAAATATATCTGTATATACACATATTGATACATAAATATATCTGTATATACACATATTGATACATAAATATATCTGTATATACACATATTGACACATAAATATATCTGTATATACACATATTGATACTTAAAAATATCTGTATATACACATATTGATACATAAATATATCTGTATATACACATATTGACACATAAATATATCTGTATATACACATATTGACACATAAATATATCTGTATATACACATATTGATACATAAATATATCTGTATATACACATATTGACACATAAATATATCTGTATATACACATATTGACACATAAATATATCTGTATATACACATATTGACACATAAATATATCTGTATATACACATATTGACACATAAATATATCTGTATATACACATATTGATACATAAATATATCTGTATATACACATATTGATAACATAAATATATCTGTATATACACATAATGATACATAAATATATCTGTATATACACATATTGATACATAAATATATCTGTATATACACATATTGATACATAAATATATCTGTATATTACACCATATAGATACATAAATATATCTGTATATACACATATTGACAACATAAATAATCTGTATATACACATATTGACACATAAATATATCTGTATATACACATATTGATACCTTAAATATATCTGTATATACACATATTGATACATAAATATATCTGTATATACACATATTGACAACATAAATTATCTGTTAATAAACATATTGACACATAAATATATCTGTATATACACATATTGATACATAAATATATCTGTATATACACATATTGACACATAAATATATCTGTTATTAACATATTGACACAATAAATTTATCTGTATATACACATATTGATACATAAACATATCTGTATATACACTATTGATACATAAAATATCTGTATTACACATATTGACACATAAATATATCTGTATATACACATATTGATACATAAACATATCTGTATATACACATATTGATAAATAAATATATCTGTATATACATATATTGACACATAAATAAATCTGTATATACACATATTGACACATAAATATATCTGTATATACACATATTGATACATAAATATATCTGTATATACACATATTGACACATAAATATATCTGTATATACAACATATTGACACATAAATATATCTGTGGTATAACACATATTGACACATTAAATATATCTGTAGTATACACATATTGACACATAAATATATCTGTATATCCCATATTATACATAAAATAATCTGTATATACACATATTGACACATAAATATCTGTTATATACACATTTTGATACATAAATATATCTGTATATACACATATTGACACATAAATATATCTGTATATAAACATATTGACACATAAATATATCTGTATATACACATATTGAACATAAATATATCTGTATATACACATATTGACCATAAATATATCTGTATATACACATATGACACATAAATATATCTGTATATACACAAATTGATACATAAATATATCTGTATATACAATATTTGATACATAAATATATCTGTATATACACATATTGACACATAAATATATCTGTATATACACATATTGATACATAAATATATCTGTATATACACATATTGATACATAAATATATCTGTATATTACACATATTGATACATAAATATATTCTGTATATACATATTGACACATAAATATGTCTGTATATACACATATTGACACATAAATATATCTGTATATACACATATTGATACATAAATATCTGTATATACACATATTGATACATAAATATATCTGTATATACACATATTGACACATAAATATATGTAAATAAGCATATTGACACATAAATATATCTGTATATACACATATTGATACATAAATATATCTGTTTTATTACACATATTGACACATAATATATCTGTTATACACATATTGACACATAAATATATCTGTATATACACATATTGACACATAAATATATCTGTATATTCACATATTGATACATAAATATATCTGTATATACACATATTGACACATAAATACATCTGTATATACACATATTGATACATAAATATATCTGTATATACACATATTGATACATAAATATATCTGTATATACACATATTGACACATAAATATATCTGTATATACACATATTGACACATAAATATATCTGTATATACACATATTGACACATAAATATATCTGTATATACACATATTGATACATAAATGTATCTGTATATACACATATTGACACATAAATACATCTGTATATACACATATTGATACATAAATATATCTGTATATACACATATTGATACCTAAATATATCTGTATATACACATATTGACACATAAATATATCTGTATATACACATATTGACACATAAATATATCTGTATATACACATATTGACACATAAATATATCTGGTATATACACATATTGATACATAAATATATCTGTATATACAACATATTGACACATAAATATATCTGTATATACACATATTGATACATAAATATATCTGTATATACACATATTGACACATAATATATCTGTATATACACATATTGACACATAAATATATCTGTATATACATATATTGACACATAAATATATCTGTAAATAAGCATATTGACACATAAATATATCTGTATATACACATATTGATACATAAATATATCTGTATATACACATATTGACACATAAATATATCTGTATATACACATATTGATACATAAATATATCTGTATATACACATATTGATACATAAATATATCTGTATATACACATATTGACACATAAATATATCTGTATATACACATATTGACACATAAATATATCTGTATATACACATATTGATACATAAATATATCTGTATATACACATATTGATACATAAATATATCTGTATATACACATATTGACACATAAATATATCTGTATATACACATATTGACACATAAATATATCTGTATATACACATATTGACACATAATATATCTGTATATACACATATTGATACATAAATATATCTGTATATACACATATTGACACATAAATATATCTGTATATACACATATTGATACATAAATATATCTGTATATACACATATTGATACATAAATATATCTGTATATACACATATTGATACATAAATATATCTGTATATACACATAATTGACACATAAATATATCTGTATATACACATACTGACACATAAATATATCTGTATATACACATATTGCACACATAAATATATCTTTATATACACATATTGATACATAAATATATCTGTATATACACATATTGATACATAAATATATCTGTATATACACATATTGACACATAAATATATCTGTATATACACATATTGACACATAAATATATCTGTATATACACATATTGACACATAAATATATCTGTATATACACATATTGACACATAAATATATCTGTATATACACATATTGACACATAAATATATCTGTATATACACATATTGACACATAAATATATCTTTATATACACATATTGATACATAAATATATCTGTATATACACATATTGATACATAAATATATCTGTATATACACATATTGACACATAAATATATCTGTATATACACATATTGACACATAAATATATCTGTATATACACATATTGACACATAAATATATCTGTAAATAAGCATATTGACACATAAATATATCTGTATATACACATATTGATACATAAATATATCTGTATATACACATATTGACACATAAATATATCTGTATATTCACATATTGACACATAAATATATCTGTATATACACATATTGACACATAAATATATCTGTATATACACATATTGACACATAAATATATCTGTATATACACATATTGATACATAAATATATCTGTATATACACATATTGACACATAAATATATCTGTATATACACATATTGACACATAAATATATCTGTATATACACATATTGACACATAAATATATCTGTAAATAAGCATATTGACACATAAATATATCTGTATATACACATATTGATACATAAATATATCTGTTATATACACATATTGACACATAAATATATCTGTATATACACATATTGATACATAAATATATCTGTATTACACATATTGATACATAATATATCTGTATATACACATATTGACACATAAATATATCTGTATATACACATATTGACACATAAATAAATCTGTATATACACATATTGATACATAAATATATCTGTATATACACATATTGATACATAAATATATCTGTATATACACATATTGACACATAAATATATCTGTAAATAAGCATATTGACACATAAATATATCTGTATATACACATATTGATACATAAATATATCTGTATATACACATATTGACACATAAATATATCTGTATATACACATATTGACACATAAATATATCTGTATATACACATATTGACACATAAATATATCTGTATATACACATATTGACACATAAATATATCTGTATATACACATATTGATACATAAAATATATCTGGTATATACACATATTGACACATAAATACATCTGTAGTATACAGCATATTGATACATAAATATATCTGTATATACACATATTGATACATATATATCTCTGAATATACACATATTGACACATAAAATATATCTGTATATACACATAATTGACACATAAATATATCTGTATATACACATATTGACACATAAATATATCTTTATATACACATATTGATACATAAATATATCTGTATATACACATATTGAAACATAAATATATCTGTATATACACATATTGACACATAAATATATCAGTATATACACATATTGACACATAAATATATCTGTATATACACATATTGACACATAAATATATCTGTAAATAAGCATATTGACACATAAATATATCTGTATATACACATATTGATACATAAATATATCTGTATATACACATATTGACACATAAATATATCTGTATATTCACATATTGACACATAAATATATCTGTATATACACATATTGACACATAAATATATCTGTATATACACATATTGACACATAAATATATCTGTATATACACATATTGACACATAAATATATCTGTATATACACATATTGATACATAAATATATCTGTATATACACATATTGACACATAAATATATCTGTATATACACATATTGATACTAAAATATATCTGTATATACACATATTGATACATAAATATATCTGTATATACACATATTGATACATAAATATATCTGTATATACACATATTGATACATAAATATATCTGTATATACACATATTGATACATAAATATATCTGTAAATACACATATTGATACATAAATATATCTATATATACACATATTGATACATAAATATATCTGTATATACACATATTGATACATAAATATATCTGTATATACACATATTGATACATAAATATATCTGTAAATACACATATTGATACATAAATATATCTGTATATACACATATTGACACATAAATATATCTGTAAATAAGCATATTGACACATAAATATATCTGTATATACACATATTGATACATAAATATATCTGTATATACACATATTGATACATAAATATATCTGTATATACACATATTGACACATAAATATATCTGTATATACACATATTGACACATAAATATATCTGTATATACACATATTGATACATAAATATATCTGTATATACACATATTGACACATAAATATATCTGTATATACACATATTGAGGACATAAAATATATCTGTATATACACATATTGACACATAAATATATCTGTATATACACATATTGATACATAAATATATCCTGTATATACACATATTGATACATAAATATATCTGTATATACACATATTGACACATAAATATATCTGTAAATAAGCATATGCATATATATAAACTGGGAACACGCAGTTTCTATAGACCCAATGTTTTTTTTTCTAACACCCCACCTCCCGCCAACTTTAGTCCCCAAATACTGCCTAGTGCAGTTATTTTATTAAAAAACAAAGATGCTGTTCTCTCTCTTTTTTTTTTTTTTTAATAAAATACACTAGACTGTATTTTGAGGGATTTGGTGAACATTATAAATTAACCAGAGATCTGATCTCTATATATGTAGGTGTATACATACTGTATATAAATGTGCTTTTGATGCACTTGGCGAACATTTTTTAAGTCTTAGGGGCCAATTTACCAAAGTGCGAGCAGGACATCATACGCTGTCAGCATTTATCATTGCTCAAGTAGTTCTGGTGAAATGCTTGTGCAATGCCGCCCCCTGCAGATTTGGGGCCAAACAGCCGCTAGCAGGGGGTGTCAATCAGCCTGATCGTATAGGATCGGGCGGATTGAAGACTGCAGCCTCAGAGGCAGCGAGCAAGTTATAGAGCAGCAGTCTTTAGACCGCTGCTTCATAACTACTGTTTTTTCCGGTGAGCCTGAAGGTTTGTGCAGAAAACTTTCGGCCCCTTACACTTTATGCTAAGGTCTTCAGGTTGCGCTAATCCGTTGAGCACAAATTTTTTTGAGCTTTGAGCACAATCAATTACTTTCAAATTGTAATACATGTGCTAGTTAGCGAGGTTGATTTATTCCTTATTGAATCCCATACTAACATTAGCAAGTCACTTCTAATCTATCCCAAAAAAGGAAAAGTACAGTACACTGTACTGTTAAGTAGTGCAATATCAAATACAACACAGGATAACCGGGTTTTCTAATAGATTTCCAATGGATCAGAATCGCTTAAAATTTGACAACCCCTCCAAAAAAAATGGATTGGGATAGATCCCTTCATTGCTAAAAGTCAATAAAACAACAGCAGTCTAAGGATGAGAAAAATAATGCAATTATACATTTATCGAACCCATCTAAACATGCACACTACAATTACAGCTAAAAGTATGAAGTGGGAATAAATACACAAGAAACTCAGATGCATGTTTGGTTAATAAAGTGGTGGGATGGGTAATTTCAGTGTTATTTAAAGGGACATAAAACCCACCTTTTTTGATAATTTAGTTAGAGTATGCAATTTTTAACAACTTTAAATTTACTTTTATTATCTAATTTGTTTTGTTCTCTTGGTATCCTTTGTTGGAAAGCATACCTAGGTAGGCTCAGAAGCTGCTGATTGGTAGCTGCACATATATGTTTCATGTTATTGATTTAGCCATGTGCGTTGCAGTTTCTTCAACAAAGGATACAAAGTGAATAAAGCAAATTAGATAATAGAAGTAAATTGGAAAGTTGTTTAAAATTGTATGCTCTATCTTAATCATAAAAGAAAAAAAATTGGGTTTCATGTCCCTTTAACTTTACTCATTGGACAACATGAAAAAATAATTAATTAAACCTGAGAAAGTTTTATACAAGAAACACTACTCTTTAAAATACTAACATAAAGCCTAGGTAACAATAGTAGTACCTAATAAATCAGCTAACAATGTTGTAGAGATTTGAAAAAAATTGTTATTCTTAAATTATTATTATTATGTTTATTTGGCCAACTCTTCATGCAATTTAACAGTAGAAATTGTGTTTTTTTCTGTAATCCCCAGGGAGGGAGGCTGGGTGTATCCTGAAGGATCTCTTACACCAACCCTGCAACATGCTATACAGTGATTGCTTGATAAGTGGAAAAGCACATTAATTTCTGAAAAATAAAAAAAACATTACGAAATCATGTGAATTTTGTTAACAAAATATGATTAAAATACTCTTAAAACACATTTTGTAGTTATCTACTCAGTGCTTCTTAATTCATTATTTGCAGTATGTGTCTGTCTATCTATCTGTCTGTCTGTCTGTCTATCTATCTATCTATCTATCTATCTATCTGATCCCTTCAAACAGTGGATTAACAGGTTAAATTATGGAGACACCACTATGTTTACTGTACACCAGAACCACTGGAATGCAAAACAAAGTTTCATTCCTTTTTTCTTTGCCCCATCCTAATTTCACTGCTTATTACAGCTTTATGATCATATTTATATCTATACAAATCCAAAATCATTAAATGTTATTTTAAAAATCTAACCAATCAATTATTCTGAAACAATCGCTGTAAACAGAACATAAACTAACATGATAACTTAATTTTTCTTGTATCACAGGGAAAACATAACGTTAATGAAATTACTCATAAAACATTTATGCAAATAGGAATTAAGTTAAATATAATGATTCTATAATTCTATTTCTCTTGAGAGAAAATAAAATGAGTCATTAGGCCCATGAAAGGCTAAATACGAATTCTAAATTTAAATTAAACATGTTTATAATGCAGCCCTCCTTTGTAGGTTTGGATATGTAAGACAGAATGTTATATCTGAACAAATATTTTGCTTCTGTGCCTTCAATAATCCTGTAAAATAACCTTCATCAATATATCTAGGTCTAACAGTCTAAAAAAAATAAATTAAAAGAGAAGGCAGATAATGACTTTCTAGACAATGGGGCCGATTCATCAATGTCTGGTGGACATGATCCGCTGTAGCGTATCATTTCCGCCAGACATCGCTGAATCCCGACAGCATACGCTGTCAGCATTTAACATTGCACACTGATAAGGCATAAATACAACATTGAATGAAATAAGTAAAAAAGAAACACGTACCTGCTAAAGCTGTTTAAGAGGCTACTCTATACCATAATGCATGAAGATTGCAGCCAAAATCTTATTCTGCATGAAGTAAAGAAAGATCCACACCAAAAATCCTGCCTGTCTGCACTTCATGGTCATACCCATATGATTCCCCTAAAGGTGTATCACCGGTGATGTCACCAGGGGTCGGGGGGTGGGTGTTAAATTCTTAGAAAAATAAACCAAGTATCCCTACAAAATTAAAAAACCCTATGCTGCTCACTCAGCCTGTATTACTAAATGTAAACTTTGAAGGACACAAACGTTAAGCTAAGCAGGGCTGTCTGTAACAAAGTATCAGCATCCAACTATGCTGGAGAGTCACAGTCCAGTCATTTTGAATAATGTGTCCAGGTTCCCGGGCGGTCTGAAACCCAGACACATAATTTGAAACCCAGAGGTGGCAACCCTACTGGGACAGAATGAACAATCGGGTGGGACACTGGGACAGCGCCTCCAAACAGGGACAATCCCAGCAAAACTGGGACTTCCGGTAAGCCTACATATAGGAATATCTATTTAGAAATACTTAGAACATATTCTGCTATGCATCTTTAGAGATGTATCTGTGTGTATCTCTATGTTAAAGCCCTTTGCCTGCCTTTTTTTTCTAACACCTGAGATCTCATATCTTTGAGCCCTTATAACTTTTTTGTGCAATATTTTTTGTGAATTACTTTTATTAGATGGTGTTATTTTGAGTGCAATTGTACTTTGTAATGTATTTTTGATGTGTTTTGTTACACTTTATTTCACAAAACAGTTAACCACAGCTCTGAGGATGCGGAAATCATTCTAGCGGAAATCATGATTGTGTTCAAGCAATCACGTTTTCTTTCAACTTGTAATACCAGCACAAATTAATCTGCGTGCAAACGATTGCGAAAACCTGATATCGCTTGTGCATAAACGTTTGAACTCCACTCAATCTGGCCCTTAGTGATATTCTTTTTTATAATTTTTATGTAATGTTGCAATTTTAGAATAAAGAGGCAGAGCTTGATCTGGTGCAACACATTTATTTTGTGATTTTCATCTGAAACAGATACAGTAAATACTCTGCTTTACTCTTTTTTTTTTTTTTTTTAAAGATTTTATTTATCATCAACAGCATACAAATAATGCAAATCAGTCTGTACAGCACATGGCAGACATAGATTCCTGTCTGTCCATGGTTAGTTGGAACAGCAATTTTATACCAGGGTCAACAGGAGACGCAGTTAATAGGAAAAAAAGAAGGAGAGAGAAAAGAAGACAACAAGAAAAAAAGACAATCAAAAACAAAATCAACTTTCAGTTATACGACCAACTTGTTATAGGCATCGAGCAACCGAATTAGCCTCTTGCTTTTGAGGCTCTTAACTTATATCCAATCGGCCATTAGTAGCTTGTATTCATTTTAAGTAAAGTCCGGGTAGCTCTCACCTACCCGGGTCTATTAAGAGGATAATCACTTGCTTAATATTACCCTAGCTAGTGGTTCATAGGGTGAGCACGAAAGGGGCGGGGGGAAAAAAAAGGGGAGGGGGGGAGAGATTCTCCTTCTCCCGCTCCCTCCTCTCCTACAATTTCCGTCTGAAGCTAATCAACTCCAAACCAGGAGCTGGGGAGTGACCACTGTTCTATCTGTTGTTGCACCCAGATAGATGTTTTGAAGGGCCTAGTAATTTGGCATTGGGCGTGTCTCGGTAGAGAATAGATGTAGTGCTTCCATTTATTAAAAAACCTGCCAATTTGTTTGGGGCTAGGATTTCTTAAATTAATCTGGTCCACAATGCTCTGGTATTGAATGGCATTAAAAAACTCAACCAGTTTAGGGGCTTTCTCACCCTTCCAGGTCTTTAAAATTAGGTTCCTCCCAATCAGTATTAGTAGGTTTATAAATCTAACATTGGGGAGTTCTGGAGAGTATTCACAAAGAAAAAATATCTGATGCATTTCCAATTTGAATCTTATTCCCAAGATCCTACTGCTCTGGAAGGAAATTTTTTGCCAGAATTGGAGAATTTTCGGGCATGAACAGAAACAGTGGACAATATCTGCTCTAGCAAAGCCACATCTAGAACAATTTCCTTGATCCCTTGCCCATTTCACCATTCTATCTGGGGTGAAATAGGCCATGTTGAATGTTTTCAAATGTGATTCTTTATGGCTACTTAATGATGTTGCCTTAGCAACTAATGTCACACTTTGCCTTATCATAATCAACGTCTAATCTTACCTTGGTCCACTTTGCCTTAATATCTAGCATGTTACTTTCGCCCAGGTAATTCAATAGTAGCCTATAAATTTGAGAGATAGACCCTGCCCCTCCCTGATAGTGCTTAATCAGAGCCCCCAGTTCTCTACTATCTAGCTCTGGCCCTGTTTCTTGCCTTAGTTCCCCTATCCAATGCCTGGCTTGAAGATAGGTGTAAAAATGTGTTTTTGGAAGGCAATATTCTTGGGACACATCAGCAAACGTCTTGGTTATCAATGTCTGCGCTTCACATAGTTGTGCTAAATATTTCTATCCCCTCTCGGCCCACAAAGAATAGACCGCTGTACCCACTCCAGGTGGGAAGTCTGGGTTACCTATCAATGGAAGAAACTGTGACTTAGCAAAATTTTATTTAATCTCCCCAAAAAAATTCTGCGATGTGGCTATAATAAATTTAAATGAATATAATTGAGCAATATTGCTAGGGAGTTTAGCTGCAGGATAATGTAAAATTGCTTGTAGCGAGAATGGGGCTATCAAACTAGTTAACATTTAAAAAAATGTCACTCGCTCCCTACCTACGATCCAGTCTAATGCATACTTACAAAGGGAAGCATAGTTGTAGTATTTAATGTTTGGACAAGCCATACCACCGAATCTTCTAGGTAAGGATAATTTGAGCAGAGATATACGGGGCTTCTTATCCTTCCAAACAAATTTATTAAAGATCCTGTTAAGATAAATAATATCTTTTTTGTACAAGAGGAGGGGAATATTCTGAAGAAAATAGAGCAGTTTGGGGAATAAGACTACTTTAATTAACATGAGCCGAGCCGACAATGTTAATGGAAGATCCCCCCATATATGGAGTTTCTCTGCCATATCTCTAATGCACTGATCAAAGTTTAGGGCATACCATAATTTAGGATTACGTGCCAAAGAAATCCCCAGATACCTAATTTGTTCCGTTTCGTGGAATGGGTGCGGGATGGGGTTAGTAGGTTTGTTTATCCATAGTAGTTCCGACTTCTCATAGTTTATTTTGTAGCCTGAAAAGGAGCTAAATAGGTTAAAGAGACATAGTACTCGTGGGACCGCAACTGCCGTATAACTCAAATAAAGGAGTAAATCGTCTGCGAAAAGAGACAGTACTACTTTTTGCCTCCCTAGATGGATACCTTGAAGCTCTTGTCTCAAGAGAATCGCTAATGGTTTGAGAGCAGCATTAAAAAGTAGTGGTGACAGTGGACACCCTTGTCTTGTGCCTCTTTTTAATGGCAACCTATCCGTAGTATCACCATTCACAATAATCGATGAGAGTGGGGCACGGTATAACTAGCGAATAAACTGTTGAAAAACTCCAGTCAAGCCGAACCTCTCCAAAGATGTAAAAATAGAGTCAAATGCTTTTTCAGCGTCGACCGTTAAAATAGCGAGGTCCGGCTTGAGACGAGACCCCTTGCCCTCAGATTTATTCCAATAGGCATCCAATACCAGCTGGACCCTACGCAAGTTCTTAACTGGATTCCTACCTGCCATAAATCCTGTTTGGTCTACGTGTATAATATGTTCTAGGCAGGGTTTTAGCCTGTTTGCTATGTTAGCGGTAAGAATCTTGTAATCTTGATTTAGTAAAGATATTGGTCTATAAGATGTAGGTGACTCTGGATCTTTACCTTTCTTAAGGATCAATACTATATTAGATTCCGCAAAATAGTTGTGACTGCATCTGGCTATTAATATAGTAATCATTAAATAACGCACAAAGATTAGGGGGAATCGAATCAATTATGAGTTTGTAGAACTCCACTGGTAATGAATCTGAGCCCGGGGCTTTTCCTATTTTAAGTTTCTTTATCATGTTCACAATTTCTGTTATCGTAATAGGTTCACTTATCTTCTGCAACTCCATTTGATCTACTTGAGGTAAATTAATCTTTTGCCAGAACTGCTCCTTACTCTGAACATCAATCTTTTTGGATGAATATAATTCCTGGAAGAATTCCGAGAAAGCCTCCCTAATTCCTGAAGCTTCAGTGAACCTCTTATTTTTATATTTCAGGGCTGTAATATAGTTCTTAGCTTGTCTGGTTTTGGAGATTTTTGCTAAGTATTTTGCTGAATTCCCTTGTACCCCTGTGAAAAATACCTTCTGCTTTTGATCTTCAAGTATTGAATATTGTTTGAGTTCTATATCACGAGCTGTCTTACTATCCTTATACTTTTTCCATGTAGTCGTGGAGGGGTCATTAATATAGTTCCTATAGCTATTTCTAAGGGTATTAGAAAGTTCTTCTTCTCTTTTGATCCTAATAGACTTAGCCCTAACCAGATATGCTTTGATCTCCCCTCTAAATACTGCCTTGGCAGTTTCCCAGAATATCTCTGGTTTGTGTCTATACTCTGCGTTCTCCTCAGAGAACTGTCTCCATCTGTTCTGTAACCATGTTTTAAAATGCACATTAGTAGCAAGATACTGTGCAAAAAACAGTCTGAAATTGCATGCCGAGAGGGGATCTTTTAATCCTACTTCCAATGTAATAATAGAATGGTCTGATACAACAATTTCCTGAATATTTGACTTAATACCCATCCTCATCAAATGTTTAGCCACTAGAAAAAAGTCTATTCTGGAGAAGGACTTATGCACCCCCGAGACACGTGTACTCTCTGCTGTTTGGATTTTGTGCCCGCCATATGTCCTGTAATGCGAGTTTATGACATAGCCTTCACAATAGTTTTGTTTCTCGTGATTTCCTAGGGGTATTCCTTACTCTAGACCTATCTAAAATATGTGAGAAGACCATATTAAAATCCCCTACCATCACTATATCTTTCCCTATATAGAGAAACAATTTCAAGCTAATATTCTGCCAGAACGCTGAGTCTACTATATTTGGCCCATATACATTACAAAATATGAAAGTGTTCCCCTTAATAACTGCTTCTATGATTTGGTATCTCCCATCTACATCATTCTACTCAGTCTACTGAGACAATGTGGTATTGCAGCTGTTTGTGAAACATTATAGCCAATCCTCTCTTCGCTTTATCATGGGGGGTGTAAATCACCTCCCCAACCCACTTATATTTAAGTTTAGCCGCCTCTACTGGTTTCAGATGCGTCTCTTGAATAAAAGCTATATCTGGATTCTTAGCCCCCAAATGTCTAATCATTAACTTTCTTTGCATAGGTGTAGAGATCCCACCTATGTTCCAGGAAGCCAACTTTAATTTAACCATCTAACTCCCGAGTAAGAGAGAAAAAAAAAAAAAAAGGGGCGGAGGGTAATCCCCTTCCGTGCCCACTCCTGCCTCCCCAGCTATGTGAAGGTACATATATTAATATAAACAATATTGAACTTAAATGTTTAGGACAATATCTTGAAACAGTTACTTTACTGCTCATCTGCTGAAATCTGAACCCTAAGAGTCTTAAAAACAAATAAAACTCCCCTCTTCGGTCCAGGATATATCTTACCATATCACTTTATAAACTAAAAATAACAGAAACATTTTCCTGCTTGATACTCTACTTAACCTCCTAACAATCTCGCTATAGAGTCTTATTCAACCCCTATGTTCTGACAGAATAGCTGGATTTCCTCCATTTTGCTGAAAATATTAATTTCACCCTCCCTATCAACAATAATCTTGGCCGGGTAAACCAATCTAGCTTTGTAATTGGCCTTGATCAATTTGGAACAGAATGGTGCCATTTGTCTTTGCTTATTCTGGGTCTCGACAGAGAAGTCCTGAAATAAAAGGATCTTATGTGGGCCCAACATTATATTGTTATTTTTATGATATAGCCTCAGAATATGGAATTTATCCTGGAAGTTCAAGAACCTGATAATAACCACTCTAGGTCTAATTGATCCATCTGGGTTCTTCCTTACAGCTCCCATTCTATGGGCTCTTTCTATTGGTAGCCTTACATTTTCAGTGTTACTACCGACCAACTGGGGCAATCTAGTAGAGGCAAAACTGATTAAATCTTGGTACTCTCCTGTCTCTGGTAATCCCACAACCCTAAGATTGTTTCGTCAGGACCTATCTTCTAATTCTTCTAATTTTTGACTAATTAAACTTAGTTTACTCTCTTGAGAGGTGGTTACTTGATCCATAACTACTGACCTATCCTCAAGGTCTGAGACCCTTGTTTCTATCTCATTCATCCGGGCAGAAAATTGTTTAACTTCACTGGTCAATGTGGCCATCTCCTGTCTTAGGCCTAGATTTGGAGTGTGGCGGTAGCCGTCAAAACCAGCGTTAGAGGCTCCTAACGCTGGTTTTAGGCTACCGCCGGTATTTGGAGTCAGTCAGGAAAGGGTCTAACGCTCACTTTGCAGCCGCGACTTTTCCATACCGCAGATCCCCTTACGTCAATTGCGTATCCTATCTTTTGAATGGGATCTTTCTAACTCCGGTATTTAGAGTCGTGTCTGAAGTGAGCGTTAGAATTCTAACGACAAAACTCCAGCCGCAGAAAAAAGTCAGTAGTTAAGAGCTTTCTGGGCTAACGCCGGTTTATAAAGCTCTTAACTACTGTGCTCTAAAGTACACTATCACCCATAAACTACCTATGTAACCCTAAACCGAGGTCCCCCCACATCGCCGCCACTCGATTAAAAATTTTTAACCCCTAATCTGCCGACCGCCACCTACGTTATACTTATGTACCCCTAATCTTCTGCCCCTAACACCGCCGACCCCTATATTATATTTATTAACCCCTAACCTGCCCCCACAACGTCGCCGCCAGCTACCTACAATAATTAACCCCTAATCTGCCGACCGCAAAGAGCCGCCACCTACATTATAGCTATGTACCCCTAATCTGCTGCCCCTAACACCGCCGACCCCTATATTATATTTATTAACCCCTAATCTGCCCCCCTCAACGTCGCCTCCACCTGCCTACACTTATTAACCCCTAATCTGCCGAGCGGATCTCACCGCTACTATAATAAAGTTATTAACCCCTAATCCGCCTCACTCCCGCCTCAATAACCCTATAATAAATAGTATTAACCCCTAATCTGCCCTCCCTAACATCGCCGACACCTAACTTCAATTATTAACCCCTAATCTGCTGACCGAATCTCGCCGCTATTCTAATAAATGGATTAACCCCTAAAGCTAAGTCTAACCCTAACCCTAACAACCCCCTAAGTTAAATATAATTTAAATCTAACAAAATAAATTAACTCTTATTAAATAAATTATTCCTATTTAAAGCTAAATACTTACCTGTAAAATAAACCCTAATATAGCTACAATATAAATAATAATTATATTATAGCTATTTTAGGATTAATATTTATTTTACAGGTAACTTTGTATTTATTTTAACCAGGTACAATAGCTATTAAATAGTTAAGAACTATTTAATAGCTAAAATAGTTAAAATAATTACAAAATTACCTGTAAAATAAATCCTAACCTAAGTTACAATTAAACCTAACACTACACTATCAATAAATTAATTAAATAAAATACCTACAATTACCTACAATTAAACCTAACACTACACTATCAATACATTAATTAAATACAATATCTACAAATAAATACAATGAAATAAACTAACTAAAGTACAAAAAATAAAAAAGAACTAAGTTGCAAAAAATAAAAAAATATTTACAAACATCAGAAAAATATTACAACAATTTTAAACTAATTACACCTACTCTAAGCCCCCTAATAAAATAACAAAGACCCCCAAAATAAAAAAATGCCCTACCCTATTCTAAATTACAAAAGTTCAAAGCTCTTTTACCTTACCAGCCCTGAACAGGGCCCTTTGCGGGGCATGCCCCAAAGAATTCAGCTCTTTTGCCTGTAAAAAAAAACATACAATTCCCCCCCCCAACATTACAACCCACCACCCACATACAACCTAATCTAACCCAAACGCCCCTTAAATAAACCTAACACTAAGCCCCTGAAGATCTTCCTACCTTGTCTTCACCATGCCAGGTATCACCGATCGTTCCAGGCTCCGAAATCTTCATCTAAGCCTAAGCGGGGGCTAGACATCCATCATCCGACGGCTGAAGAAGTCCAGAAGAGGCTCCAAAGTCTTCATCCTATCCGGGAAGAAGAGTAGATCCGGACCGGCAACCATCTTCTTCCAAGCGGCATCTTCAATCTTCATCTGATGAGGACCGGCTCCATCTTGAAGACCTCCACCGCGGACCCATCTTCTTCCGACGACGACTTCCCGACGAATGACGGTTCCTTTAAGGGACGTCATCCAAGATGGCGTCCCCCGAATTCCGGGAAGTCATCGTCAGAAGAAGATGGGTCCGCGGTGGAGGTCTTCAAGATGGAGCCGGTCCTCATCGGATGAAGATAGAAGATGCCGCTTGGAAGAATATGGTTGCCGGTCCGGATCTACTTTTCTTCCCGGATAGGATGAAGACTTTGGAGCCTCTTCTGGACTTCTTCAGCCGTCGGATGATGGATGTCTAGTCCCAATAGCATTCCCTGTCACATTAGTTAGTGCTAAATGGCTTCAAAGTAGCTTTACAGTCTGAGTGGTCTCCAGTAGCCCAGATCAAAACAGATATTATGAACAGTCTCCTAGGAGCCAAGGCCCTATTATAGGTTGCTTCTATCTGTTAAGTCCAGTCTCCTACTGTTTATGGGACAGTCACTCGATTTAGGACAGGCTCTTGGTGTTAGTACATGCAGAAAGAGTGCAGCATGTTAGTGGGCTTTCAGCCTAAGCGATTCCCGAGGTGGCAGCTGCAAGTTATTACCACAATTCTGGTACTGTCCTGTAATAACCCAGATTACTTTGTCTACTCCAGACACCAGTTATGTTTAACAGAGCCTCTTGTGGTGGCCAAAGCTTGTCAGGACAAGGTAAATAGGCAAAAAGAAAGTTGCAAGTTGAAGGGAGCCTATATCCCCACAAGCGGTAGTATTGTTAAATTTGTGTATAAAATCAACTTCAGGAGCATTCCCTTGCCCCAGTTTGGTGGAGTATGCCCTCAACCAGTGTTGCCTTATCACCTCTTATAAATCTTTAATTAAAGACAGCCAGTTCTATGATGCAAGCCCCTGTTCCTTATGATGAGTTTGTATTAGCCCCTCACTTTTCAAATTTACTGTAACAGCTGCTTTTTTAGGTGCACCCAGACTATTCCCATCCAGTAGTACTTATTCGTGCTCAGGCAAAACTACTGTGTACATACATTGTGTTAAACCAGCTCCCCCTGCTCTTCCACACAGTCTAGACAGTTTTTATACTTGAATACAACGTACCCGGTACCTTAGTAGCACGCCTCAGCTCCGTGATGCTAACCGGGTCCTGGCAGTACCTATGGCACCTCAGATTCTTCCGTCTGCCTTTTGCCTCTAATCCCTGCACCCGGATGCTTGCCTTTGTTATGGTGTAGGGTGTGGTGGACTGCAGGCTGGTCTGGCTTCGGCATTGATTCATCCGCTTCCTAGCTGATTCCTCTCTTGAGATTCGGGTGGATCCTTCCGCGGCACTTCGGTTACCGCTGTTCGGGAGGTGCCTAAGCCAGGGGGAGGCACTGGTATTGGGTGAACAGTTGAACGCCGAACGGCGTTGTGACTCCACATGTGAGTCTAATTGCAATGTATGACTTCTGGCACTGCCAAAATACGAGATCCAGGCTCGTTGTGTGCCAAACCGGCCAAGGAATCAGGCAGTCTTGGGAGGTTAAAAATCGCCCTTCAGTATAGAGCCTTGTGCTAGCACTCCACACCACTGCTAGCTCCACCCCCGGAAGTCCTCTACTCTGCTTTACTCTGATGCTATGTTTCTTAACTGCCTTCAGTGCTTGCTTCAGGATTACTGAACCACTGACTATATATAACATTATAATATAAATTGTTATTATGCATTCTCTTTTCTATAAACAATGGGTGCAAACATATCTGAAATTAAACAAGTCTATACAGCATAATACACTATTGGCATATACAGTACAATACACTATTGGAGTATACAGAACAATATACTATGGGAGTATACAGCACAATATACCATTGGAGTATACAGCACAATATACCATTGGAGTATACAGCACAATACACCATTGGAGTATACAGCACAATACACCATTGGAGTATACAGCACAATATACTATTGGAGTATACAGCACAATATACTATTGGAGTATACAGCACAATATACTATTGGAGTATACAACATAATATACTTTATACAAGGCCTGTTATAGCGACTGATCTGTAGAGGTATGTCTTAATAAACTCCCTTCCATACAATATTATTTCATATTTAAATAACTCTAATAACATTTCCCATTAACTGTTATATTTGGATGCTATTTTGCCTACCGGAAACAGATAAATAACTCTGCTTTTCTCTGGTGCTATGTTTCTTAACTGCCTTCAGTGCTTGCTTCAGGATTACTGAACCACTGAGGCGTTTCCATGGTAACAATTAGTTACTGTGGCTGAGAACATAGCGATCACCACCTGCTGGTAGGAGGCTAAAAATTCTGCATACTGTATTCTTTTGGGGTGCAATGAGTTTAATACCCTTTTAATACACAGAGTGCCACACTCTCCCCCACAAAATTAAATGTCAATAGACATTTCCTCTTTTTGAAGACTAAGACATTAGATCTGTGTATTAGAAGAACTGGCTGTTTAGAAGTTGTATATATATATATACAAAAGTATATATATATATATATATATATATATATATATATATATATATATATATATATACACAAAGTATATATATATATACAATATATATATATATATATATATATATAAATAAATATATTCACAGGAATAAATAAAATACTGTCTACCAAGGGTCATGGATAAAGCTCATAGTGCACTATAAGCCTGGACCATAATACTTTTCCTATTGCAATGTTCAGTTCCTAGTAGAGAATTGAAGAACAATTTTTCACTTAAACCAGTTTCTTTTCATTACACTTTACTGTAATCAGACTCAATTTTATGACCTACAGTTGGGTGAGTTGGGGTTGAAAAACTCTAGCTTTCGGGTTTAGGATTGAGTCTCTATTTTTAGAATTCTTTTCTACGAGAGGCTTGAATCTTTATACTAGTTGGTAATCTTCCTCTGAGTCACTATCCAGGTTATATTGAGACTGTGTCTTTTACTTTCCTTTTCTTCTTCAGAGAATCATTTTTCTTTGGTTTTGGCTGGTCTGCAGCCTTTTCAGGTTTTTCCAGTGGTAAGTGGTTACATGGCATTAACAAATTTCTGTGAATTACTCTATTTCTACAGTCTCCATTTTCTGGTCTGATTTCATAGACAGGGCTTTCTTTGCTTTTTCTTTGCACAACTATGTGAACTTTCTCTTCCCAGTAGGATTTAATTTTTCAAGGTCCTCCTCTTTCAGTTAAGTTGCGAACAAGCACTCAACCACCAGGTTGTAAATCATTCCAATGGATTCTTCTATCATAGTATACTTTTCCTCTTGTTGCTTCTTTGTTGGCTGCTTTGGATGCAATGTGGTATGCTTCACTCATTCTCTTTTGCCAGTCTGTTATGTAGTCTTGATACGTTTCTTGTTTTTCTCCAACAGGATGATTGAACAGAAGGTCAATAGGAAGTCTTGGAGATCTCCCAAACAGTAGGTAATAAGCTGAGTATCCGGTAGCCTTGCTGCATTTGCAATTATAGGCGTGAACAACTTTTCCCAATGAGTTCTTCCAGTCTGTCTTTTCTTTTTTTGTCAGAGTTCTCAAAATGGATAGCAGTGTCCTGTTGAACCTTTCAACTTGGCCATTTCCTTGAGGATGATATGGTGTTGTATGAGAGCCACAGGTTCCAGAGAGTTCTTTCAGCCTTGTAAACATCTGATTCTCAAACTCTTTTCCCATATCATGGTGGATCTTGTTTGGGAACCCAAACTTGAGTGCAAAATCATTAAAGATCTTCTCAGCTACAGTCTTGGCGGCTTTGTTTCTTGTGGAATAGGCCTGTGCAAACCGGATGTAGTGATTCACAATACTAGGATGTATTCATATCCTTGCTTACATGTCTCCAAATGCAGAACATTGATGGATACCATTTCAAATAGATAAGTTGTGGTAATGGTAGACAACGGTGCTCTTGTAGGCTTATTGGGATTCTTTTTCTTAAGACATTCACAGACTATGGTCACAAAGTGTTCAACATCCTTTTGCATATGTTGCCAGTAGAATCTATCTCCAATTAAAGTAAATGTCCTTTCAACACCAAGATATCACATTTCTTTGTGTAATTCTTTAAATACGAGTGGGTGATATTCTTTGGGCAGGATCAGTTGGTCTCGTTCCAACGTTTTCCTGCATAACACTCCATCTTTGTTCACATACAATTTTGTCGATTGTTTCAGTAATGATCGGACATCTGGGTGCTCTGTCTTCTAGACTCCATTTCCCGGATGCTGATTCTTTGACTTGTACCTCAGAACTCTTCCAATGATGGGGTCTTTTTGTTGAGACTTTCGAATCTGCTCCATAGTCAAGGGGCTAGTAACTGTACTAGAGGGTGCATCTTTCACCAGTTCCAGTGTACTTGTGAAAACTGTTCCAATCCCCTGGGATGGACCATCCCACTCTACAGATATTCCCAGTATTTAAGAGCTGATAATATACTGTTTGATTTCTTTGGTACATTGATTTATTTAGTCATTTATCTTTAGCGGCATTTGGGATAGACCATCTGCATCTGCATTTGACTTGCCTGGTATCGAATAGTGAAGTTAAAATCTGCAAGTTGTGTAACCCACCGGTGGCCTGTGGCATTCAATTTGGCTGTAGTGAGGATATAGGTGAGAGGGTTGTTGTCTGTATACACCACAAATGAGGCTGTATGGTACAAATAGTCCCTGAATCATTCACAAATGGCCCATTTCAATGCTAGGAATTCAAATTTTCCAGAGTGCATTTGGTAATTCTTGGTGGTGTAATCCGGTGGTGTCAGTGTTCTGGAGCCATATGCAATAACTACCATCTTGCCTCCTTGTCTTTGGTATAATACTGCTCCAAGACCTTCCTGTTATACGTCACAGTGTAACATGAAAGGCTGTGTAAAATCAGCATATCCCAGGACAGGTGGTTTCAACAAATAGTCGATGAGCTGGTTTAGAATGATGGCTATTTGTCTAGTTAATAGGTCTGCAAGATGGTAGATGTCCTTGCTGCTTGGTTGTTCGTCCCTTCTTCTTTGCTTTAGGGTTCCCTCTTGTACTGATGCTGTGTCTTTCCCATTTAGCTCAGATGGGGCCAGAAATAGCAACTCATATAAGGGCTTGGCAATACTGGAGAAGTTTGGAATGTAGGACCGGTAGTACGAGAGAAATCCCAACATCTTCCTCAAATCTCCTATTGTTTCAGGCTTTTTTTCTTTAAATTTCTGTACTGGTGCAATATCAGCTGGATCCATCGCGTAATCTTCTCCTGAGAAAATTTTTCCCAGAAATCTCACTTTTCTTTTGAATAGTTCACACTTCCGAGGAGTTTGCTTGACACCATGTTGCTGGTACCTTTGTAAGACAGTCTGAACATGCTTCAAGTGATCTTCAAATGTACTGCTATGAACAAGATTGTCATCCAAGTAAGGGTGGCAGATAACATCTCTCAGGCCTGAAAGACAATCTTCCATACTCCGTTGGAACTCAGCAGGAGCTGCACTGAGCCCAAATAAGTCCCCAGGGAGTAATGAAGGTTGTTAATAGGCGACTTTTGGTGTGTAGGAATCCCTGATGATAGGCCTTCCCTTGGTCAAGAACAGAGAACCACAAGCTGCCACTCAAGGAGTCCAACATGTCTTGTATTCTTGGGATTGGATGGCGAACAGGCACTGAATTTCTGTTCAATTCCCTGTAGCCAAAGCATGACATTCTTCCCTCAACACTTGTCTTACTGCTTGTTGCTAAGTCTCACTTAAATGGTCCACATTTTCCGGAGGATCCCACTTTTGGTTAGTTCTACTACTGCTGTTAACCCACTTCTTTACTTCAAACTCTGGTGGCTTCAGCACATTGTTAGAGTGGGGGCTTATTTGTTCACATTGTAACTCTTGGTCACTGACTGGTCGCACTGCTGCTGGATACACTGTTTTTACAGTTTGGAGGTGACCCAGGAGAAAACGTTGGTCTAATGTAATATCATGCTTAGTAATATTTGCAATAGGGATGGGAACATAAATTGGACTTCCCTTGCGAACTGCTACTACCACTTCACTGATGGTCAAACCTTCTGGTAAAAGACACAGAGCATCTCTTGGCCTTTGGTTATGACTCCCACATGGGCACAAGCATGGATAGAGGTAATCTGGTCTGCGGGTAGGACTATTTTCTTCCACCCTGTTCTCCCAATGCCTTTATCATAACTTGCAGATGAAGTCTGCATGAGTTTCAGCATGGTTTCGACTGTCTTTGCTGTTACTGAAAATGCGGTGCTCATCATCTGTATAATTTTGACTGATGTTTCTGCTACCCTCTTCTCTTGACTGACTAATTCTTCAATTACATTGAACCCAATAATTGGATCTTCAGCCACTTGAAGGTCACTTGCGACTAAATTGGGACTGTCAGTGTCTCTGCTGATGATGGTTCACAATCCAATTAAAATCTCACCTCAATCCATCCAAGAAATAGTATTTCTGTCTGCTTAGTTGCTAGTCCCGTCAGAGATCCAGGCCCAAGCAGTTCTGAAATGGGTCAGATTGTGGTGTGTGGGAGATATTGTTTTCTCCAGATGTCATTCACAATGCTGGCTTGTGCCCCAGTGTCCCACAAAGCTTCAATGGGGACATCATCAAGTCGGTAATGGACAAGGCACCGTCTTCCAACCAGATCTAGCAGCATGGCTTGATGTTGTGGTGGTAAATAATTTACTGTGTTTATAGGAGAGGTTCCCAAAACTTAATTACTGGACACCGTACCCTGCTGTCTTGAAGTATTAGTAGGATGATAGTGTCCTTGCTGTTTCAGAGTTCTAACGGGTGTGTGTTGATGTTGGTGGGACACGTGATAAGGAGCTACTGTGGGTCCTGACTCAGCAGCCTGTTCAAATTTTCCAGCAGCTGTGTCTTTACTCTGTATCCCCATGACAAGTGTCCTGTTTGATCACAGTGGAAACAGTGAGTACATGAGGCTCCTGCATTGACCTCCCGGCATTCCTTACAACCTCTCTGTCTTGCTTGCGTCTGGATCATTTGAAACTCTCTTGGTTGTGGTCGACTGCTGGTCTCTATGGCTGTGAGGAACATTTTCTTCATTTCAAACACATCTGCCTTGAGCTCTTCAATCAGCTTATTTGTATCTGGACTAGATCATTTGAGAATTACTGGCATCTTCTTCACGTCTCTAGCAGTTTCACCCCTGTCTGCTGCACATATCTCTTTTAACTCTGTTGATACTCTAGACAAGGATTTGCTGTTATGGGAGTGTACTTCTGTGTGGAGTTCATTTAGTTGTGGACCTTTTCCATAAGCAGTTTTCTTTAACTTCTGGTGTGTTTTCATCTCTAAATTAGCTGCTTCATTCAGTCTTTCAATCAGTACTTCATCTGTGACAGCAATATCATTAAGGTAAGTTTTACCTGAAACTTTATGGCATCACTCAGGAGTCCAGTTTCAATAGAACTAAGAAACTTCCGTTGAATAAGGTCTGTACTGTACTGGTCTTCAGTTTATTTGTCACTTGACTTCCACCATAGCTTTTCTTTCAACTCAATTGCTCTGAATAAGAAGTTCTGAGCTGATTCTTTGAGTTCTTCAGAGATATTCATCAGCTTATGGAACAGATCAGATGAGCTATCTTCCTTAAAGTGTCCCTTTAGGATAGTCTTCAACATGCTGAGATTAAATCTACTCTTAGTCTCCAACATATCTCTGAGATGAAGTCCAGGGCTAACTGCCCGTATCACTGCCTTAATAATCTCCACTTCAGAATGTCCCTTCCGGATTCCTGCTTCAATCTGGTGGGCCAGGCTTGTGTAGGACAGTTTGTCTTTCTGTCCCCCTTCTCCAATCTGTCCACAGATTCTGAATTGCCCCCGGAGGGTTACTTCTGGCACAGTGGCTGGCAATGGTACTTTCACTTCCCCCACTTTTCTCACACTTCCGCTGCTCACACTGATTCTTTTTTCTAGTTTTATCATCTCCTCTTCTAACGCTTTGCGAGCTCCCTCTTGAGATAGTTGTAGTTGTAGATCTCTCAACTGAGTGAGCTCTGTTGCCATTGGTTCTGCATCTGTCACACCCTGTTTACTTTCTGTAATAAACGTCAGGAGGTCGTTTAAGTATTGGCAAACCTCATCTTCCTCTTGACTGTCTCCAATCTCCTCCAAAACTCTCTACCTTCCTGATAAGGGTTCGTCTGGACTTGGTGAGAAAACTTGCTCCGCTTTCGTCCAGGCACTTTAAAAATTGGCAAACTTCAACAAGACAAGCTTTCTCTAGCTGCAGTAGCGTTGTGATCACTTCCTTTTGCAATTGCTCCATTTTGAAATGCTATTCTCAAAGGATTTTCTAGTGACTTCTAATGACTTCTAGATTCGTCTCTGGTAAAAGGAGTACTCTTATCTTGCTTTAATTTACTCCTCCTGGCTCTGGCTCGCCAAAATATGTTGCAATTTTAGAATAAAGAGGCGGAGCTTGTTCTGGTACAACACATTTATTTTGTAATTTTCATCTGAAACAGATAAATAAATCTGCTTTACTCTGGTGCTATGTTTCTTAACTCCCTGTATTGCTTGCTTCAAGATTACTGAACCACTGACTATATATAACACAATATAAATTATTATACATTCTCTTTTCTATAAACAATTGGTGCAAACATTTCTGAAATTAAACAAGTCTATACAGCATAATACACTATTGGTGTATACAGCACAATACACTATTGGAGTATACAGCACAATATACTATTGGAGTATACAGCACAATATACCATTGGAGTATACAGCACAATACACTATTGGAGTATACAGCACAATATACCATTGGAGTATACAGCACAATATACTATTGGAGTATACAGCATAATATACTATTGGAGTATACAGCACAATATACTATTGGAGTATACAGCACAATATACCATTGGAGTATACAGCACAATACACCATTGGAGTATACAGCACAATATACTATTGGAGTATACAGCACAATATACCATTGGATCACAGCACAATATACTATTGGAGTATACAGCACAATATACTATTGGAGTATACATCACAATATACTATTGGAGTATACAGCACAATATACCATTGGAGTATACAGCACAATATACCATTGGAGTATACAGCAAAATACACCATTGGATTATACAGCACAATATACTATTGGAGTATACAACACAATATACCATTGGAGTGTTCAGCATAATTTACTATTAGAGTATACAGCACAATATACTAGTGGAGCATACAGCATAATATACTAATGAAGCATACAGCATAATAACAACATTCTGCATAACTTCTTTACAAATAAAACATAGTTTGAACTGACTCTGCCTTTATTTTGTTAACCTGTCTCCATCCATGCTAATGGAGGAAATAAACTATACAGACGTTAAAGGGACAGTCTACCATAGAATTGTTATTGTTTTAAAAGATAGATAATCCCTTTATTACCCATTCCCCAGTTTTGCATAATCAACTCAATAATATTAATATACTTTTTACCTCTGTGATTACCTTGTATCTAGGAACCTTCTTCCAGCCCCCTGATCACATGACTTTGACTGTTTATTATCTATTGTCTTAAATTTAGCATTGTTTTGTGCTAGATCTTAAATAACTTTCTGTGCCTGAACACAGTGTTATCTATGTGGCCCACGTGTATTTTCTGTCTCTTTGTGTTGAAAAGAGATTAAAAAGCATGTGATAAGAGGCAGCCTTCAAGGGTTTAGACATTAGCATATGAGCCTACCTATGTTTAGTTTAAACTAAGAATACCAAGAGAAAAAAGCAAATTTGATGATAAAAGTAAATTGGAAAGTTGATTAAAATTAAAAGTTATATCTGAATAATGAAAGTTTAATTTATACTAGACTGTCCCTTTAATACAGTTACTGCAGTTTACAATACACATTATACAAGGCCTGTTATAGCAACTGATCTGCAGAGGTCTGTCTTAATAAACTCCATTCCATACAATAGTATTTCATATTTAAATAACTCTAATAACATTTCCCATTAACTGTTATATTTAGATGCTATTCTGCCTACCTGAAACAGATAAATACCTCTGCTTTATTCTGGTGCTATGTTTCTTAACTGCCTTCAGTGCTTGCTTCAGGATTACTGAACCACTGAGGCGTTTCCAAGGTAATAATTAGTTACTGTTGCTGAGAACATAGCGATCGCCACCTGCTTGTAGGAGGTTAAAATAGCAGCACAAGAACTATGGACAATGCAGTAATGAATTTGTCAATAATAACAAACAAACAAAAAGTTAAAAAAAATTGCTTAATACTCAATTCTGCATACTGTATTCTTTTGGGGTGCAATGAGTTTAATACCCTTTTAATACACAGAGTGCCACATAATTGCCATTCAAGTATTCGAGAATTGGAAAAGGCCCAATTGGTAAAAAATACTGGTGAAAAGTAACTTTTTCAAAATAAATATTTATAAACTAATAGACATTCTTTACTTAATTTCCTTCTTCCTCTTTTGCTAACAGATCTCACTACTACTTTATAATGAAGAAAGTGCTAAATTAATGGTTTTAATTTAATCTATTGATTATCCTGTTAATGGTCCTTTTTCACTTCACCTTTTATTCACGTAACACATATAATACAAAATACACGTGATTTATATAAAACACTCACGATTCACATTATATACATAATGCAAATATACACATATGTGTGCAAGATGACCAATTTGTTATATTGTATTTTTTTTTACACATATATATACTCCTTTGTATGGGACTGATTTTTTTTTTTTTTTTTGCACTTTATTACACTCGCATTGTATTTATTTTTTGCGGTATAGAAATTTTTTGCACAAGTCTTATCATTATAGTGCTATCTGTGTATGGGATTGGTTAGATTTTCAATTATAATTTCGTTGTCTCTGTTTTCTTACATTGTACAATGACAATAAAATGAATCTAATCTAATCTACTCTGAAACCTGGGGCGCGATCCGATATACTGCGTAGTTTTTGGCGCAAGCGAGGGAACCAGCGCTGCCCGTGGTTTCACCTCGCACATCAGGGCATTACATATACCCCGCGGGCAGTTGCTAAAGTGCCGTAAGTCGGATAAACTAGCGATGTCCAGAAATGAGCGTAACTACAAATTTCTGGAGTCGCCAGTGACTTACGGCACTTTAGAAACTGCCTGCGCCTAAAAAAACGAACTAAAATATTAAATCTCCCGTAACTGTCTAACACGCCTCCCAAAAATCAGCCCAACACGTATACCCCTATATCCGCAATCCCCCCTCTCACTCCTAATAATAAATGTATTAACCCCTAGACCGACAACCCCCCACAACGCAATAAGCCTAATTATTAACCCCTAAACCGCCATAGCCCACACCGTAATAAACCTATCCTAGTATTAACCCCTAAACCCCCATCCCCTGAGCCCACCGCCACCTACATTATATGTATTAACCCCTAAACCGCCGCTCCTGGACCCCGCCGCACCTAAATAAAGTGTTTAACCCCTAAACCGCCGCTCCCGGACCCCGCCGCCACCCACATTAAATTTATTAACCCCTAATCTGACCCCCCTACACCGCCGCCACCTACGTTAAATTTATTAACCCCCAATCTGACCCCCCTACACCACCGCCACCTACATTAAATGTATTACCCCCTAAACCTAAGTCTAACCCTAATACCCCCCTAACTTAATTATTATTTAAATAAATCTAAATAATATAACTATTATTAACTAAATTTTTCCTATTTAATACTAAATACTTACCTATAATATAAACCCTAAGATAGCTACAATATAATTAATAATTACATTGTACCTATTTTATGATTTATTTTTATTTTACAGGCAACTTTGTATTTATTTTAACTAGGTACAATAGCTATTAAATAGTTAATAACTATTTAATAGCTACCTAGTTAAAATAATTACAAAATTACCTGTAAAATAAATCCTAACCTAAGTTACAAATACACCTAACACTACACTATCGAAAAATTAATTAAATAAATTAACTACAGTTATCTAAAATAAAATACAATTATATAAACTAAACTATAGTACAAAAACAAACAAACACTAAATTACAAAAAATAAAAAAATATTACAAGAAGTTTAAACTAATTACACCTATTCTAAGCCCCCTAATAAAATAAAAAAAGTCCCCCAAAATAATAAAATGCCCTACCCTATACTAAATTACAAATAGCCCTTAAAAGGGCCTTTTGCGGGGCATTGCCCCAAAGTAATCAGCTCTTTTACCTGTAAAAAAAAGAACAATCCCCCCCAACATTACAACCCACCACCCACACACTCCTACTCTAAAACCCACCCGATCCCCCCTTTAAAAACCTAACACTACCCCATTGAAGATCACCCTACCTTGAGCTGTCTTCACCCAGCCGGGCTGAAGTCTTCATCCGATCCGGGCACAAGTGGTCCTCCAGCCGGGCAGAAGTCTTCATCCGTTCGGGGCAGAAGAGGTCCTCCATCCGGCAGAAATCTTCAACCAATCGGCATCTTCTAATCCGATCGGTTGATTAAATCAACCAATCAGATTTTTCCTACCTTAATTCCGATTGGCTGATAGAATCCTATCAGCCAATCAGAATTTGAGGGACGCCATCTTGGATGACGTCATTTAAAGGACCAGCCATTCGTCGGGTAGTTGTCGTGCAGGAAGGATGCTCCGCGTCGGATGTCTTCAATATGGCGCCGCTCCTCGCCGGAAGGATGAAGATAGAAGATGCCGCTTGGATGAAGATTTCTGCCGGATGGAGGACCTCTTCTGCCCTGATCGGATGAAGACTTCTGCCCGGCTGGAGGATCACTTGTGCCCGGATCGGATGAAGACTTCGGCCCGGCTGGGTGAAGATGGCTCAAGGTAGGGTGATTTTCAATGGGGTAGTGTTAGTTTTTTTTTAAGGGGGGATCGGGTGGGTTTTAGAGTAGGGGTGTGTGGGTGGTGGATTGTAATGTTGGGGGGGATTGTTCTTTTTTACAGGTAAAAGACCCGATTACTTTGGGGCAATGCCCTGCAAAAGGCCCTTTTAAGGGCTATTTGTAATTTAGTATAGGGTAGGGCATTTTATTATTTTGGGGGCTTTTTTATTTTATTAGGGGGCTTAAATTAGGTGTAATTAGTTTAAACTTCTTGTAATATTTTTTATTTTTTGTAATTTAGTGTTTGTTTTTTTGTACTATAGTTTAGTTTATTTAATTGTATTTTATTTTAGATAATTGTAGTTAATTTATTGATAGTGTAGTGTTAGGTGTATTTGTAACTTAGGTTAGGATTTATTTTACAGGTAATTTTGTAATTATTTTAACTAGGTAGCTATTAAATAGTTATTAACTATTTAATAGCTATTGTACCTAGTTAAAATAAATACAAAGTTGCCTTAAAATAAAAATAAATCCTAAAATAGGTACAATGTAATTATTAGTTATATTGTAGCTATCTTAGGGTTTATATTATAGGTAAGTATTTAGTTTTAAATAGGAATAATTTAGTTAATAATAGTTATATTATTTAGATTTATTTAAATAATAATTAAGTTAGGGGGGTGTTAGGGTTAGACTTAGGTTTAGGGGGTAATACATTTAATGTAGGTGGCGGCGGTGTAGGGGGGGTCAGATTAGGGGTTAATAAATTTAACGTAGGTGGCGGCGGGGTCCGGGAGCGACGGTTTAGGGGTAAAACACTTTATTTAGGTGCGGCGGGGCCTGGGAGCGGCGGTTTAGGGGTTAATACATATAATGTAGGTGGCGGTGGGCTCCGGGAGTGGCGGTTTTGGGGTTAATACATTTTATTAGGTATTACGGTGGGGGATTGCGGTTGACAGGTAGATAGACATTGCGCATGCGTTAGGTGTTAGGTTTTTTTTGCAGGCATTTTAGGGAGTTACGGTGCTCCCATACTCAGCGCAAGGCCTGCTACAGCTGCATTTTATGGCAAGGTGAAAATGGAGTAAGATTTCTCCATTTTCGCCACGTAAGGCCTTGCGCTGGATATTGGATACCAAATTGCACGTCTTTTATATGTTAGTCTATGGGTAAAAAAACTACGTTAGACGGGTGAAATATACGTGCCGCATTTATATGTGGCGCTGTATATAGGATACCAAACCCGTGCAAAAAACGGCATCGCTGGCTTTTGCGGGCAACGCTGCATATCGGATGGGGCCCCTGAAGCCTAAATTTTAATAGGTTTTTACAGTGCAAGTCTATTTCAGGTAGGTCTAATTAAAAAATAAACAATTTAATTTCAAAGCTACATGAATAACATATGCAAAATAGGTGTAATAGTTGATTAGGAAAAAAACCAATTATTCTCATAACATTGTAACTATTTAAACAAAAAAGAACAGCTCTTAAACGCAGTGGGTGTTGATATACAAAACACCTTTACATAAATATGTAAACAATACAACAATAAATCAATAATTATAGTACAAAAGTATCCTTGCACTGATTAAAAAAACACTTATTCACCGGAGGAAGAGGAGTGACCTTGAAATGCGCTATATGAATCTGGTCAGACTTGGTCTATTTTTATTTTATTGAGTGTTTGTACATATTTATATAAAGGTATATTGTGTATCATTATCAACATCCACTACATGTAGACTCAGTTTTTTTGTTTTGTTTATGTGCTTTTGGTCTTGATCTTTAGAATTGTTACTGTTAAAATATTGAGTCATATGTCCATTTTTATTTTTGGATCTCTTTTTTGTTTCGAACTTAGAAAAATGTAACTATATTTAACCCCTTAAAAACCTATGGTGCTGTTTGTTTAGCCCTTAAGGACAAGCGCCATACCCTGTATGGCGGCTTTGTCCTGGGCTGTTAGTGCACCTGTCTCTCCTCTGTTGGCGCAAGCACGCTATTTCTGCAGCCTTAGAAATTAGGTAGTGCAGGAATAGCATAATGAACAACACCCCTGGATGTGATCCCATGGTTGTCAGTGGCGTGCCTCCATTCATGAGATATATATACGCTTTGATCAGCGGGTATCTCATGCTGATGCTGGAAGCCTGCATGTGACACTATCCAGCAGCAGTACAGTAACAGTCAAAAATAACAGTTACTGTGTATACAATCACTGTGATCAGCCAATCACAGACCAGCATACATATACCCTGTGAGCTTGTGCACATGCTCAGCAGGATCTTGTTCCCCAGAAAGTGTGAATATAAAAAGATTGTGCAAAATTTGATAATGGAAGTAAATTGGAAAGTGTCTTAAATCTATATGCTCTTTCTGAATCATACAAGTTTACTTTGACTTGAGTGTCCCTTAGGCATTTAGACATGCAGGATAGGAGGGGGTACAATATAACTCCTCAGCCACACCTCTCCATTTGCAGCACTGCATTTTGGATCATGTAGCCCCGGATAAACAGTAGTAACTGTCAGAATATATGGAACTTGCATATTCTTTTTAATGAAAGGGATATGAAGCAATGCTCCTTTAGTTTAAAAAAATATGTTAAATAAAAGTAAATATAAAAAGAAACAGATGTGGTAAAAAACAACAAACAACTTACTTGTTTACTTGCTAAATGACTTCTTAGAAATTCTCAGTGTAGTCACTGCCTGTAGCTAGATAAGCAGACATTACAGAACTTAAGTTTATTGTCAAATGGTTTTGTAGCAAAGGTTCTCTACTGAGCATGGGCAATAAACTCACTGCAGCTAGATTTGATGTATCCTAGCAACACAGGAAAAACTGCTAGTTTGCCTTCCTTTAGAGACCCAAGCCCCTTGTGAGGCTGTGACAAGAAGTAATAGACCCTTCACAGATGAAGTTAAAAAAAGATATAAAAGGTAAAATCCTTTTAAAATGATAAATAATAAATATTACAATGGTTTCTAATAATCTAATTAGCTTTGTTTTTCTTAGTATCCTTTGATGAAAACATATTTAGGTTGGCTCAGGCGCAACAATGCACTTCTGAGAGCTAGCTGTTGACTGGTGGCTTTGCGTATATGCCTCTTGTGATTGGGTCACCCAATGTGTTCAACTAGCTCCCAGTTAGGGATGGGCGAATGTGGCTAAATCGAAATTCGAATTTCGATAAGAATGAAAATTCTTTCAAATTCAAAAATGTTATGTTATTTTCGATTTTTGAATGTTATTTTCGATTTTCGAATGTTATTTTCGATTTTCGAATGTTATTTTCGAATTTGAATGTTATTTTCAAATTTGAATGTTGCTTTTGAATTCAAATATTATTTTCGAATTCAAATGTTGTTTTCGAATTAGAATGTTCATAATAGATCAAATATACACATTCTAATTTCAATATATTATGAACATTCAAAATCTAAATGGATTTGCATTATTTAAAATAAGCTTTTTAAAATTAAATTTTATATTTTAAAATAAGAATAAAATCTGTATTCGAACAAATGTGAATTAAAATTTGAATACCAATATTCAAAATTAGAATGTTAGATTGTTTGATAAACATTTGAAATTCAATTTGAATGGACAAATGTATAAAAACTTGTTTTAAAATTTTGAATGCTGATTGGTGCCTGCACACATTTGTCTCTTGAGATTGGCTAACGTGATAGGCTAACTAAATGTGTTCAGCTAGCTGCTAGTAGTGCAATAATGCTCCTTCAGCAAAGGATAACAACAGAATAAAGTAAATTAGATAATAGAAGTAAATTGGAAAGTTGTATGTTCTATCCAAATCATAAAAGAAAATTTTGCAGTAAAAGTAACAGGCTTAGGGGCATATTCAAATAAGTGCGACCGGACATGATACGATGTAGCATATCATGTCCGCTGCACATTGATAAATGCTGACAGCGTATCATTGCACAAGCAGCTCACCAGAATTGCTTGTGCAATACCACCCCCTGCAGATTCGCGGCCGCTAGCAGGGGGTGTCAATCAACCTCGATCGGGTTGATTTCTGTCCGCCACCTCAGAGCAGTCGGACAAGTTATGGAGCAGCGGTCTTAAGACCACTGCTTCATAACTTCTGTTTCCCGCAAGCCCAAAGAAGGGGCATCAAGCTCCATTCGGAGCTTGATAATTTGGCCCCTTAATGTCTAGCACTTTTGCATTTATGTACAACAGGCTAAAAATAGTAATGGCAACTGTTAAATAAAATAAGAGGTGCTTAAAATTAGCTTATAAGATATTCTCAAAAGGTTGTGTGAAGGTTTCTGCAAAGCTAGCTTTGCTTACCCCAACGTGCCACCTTAAGCAATAGTCAATAAACACTGTGGAGTAAATGATTTCATTTATTAAGCATTAGTCTGCATACTATTGTAACAATCAGTCATTACGTACTAAAATCGCTCATCCTTATATGCAATGATTTAAGTATCCCTACAGAGAGTTTGAGTCATCAGAAAGTCATTAAATACTGTAAAAAATGAAAATGACTATTACACAGCAGTCAACACTATTAACTGTTAGTTAAAACAGCATTTAATTTAGCTAGACAGATATATTTCTGCAGTTTATTTAGTACAAAAATGATGAGTGCTTTAATGTTAGTGTCACTTAGCATCAACAGAATGGTGAAGTATATAGGCATCATTTAAGATAGACTCAAAATTCTGGATATTTCAGAAGTCAAATATGATGTTTTCTGCTAATGTATTAGAAGTAAAAACCACACTGATTGCTTATATCAGTATTTCTACTAGACACATACCACCTAATATTAACTCATAAAATCCCAATGTCAAGTATGTGATGAATTGGTTATTTGCCTGTTTCAACAATTCTGCAAATCTAATTATTAAAAGTTTAAAGGAATATAGCCAAACAAACGCTTGACTTACTCAACTTGTGTTTCAATCTTTTGTTTTCTTTGCAATCATTTCTTTTAGTCTATTTCCTTGTTTTTTGGTCTGCTTTTAATTTTTTTCAATTTATATTTTTTTCAATGACGGAGGTGTTTTTATCCTGCTCTTACCTATAGTGTAATGGCAATAGTAAGAACTTTTTAACTCTTTCCCCTAAAATTGCTGTTGTGGCCCTACCACCTACCTGGTCTAGCTCTCCTGATAATTTTGTTACCTGGATACAATACATTGGCCCATATTTATCAAGGTCTGGCAGACCTGATCTGACACTGCGGATCAGGTCCGCCAGACCTCGCTGAATACGGTGAGCAATACGCTCGCCGTATTCAGCATTGCACCAGCAGCTCACAAGAGCTGCTGGTGCAACGCCGCCCCCTGCAGACTCGCGGCCAATGGGCCGCCAGCAGGGGGGTGTCAATCAACCCGATCGTACTCGATCAGGTTGATTTCCGGCGATGTCTGTCCGCCTGCTCAGAGCAGGCGGACAGGTTATGGAGCAGCTTGATACATATGCCCCATTGTCTTTGTTGACATATCCATTAAAACACTTGGAAACATTAGGAAACATTTGAAGAGGCAATATGTATAAGTATTTCCAATTATCTATGAGAACTTCATTACATCTATGTATTTAAATATGTACATTTCAGGAGATACAGTCAATTAGATATCATAATGTTCAAGCCAATATTTTCAATGACAGTGCACTGCTAAGTTTAGGTGGCATGAATAGAGGCTGGCTATTGGCTACAGGCTACAGTAATATAATATGTTTAGTTTTAAAATATGCAGAAACAAAACGTATATTTTAGGGGACTCCCTGTAATGCAGTCCTCTTAGGGAATTAGAAATGATGTATTAAATGTAATGTATAATTCCAAAGTCCTTTTATCATCCATATGAATAAGACCAATGACTCTGCTATGTCAAAACTCCTCTTTGTTTTGTTCTTTCACAATAGATAAATTGCCCAATCTTAACATTTGTCATATGCTTTACCTTTGTTTCATTTGATATTATTCTAACATTTTGCTCTATAATGTACCATTAACACTGCTTTATCATTACCTTATAATATTTTACATAACTCCTACTATGTTACCACAAACTAAATCCAGTTGGAGTTAGTGTGCTTTATATTGTGTGAAATGCATTTTAGAGGTCATTATTGTACCCACAGAGTGTTGTCATACATTTTTCTTTATGTGTCTAATAAACCAGATAATTTATCTAAACTTCCTTGCCCGGTGTTCTGGATTTGTAAATGTCATTGGTTGGATTCTTTACAATGTTTTTGTTATTTAAAAAATGGTAGTTGGGAATACTATGAAAAGAAAGCCTGGGAATCAAATCATATGTTGGTCAAGCCCATTTGCTATTACATTTCCTAATACAGTGCTGGTTCTCATAGTGGCCTCTACCATTAGGCCAAATAGGCAGTCGCCTAAGGCTTTTCTTAAACAGGGGCCTCACAGTGTGTCTCTATCTTCATACAGGGATTTTTTTTTATGTGCGGCATGTGCATGGCAAGTGGACAGTTAAAAAAACAAAGAGTGTTGGCTAGTTGACATAGAAGCATAAGAAGTGCATGTGAGCTCTGTTCCTTACATTCTGACAGTTACTACTGTTTATCCGGGGCTACATGATCCAAAATGCAGTGCTGCAAATGGAGAGGTGTGGCTGAGCAGTTATATTGTACTCCCTCCTATCCTGCATGTCTAAATGCCACCCCTGTTGTCTCCTAAGTGTCTCAAAATGTAGGTACCATGCAGGGTATTTATGGTGCGCCGAGTGAATTGCACACAGCAAGAAGACATAAGCAGGTGTTATGGAGAGGAGAAGAGTAGAGATTAGCCTGATCAATTTAAGAACCTGAGGATGTGAGAATTATCCATACACTGCTTGAATAGAAGCAGTGATCATGTGATAGCCTGTTTGAGGGAGCCCCAGAGAATAATCCTGTCTGTAATGCTGATAATGATTAAAAAAAAAAAAAACATCTGCCCATCATTTACTAGTTAAATTCTCTTTCTGCAGTATCTCCTGTCTCACTTTTATCTCTCTCTTATTCTGACCCTATTCCTTTTTTCTCCTTTTCTCTCTCCACCTCACTTCTCACTCTTTCTATTCACTATCCCTCTGTCTCTCTTTTACTCTCTTCCTCCACTCCGTCCTTCTTTCTCTTCATACTCTATTTTCATGCTCTGCCCATCACTGTTCTATAAACACTCTCTCCTCTCTTCTCTTTATCTCTTTGCTTTCGTCTTTTCTCTCTGCTCTCTCCTGTCTTTCTTTTCTGTTTTTCTCCACTCTCCCTCTCTCTCCAATCTCCCTTCTCTATCTCCCCTCTTTCTCTCTGCCCTCTCTTTTCCCTATCTCCCCTCTCTCTTTCTCCCTTCTTCTCTTTCTTTTCTTTTTTCTCTCTCTCTCAATTTACTCTTCTACCTCTATACTTTTTCTTCCTCTCTCCTTCTCCAGTCTCCCTCTTCATGCTCTCTCTCGTCTCTCCCCACTCTCTTATTCTATATTCTCTCTCACTCTTTCTCTCTGTCTTCTCTCTCACTCTTTCTCACTGTCTTCTCTCTCACTCTTTCTCTCTGTCTTCTCTCTCACTCTTTCTCACTGTCTTTCCACTCTCTACTTCTCTACTCTTTCTGTCTTTGTATTTTCTGTCTCTCTTTTTATTTCCCTCTTCACTTTTTATTCACTCTTGATGTGGGTACTAGGTGGACAAAAGGGTTGGAAGTTCAGGGTTTCGTCTGAAGTCTATTTTGGGTATCTAGCTGACTTGGGTGTTTTACGGCCAGGTTTTATGTGGGCATAGTACTTACAGAGCAGCTTCTGTGTCAAGGGCCATTACGATCTGAGCTTTCACTAGTATTCATAGTACGTCAGCATCATTGTATTATTCTGGCATAGTTCTAAAGTCTTTCCCTTCATAGTAGTATTTTCTTACTCTGAAAAAAATGACCATGAGGTATATATTATTTAAAGGATTTTAGTGATTTAAAAGATTTAAGTGGCCACTTCAAACATGCCTTACAGTTCTATTTTCTTTTGCTTCGAAATACAACTATAGAACAACTGATTTCATTTTTAATCTCACTTGTTAATTTGGAATAAATTACATTTTTGTTTTTCATGTAAAAAAAAGAAGCAATTATATCAATAACAGACTATATATATCTAACTCATTCCAAATTATTGCAACTCTTTCAATGTAGAGCAAAGCACCAGATAGGGGGTAAAAAAAAAAAAAGTAGGAATAGGTAGAAAAAGAAGAGGGCCTCTTAAATATACCCCCTGCAACCTTGATATTTAGGCTTGTGGTCAAACTATTGCACACCCAAATGTTATGGTCTAGTGGAGACACTGATACAAGAGACTTGTAATTTAATGTACTAATTTGGGAGCAACTTTAGGAATTGGGAATGAATACAGGTTCAATGTTTGCCAAAATCCATAGGAAGAGTTTAAGTGAACTTTAATGCACATAGGAACATATATAAATGGAATTCAGAGCTATTCATTTTCAGATGTATTTGCATTTTGTTTTGTGTCAAGGGGACTTATATTGGAGCCTTGCCTAAGGGTTTACTAATTCAAGAGCCACCTCTGCTGGTTCTCTATATATTGTACAGTTAGAAGATTGGCCTCCTTTTAGGTTACAGGTCAGAAAACACACATAATCTGTTCCAAAACCTATGTTTATCACTGCCTCCTTTTTGAGACCTCCTCATTATGATTATTATAATATTTCTTAACAATTGGTGCAATCTTCCAAATGACTGGTGTATTTTGGGGGCACGTTATAAATAAATGTGAATAATAGTAATAATGTTTTGAATAATAGTAATAATGATTTCTACTGGCTATTTCTAGCCTGTTTTACTCATATTCAAATCGATAGCATTATATTTTGTTTGAAGAAAAAAAAAATATTGTTCTAATATTCATATTATGGAGCATAATACTCAAAAGAGGAACAAAGTGACATCTATTTTCAGCACTCACAACCAAATATATTATATTATATACATACAAAAATCATCAACCATGAACAAAGAGTATATAGGCTTAAAACTTAACTTTTATCAATTTAATAAGACCCATAAAACAAAAAATGTAATGATTAAAAGAGCATAAAAAATAAGTAATTCCCTGTCCTTACAAACCTTCATAAACAATCAACTTGTTCAATACAATATACACAATTTAGACAGCTTCAGCTTCTATTTACAGATCCCTATCTATCTACATTTTATGTGACTATTACTGCTCAAACTGAGCCACTAAGAGATGGACAGCTCTTTGTACTGTCAGTGAAAGACAAAATGGATATCTCCAAAATAGTGAGGGATCCGAGCACTAAAACGAAATACACAGTCAAATATACAAATCAAATTAAGCCAGTCATAGAGGTATGGGCAGGGAAAGAAAATGCCTAGAGGTTGTGTTTTGATTACTTGTTTCAATAAATAATGGAACATGCTAATTTTTCAAGGGTACAGTGTGCTGTTTGTGAAGCTGCCTATTGTTGAAGTTAGTTATTGTACTCTGGTTATTAAAAAAAATACTAAATATTTTTTTATTAATAACATATTCATTAAAACAAGTTTCATTAATTTAAAAAAATAAAAGTAACTATATATTATAAATGGTATATAGCCAATTTATACTTGGCCAATTATACACTATAATAATGTGGGCATTTTAAAAAACAATGGCCAAAAAATGACAGGTCAAAGTTAATGGTTGGTACTGGTGGAGATATATATTTTGTTCCTGACTTTGTGTCTCTTGATTTTTTGTCTCTAGTTAACACTTGTCCTGACATTGCTCACCTTTCTCAGAATGCAAGTTGCTGAAGTATGTGATGACATGATCTGAGAAGCAAGACTGAAGAGTACATTGTAGTAATCTGATATCTGGTGAGACTATATAGACATGAAAACATGGATGTCTAGCAAACAAATGGTTGTAGAATAGTTACAATATGATAGAAGGTGTTGTGGTAACCCTCATTACCCTCCCTGTTTTGTCACTTTGTAAATGATAACATAGGACTCCAAATCATAATATGTTGCACACGTGTTAACTTTTTTCTATATTGTCCAAAAAATCAATTTACCATACACTTCATATTTAAGTACACTGTGCCAGAAATGAGTATAAATGAATGTAAGTGAGAGGTAATACAGAATAAAAATCTTAAAACTCATGCAAAATAGAGTAGCCGGTATGTCTTTTCTAATAGAAATAAAAAAAAGTGAACCAGTTTTGCATAATAAAATCTTTATTTATTAAATCATTTTATCAAAATGTACATTTGATAAAAACTACATTTAGCATATGCCTAAATGGAAAGTCAGCAACCTGATAATGGTGCACTAATATAAATAGAAGCATCAAAAATGAACAAGCGTCTGAACGTGTCTCAAGGAAATACCCATACACACCAATACACACCTGAAGCAGAAGTATTGCATCCTAAAATGTAGGTCCTGACACAGATACCACAGTGCCCTCAAAACATCCACTGTCATGTGTCTGTCTTGTAACCTTTCTTTCCTTCTTTCTTCAAAAATGCTTGGAAAAAGTATAAACAAGCTTGCACAAGTATCATATTAATACAACTACATAAGGAATTATTCATATCTATTAGGCTTCGGCTTGTTGCTGTCATCATATCTGTGAGATTGTTTATTATTATTATTACTAGTCCTAAAGCCCGTGTACACGGGCCAATTTTTGCAGTACAGCGGTTCCACCCCTTGCTCTCTCTCTATCCCCCTCTCTTCTGTTCTGTCTTCCCCCCCTCTCTTTTGCTCTCTCTCTCCCCCTCTCTTTTCCTCCCTCTTTTGTGCTCTCTCTCCCCCTCTCTTTGCGCTCCCCCCTCTTTGCGCTCCCCCCCCTCTCTTTTGCTCTCTCTCCCCCTCTCTTTTGCTCTCTCTCTTTCTCTCTTTTGCTCTATCTATCCCCTCTTTTGCTCTCTCTCCCCCTCTCTTTTGCTGTCTCTCTCCCCCTTTCTTTTGCTCTCTCTCCCCTCTCTTTTGCTCCCTCTCTTTTGCTCTCTCTATCCCCCCCTCTTTTGCTTTCTCTATCCCCCCTCTTTTGCTCTCTCTCTCCAGCCTCCCTTTTGCTCTCTCTATCCCCCGTCTTTTGCTATCTCTCCCCCCCTCTCTTTTGCTGTCTCTCCCTCTCTTTTGCTCTCTCTCTCCCCTTTCATTAACTCTCTTTCCCTCCTCTCTTTTGCAGTCTCTCTCTCCCCTTTATTTTGCTCTCTTTCTCCCCTCTCTTTTGCTGTCTCTCCCTCTCTTTTGCTCTCTCTCTCCCCTTTCATTAACTCTCTTTCCCTCCTCTCTTTTGCAGTCTCTCTCTCCCCTTTATTTTGCTCTCTTTCTCCCCTCTCTTTTGCTGTCTCCCTCCCCCTCTCTTTTGCTCTCTCTCTCCACTTTCTCCCCCTCTCTTTTGATCTCTCCCATTTCTTTTGCTCTCCCTCCCACTTTCTTTGTTGTCTCTCCCTCTCTTTTGCTGTCTCTATCTCTATCTCTACCTCCCCCTCTATATTGCTGTCTCTATCTCCCCTCTTTTGATCTCTCTCTCCCCTTTCTTTTGCTTTCCCTCTCCCTCTCTTTTGCTGTCTCTTTCCCTCTCTTTTGCTCTCTCTATCTCCCCTCTTTTCATCTCTCTCTCCCCTTTCTTTTGCTCTCCCCACCTCTCTTTTGTTGTCTCTCCCTTTCTTTTGCTGTCTCTCCCTTTTTTTTTGCTGTCTGTATCTCCCATCTGTTGATCTCTCTCTCCCCTTTCTTTTGCTCTCCCTTCCCCTCTCTTTTGCTGTCTCTCTCCCTCTCTTTATCTCTCCTCTTGATCTCTCTCCCATTTCTTTTGCTCTCCCTAACCCCTCTCTTTTGCTGTCTCTCTCCCTCTCGTTTGCTCTCTCTATCCCCACTCTTTTGAACTCTTTTGAGCTCTCTGCACAGCCCCGCCACACCACACCCGGATTCGCCAGGTCCCACCCATGTCACACCCAGCCTCGTCCATGCCCCGCCCAGTCCCTACTCACTCTGAGTATGCAGAGTAGAAGGCCAGGTGTGTTTGTCCTTGCGCGCAGTCTCTACTGCGCATGACAGCTTCGGAGAAACACACTTGGCCTTTTATAGTATAGGATTATTATACTTTATTTGTAAAGCGCCAACAAATTCTGCAGCACTTTTATTGGCTAAAAAACATAAAAGTAGAACAATGATACAATATCAAAATTATTTGCCCATTAACTACATTCATTCCTCATAATTTCCTATAGGGAGCATCATTAGAGCAGCTGGACAGCAGCACACAGGTGACGACAGGTACCAGAAAAGCAGAGGAGCAGACAGTAGAGGAACAGTTGTCCAGGATGGAATATGACAACAAAGTCACAGTAAGTTGTGAACAAATGAACCCCTATCTGTCTATTTGGTTTGATAATTAATGATACATTTTAATAGTTATTAGTTACTTAGGCTGACAGAAGTCTGTTTTTTTCTTATCCCCCCAATTCAATCTGAAACATATTGCAATCATTACTCTGAATACATCATATTTGGTTGCAAAACAATATATTTTCTAAACTGCCAATAATATTTATGTTATTTTAAATGTAACATAATGAATATTGTATTGATCATGCATTTGCGCACAGGATATAAATATAAAAACTATCACAGAATCTAAATAGTTGTAGTACTATATTTTTAAGAACAAATGGCATTCATTGTCTTAAAGGGACATTCAACTGCTAGGTACAACTACAGTAGGAGGTTACTACTTCCATACTATTTTTTCCCTGTACCTGCAGTTCTCTTTAAAATCATTCCCCTATTTTAACTCATTACAGAATCCAGCTGCTAAACCTCTGCATTTTATTCTGGGACCTGCCATCTTGTAGCTTGTGTATTGCTGCATCCTATGATAAAAGCAGTGCACTTTCACATATCTATAGTGTTACCGGCTATTTGACAGCTGTACCCTGCACTTCAGTTTAGCTCACACAATAGAGAATGGAAATATTACATTTTTGCAGTTACATGACAAATATAAGCTCCAAGATGGCAGCTTCCAGTGGGAAGATGCAGAGCTTCACTAACTGATAATTGTAAGTGGTCAAAATAAGAGAACAAATTTGAAGACAGCTGCAGCACAGGAGGAAAAAACAATAGCATGGTGACTGAGTAGTAACCATATTGCTGTTGTACTCAGCAATTTAATGTGCCTTTAAATCATTGCAGCATAATGTTTATTATATATTTTTTTATTAATTTTTATTGAGGAATTTCAATGCGAACATCTCAGAATATATACAGCACAATATAGACAAGTTACATATAGAATAACTTATATAAATCAGTGCATATCTTTTTAGGCATATGAGTATATAAAATATAGCTTCAATTACAGTCTAACCAAATATAGTGAAATTGCAAACCAACAAAAAGTTTTATCATAAAATGTAGCCTAGGTTATACATACTAAACCCAATTCAGTATTATATCTGGTTAGCACTTAGAGCCTATATCATCCTCATTTTTAGTTATAGTTATGACTTATATCACCCTCTTGGGTCTCTAAACACTAGAAGATACGTATTTAGATGGAGGAGAGCAAAACTATTCTTATTATAGAAAATAGGGATGGGAATATCGATGGCTGCTACATTGTAACAGAAGTATGGTAAATAGTAGGAAAACTACTATGGATTCTGCGTTCCTTAGTTTACTCAGTAAACAAAGACTGAAGGGAGACGGAGATGAAATTATGGAGACTTTAGTTACAAGAGGACGAGAATATGTAGGTCGGTATTTATCTAAACTGAGACCTTTAGAACAAAATTTTACAGGATTTGGTGAAAATTACAGTGTAAGTGATATATGTAGAACTTAACCTTGTGGGTACATATGCATGTCTTCAGGTAGCCGAAAGTATATTTAGCACTCCTTGCTATATAAGTTAGGCTAAACTAAAACTTTGTATAATAACAACTGGATTACTAGATTAGTCAAATCTATAAAAAAACATGTTGTAAATTAGGCCTTGCACTGCAAACAGAAAATACAAAAATAGAGACTAAGCAGAAATTTAGGTTCACACCCTCATAGAGTTAGGTAACCCAGTGACTAGTACTAACTATACAGAAGGCTGCAGAGTAAGAGATCACAGAAGTCAGTCCTGGGGCATAAAGGGAGTCTGAACAACATGGTCCATAGTGGCTTAAGCTATTCGCCCCCCCCCCCCTTGGTTCCTCATAAAACTTAGCACTTTCAACTATTTGTAAGTTTATAGTGTCCTATGGGCATAATAGTAAATATGTATTTGAGTATCTGGTCCATATTACTAAACAGGGCCAATCAATCAGTAGAGTTTGTTTTTTTGTGCATCACAATAGAAACCGGTCCCGTTGCCTCGGCCACCGGCAACATATTGTTTAAATTAGATATATTAGCACAGCCAAACCAAGTAACTGTATATAATACATCCAGGGCCCAATTGTCAGAATCTATATATATATATATATATATATATATATATATATATAAAAAAAATTATTCTGCACCTAGAGGGGAAACATCACTGGGTAATGGATATTCTTCATCCAACAATCTTAGAGATACTGTGCCTTTGCTAATCTACTTGCTAGGTAGTAATCTGAGTCCAGGGGATCGCCTCAAACATACAGTATATTGGATTATGGGGCTTTAGCTGTAAAACGTTGTCCCTAAAAAAGGTACTTATGAACTAATCTCTATTGTGAGAAACACAAATACTGGAGAATATATTCTGCTGAATAAAATATCTCTTGCTCAAATTTGGTCTCAATGCATCCAAGCTCTCTTGTATTTAAACGGTGCAGGATAAAACTATAAATCGGATCATATAGAGGGCGACTGTATAACACACATACTCTGCAACCCCTTGATAGAGTAACCTCTGTTTCTTGTGACTTGTATATGCATATCTTACAATAGGGAGCTACTTGTTACCTAAATCTAATACAATAAGAAACCATTATGCAAGGACAACATATATAAACATTTAAAGGCATAATGTGGCAACCTAAGTTAATACATCAAACTAGAAGAGTCAGAAGATGATAAACTGCTAGATATGAAGAAAACCTAACCTGGCCTACTGGTAGAAAACAAATAGAGCTCTACCTTTAAATTATAATTGTTCCATAGCATATGGTATGTATCAATTAGTAAATATTGAACAGTATCAACAGACATATGAATATATTTATGAGTCACATTAACTGTAAAACTAGCAAACTGAGGTTAACTGTGTATATATAGAAAAGTCTCATCAGGAGTGTAAGAGACTGTGCACCTGCTTTGAAAACTGCATAGATAGGTTCTGTCCCATGACGAAGTACAATAGTCTGCCAGCCTATCTAGTGGTTCTAAGTCAAACTCAGTCCATGTTTAGCCAATTCCGGCTTTAGGATATGTGCCCAAAATTGTCAGTTGGTTCTCCTTCAGTAGTTGCAGAGTCATAGGCCATATAGTATCTTGTGGGAGATGTGTAATCCTCCTGCTGTCATCTTTTAATTTTCGCCACACTTTCAAATACATAAGGTCTCCTGCCCCCAACAGCAGCGTATTAGCATGAGAAGGTACTGGAGGCTCATTAGTGCCATATGGGTTCTGCGGTAATTCTACTGTGGGAAGCTGGTCCAACCTGTCCCTATATGTATCTTTCCATCAGCTCCACAGCAGGACATATGGGAAACGGCATCTCAGTCTCTTGGAAATAACTCCGAAGCATCACTCTAGATGTTTCCCATGGACCAAGTGAATCACTCCGAGCTAAGGATATCCAACGGTAGGCACTGGCTATATTGTAGGTAGGTAAATCAGCTGCTTGTGAAGTCGCCTTCAAATACATAAGGTCTCCTGCCCCCAACAGCAGCGTATTAGCATGAGAAGGTACTGGAGGCTCATTAGTGCCATATGGGTTCTGCGGTAATTCTACTGTGGGAAGCTGGTCCAACCTGTCCCCATATGTATCTTTCCATCAGCTCCACAGCAGGACATATGGGAAACGGCATCTCAGTCTCTTGGGAATAACTCAGAAGCATCACTCTAGATGTTTCCCATGGACCAAGTGAATCACTCCGAGCTAAGGATATCCAACGGTAGGCACTGGCTATATTGTAGGTAGGTAAATCAGCTGCTTGTGAAGTCGCCTCCACAGACCGGGTTAGCTGCATTTCAGAGGCTGTCAGAGCAGCGGTACACGGTTGGAACTCTGAAGCAAATAACATTGGGTTAGTAGCCCTGCAGCCTGTCAGTGCAAAAAGAGAGGTGATTTCCATTGGTAGGGTCTGTTCAATATTCTGTAGACAGAGTTCGAGCGCATGTCGCACTTTCAATCCCCATGTACTCGTCGTCGCCATCTTAGTAGCGTTTTCCGCTATGTGTGGTCTCCGTATTGAGTTGTTTATTATATTTTAAATGTAACTAAAGTATAATTTGTTCAATTATATTTGTTTCACATTTTCCCCAGATGACTTTCATGTTTTTGTTTATTCTACATTATTGTGGCATATTGATGTAGAAATCTGTTTTAGGAATAGTTACTTTCTGGAAAAATGCTAACCTGAAGTGGGAAGGGTAATATTGACTAACTTATTAAATTCCTATATAAAATTATTTTTTTTACTCTAAAGCATCTTAAGTAAACCCACCTATCCTTGATTAATTTGACAAGAACACTACACCAAATAACTGCATTACTAGTTACAAGACTTGTGCAGCAGCAAAAAAAATTGGTTTGTCCAAATCTTTCGTAACAAATTTATATACCGATTTTATATACCGAATACACTTTTCGGTATTTGTTTAGTTGTAAATAAAACTAATACTGAATTTTCCTTGAACCTTCACATTCATTTTCATTAAACTTAAGTAAATGTTCCTTTGCCACAGGTGACAACATTCAGCTGTAGCGCTATACTTACTAATAGTCTGCTGGAGAGCAGTACTAATGCCGACCCTTCTTCACAGAGCCTGAGGCTGTACTAAAGGACCTTCTCGTTTAAAGCAGGCTCTGGGATCCGCCATGCTATGCCTCTTAGCTCAGCCCGGACTCTGTGCAGAAGTGTCGGCATTAGTGCGGCTCTCTAGCACGCTAGAAGTAAGTTTTTAACCCATGAAGGTATTTTAAAGGAAACAAATTAATACTGATGAATTTCATCAATATATCTTCGTTTCCTTAAAATTTAGTTGGTGCATTTGTTCCGATATTCGCTTTGTGAAAACAAAGCAAACAAACATGTTTTCGTTAGGAATTCACATTTGTAACACAATGAATGCACAAGCCTACTAGCTACTTTTTTTTAAAGATTATTAGTGATCATGTAATCTATTTGATTCATTGTAATGATATCATTGATGAGGATTTTTGGTACTCCAATCAATATTATTGATTAGATATTTAATAATATCATGTATGATGTCATTAACTGTCATTAACCCATATGTACATGTAGCAAATTCTGTGTACGTTTCTACATTTTCAAATATGTGACAGAACTTAAACGATGGACATTTTTTACCAATGCATTTTCCTATTTTTTTCATGAAACATTTTTTTTGTGATATAATTTTTGTGATAATGGAAGTGGCCAAGGTTGGCAACTGGACATCCGAACAAGATCCGCATACCAAAACCTGTGGGGCCATGCTGGAGCCATCAGCAGAACAAACAATTGCTCCATGATGATTTTGGAGATCACTTTTGGAAGAAGAACTAGAGGCGGGAAAACATAAGCAGGTTGATAACACCAAGGAAGTGTCAACGCATCTACTGCTTCCGCCTGAGGATCCCTGGACCTGGACAGGTACCTGGGAAGTTTCTTGTTTAGATGAGAAGCCATCAGATTTATTTCTGGAAGCCCCCACATCTGAACAATTTGAGAAAACACATCTGGGTGAAGAGACCATTCTCCTGGATGTAAAGTCTGACGACTGAGATAATCCACTTCCCAATTGTCTATACCTGGGATATGAACCACAGAAATTAGACAGGAGCTGGATTCTGCCCAAACAAGTATCCGAGATACTTCTTTCATAGCTTGAGGACTGTGAGTCCCACCCTGATGATTGACATATGCCACAGTTGTGATATTGTGTGTCTGAAAACAAATGAACGGTTCTCTCTTCAACAGAGGCCAAAACTGAAGAGCCCTGAGAATTGCACAGAGTTCCAAAATATTGATTGGTAATCTCGCCTCTTGAGATTTCCAAACCCCTTGTGCTGTCAGAGATCCCCAAACAGCTCCCCAACCTGAAAGACTTGCATCTGTTGTGATCACAGTCCAGGTTGGATGAACGAAAGAGGCCCCTAAAATTATACGATGGTGATCTAACCACCAAGTCAGAGAAAGTCGAACATTGGGATTTAAGGATATTAATTGTGATATCCTTGTATAATCCCTGCACCATTGGGTCAGCATACAAAACTGGAGAGGTCTCATATGAAAACGAGCAAAGGGGATTGCAGTCATGAGACCTAAAACTTCCATGCACATAGCTACTGAAGGGAATGACTGAGACTGAAGGTTCCGACAGGCTGCAACCAATTTAAAACATCTCTTATCTGTTAAAGACAAAGTCATGGATACTGAATCTATCTGGAAACCTAAAAAGGTTACCTTTGTCTGAGGAATCAAAGAACTTTTTGGTAAATTGATCCTCCAACCATGTCTTTGAAGAAACAACACTAGTTGATTCACGTGAGATTCTGCAGAACGTAAAGACTGAGCGAGTACCAAGATATCTTCCAAATAAGGAAACACAGCAATACCCCGCTCTCTGATTACAGAGAGTAGGGCACCAAGAACCTTTGAAAAGATTCTTGGAGCTGTTGCTAGGCCAAAAGGAAGAGCAACAAATTGGTAATGCTTGTCTAGAAAAGAGAATCTCAGGAACTGATAGTGATCCGATGAATATGCATCCTGTAAGTCTATTGTGGACATATAATGCCCTTGCTGAACAAAAGGCAGAATAGTCCTTATAGTCACCATCTTGAAAGTTGGTACTCTTACATATCGATTCAAAATCTTTAGATCCAAAACTGGTCTGAATGAATTTTCTTTCTTTGGGACAATGAATAGATTTGAATAAAACCCCAGGCCCTGTTCCTGAAACGAAACTGGCATGATTACCCCTGATAACTCCAGGTCTGAAACACACTTCAGGAAAGCCTGAGTCTTTACTGGGTTCGCTGGAATGCATGAGAGAAAAAATCTTCTTACTCTGAATCCTATTCTGTACCCCTGAGAGACAATACTCTGAATCCAATGATTTTGGATCGAACTGATCCAAACATCTTTGAAGAATTTTAATCAGCCCCCTACCAGCTGAGCTGGAATGAGGGCCGCACCTTCATGTGGACTTGGGGGCTGGCTTTGATCTCTTAAAAGGCTTTGATTTATTCCAATTTTAAGAAGGCTTCCAATTGGAAACAGATTCCTTTGGGGAAGGATTAGATTTCTGTTCCTTATTATGTCGAAAGGAACGAAAACGGTTAGAAGCTTTAGATTTACCTTTAGGTTTTTTATCCTGAGGCAAAAAAACTCCCTTCCCCCAGTGACAGTTGAAATTATTGAATCCAACTGAGAACCAAATAATGTATTACCTTGGAAAGAAAGAGAAAGTAATCTGGATTTAGAAGTCATATCAGCATTCCAAGATTTGAGCCACAAAGCTCTTCTAGCTAAAATAGCTAAAGACATATACTGTATCTAACATCAATTTTGATGATATCAAAAATGGCATCACAAATGAAATTATTAGCATGTTGAATCAACTTAACAATGCTAGACAAATCATGATCTGATAATTGTTGCGCTAAAGTTTCCAACCAAAAAGTTGAAGCAGCTGCAACATCAGCCAAAGAAATTGCAGGCCTAAGAAGATGACCTGAATATAAATAAGCCTTCCTTAGATAAGATTCAAGTTTCCTTTCTAAAGGATCTTTAAAAGAAGTACTATCTTCGATAGGAATAGTAGTATGTTTAGCAAGAGTGGAGATAGCCCCATCAACTTTGGGGATTTTTTCCCAAAACTCCAATCTAACTGCTGGCAAAGGATACAATTTTTTAAACCTTGAAGAAGGAATAAAAGAAGTACCAGGCCTATTCCATTCTTTAGAAATCATATCAGAAATAGCATCAGGAACTGGAAAAACCTCTGGAATAACCACAGGAGGTTTATAAACAGAATTTAAACGTTTACTAGTTTTAATATCAAGAGGACTAGTTTCCTCCATATCCAATGTAATCAACACTTCTTTTAATAAAGAACTAATATACTCCATTTTAAATAAATAAGAGGATTTGTCAGTGTCAATATCTGAGGCAGGATCTTCTGAATCAGATAGATCCTCATCAGAGAAGGAGAAATCAGTATGTTGCCGGTCATTTGAAATGTCATCAACTCTATGAGAAGTTTTAAAACACCTTTAACATTTATTAGAAGGCAGACAAAGCCTTCTGAAAAGAATCAGAAATAAATTATTTTAAATTTACAGGTATATATCTTGTACATTAGATGTTGAGGGAACAGCAACAGGTAATGAACTACTACTGATGGATACATTTTCTGCATGTAAACGTTTATCATGACAACTATTACAAACCACAGCTGGAGGTATAATCTCCACAAGTTTACAACAAATGCACTTAGCTTTGGTAGAACTGTTATCAGGCAGCTGGGATCCAACAGTGAATTCTGAGACAGGATCAGATTGAGACATCTTGCAAATGTAAGAGAAAAAAACAACATATAAAGCAAAATTATCAATTTCCTTATATGGCAGTTTCAGGAATGGGAAAAAATGCAAACAGCATAGCCCTTTGGCATAGAAAAAGGCAAGAGGCATATAAAAATAGGGTCTTAAACAATGAAAATATTTGGCGCCAAGTATGACGCACAACAAACAGAAAAATATTTTTTGGCGCCAAAAATGTCACACTCGTGTCATAGATGACGCAATCTTGTGAAGGACTCAGCGTCAACTAAGACGCCGGAAATGACGAATTTGCATCAATGAACATAACTTTGCGCCAAAAAATCTTGCGCCAAGAATGACGCAATAAACTTTGTCATTTTGCGCCCTCGCGAGCTTAATTCTGCCCGCGAATTTAAAAGACAGTCAATTTGAAAAAGAGACTATACTCATAAAAAAGCATTTCCCAGATATGAAACTGACAGTCTGCAAAAGGAAATATACTGAAAACCTGAATCATGGCAAATATAAGTACAATACATATGTTTAGAACTTTATATAAATATATAAAGTGCCAAACCATAGCTGAGAGTGTCTTAAGTAATGAAAACATACTTACCAAAAGACACCCATTAACATATAGCAGATAGCCAAACCAGTACTGAAACGGTTATCAGTAGAGGTAATGGAATATGAGAGTATATCGTCGATCTGAAAAGGGAGGTAGGAAATGAATCTCTACGACCGATAACAGAGAACCTATGAAATAGATCCCCGTGAGGAAAACCATTGCATTCAATAGGTGATACTCCCTTCACATCCCTCTGACATTCACTGTACTCTGAGAGGAATCGGGCTTCAAAAAATGCTGAGAAGCGCATATCAACGTAGAAATCTTAGCACAAACTTACTTCACCCCCTCCATAGGAGGCAACGTTTGTAAAACTGAATTGTGGGTGTGGTGAGGGGTGCATTTATAGGCATTTTGAGGTTTGGGAAACTTTGCCCCTCCTGGTAGGATTGTATATCCCATACGTCACTAGCTCATGGACTCTTGCCAATTACATGAAAGAAATGAAAGTCTCAGTTTGAAATTGGTTTCACTTTAAATGTTCAATACCAGCACAATTAAAACAATTTCTAATCTTTACTAGAATAAGAAAATACATAAAACAACACTACATTAATGAAAAACTAAAAAAATACCATTCACTTTTCTATTTGAATCAACTAAAGTTTCTGACACTGTTTCAAATACCAGATTTTTCTTTTAAAAATAACTTACCCTCATGTTGCTTCAGCTCATACCGGGAGATCACTGAGCTTCTACTAATATCGCTGCCCCCAAAACCTCCTGGAGTTTTTATTATCTTTATATCTTCTGTTTAAAATCCTTACACTGACACATTTTTCCAGTAAAATATAATAATTATTTCATGTACATATTCTAGACAGACTGATATTTCGTTTTCTGACCTTTAGGTGAGAGAGTGACATTGATAAATCATGAATCATTCTCCCTCCTACTCACTGATGGTACCCATGGCATTTTGTACCATAAGCTTTGATCTCTATTATATTTTTTACCTTGCATTGCATATGGAGCATAATTTATGATCTATATCTTAGAGGATTTTTGTCAAAAACGTTCTCAACTTATACAAGTTTAAAAACCTCATACCAAATATCTGTACAATGTTGGATGTTTAAGAATGTAATGTACTTACTTATAAGCATAACCCTAATGTTTAAGACTTCTAGTATTAGTCCTTAGCATTTTATCTAAGTCTTTATTTATAATGTAATAAAAGTTTTATATACAGTATGTGAAATGGGGGAATCATGTTTAGGGTAATTTATATATATATATATATATATATATATATATATATATATATATATATATATATATATATACATATGTGTGTGTGTATATATATATATATATCGCTGTGTCAAAACAGTATTTTGAAGCAAAAAAACTGAGAATTTGCATATCTAATTTGCATATCTTACCCACAATTCTCTTGTGCATTGGTAACATTGTATATTAAGAATTTCTGGGGAAAAGCAAGCGGGGATACTTGCCTAGATGTGCTAATTTCCTTTGCAAATATTTACATTGATTTAATTTTGAGACATGGAGGATTTTAATTTCAGTTTTTTATCTCCCCCATAATTTTAATGAATTTTGGTTTAACCATGAAAATAGCTTTACCAATGCAGCACCCAGAAATCTATCTCCTACTGACGAGTTCCAAAAAGAACGGAACAGGCTTGTCTAGTGAGTGATTTCTGGTTTGCTGTCATAATCCTGTGAAAAGGATCGCTGTGTCAAAACAGTATTTTGAAGTAAAAAAACCTGAGAATTTGCATATCTAATATGCATATCTTACCCACAATTCTCTTGTGCATTGGTAACATTTTATATTAAGAATTTATGGGGAAAAGCAAGCGGGGATACTTGCCTAGATGTGCTAATTTCCTATGCAAATATTTACATTGTTGTTTGTATGAATATTGTACACTATTGGATGTTTAATAATGTAATATACTTAATTATACACATAACCCTAATGTTTAAGACTTCTAGTGTTAGTGCTTAGCATTTTATCTAAGTCTTTATAATGTAATAAAAAAAAATTTTTTTAATTAAATGATTTTTTTGTTTTTTAAAAAGGAAAAAAAACAAAAACAGGTGTACAGAAATGGCAATCAATCACATAGAAGTATCCATATACCACAAATAAATTTTAACCAGAATATAAATGGTTACATAATGAAACAAGGGTACACGATATCTGTAAATTTTCCACAGGAATCAAAACAATAATGGCCCCATCATCAAACCTGAAAACATTGTACCTAATTCTAGACAAAATAATGAACTGTTGTGTTAGTTTTACCTCTGTTCCCATATGTATATCATGTCTGCAATAAAATCTTGTTTACCTATAAATGTGTAGTATATTTTTTCCAAGGCTAACACATGTTTCACCTCTCTCTCCCACATTAAAAAATCAGGAATTTGGTGTTTTTTCCAGAATCTTGGTATCAAGCGTTTGGCACAGCAAAGCATACACTGGAATAATTTTTTTCGGTATATACACAGGATATTTGGTATGTCATTCAGTAATACTATGGCAGGGGAAAGTGTGGCCGAAATTCCTAAAGTTGTGTTAATACATTCAGCTATATCTTCCCAGTATTTTTGTAGGAGAGGACAATACCAGCAGATGTGGGACAAAGTGCCCCTTCCTCCACAATGCCTCCAACACATGGGAGAGGAGTTTGGGAGTATGCTGTGAAGGGTCAGGTACCATCTGGATAGCAGTTTATAATTCATCTCTACGATTGCTAGTGATAATGACAATTTTTTGGTCTCAGAAAAAATATGGCTCCATTGAGTGTCTGAAATATTGATGTCTAGTTCTTTTTCTCATTTGACTATGAAGGACGTTTTTTGGGGGAGAAAAGAGCATCTCAATAGTTTATAGATTATAGAGATGTGAGACCTAGTCATAGTAGGGGTGATTCATAGGGTCTCAAAGGGGGTGAGAGGTCTAGCGAGGGCCACTTTGTGGGGGCTAGTTACTATTGCGTTCCTAACTTGCATGTAAGCAAACCAGAAGTGAAACGGTGGCCCCAATAACTGGGAGAGTTCTGCTTGGGGAGGACTAGTCCTTTATTTAAAACCAAATGTACTGGCACATTAGAGGAAAAGCCTGCTACATTCGGTGTAGGTATGCTGCATGTTTGCAAAAGTGAGGGATTGTTTAAAAGAGGTGTGAGGGGAGATGGCTGATGCAATATCGTTTTATCAGAGGCCAGAATTTTATCCCATACCCATAGAGTAGCTCCGACATAATAGTTAGCATAAGAGTTGGGTGGTCTATGTTTGGGTGGGATCCAACACAAGTCTCCAAGAGTATGGATACCTGTCAAGTGGGTTTCTAATTGTACCCAAAGTTTATTAGGTTGTGCATGTTTCCAAGCAGTGATACATGCGATATGTGCTGCATGATACGCAAGCATATTTGGGACACCCAAATCGCCATCCTCCTTGCTGAGATATAAGGTGTGTTTAGATACTCTAGTTCTTTTCTGTGCCCAGATAAAATATTCAAACAGCTTTTGCTGCTTTGTTATAAACATTGAGGGGAGGTCTAAAGGAAGTACTTGGAATAAGTATAAATATTTCGGAAGGAGAGACATTTTTATTGCATTAATATGCCCCATCTAAGAGAGGTGACCCTGTTTTTGCCACGACTCAAGGGTGAACCTAGTGTGCTCCTGGAGTGGGGTATAATTTAGATCAAATAGGTCTGAGTGTTTAGGGGAAATATCTATACTTATGTATCATATTTTATTGGTAATCTGGAATGCAGTTTTGATCGAAATGCAGCGATCTTCCTGATCTGATAGGTGTAGTGGCATCAGCATGGACTTCTGCATATGAATAGAGAAGTTTAAGACTCTTTTATAGTCCTCCAACTCTTTGAGGAGGGCGGGTAGGGAAGTAGTCAGGGAGCATATAGTAAATATGATATTGTCTGCATAGAGTAGACAATTCTGTTGGGCCTCGGCGAAAATGATGCCCTGTATTTGGATGTTATTTCTGATTCTTATCGCCAGGACCTCCACCACCAGAGCAAAAAGCAGGGGGGAGAGAGGGCAACCCTGTCGTGTATCGTTTCTTATGGTGATTTTTTGGGAAAGGGTACTGTTAGCATTAATGCTAGCAGATGGATTGTTGTACAGGGCTTGTATATGGGTAATCAGGGTGCTTGAGAATCCAAACCTTGACAGCGTGGCCCAGAGAAAGTCCCAGTCCACCCTGTCAAAGGCCTTCTCTGCATCTGTTGAAAGTAATATTAGGGGGGTCTTGAGAGCATTAGCGGTAAATATGGTTTGCAGTATTCTGATGGTGTTATCCTTGGCTTCTCTTTCAGGAATAAAGCCCACTTGATCGGTGTGGATGAGGGTAGGGAGAATTTTATTTAGTCTAGAAGCCAACATCTTTGCATATAGCTTAATGTCGATGTTTATCAGGGATATTGGGCGGTAGTTAGTGACATGTTGCGCATTTTTACCTGGTTTTGGTATAACTGAAATCATGGCTTCTAGTAGGGATTCCATAAATTGGCACTCATTATCTATAGAATTGTACATCAGAAGAAGATGGTGACTGAGTTGGGATTTAAACAGGTGATAACATTTTGGAGTAAAGCCATCTGGTCCAGGGGTCTTGCCCTGTGGGAGGTTTTTTATGGCTGCAAGTAGCTCCTGCACTGAGAATGGAAAGTCCAATGATGAACTGACCTCCTCTGAAAGGGTAGGTATGTGGACTTGTGTGAGGTATTCTTGGATCATCTGACGTTTTGTATTTATATTAGAGGTTGGGAGATTATATAGAGAGGAGTAGTATTTTGCAAACTGATTAACTATACCTGAACTAGTTGTGGAAGAGGATCCAGCAGGGTCAATTATTTTAGCAATGAAGGACTTATATTGTTTCTTTTTAAGGAATCAGGCAAGAAGACGGACAGCTTTGTTGCTTTCAATGAAAAATGTGGATTTTATTGTGAGGGCCCGCAAATGAGCGTTTTTAATCAAATATTTGTTAAGGGCCTCTCTGGACTTTTGTGATTGTGTTAAGAGTTGCGGGGATTTGGGATTTGCCTTAGTTCTTTCTCGCTATTTTGAAAATCATTTGTTAGTGGCAGGTATTGGGTCGCTCTTTGCTTCTGCAGTTTTTGTGTGTGGCTCATTATCAACCCTCTTATATAGCATTTATACATCTCCCAATTATTAGTAGTAGAGGTGGAGGAAGGGTCATTGGAAGAAAAAACTCCTCTGTTTTTTCACATATGTCTGTAGTGATTAATGGGTCGGAAAAGATTTGGTCATTTAACTTCCAATATTGGTGATGTTGAGGTTGGGAAGACCACTTGAACGTGGAACTCACCATAGTATGGTCAGACAAAGTAGTGTGATGTAGTCTGGAGTCTATTAGTGTAGTCAATGTGTTTTAGTCGCAGAAAATGTAGTCTAATCAGGTGTAGGAGCGCTGAGGGTTACAGAAAAATGTGAAGTCTTTTGTAGTAGGATGGGTTATTCTCCAGGTGTCAAGGAGGAGTATTGCACCAATTGCCTGCCAATTGGCTCTTATTTGGCTGTTTCGCAAATAGGATCTACCGCAGGATGTATCAAGTGCTGGGCAGATTGGGAAATTTAAGTCCCCGCCTAAGAATATTGGACCTTTGGAGATATCTAGTAGTAGGTTAATGACTTTATGAAAAAAGGGGGGAGAGGGGCGGTTAGGAGCATAAATGTTAGCAAAAGTTATAGGTCTTCCATAATAAAGTCCCACCAAAATCAGTATTCTGCCTTCATGGTCCTGGGTCTTTTGTAAGAGTTCAAAGGATGTTCCCTTCCTAAAGGAGATACAAACTCCATTATGCTTGGTCGGGCCAGAGCTTAAAAAATGTTGGTCATAGTAAAATTGTGACAAAGTGGGTTCATTATTTTTCTTAAAATGCATTTCCTGAATCATTACTACATCTAATTGCTTCTTATAGAAACCATGAAAAGCTATGGAGCATTTATGTGGAGCTTGGAAGCCCTTAACATTTTGTGTAGCAACTATGAAACGGCTAACTGGGAAGAGAGGGTCCATTAATGTCTAGGTGAGGTATGGCTATGACAGAGATGTGACTGGTTCAGTTGATGTAGGCTTCAACTGTTGTAGTAAATTTAAAAGAAAATTATTCTGTACTTAACTTTAGAACTCTTAAAACAAGGTAGGCAATAACAAAAACAGGGAAAGCACGCAGGAAAAACAAAAGAGGGTGAGGAAGAAGGTAGACAAAAGGGGGGGGGGGGGTAGGGAAAGAAGGGATTAAGAAGGATAAGTGCTGGGAGCTGGAGAGAAGGAAAAGTGCCTGACAAAATTCCTGCCTGGCAAGAAATTAAGGAAAAAGAAGGAACAATAGGGGAAAAATCAGCTCGACGGAGCCCACCCAAACAGGCACCATAAACAGTAGTAGTTTACTTTAACATGTCTAGTATAAAAACATACAATAATGCAACAGTTTTCATCGCTAGTTATCAGAATTAGACTAAACAGGCATATACCACAGTGAGCAGAATAAACTATTCTAAACTGGCATAATGCTGCACTAGTAATTTCTAGTGTTATCCTCTTTTAGCAACAAGGCCAACCACTGAAGTCCCCCATTAGAGGGAGTTTTGTACGTCGCACTAGTGCATCTATTATGTAATCAACATGTATCCTCCCAGAATGGCAGGTGAGATTTGAACATTTAAATAATACACAGGAATGGCTATTCTTCCGTATAAAAACAGAGTACAGTACCAGAGTTATATATTAACTTTTTAACTTTTTCCTGAGTCCAAGACCAAAATAGGTCGTTAGTCTCTAACGATGCAAAGTCAGTGCATGTAAAGTTGTGACATCTTCTCGGTATATGAGACCAGAAGATTAATACTTACAAGTTCCAGGAGACTCAAACAGGATTACCATGGATCAAGTAGCGTCTAGAAGGTTTGGTGGCTCAACACTGTTTTTTCTTGTTCTGTTTGTTGACAGCTTCAGACCACACTCTTCTCTGTGGTTTAGGAGACTTTGATGCTTCTTTCTCTGAAAGACTGTATGTAGGCTCAGGAAGAGGGATATCAAGCTGATTGTAGAAATCTGGCACCGTGGCAGGGCTAGTACATTTGTGTCGTTTCCCATTCTTAACGATTTGCAAAGAGACGGGGAAACCCCATCTGTAGGGTATCTTTAAAGATTGTAAGTGGGCTGTGAAAAAAGCAAACTCCTTTCTCATTTGAAGTGTTCCTATTGAAAGGTCCTTGTAGATTTGTATTTTAGCTCCCAAGAATGTGAAGGTAGGATGCGCTCTTGCGAGTTGGAATATCTTCTCCCTGTAACTTTGGATTCATACAATGATATCTCTGGGAGGTTGATTGTCAGTAGGTTTGGGCATGATGGGCCCTTTCAAGGGGAATCTCTTCAATTACTCATTGATTGGTGATAGCCAGATACTGAAACAGATTGATCAGGGATAGCTTCTCCTTTTTACATTCTCTGGCACCCCACGTATTCTGAGGTTGTTTCTCCTTGTCCGATTCTCGATTTGATCTATTTTGTTCTCTAATTCCTTAATTTGTGCTTGCTGCGTTTCAATAGAGTGAGACATATCAGTCATTTATTTGACCAGTTCCTCTCTGTCATCTTCCAAGACCTCTATGCGAGAGCCTAGTTCATTTATATCTCTTTTCAGTTCAGAGCACTCAGATTTTATGCAGGTTTTGACTTGGTTAATAAGGGCTTCCATTGCCTTGAGTGTCACCGGACCGTCTTCGGCTTGCTGTGATCGACCAGGGGACGTAGGAGAATCCAAAGGGGTATCTGGGCTCTCGGACATAGATTTCTCCTCACTGTGTGTCTATGAAGTCTCAGTTTTTTTCTTCTTATCTGCGCTTTTAAAGAAGGAGCTTACCGCATTGGGAGTGTTGCTAGACTTTAAATTTTTATCCACTTTGGCATTCTTTCTCATTTTCGAGTCAGAATGTCCAGGTGTTCTTGTCATTCATAGGTCCTCAGTACGATAATCAGACCGTTATTATAGAGTAGGTCTTTTTGCTTTAATTCAGTAGAGAAGATGCTTCAGAGCACCTAACAAGATGTCACTTGCAATGTAGACTCAGTCGTGCTCTCTTTTGCAAAGGCTAGGGTAAATTATGTATGCGAGTTAGATTGAGTAGTTTATCATAAATTGGCATGTTCGTGGGTTAACCATCCTTTAAGCTCCCCCCAGACCCTGGCCACTGGTCTAGAAGGAGAAACCATGAATAGTAATGATACATAAAAAAAGAAACAAATTACAATATATACTTGTCCTCGTCGAGGGCCCCCTCAAACCCCCAGACTGGGCAGACACATATAAATTGTTTATCAGTATCATAAGACCCACGCTCATTACGGTTGGGATATGGCTGCTATGGCATCTGTTTCACATACGCTTATGCAAGGATCTCTCCCGGGGCTCCCCACAAACCCACAGGCAAAATGTTAAGACAAGATGTCCGCAGCCAATATTGTAAAAGCTATCAGCCAACTACACATTAAAAAGCAAACAGCGAGTTAAGGTAACACAAAGGTCCCATTGCGTTGTTATAAAAATTGTCTTTAAAAGTTACCACGTCAGTCTTATTAGAACTTCATACAATAAGGTGGTGGAATGACCCAGGCCATAGAGTTGAATATGAGATAAACCTAGTAATGGACACTTAGTATTAGAGAACCATAGCATGTAATATGTAGCATTGGTAAATTTACATTGTGTAATAATGCAAGAAACACTCACTGTGGATATAAGGTATACTGTGCCATACCCATAACTTCTAAGTAGGTAATGAAAAAGATTAGCCTTAGTGGCCGCTTAACACTAACAATAGAAAAGTTATAGCAACATATAAGGGTGGGTAGCCAGTCGCAGCCTGCTGGTAAGCAAAAAATAAACAAAAGATAAGAACAGAAGCAGGCTGCTATTTTGCTAGCAATGTTTGTCCCATGGAGCTTGAAAGTGTTGAGATTACATGAGCCTCTGCCACTCATTTATCCGATCCCAGTCGTAACGCAGGTAACAGCATGAGAGGCCCCTTCCCATACCTCTAACCATCTCAGCAGTTCAGGCTGGGCTATGCAGAGACACAGCAAGGAGCACAGGAGCAGGTCCATCTTTGGTGTGAGTTGGCAAGAGGCCATGGCCCTATTCCAGCAGGGAATACTGTCCTCCGCTGCATCCGCAAAGGCATCGGATCTCAATCCCGCCGCCACCACCTTCAAATCTCGTAGAGCGGGTGTCGGCCATATTGTGTCTACTCCAGGGGCCATGTCTGCAAGGCTGTCTCCCCCGACTGCTCTCTCCGAAGCCAAAGGAGCAGGTATCACAAATTCAGGAGCGTTGCTTTCGCTTACGAGCGCCTCCAACTGTCCTGTATTGTCGTCCGGTAAGTCTCCGCCCCACTCCCGGACCTGAAATTCAGCTGCCCCAAAGCTCCTTACGATCAGTAGACGTAACTTACAGAAGTGAGTGTCCAACAGGGTAAGTATTTCTGTGTCACTCAGTGCTAACGCCATGGTCCCAGAGCAGATGGTTATCTCACTTCTAAGTCGTAGGCACCGGGAATTTTGTCAGCTTTACACAGAGCTCTGCGGCTGCAGGCCGTATCTTGGACGGAGGTCTGGTGTGACAGAGGCCTCACGTTCAGCAGTTAGTCAGGGCCTCAGTTCAAATGCACCATAGGGTAAAATAAACATACCATTGTAGTTGTGGAATCTTCCCACACTAGCCCTACATCAGGATCTCATACTCCAAGGCAGATTAGGGTGCAATATCTCTAAATGCCCTCAATATATTGCAGGAGCTTCAGTATAATGCGGCCATCTTAGCCGGCTGTTGGCTCCGCCCCCCGAGAATAAACAGTTTTATAAATGAGTTGCAGCTATTTTCTGTGTTGTTGCGCTGATTGCAAAAGTATTGATGCTTCTTTGATCAGTGCACATTGAGCTTATCACCTCCAGCAATCCAGGGCTAGTTATATAGATCAGTCCTCTGCAGCTAATATACAGTGTGTACTCCCAGTAAGACTAACCTGTATCACATCTTATAGCCCAAAAGAGATTATATAGTGCATGTACAGATTATTATATACTGTTATGCTTACATGCAAGCTAATTCTGAGGCAATATGTCAGACCTTTTGCCTGTTTTTATAAAATGTTGTGTGCTTACACACTCACCCCCAAGATGGCGGCCATCAGTGAATTGCGAATTAAAAGAGGGCTGCAAGGTTCAAATGTCAGTTTGGGCTGTATCCTGTGATTGAGGCTAAGCTGCAGCAGCGTTGACCGCTATTCTGTGCACTTCTAGTGCTATGATCGGGTCTGGGAGCGCTACGCTTTCACTCTCTGTGGCGCAGCAACTCAAGGCAGGCTTCAGATGCGGCCCACACTGTAAGGCAGCAAAGTGACGGCTGAGGGCCAGAGAGGCTGATTAATTACTGTGGGTTATGCAGCATCTGTTCCCCAAGTGATGAGAGCTGCTTTGATGTCATTAGATCGGTGCGATATTGGCCTAAAAGAGGGTTCCGTCACCGCCGATGCTGGACCTCTAATGTGGTGCGGCCATCTCAGACGCCCACACGCTTCGCCTCCCCTGTAATAAAAGTTTTATATACAGTATGTGAAATGGGGGAATCATGTTTAGGGTAAATTTTTAGGGGTCATATATATATATATATATATATATATATGTATGTGTGTATGTGTACACATATATATATATATATATATATATATATATATATATATATAAATATCATTTTTTTTAAGACTTAATTTTGAACAGCCCTTTTAAGAAATATGATGATTTAGTGTGAAGGTAAGGAGCTTGCACAAATCTTACATTAAGAAAACATATGTATAAAAATAATTAAAAACTTGTTGTTTGTATGAATAAAAGTTGTTAATGTAATTACTTGAAACATAAGATTTTCTTACTATAACTCTTACTCTAGAATGCTCTAACTTGTACACAGTGAATTTTTAGTGAATTTCAAAGCAATTCTAATAAATAACAAGAAGTTGACTGAATTAGAATAAATGTTTTAAGAAAATGAAATAACAGCAAAATCTAGTAGAAAACATAAAATGTAACCAAAAAAACTTTAAAAAGCATACTAGAGAATTTTCAAGCAGGTTTTTACAAGATTTTCATGGTTTTTCAGAAACAAAAGATTCAGGCAAAAAATAAAAGTTAAAAGGAAAGGTAAGTCAAGATTAAACTTTCATTATTCATATATACCATGCAATATTAAGGATGTGCACAAATAATAATTTAATATAATTTTAATAAATTTAAAATGAATGTGTTGAAACTCCCCAAACACTTCATTAATAAGCAGTGAGTTGATCATGATTAATCTGTGTACACATTTCATAGTTTAATAGTGTGATTTGAACTACATTTTTTAGCTTTTTAGTAAACAAAAACAAGTTTATGGTTTATTAACATATGAACTGAACACGTACTAAGAAATGTCACTCTTAGGGGCCGATTTATCAAAGCCCGGATGGACATGATTCTCTGCAGCGAATCATGTCTGCCCGGCATCTCTAAATGCCGATAGCATACGCTGTCGGCATTTAACATTGCACAAGCATTTCTGGTGAAATGCTTGTGCCATGCCCCCCCTGCACAATCGCGGCCAATCAACCGCTAGCAGGGGGTGTCAATCATATCGATCGTATCTGATCGAGATGATTGCGGTCCACCACCTCAGAAGTGGCGGACGAGTCAAGGAGCAGCGGTCTTACGACTGCTGCTTCTTAACTCTTGTTTCTGGAGATCCGTAAACATTGGGGGTAGATTGCAGCATCCGCTGATTGATAAATCTACCCCATAGAATGTATTCTCAGATCCAAAGCTTAGAATTTGAAAAGTTTCAAAATAATTTAAAAAGTCTGCAAACACGTTTAGAAAGTGTTAGAAAAGGGAGTTATTATCGAGTTTGCAAATGATTTGGAATGAGTTTGTAATAGGAAAGTACTATTTACACAGACATTTTTACCGGTTTCCTAAACTTGTCGTATATTATTTGAGTGTTTTTAAATAAATTCAGTATCCTAACTGGCAAATGTATTTATTTAAATAGGTTTAAGATCTATAAAGCATATCATATGAGCTGGTATACAATATTTGTTTTTGTGAATTCAAAATGATTGAGATTTAGGCCATAATTACAAAGGGACATTAATAGAAAATAACATGTTCAAATTAGAAGGTTTAATTGACTAGTTAAGATATTCATTTGGGCTTTGGATAAATACAATTTTTTCCAAATATATGCCAGTTTAGTAAATGAAATAAATGAGCAGACAAATACTTTATAGGATGAAACAGCTGAAGAATGGACAATTGACTGACCAAATTAATTATTTTGTTCATTCCTACCATTTGTCACTAAAATGTGCAGGAAGGGGCAGGACATTTGCTATTTAAAGGGATAGTAAAGTCTTAATTAGACATTCATGATTTAGACAGAGCATACAATTTAAAACAACGTTCCAATTTACTTCTATTATTTAATTTGCTTCCTTCTCTTGTTATCCTTTGCTGAAATGTTTATCTACGTAAGCTGCTGATTGGTGGCTGCATATATATACCGATTGGCATTGGCTCACCCATATGTTCAGTTAGAAATCAGTAGTGCATTGCTGCTACTTCAACAAGTGATTTTAAGAGAATGAAAGAAAGTTAAAAATAGAAGTAAACTGGAAAGTTGTTTAACCCCTTGAGTGCTAACGACAGCTCTGAGCCGTCGCAGAGTTTCTCACTCTGGTGCTAACGACGGCTAAGAGCAGTCGCTAGAACTCTCTTGCCTTGAGGGAGATCTGGGGGCTCCCACCCACTCCTACCCTGGCGATCGGGCCTGCATAGTGACAGGCATTGCTGGGGCTTCATGTTATGCGCAACTTTATTTAAAATTCACAATGTTAAGTATAGGAGCAGGGGGCATGCTGCTTAGAAGTCTGTATCTCAGGCATCTAAGCAGCTACAGACCCTCAAGACCCACTGTTGGAAAGGTAATCGCCTAACCTTTCCAACATTGTGAGTCTTGGGGGGAAAAAAACCCAACTTAAAACAGCTTAGCACCCAGGTGGGACAGTGCTAAGCACTCAAATGGGTTAAAATTGTATGTTCTACCTAAATCATGAAAAAAACATTTTGGGTTTCATGTCCCTTTAAGTTTGGCTAATCAGCTCTTTAGTTTGTAATGATATACAGGGGGTCTGACCATTTATGTATCCATGTCCTTCATCCAATCCTGCCATAGTATTACTATTGATTGGTGTATATGGACAGCCAGTATGGAAGTAAATGTTTTTAGTCATATAGGCTTGTCCAATCAAGCCTTTACCTTTCATGGGGAGGTGGGAGACTAGTGGAAGTTCAGCCATTTATAATCACTTTGACTTATCAAATGTTTTAACTACTTAAATCCCCATAGACTTTAATAGTGAATTTTGTTAAAAATAATTAATTAGATAAACTTTTATGAAGGCTTGTGCTTGTCCCCTATATGTTCTGTTGGCATTGCAAGCTCTTTTAATTGTTAAAATTTTATAATGCAAGATTTTTGTTGAAATTAGTTCGGAAATAACTGTAACAAATCCTTAATCAATAGTCACCATAAACAAAATTTTACTGAACCAAATCTTTTGAAAAATATAAAACAAATCTTTCGGATAAAATTACTTTTTGCCCATGCACTGGTCTATTAATTAGTATGTCCTTTTAGCCATTTAATTTGTTTAGACATATTACTTATCAACTGATAAGGACAATATGTAACAAAGTAAAAAAAAACATAAATTCTTAAGTTTCATGTTCTCACAGTAAAAGCATAACAAGCATTTCCACTATTTTTAATGGTTCTTTTTATTTATTCACTTTTGTTTGTGAATTATCTATTAATATATATATATAACATTTTTTATTGTGCTTATCCAGTATAGCATCCTTTATTTAGTATAATATTTCACTACACATACTTAATAAAAAAATAAAAGACCAAAATGTAATAAATCATTCCATCCAGCTTAAATTATATCATTAAATTAGCAGTTTCCTGTTTCCTTGACATATTAGAAACAATACCACTGAAATTCTAAGAATCATATAATTAGATTACATTTTTTTGAAAGAAAGAGCAATCACAGTGTGTATAAGTTGAGTTTTAGCTTCATATACAAACACACACACATACATATTTACCCAGTGTCATTATATATATATATATATATATATATATCAATATCATAAACTGCATATATAGAGGCCTACTTATCAAGCCGTCAACTTACTTGCATTCAACGGCACCAATATGCTCGCCTGACATCGCCTAACTTCGCTGCCGCGGACCTAAATATGCTCTCCATATTTAACAAAAAAGCTGTCAAAAAGCTGCGCACCAAGTACGGGGCGATGAGTAGCGGACTGTTGTTAACTAACAGTCATCGATCTCGCTGCTATTTGGCTTTTTTCACAACTTTATTTGTATACTGTCACTAAGCACCCACACTATACTAAACTGTTTAACCCCTATCCCGCTGCTCCCGGACCCCGCCGCAACTAAATAAAGTTATTAACCCCTAAACCGCCACTCCCGGACCCCGCCACCATTCTAATAAAGTTATTAACCCCTATTCCTCCGCTCCCGGATCCCACGCCACCTACATTATGTTAATACCCCCTAATCTGCTGCCCCCTACAACGCCGCCACCTACATTATACTTATTAACCCCTAATCTGCCACCCCCTATACCGCCGCCACCTACATAAAGTTATTAACCCCTATTCCTCCGCTCCCGGAGCCCACCGCAACTAAATAAAGTTATTAACCCCTAAACCGCCAGCCCCCCTCATCGCCATAAACTAAATTAACCTATTAACCCCTAAACATAACAACTCGCTAACTTTATATTAAATTTTAACTCATCCCTATCTTATAATAAATTTAAACTTACCTTTAAAATTACATTAAACTATATTAAATTTAATTAATAATTAACCTACCCTAACTATTATAATAAAATTACATTAAACCATATTAAATTAATAATTAACCTACCCTAACTATTATAATAAAATTACATTAAACTATATTAAATTAATAATTAACCTACCCTAACTATTATAATAAAATTACATTAAACTATATTAAATTAATAATTAACCTACCCTAACTATTATAATAGAATTACATTAAACAATATTAAAATAAAAATGAATCTAACCTAACTTTTAAACTAAAATTACATTAAACTACAAATTAAATTAACTATATTACATATTTAAACACCTAACTCTACTCAAATAATTTAAATCTACACTAAAATATTACAAAGTTACAAAAAACTAACAACTAAGTTACAAAAAATAACAAACACTGTTACAAAAAAAATAAACATTAAGTTACAAAAAATAAATTATCAAAGATTTAAACTAATTACACCTAATCTAAGGGCCCTATGAACATAAAAAAGCCCACCCAAAATAAAAAAAAACCTTACCTACACTAAACTACAAATAGACCTTAAAAGGGCCTTTTGCGGGGCATTTCCCCAAAGAAATCAGCTTTTACCTGTAAAAAAAAATACAAATACACCCCAACAGTAAAACCCACCCCCCACACAACCAACCCCCCAAATAAAATCCTAATCTAAAAAAACCTAAGCTCCCCATTGCCCTGAAAAGGGCATTTGGATGGGCAGTGCCCTTAAAAGGGCATTTAGCTCTGTTGCAGCCCAAACCCTAATCTAAAATTAAAACCCACCCAATAAAACCTTAAAAAATCTTAACACTATCCCCAGAAGATTCACTTACAGTTTTGAAGATCCGACATCCATCCTCCAAGAAGCCGGGCAGAAGTCTTCATCCAAGCGGCTGAAGTCTTCATCCAAGCCCGCAGAAGTCTTCACCCAGACGGCATCTTCTATCTTCATAGAAGATAGAACAGCCAATAGAATGCAAGCTCAATCCTATTGGCTTATTGGATCAGCCAATAGGATTGAAGTTCGATCCTATTGGCTGATTGCAATATTTGTATTTTTTATTTACAGGTAAAAGAGCTGATTTCTTTGGGAGAATGCCCCACAAAAGGCCCTTTTAAGGGATATTTGTAGTTTAGTGTAGGTTAGGGTTTTTTTTTTTATTTTGGGGGGGCTTTTTTATTTTCATAGGGCCCTTAGATTAGATGTAATTAGTTTAAATCTTTGATAATTTCTTTTTTATTTTTTGTAACTTAGTGTTTATTTTTTTGTGTAACTTAGTGTTTGCTATTTTTTGTAACTTAGTTGTTAGTTTTTTGTAACTTTGTAATTTTTTAGTGTAGATTAAAATTATTTGAGTAGGGTTAGGTGTTTAAATATATAATATAGTTAATTTAATTTGTAGTTTATTGTAATTTTAGTTTAAAAGTTAGGGTAAGTTAATTATTAATTTAATATAGTTTATTGTAATTTTAGTATAATAGTTAGGGTAGATTAAATTAATTAGTTTAATATAGTTTAATATAATTTTAGTATAATAGTTAGGGTAGATTAATTATTAGTTTAATATAGTTTAATTTAAATCTAAAGGTAAGTTTAAATTTATTATAAGATAGGGATAAGTTAATATTTAATGTAAAGTTAGCGGGTTGTTAGGTTTAGGGGTTAATAGTTTAATTTAGTTTATGGCGATGTGAGGGGCTGGTGGTTTAGGGGTTAATAGATTTAGTAAGTGGTAGTGATGTGGGAGGCCAGGGGTTTAGGGGTTAATAACTTTATTTAGTTGCGGTGGGATAGGGGTTAATCACTTTATGTAGGTGGCGGCGGTGGTGGCGGGAGCGGCAGATTAGGGGTTAATAACTGGGCGGCAGATTAGGGGTTAATAAGTATAATGTATGTGGCGGCAGTGTAGGGGGCGGCAGATATGGGGTGTTTAGACTCGGGGTACATGTTACGGTGTTAGGTGTAAACTTAAATTTTATTCTCCCATAGGAATCAATGGGATATCTGGCAGCAGCGAACATGAGCTTTCGCTGTTTTCAGACTCCCATTGATTCCTATGGCATCCGTCGCCTCCAGGGCGGCTAATTGAAAACCAGGTACGCTGGGCCGGAATAGTTTCGAGCGTATCTGGTAGTTTTTTGTTAACTAGCAAAAGTAGTCAGATAGTGCCGAATTTGCATTTGCAACATCTGTAGTGACGTAAGCATCGGCGGATCGTATGTTACATCACAAATTTCTACTTTTGCCAGTCTGTATCCTTTGATAAATAAGGCGAATCAAGCTCTCCACAATTACGCTGCGGAATTCCAGCATATTGATAAATAGGCCTCATATACTGTATACACACACACACACATTTATTTACATATATATATATACATTTTCTCTCAGTGTCATTATAAACATATATATCTATATATACTGCATATATATATATATATATATATATATATATATATATATATATAAATACTGTATACACACACACACACACATATATATATGTGTGTGTGTGTATACAGAATTTATATATATATATATATATATATATATATATATATATATATATATATATATATATGTGTGTGTGTGTGTGTGTGTGTGTGTGTGTATACAGTATTTATATATATATATATATATATATATATAAATACTGTATACACACACACACACACATATATATATATATACATATATATATATATATATATAAATACTGTATACACACACACACATATATATATGTGTGTGTGTGTCCCCGTGTGTGTGTGTCTACAGTATTTATATATATATATATATAAATACTGTATACACACACACACACACACACATATATATATATACATATATATATAAATACTGTATACACACACACACATATATATATATATATACATATATATATAAATACTGTATACACACACACACACACACACACACACATATATATATATATATATATATATATATATACATACATACCCATTTTTACTCAGTGTCATTGGTCTGTTGCATCTACTGCTTAAGGGTTTGAGAGCTATTGTAAAGACTTTTTTATAGGACATCTGGTTTCCTTTTGATTACCGGGGAATCAGAGCAGAGATCCAAACTGTTGGTTTATGTGATACTGAAGCAGAATAAACCTCACAGTACTTAGTGATGCAAGGGATATAATTGAAAGCAAGTCCTCAGCTACAATTATCCTTTTAAGTTGTATGCAATTTATTTTAGCAACAGCTTTGAAATGATTAAATGACTTCCTATACTAGACCTCTAAACGTCTTAAGCACGTTCAAACACTGCTGCATATTTGTGGTAGCCTAAGCTGATGTTAGTATTTAATGTTATAGGTATAATATGGCAATTAAGGAGCTTCTAAGTTATAGCATTAAGTTATTTATTTATATTTAAAAACAAGCATATAAACATATTGCGGTAACACAGCGGCTTAAAAGGAATACTTAAATCATTACAATATTCCAATTCAAAGTATCTTTGTTACAGCTGCATTGCTGAAAAATGACCTGATTCATGAGGCAGCTGTTCATGCTTATGCTTATAAAAAAGTTAAAGATGTTATAGAAAGAAAGTAGACTAGTAAATATGTAGACTGTAATTATTTATATTTTAGGGCAGTGAAGGCTAATGTCTGCATAAATAGAACCATAGTTTCGCTCTTGTCTGTATTGTGCCATATAATGGGCACAACTACCAAACTCCCTGCTGTTTTTGACTTCTTAATATTTAAAGTAAATGTTTGCAGATTTATGAAAGTGTAAAAATATTTCCTTTTGTTTGAATAATTATATTTATATTCTAGGTATAAATTTAATTAGAGTCAAAATATTATTTTTTTTAAAACAAGCTAGAAATTAAAATGTAAATCTGGAATGACAACATCATTAAATAACCCAATAAATAAAAAAATATGAAATAAAAATTATATAAAGTTAAAAAAAAAAATGAAAAAAAAAAGACTGGAAATTATGATTTTGAAAGTATAATCCCCTCTTGGAAAAACAATAAAGTTAAAAATTAATGATTAACTGAATGATTCATTTCGTTAACTTGTATTCACATGCAAAGTCTACTACTACTACTACTTATACTAATATGAAAAATAAAAGTTTATTATTTATGGGTTCAAGTTACGGCTTTTAACACTGAAAAAATGGCAATTTCAGCGTAATGGCCAGGAACCCTAACCCGCCGTTCCCCGACATCGCCAACACTATAATAAAGTTATTAACCCCTAAACCTCCGGCCTCCCACATCGTTGCCACTAAATAAACCTATTAACCCCTAAACCCCTGGCCTCCCACATCTCTGCAACTAAATAAACCTATTAACCCCTAAACCGCTGCCCCCCACATCGCAAACACTAAATTAAACTATTAACCCCTAAACCTAACACCCCCCTAACTTTAAATTAAAATTACAATATAACTATTTTTAAATAAATAAAAGATTACCTGTGAAATAAAAATAAACCTACCATTAAACTATAAATTAACCTAAACTTAATATTCTAATAAAATAAAAAAAATATTACCAATTAAAAAATCTAAATTACAAATTAAAAAAAAACTAACTATGAATTAAAATAAAAAAATCTAAAATTACAAAAATTAATAAACACTAAATTGTGAAAAATAAAAAACAGTAAGCTTACAAAAAATAATAAACAAAATTATCAAAAATAAAAACAATTACACCTAATCTAATAGCCCTATAAAAATAAAAAAACACCCCAAAATAAAAACACCCCAAAATAAAAGCACCCCCTAGTCTACAATAAACTACCAATAGCCCTTAAAGATCCTTTTGTAGGGCATTGCTCTAAGTTAAACAGCTCTTTTACCTGTAAAAAAATACAAAGTACACACAACAGTAAAACCCACCACCCAACCAGCCCCCCAAAATAAAAAAAACTAACTCTTAAAAAAACCTAAGCTACCCATTGCCCCTAAAGGGGCTTTTGTATGGGTATTGCCCTTAAAAGGGCATTCAGCTCTTTTTCATTGCCCTTAAAAGGGCATTTAGCTCTTTTTCATTTAGGCCTTGATCTCCCGTCACAAGAGACTAAACCTTATTAAATAAGGAAAGCTCTTGCCACCACAACTATTAAGCCTAGGAAATAAAATATCCCAGGCCCTCATCAGACAAATGCACGTCATCCAGCCTATACAAATGTCTCTTGTCCACCGACAAGTTATCATGTTAGACAACAAATCCCCCAGTGTCCATGACGCCTTCCCTAACTCCCTATTTACCTTCTTCCATACCCTATAGGCTGCCTTAGACAAGAAATTCCTTCACTGCAATCTTGCTACCATATTTGACCAGCCAATCTTAACACCCTGAAAAGCCATTGACATCTAATGGATATCTGACTTCATTGCAGTAACTACTGTGTAGTTCTTTCTGATTCTTTCTGATTGGTGTCTAAATGTAGCCACCAATCAGCAAGCGCTACCCAAGTGCTGAACCAAAAACGGGCCAGTTCCTAAGCTAAAAACCAAATAAAGATACCAAGAGAACAAAGAAAATTTGATAATAGGAGTAAATTAGAAAGTTGATTAAAATTGCATATTCTATCTGAATCATGAAAGTTTAATTTTGACTAGCCTAGTCCTTTAAAGCACTATACCCAACAACCAACAACAAACTATGCAGGAAAAGGGGAGAGGAAAACCTGGATAAGAGCAGAGAAATATACATGCAAACCATTAAATCTTAACCGAAGGGCGGACATACACTTTATACCACTGGGACCTCCAGCACGCCAAACCACTTAATGGATTCAACCGGACAGCTTAGGGCAGTGGCACTTGTAGCAATTTTCTTAGGATCCAAACCAGCTAAAACCGCTGCTCTAGCCAAAACTCGATGGAACTGATATCTGGAAAGGCACAAACTGAATGAGTCAGGAACTGATTAGTACCCGAAGGCCAGATCTCTATGTAAGATCTGGCAAAGTACACTAAGCAAACCCCTTCAACTGATTGTGAAGGAATAGTCCACTAGGTGCCCCTAGCCTCTTGGTCCATTTTGGACCGAGCCAAAAAGATTAGTAAAGTCTCCCCGATGACCTGAACACCTGCACCCCTCTACCGCAAGCCATATTGGAGGGGGACACCAGTACTCCACCACTCGCAAGGCTTCGAAAAAATGCTAAGGTGAACGCTAGCCAAAAGAAGCGAGTCTGAAAGTCGGACAAACAGGTCTGAGGAAGACAAAGGAGAAGGTCACGCAAGTGCTGGGTCGTAATTGGTTCCCTTACATTCTGCTGACATGGCTCTAAATGACCCCAACATTTTACCACCTGACGAACCAGAAATGCATTGGAGAAATCAGACAACCCATACATCTTATTAAAAAATGACAAAGATGCCAGTCTTTTGTGCACACCACCTTTCTTATTTTCCACATTCTGCATCCCCAACAACCAGTCTAACAACAGTACCTGGGACCCATCATCAAGAGAAACTGACCTCTCCTGACAGAACTGAACCCACCCTTCCAAGTGATGTTAATAGGCCTTCAAAGTCACAGGTGCCAAAGAAGCTCGCACTAAAGGGAAATCCTCATCCCAACTCCTGCAATCTGCCAGAGAAAAGAAGGACATGGGAGGCCGTCAATGGCAGCCGCTGCACCAACCTCCTAAACTGCGCCCATTGAAACCTGGATAGCACATCTGTCACTACATTATCAACCCTCGGCACATGGCAAGCCGCAAACTTAATATTGAGCTGCAAGCATAAGGTGACGTAGATATCTCCCCACTATCTGAGAGGAAGCTGACAACTTTTTGATAGCAAAGACTATACTAAGATTTTCAGACCAGAAGATTATTGTACAGTTCCTTAAGGCTATTCCCACACAGCTCCACTGCCACAACGATGGGAAACAGTTCTAAGAGGGTTAGGTTCCTGGTAAGACCTTGCTCCAATCAATGGGTGGGCCATGGCTCAGTGCTCCATTCACCCTCCAGGAAAGCCCCATAACCATAAGTATCGGTGTAGAGGGACAAAGCTTGGCTAGACACCGGGCCCATTCTCCACAACAGAACCCCGTTAAAATCCACTCAAAACTATTGCCAGATATTCAAATCTTCCCTCATCTCTGAAGTGACCCTAATCTACCATCCCTTCCTATTTCCACCTTTCAAGGGTTCTTCCAGGCGCAGGTTAAAAATCCTGCCCATGGGGATCACCCAAAATTCAAAAGCCCTAACACTGACTGTAAATCATTCAAACCAATGCACTGCAGCAGCCATGGAAATCGCTTCCAGCATACAAAGGACCTAATCCTCTGGCAGATGACAAAGCATTGGCATTGTATCAATTTTGATACCCAGAAAGTTAAGCCTCATGCAAGGGCCCTTCATTTTGTCCTTTGCAAGAGGAACACCCACGCCCCTCCAGTTTCACTAAGTCAAGCACCTAATTAAACAACTGGTAGTGCACGGAACTAATCGATGGATCAATGGCATCATTCACAGACTGGCTCTTTGGGTAGGATAGGTGTTGAATAGGGTGAAATTTACCCAGTTCCCTCTTTGGTACCACCCCGAGCAGGGAAACTACCAAGTCAGAGATCGTCAAGACAGGAAATGGACCTGCAATTAGACCTTGCGTGACTTCTTTACCCAGCTTTTCCCTGTCAACCCCTGGAAAGTTAATGTGCTTCTTAGCACCTAACACTGTCGAAGAAACGGGAATCATAAACCCCTCCTGAATGCCCAGCAGTAACAACTTGGCCACCTCCATGTCAGGATAAGAATCTAGCCACAGCTTAATTGCAGCTAGGTTCAGAGGGGTTGGGCCCCTTTCCCGCAGCAGGTCCCCAGACTGGTCCCCTAGTCCCTGAACTATCCTTTCTACGGTTACAATCAAAACAGGGGTGTGGACAGCTGCAGTAGGTGCAGACGTGACGAAAGGAACAGTTAGTCCCTTGCTCATACTGCTTATCATTAAACTTCCAGCACTCTCTGCCTCTACGCCAAACGCCCTGTGGGTTAGGAGCCCGAAGGTGCATATCCATCATCCCAAAAGTTAAAAGGGGGTTCACCGGCCTTCTTGCGGAAAAATTCCATATCATAGCTCCACCAGGGACATTAAGGATAAGGCCTTTATTTTTTCCATGCAGTCAAGCAGCCCTACACTTTCATAATGCCAAGATTGGCTACTGAGGTAATTTTTTTAATGTAGATATGATCTGGTGCAGAAATTAGCAATAGTAAGTATTAGTATAATTAAACATTTGACATCGGTCATAACCAGAGAGTAAGTTGAATAGTAATTTAAAGCAGAGATTCTTAAACTGGGGCTCCTTTTTATGTTGGAATTTTTTTAAAACCTTTTTGCAACCCTCATTATTATAATATAGTCCAAAACAAGCCCCTGGACAGATGAGTGTACAATTATTTGCTTTTAATACATCAATTTACCACACAAGTGAGAGGATTTTTAGTGAAATTAAGTAAATTGAACTTTTGTGGCCATCGCTAATTACTAATGGTTAGACTAATTGTCTAACTTCATGTACCTTCCTTGTAGACTTGTTCCCCACATGTGTCAACTGATTGTGAAGGAATAGTCCACTAGGTGCCCCTAGCCTCTTGGTCCATTTTGGACCGAGCCAAAAAGATTAGTAAAGTCTCCCCGATGACCTGAACACCTGCACCCCTCTACCGCAAGCCATATTGGAGGGGGACACCAGTACCCCACCACTCGCAAGGCTTCGAAAAATGCTAAGGTGAACGCTAGCCAAAACAAGCGAGTCTGAAAGTCGGACAAACAGGTCTGAGGAAGACAAAGGAGAAGGTCACGCAAGCGCTGTGTGGTAATTGGTTCCCTTACATTCTGCTGACATGGCTCTAAATGACCCCAACCTTTTACCACCTGACGAACCAGAAATGCATTGGAGAAATCAGACAACCCATACATCTTATTAAAAAATGACAAAGATGCCAGTCTTTTGTGCACACCACCTTTCTTATTTTCCACATTCTGCATCCCCAACAACCAGTCTAACAACAGTACCTGGGACCCATCATCAAGAGAAACTGACCTCTCCTGACAGAACTGAACCCACCCTTCCAAGTGATGTTAATAGGCCTTCCAAGTCACAGGTGCCAAAGAAGCTCGCACTAAAGGGAAATCCTCATCCCAACTCCTGCAATCTGCCAGAGAAAAGAAGGACATGGGAGGCCGTCAATGGCAGCCGCTGCACCAACCTCCTAAACTGCGCCCATTGAAACCTGGATAGCACATCTGTCACTACATTATCAACCCTCGGCACATGGCAAGCCGCAAACTTAATATTGAGCTGCAAGCATAAGGTGACGTAGATATCTCCCCACTATCTGAGAGGAAGCTGACAACTTTTTGATAGCAAAGACTATACTAAGATTTTCAGACCAGAAGATTATTGTACAGTTCCTTAAGGCTATTCCCACACAGCTCCACTGCCACAACGATGGGAAACAGTTCTAAGAGGGTTAGGTTCCTGGTAAGACCTTGCTCCAATCAATGGGTGGGCCATGGCTCAGTGCTCCATTCACCCTCCAGGAAAGCCCCATAACCATAAGTATCGGTGTAGAGGGACAAAGCTTGGCTAGACACCGGGCCCATTCTCCACAACAGAACCCCGTTAAAATCCACTCAAAACTATTGCCAGATATTCAAATCTTCCCTCATCTCTGAAGTGACCCTAATCTACCATCCCTTCCTATTTCCACCTTTCAAGGGTTCTTCCAGGCGCAGGTTAAAAATCCTGCCCATGGGGATCACCCAAAATTCAAAAGCCCTAACACTGACTGTAAATCATTCAAACCAATGCACTGCAGCAGCCATGGAAATCGCTTCCAGCATACAAAGGACCTAATCCTCTGGCAGATGACAAAGCATTGGCATTGTATCAATTTTGATACCCAGAAAGTTAAGCCTCATGCAAGGGCCCTTCATTTTGTCCTTTGCAAGAGGAACACCCACGCCCCTCCAGTTTCACTAAGTCAAGCACCTAATTAAACAACTGGTAGTGCACGGAACTAATTGATGGATCAATGGCATCATTCACAGACTGGCTCTTTGGGTAGGATAGGTGTTGAATAGGGTGAAATTTACCCAGTTCCCTCTTTGGTACCACCCCGAGCAGGGAAACTACCAAGTCAGAGATCGTCAAGACAGGAAATGGACCTGCAATTAGACCTTGCGTGACTTCTTTACCCAGCTTTTCCCTGTCAACCCCTGGAAAGTTAATGTGCTTCTTAGCACCTAACACTGTCGAAGAAACGGGAATCATAAACCCCTCCTGAATGCCCAGCAGTAACAACTTGGCCACCTCCATGTCAGGATAAGAATCTAGCCACAGCTTAATTGCAGCTAGGTTCAGAGGGGTTGGGCCCCTTTCCCGCAGCAGGTCCCCAGACTGGTCCCCTAGTCCCTGAACTATCCTTTCTACGGTTACAATCAAAACAGGGGTGTGGACAGCTGCAGTAGGTGCAGACGTGACGAAAGGAACAGTTAGTCCCTTGCTCATACTGCTTATCATTAAACTTCCAGCACTCTCTGCCTCTACGCCAAACGCTCTGTGGGTTAGGAGCCCGAAGGTGCATATCCATCATCCCAAAAGTTAAAAGGGGGTTCACCGGCCTTCTTGCGGAAAAATTCCATATCATAGCTCCACCAGGGACATTAAGGATAAGGCCTTTATTTTTTCCATGCAGTCAAGCAGCCCTACACTTTCATAATGCCAAGATTGGCTACTGAGGTAATTTTTTTAATGTAGATATGATCTGGTGCAGAAATTAGCAATAGTAAGTATTAGTATAATTAAACATTTGACATCGGTCATAACCAGAGAGTAAGTTGAATAGTAATTTAAAGCAGAGATTCTTAAACTGGGGCTCCTTTTTATGTTGGAATTTTTTTAAAACCTTTTTGCAACCCTCATTATTATAATATAGTCCAAAACAAGCCCCTGGACAGATGAGTGTACAATTATTTGCTTTTAATACATCAATTTACCACACAAGTGAGAGGATTTTTAGTGAAATTAAGTAAATTGAACTTTTGTGGCCATCACTAATTACTAATGGTTAGACTAATTGTCTAACTTCATGTACCTTCCTTGTAGACTTGTTCCCCACATGTGTCAATGAACAACGCATATGCACTATGGGCCCCATGTATTAAAAGGCGTGCGGACAGCTTCTCAACTTGATCTGTTTGTCCGCTGGCCCATATGCATGATTACAAACTAAGCAGAGAAAAAGGGCGCCTCCTAGTGTAGTCAATAAATCATAAATGGAGTATAAGAGAAAAAAACATACTCACAGTGTAGAAAGGCAGAGATAATGCCTAGGAACTTGGTCTGGGAACTTCACAGTGTCCCAGTAGACTGTGCACCGTGCTGTGGCTGCTCCTCCCAAAAATAGAAAGAAAATCTGTAGTTTGAAAAGATGTGGAAAAAGAGGGCGACCCCTAGTGCAAATCAATTATGGAGATATAATGAGTATCTACTTTTAATAACAAGGGAATACTCACAAATTGTGTTGCACACTGTAGTGCAAATGGAGCATACTAGGTATATTATGGTGACCTAGTGCACATTTAAACCAAGGTAGTGCTGCTGCAATAGGAAATGTACTCCAAGTGAACTGCTGATGAACGTCAGGACCAAAAGAAGAAGACTCCAGTGTAGAAATGAGTATAAAAAATTTTTTAAACCTTTTTATATTAAATTTTTTATACTCATTTCTACACTGGAGTCTTCTTCTTTTGGTCCTGACGTTCATCAGCAGTTCACTTGGAGTATATTTCCTATTGCAGCAGCACTACCTTGGTTTAAATGTGCACTAGGTCACCATAATATACCTAGTATGCTCCATTTGCACTACAGTGTGCAACACAATTTGTGAGTATTCCCTTGTTATTAAAAGTAGATACTCATTATATCTCCATAATTGATTTGCACTAGGGGTCGCCTTCTTTTTCCACATCTTTTCAAACTACATGATTACAAACTATGATGAGTGTGTAATACCTGCCCCTTCCCTCACATGACCAATCGAGCAAGAGAATGGACTGTTAATCACCGAGGGCAAATGAGCTCTCTGTGATTTCTCTTTGCCACCTCTGAGGTGACCACTTCTTCTTACATTGCGGGAAGCAGGCTTGCATGTGCGAGCCTGCCCCACAAGGGCTCTGGACCAGCTCACACTGCTTTGTACATGGAGCCCTATGTGTACCCTGTACACAACATTCCCTCTAACTTTTTAGCAGTATGCAAAAACAATTTGGCCTTTGCCATTTTTGCCCAAGTGACTAAAATCTGTGAGCACATTTGAAGAGGTACAACATTATCTACGTGCCTACCTCACATACACACACACTTACTCATACATACACACACACACCCCTTCACTCAAATACACACTCTCACTTATACACACACAATGCAAACACACACTAATACATACATATACTCACGTTATACATACATATATGTAGATATGTATATATACCCAAGTGACTAAAACCTGTGAGCATATTTGAAGAGGTACAACATTATCTATGTGCCTACCTCAGACACCTCACATACACACACTCACACCTACATACATACATGCATACACACTCACTCTCACACAGACAACATACACACACACACTCACTCATACATACATATACAAACACACACACATACAGACACACTCACATATACACATAAACATACACACATATACACGCACTCCCTGGATGCCCCATGGCATGAAAGGGGCGTGAAACCTTAATTTTTTTTTATGATTCAGACAAATCATACAGTTTTTTTACAAAAAAAATCCAATTTACTTCTAGTAGCAAATTTGCTTCGTTCTCTTGGTATCCTTTGCTGAAAGAGCACCAATGCACTACTGGGAGCTAGCTGAATACATTGGTTGACCCAATGACAAGTGGCATATATATGCAGCCACAAATCAACAGCTAGGTCCCACTAATGCTTTGCTGCTCCTTAGCGTACCTAGTTATGCTTTAAAAACAAAGGATACCAAGAAACTTAAGCAAATTAGATAATAGAAGTAAATTCGAAAGGTGTTTAAAATCACATGCCATATTTGAATCAAGAAAGTTAAATTTCAACGTTATTGTCCCGTCAGTACAAATAATTATATATATATATATATATATATATACAATTACTTTTTTTTGTGGGTGATATTAAATCTTAACAGACTGGTCAGAGAGACAAACATGCCAAATACCTCATTGTGTACTTGACTAGGTCAGTCACTCACTACACACAAAGGCCTAGATTTAGAGTTCGGCGGTAAAAGGGCTGTTAACGCTCCGCGGGTTTTTTTCTGGCCGCACCATAAATTTAACTCTGGTATCGAGAGTTCAAACAAATGCTGCGTTAGGCTCCAAAAAAGGAGCGTAGAGCATTTTTACCGCAAATGCAACTCTCGATACCAGAGTTGCTTACGGACGCGGCCGGCATCAAAAACGTGCTCGTGCACGATTCTCCCATAGGAAACAATGGGGCTGTTTGAGCTGAAAAAAAACCTAACACCTGCAAAAAAGCAGCGTTCAGCTCCTAACGCAGCCCCATTGTTTCCTATGGGGAAACACCTCCTAAGTCTGCACCTAACACCCTAACATGTACCCCGAGTCTAAACACCCCTAACCTTACACTTATTAACTCCTAATCTGCCGCCCCCGCTATCGCTGACCCCTGCATTACACTTTTAACCCCTAATCTGCCGCTCCGTAAACCGCCGCCACCTACGTTATCCCTATGTACCCCTAATCTGCTGCCCTAACATCGCCGACCCCTATGTTATATTTATTAACCCCTAATCTGCCCCCCACAACGTCGCCGACACCTGCCTACACTTATTAACCCCTAATCTGCCGAGCGGACCTGAGCGCTACTATAATAAAGTTATTAACCCCTAATCCGCCTCACTAACCCTATCATAAATAGTATTAACCCCTAATCTGCCCTCCCTAACATCGCCGACACCTACCTTCAATTATTAACCCCTAATCTGCCGACCGGAGCTCACCGCTATTCTAATAAATGTATTAACCCCTAAAGCTAAGTCTAACCCTAACACTAACACCCCCCTAAGTTAAATATAATTTTTATCTAACGAAATAAATTAACTCTTATTAAATAAATGATTCCTATTTAAAGCTAAATACTTACCTGTAAAATAAATCCTAATATAGCTACAATATAAATTATAATTATATTATAGCTATTTTAGGATTAATATTTATTTTACAGGCAACTTTGTATTTATTTTAACCAGGTACAATAGCTATTAAATAGTTAAGAACTATTTAATAGTTACCTAGTTAAAATAATAACAAATTTACCTGTAAAATAAATCCTAACCTAAGATATAATTAAACCTAACACTACCCTATCAATAAAATAATTAAATAAACTACCTACAATTACCTACAATTAACCTAACACTACACTATCAATAAATTAATTAAACACAATTGCTACAAATAAATAAAATTAAATAAACTATCTAAAGTACAAAAAATAAAAAAGAACTAAGTTACAGAAAATAATAAAATATTTACAAACATAAGAAAAATATTACAACAATTTTAAACTAATTACACCTACTCTAAGCCCCCTAATAAAATAACAAAGCCCCCCAAAATAAAAAATTCCCTACCCTATTCTAAAATACAAATATTACAAGCTCTTTTACCTTACCAGCCCTGAACAGGGCCCTTTGCGGGGCATGCCCCAAGAATTTCAGCTCTTTTGCCTGTAAAAAAAAACATACAATACCCCCCCCCCCCCAACATTACAACCCACCACCCACATACCCCTAATCTAACCCAAACCCCCCTTAAATAAACCTAACACTACCCCCCTGATGATCTTCCTACCTTGTCTTCACCATGCCAGGTTCACCGATCCGTCCTGGCTCCAAGATCTTCATCCAACCCAAGCGGGGGCTAGACATCCACTGAAGAAGTCCAGAAGAGGGTCCAAAGTCTTCCTCCTATCCGGCAAGAAGAGGACATCCGGACCGGCAAACATCTTCTCCAAGCGGCATCTTCTATCTTCTTCCATCCGATGACGACCGGCTCCATCTTGAAGACCTCCAGCGCGGATCCATCCTCTTCTTCCGACGACTAGACGACGAATGACGGTTCCTTTAAGGGACGTCATCCAAGATGGCGTCCCTCGAATTCCGATTGGCTGATAGGATTCTATCAGCCAATCGGAATTAAGGTAGGAATTTTCTGATTGGCTGATGGAATCAGCCAATCAGAATCAAGTTCAATCCGATTGGCTGATCCAATCAGCCAATCAGATTGAGCTCGCATTCTATTGGCTGATCGGAACAGCCAATAGAATGCGAGCTCAATCTGATTGGCTGATTGGATCAGCCAATCGGATTGAACTATATTCTGATTGGCTGATTCCATCAGCCAATCAGAAAATTCCTACCTTAATTCCGATTGGCTGATAGAATCCTATCAGCCAATCGGAATTCGAGGGACGCCATCTTGGATGACGTCCCTTAAAGGAACCGTCATTCGTCGTCTAGTCGTCGGAAGAAGAGGATGGATCCGCGCTGGAGGTCTTCAAGATGGAGCCGGTCGTCATCGGATGGAAGAAGATAGAAGATGCCGCTTGGAGAAGATGTTTGCCGGTCCGGATGTCCTCTTCTTGCCGGATAGGAGGAAGACTTTGGACCCTCTTCTGGACTTCTTCAGTGGATGTCTAGCCCCCGCTTGGGTTGGATGAAGATCTTGGAGCCAGGACGGATCGGTGAACCTGGCATGGTGAAGACAAGGTAGGAAGATCATCAGGGGGGTAGTGTTAGGTTTATTTAAGGGGGGTTTGGGTTAGATTAGGGGTATGTGGGTGGTGGGTTGTAATGTTGGGGGGGGGGGTATTGTATGTTTTTTTTTACAGGCAAAAGAGCTGAAATTCTTGGGGCATGCCCCGCAAAGGGCCCTGTTCAGGGCTGGTAAGGTAAAAGAGCTTGTAATATTTGTATTTTAGAATAGGGTAGGGAATTTTTTATTTTGGGGGGCTTTGTTATTTTATTAGGGGGCTTAGAGTAGGTGTAATTAGTTTAAAATTGTTGTAATATTTTTCTTATGTTTGTAAATATTTTATTATTTTCTGTAACTTAGTTCTTTTTTATTTTTTGTACTTTAGATAGTTTATTTAATTTTATTTATTTGTAGCAATTGTGTTTAATTAATTTATTGATAGTGTAGTGTTAGGTTAATTGTAGGTAATTGTAGGTAGTTTATTTAATTATTTTATTGATAGGGTAGTGTTAGGTTTAATTATATCTTAGGTTAGGATTTATTTTACAGGTAAATTTGTAATTATTTTAACTAGGTAACTATTAAATAGTTCTTAACTATTTAATAGCTATTGTACCTGGTTAAAATAATTACAAAGTTGCCTGTAAAATAAATATTAATCCTAAAATAGCTATAATATAATTATAATTTATATTGTAGCTATATTAGGATGTATTTTACAGGTAAGTATTTAGCTTTAAATAGGAATTATTTATTTAATAAGAGTTAATTTATTTCGTTAGATAAAAATTATATTTAACTTAGGGGGGTGTTAGTGTTAGGGTTAGACTTAGCTTTAGGGGTTAATACATTTATTAGAATAGCGGTGAGCTCCGGTCGGCAGATTAGGGGTTAATAATTGAAGGTAGGTGTCGGCGATGTTAGGGAGGGCAGATTAGGGGTTAATACTATTTATGATAGGGTTAGTGAGGCGGATTAGGGGTTAATAACTTTATTATAGTAGCGCTCAGGTCCGCTCGGCAGATTAGGGGTTAATAAGTGTAGGTAGGTGTCGGCGACGTTGTGGGGGGCAGATTAGGGGTTAATAAATATAACATAGGGGTCGGCGATGTTAGGGGTAGCAGATTAGGGGTACATAGGGATAACGTAGGTGGCGGCGATTTGCGGTCGGAAGATTAGGGGTTAATTATTTTAAGTAGCTTGCGGCGACGTTGTGGGGGGCAAGTTAGGGGTTAATAGATATAATACAGGGGTCGGCGGTGTTAGGGGCAGCAGATTAGGGGTACATAAGTATAACGTAGGTGGCGGTCGGCAGATTAGGGGTTAAAAATTTTAATCGAGTGGCGGCGATGTGGGGGGACCTCGGTTTAGGGGTACATAGGTAGTTTATGGGTGTTAGTGTACTTTAGGGTACAGTAGTTAAGAGCTTTATAAACCGGCGTTAGCCAGAAAGCTCTTAACTCCTGCTATTTTCAGGCGGCTGGAATCTTGTCGTTAGAGCTCTAACGCTCACTGCAGAAACGACTCTAAATACCGGCGTTAGGAAGATCCCATTGAAAAGATAGGCTACGCAAATGGCGTAGGGGGATCTGCGGTATGGAAAAGTCGCGGCTGTAAAGTGAGCGTTAGACCCTTTAATCACTGACTCCAAATACCAGCGGGCGCCCAAAACCAGCGTTAGGAGCCTCTAACGCTGGTTTTGACGGCTACCGCCGAACTCTAAATCTAGGCCAAAGAAAGTCTATTCCCAATTTCCCTTGGCTGGGCAGTGGGCACGCACTATTTAATTTCTTGCTGGCTCCCAGGCACAGTCAGAGAAAATCTGACTTGCCACTCTGCTGCAGGCAATACACTAACTCAGACTGAGAGCGGGTCTTCTCTGACGTGACGTCACGCTCACGTGACCCGCGTGATCACGTGACGACGTCGGTCCGGCCCACAGCATAGCAAGGCTGCAGTTACACTTACAGGCAGATGGACTGCGTTTGGCAGCCTGGCAGGCAGCGCAGAGAGGGTCCGACTGCAACTCCGGCTCTGCACACTGTCAGGATCAGAAAGATGATGATCCGATCAGCTTAGCAGAGCCTGAGTTGATTGACAGTGACACACGGGCTAACCTACAGGGGCTGGGCTTGTTGGGTAAAGCAGCTAGCAGGTCATAGTAAACAAATTGTAAAGAAAACTACAAAAGGCTATGTCCGGTTTTTTAAAAATAAAATTACCGGGCAGTAGCCTGAAATACCAGACAGTCCGGTCTAATAACGGACACCTGGCAACCATACTTGCAGGTATAGCTGTACGTCACACTTTTTTGGCCGTAACGCAACGTAACTACCGCAGCTTTCAAAAAGTTCTTTTTCAATGGGACTTCCATAGCGCTGGTATTACGAGTTTGCCTGGGAGGCCAAAAAGTGAGCGGTACAGCCTTTACCGTCAAGATCCATACCGTAAACAGAAAATCAGTAGTTACGGGTTTTACGCTACAAAGCTGTAACATAAAGCTCAGAACTAAATTGTCACAAAGTACACTAACACCCATAAACTACCTATTAACCCCTAAACTGAGGCCCTCCCGCATCGCAAAAACCAAAATAAAATTATGAAACCCTAGTCTGCTGCTCCGGACATCGCCACCACTATAATAAACATATTAACCCCTAAACTGCCGCACTCCCGCATTGCAAACACTATTTAAATATTATTAACCCCTAATCCGCTGTCCCTAACATCGCCGCAACCCACATTACTGTTATTAACCCCTAATCTGCTGCCCAAAAAACGACGCCACTATACTAAAGTTATTAACCCCTAAACCTAGCCCTAAGTCTAACCCTAACCCTCTAATTTTAACATAATTAAAATAAATCTAAATAAAAATTACAATTAATACCTAAATAATTCCAATTTAAAACTAAATACTTACCTGGAAAATAAACCCTAAGCTAGATAAAATATAACGAATAGTTACATTGTAGCTATCTTAGGTTTTATTTTTATTTCACAACTAAGTTTGTATTTATTTTAACTAGGTAGACTAGTTAGTAAATAGTTATTAACTATTTACTAACTACCTAGTTAAAATAAATACAAATTTACCTGTAAAATAAAACCTAACCTGCCTTACACTAACACCTAACCTTACAATAAAATTAAATAAATTACATTAATTAAATACAATTAACTAAATTACAAAAAAACAAAACACTAAATAACACAAAATAAAAAAGAAATGATCAAATATTTAAACTAATTACACCTAATCTAATAGCCCTATCAAAATAAAAAAGCCCCCCCAAAATAAAAAAACCCTAGCCTAAACTAAACTGCCAATAGCCCTTAAAAGGGCCTTTTGCTGGGCATTGCCCCAAAGAAATCAGCTCTTTTACCTGTAAAACAAAAATACAAACAACCCCCCAACAGTAAAACCCAACACCCACACAACCAAACTCCCCAAATAAAACCCTATCTAAAAAACCTAAGCTCCCCATTGCCCTGAAAAGGGTATTTGGTTGGGAATTGCTCTTAAAAGGGCATTTAGCTCTTTTTCCTTGCCCAAAGTCCCTGATCTAAAAATAAAACCCACCCAATAAACCCTTAAAAAAACCTAACACTAACCCCCGAAAATCCACTTACAGTTTTTGAAGACCGGACATCTATCCTCAACGAAGCCGGGAGAAGTCTTCATCCAAGTGGCAAGAAGTCCCCAGCGAAGACAGGAGAAGTCTTCATCCAAGCGGCAAGAAGTCATCCTCCAGACGGGCAGAAGTCTTCATCCAGACGGCATCTTCTATCTTCATCCTTCTGACGTGGAGCGGCCCCATCTTCAAGACATCCGGCACGGAGCATCCTCTTCTTTCAATGGATCTTCAAGAAGGAATTCTCCTTTAAATGACATCATCCAAGATGGCGTCCCTTGAATTCCAATTGGCTGATAGAATTCTATCAGCCAATCGGAATTAAAGGTGAAAAAATCCTATTGGCTGATGCAATCAGCCAATAGGATTGAGCTCGCATTCTATTGGCTGATTGGAACAATGATTGCATCAGCTGATTTTTTCACCTTTAATTCCGATTGGTTGATAGAATTCTATCAGCCAATTGGAATTCAAGGGACGCCATCTTGGATGACGTCCCTTAAAGGAACCATCATTCTTCGTTATCCGTGGAAAGAAGAGGATGCTCTGCGCCATATGTCTTGAAGATGGAGCCGCTCCACGCCGGATGGATGAAGATAGAAGATGCCGTCTGGATGAAGACTTCTGCCGGCTTGGATGAAGACTTCTGCCCGCTTGGATGAAGATTTCTGCCGCATCGTTGAGGATAGATGTCCGGTCTTCAAAAACTGTAAGTGGATCTTCAGGGGTTAGTGTTAGGCTTTTTTAAAAGTTTATTGGGTGGGTTTTATTTTTAGATTAGGGTTTGGGCAAAAAAAAAGCTAAATGCCCTTTTAAGGACAATGCCCATCCAAATGCCCTTTTCCGGGCAATGGGGAGCTTAGGTTTATTTAGATAGGATTTTATTTGGGGGGTTTTGTTATGTGGGTGGTGGATTTTACTGTTGGGGGTTGTTTGTATTTTTTTACAGGTAAAAGAGCTGATTTCTTTGGGACAATGCCCCGCAAAAGGCCCTTTTAAGGGCCATTTGTAGTTTATTGTAGGCTAGGTTGTTTTTTTATTTTGGGGGGGCTTTTTATTTTGCTAGGGCTATTAGTTTAGGTGTAATTAGTTTAAATATTTGATAATTTCTTTTTTATTTTGTGTAATTTAGTGTTTGTTTTTTAATTTAGTTAATTGTATTTAATGTAATTTATTTAATTGTAGTGTAAGGTTAGGTGTTAGTGTAAGACAGGTTAGGTTTTATTTTACAGGTAAATTTGTATTTATTGTAGCTAGGTAGCTAGTAAATAGTTAATAACTATTTACTAACTAGTCTACCTAGTTAAAATAAATACAAACTTAGCTGTGAAATAAAAATAAAACCTAAGCTAGATACAATATTGTTATATTGTAGCTAGCTTAGGTTTTATTTCACAGGTAAGTATTTAGTTTTAAATAGGAATTATTTAGTTAGTGATAGTAATATTTATTTAGATTTCATTTACTTATATTAAAGTTAGGGGTGTTAGGGTTAGACTTAGGGTTAGGTTTAGGGGCTAATACCTGTATAGTGGCGGCTACGTTGGGGGGCGGCAGATTCGGGGTTAATAAATGTAGGTAGCGACAACATTGGGGGCGGCATATTAGGGGTTAATAAGTGTAGGTAAGTAGCGACAACATTAGGGGCGGCAGATTAGGGGTTAATAAGTGTAGGTGGGTGGCGGCGACATTGGGGGCAGCAGATTAGGGGTTAATAAGTGTAGGTAGGTGTCGGCGATGTCGGGGATGGAAGATTAGGGGTTAATAAGTGTAATGTAGGTGTCGGCAATGTCAGGAGCAGATTAGGGGTTAATAAATGTAATGTAGGTGTCGGCGATGTTGGGGGTGGCAGATTAGGGGTGTTTAGACTCGGGGTTTATGTTAGGGTTTTAGGTGTAAACATAACTTTTCTTTCCCCATAGGAATCAATGGGAATTTGGATGGGCATTGCCCTTAAAAGGGCATTCAGCTCTTTTACATGCCCAAACCCTAAGCTAAATATAAAACCCACCCAATAAACCCTTAATAAAACTTAAGACTAACCCCCAAAGATCCACTTACTGTTTTAGAAGACCGGACATCCATCCTCATCCAGCCGGCAAAGTCCTCATCCACGCGGCAAGAAGTCCTCAATGAAGCCGGGAGAAGTCTTCATCAAAGCTTCAAGAAGTCATCAACCAGGCAGGCAGAAGTCTTCATCCAGAATGCATCTACTATCTTCATCCTTCCGGCGCGGAGTGGGTCCATCTTCAAGACATCTGGCACGGAGCATCCTCTTCTTTCGATGGATCTTTAAGAATGAATTCTCCTTTAAATTACATCATTCAAGATGGCGTCCCTTGAATTCCGATTGGCTGATAGAATTCTATCAGCCAATCGGAATTAAAGGTGAAAAAATCCTATTGGCTGATACAATCAGCCAATAGGATTGAGCTCGCATTCTATTGGCTGATTGGAACAATGATTGCATCAGCTGATAGGATTTTTTAACCTTTAATTCCGATTGGTTGATAGAATTCTATCAGCCAATTGGAATTCAAGGGACGCCATCTTGGATGACATCCCTTAAAGGAACCATCATTCTTCGTTAGCCGTGGAAAGAAGAGGATGCTCTGCGCCGTATGTCTTTAAGATGGAGCCGCTAAAGCCGGATGGATGAAGATAGAAGATGCCGTCTGGATGAAGATAGAAGATGCCGTCTGGATGAAGACTTCTGCCGGCTTGGATGAAGACTTCTGCCCGCTTGGATGAAGATTTCTGCCGCATCGTTGAGGATAGATGTCCGGTCTTCAAAAACTGTAAGTGGATCTTCAGGGGTTAGTGTTAAGCTTTTTTAAAAGTTTATTGGGTGGGTTTTATTTTTAGATTAGGGTTTGGGCAAAAAAGAGCTAAATGCTCTTTTAAGGGCAATGACCATCCAAATGCCCTTTTCCGGGCAATGGGGAGCTTAGGTTTATTTAGATAGGATTTTATTTGGGGGGTTTGGTTGTGTGGGTGGTGGGTTTTACTGTTGGGGGTTGTTTGTATTTTTTTACAGGTAAAAGAGCTGATTTCTTTGGGACAATTCCCTGCAAAAGGCCCTTTTAAGGGCCATTGGTAGTTTATTGTAGGCTAGGTTGTTTTTTTTATTTTAGGGGGGCTTTTCATTTTGATAGGGCTATTAGTTTAGGTGTAATTAGTTTAAATATTTGATCATTTCTTTTTTATTTTGTGTAATTTAGTTTTTGTTTGTTTTTTAATTTAGTTAATTGTATTTAATGTAATTTATTTAATTGTAGTGTAAGGTTAGGTGTTAGTGTAAGACAGGTTAGGTTTTATTTTACAGGTAAATTTGTATTTATTGTAGCTAGGTAGCTAGTAAATAGTTAATAACTATTTACTAACTAGTCTACCTAGTTAAAATAAATACAAACTTAGCTATGAAATAAAAAAAAACCTAAGCCAGATACAATATAACTATTAGTTATATTGTAGCTAGCTTAGGTTTTATTTCACAGGTAAGTATTCAGTTTTAAATAAGAATTATTTAGTTAGTGATAGTAATATTTATTTAAATTTCTTTTAATTATATTAAAGTTAGGGGTGTTAGGGTTAGACTTAGGGTTAGGTTTAGGGGTTAATAACTGTATAGTGGCGGCTACGTTGGGGGAGGCAGATTAGGGGTTAATAAATGTAGGTAGGTAGCGACGACATTGGGGGTGGCACATTAGGGGTTAATAAGTGTAGGTGGGTGGCGGAGACATTGGAGGCAGATAAGGGGTTAATAAGTGTAGGTAGGTAGCGACGACATTGGGGGCTGCAGATTAGGGGTTAATAAGTGTAGGTGGGTGGTGGTGACATTGGGGGTGGCAGATTAGGGGTTAATAAGTGTGGGTAGGTGCCGGCGATGTCGGGGGCGGAAGATTAGGGGTTAATAAGTGTAATGTAGTTGTCGGCAATGTCAGGGGCGGCAGATTAGGGGTTAATAAATGTAATGTAGGTGTCGGCGATGTTGGGGATGGCAGATTAGGGGTGTTTAGACTTGGGGTTTATGTTAGGGTGTTCGGTGTAAACATAACTTTTCTTTCCCCATAGGAATCAATGGGCATTTGGATCGGCATTACCCTTAAAGGGCATTCAGCTCTTTAACATGCCCAAACCCTAAGCTAAATATAAAACCCACCCAATAAACCCTTAATAAAACCTAAGACTAACCCCCAAAGATCCACTTACTGTTTTGGAAGACCGGACATCCATCCTCATCCAGCCGGCTAAGTCCTCATCCATGCAGCAAGAAGTCCTCAACGAAGCAGGGAGAAGTCTTCATCCAAGCGGCAAGAAGTCATCATCCAGGCAGGCAGAATTCTTCATCCAGAATGCATCTTCTATCTTCATCCTTCCGGCGCGGAGCAGGTCCATCTTCAAGACATCTGGCGCGGAGCATCCTCTTCATACAGTCCCAACCGTACACTGAAGGTTCCCTTTAAGGGACGTCATCCAAGATGGCGTTACTTGAATTCCAATTGACTGATAGAATTCTATCAGCCACTAGGAATCAAAGGGTAAAAAATCCTATTGGCTGATGCAATCAGCCAATAGGATTGAGCTTCAATCCTATTGGCTGACCCAATCAGCCAATTGGATTGAACTCGCATTCTATTGGCTGATACAATCAGCCAATTGGATCAGCCAATAGGATTAAAGCTCAATCCTATTGGCTGATTGCATCAGTTAATAGGATTTTTTTACCCTTTAATTCCTATTGGCTGATAGAATTCTATCAGCCAATCGGAATTCAAGGGACGCCATCTTGGATGACATCCCTTAAAGGGAACCTTCAGTATACGGCTGGGACCATATGAAGAGGATGCTCCGCGCTGGATGTCTTGAAGATGGACCCGCTCCGTGCCGGAAGGATTAAGATAGAAGATGCCGTCTGGATGAAGATTTCTGCCCGCCTGGATGATGACTTCTTGCCGCTTGGATGAAGACTTTTCCTGGCTTCGTTGAGGACTTCTTGCCATGTGGATGAGGACTTCGCTGGCTGGATGAGGATGGATGTCTGGTCTTCCAAAACTGTAAGTGGATCTTCGGGGGTTAGTGTTAGGTTTTATTAAGGGTTTATTGGGTGGGTTTTATTTTTAGCTTAGGGTTTGGGCATGTAAAAGAGCTGAATGCCCTTTTAAAGGCAATGTCCACCCAAATGCCTTTTTCAGGGCAATGGGTAGGTTTTTTAGATAGAATTTTATTTGGGGGATGGATGTGTGGGTGGTGAATTTTACTGTTGGGGGGGATGTTTGTATTTTTATTTGCCAGGTAAAAGAGATGATATCTTTGGGGCAATGCCACGCAAAAGGCCATTTAAAGGACTATTGTCAGTTTAGTTTAGTCTAGGGGTTTTATTATTTTGGGGGGCATTTTTATTTTGATTAGGCTATTAGATTAGGAATAATTAGTTTAAATATTTGATAATTTCTTTTTTATTTTGTGTAATTTAGTGTTTGTTATTTTTATAATTTCGTTAATTGTATTTGATTAATGTAATTTATTTAATTTTAGTGTAATATCAGGTTTTACTGTAAGACAGGTTAGGTTTTATTTTACAGGTAAATTTGTATTTATTTTAACTAGGTAGTTAGTAAATAGTTCATAACTATTTAATAACTAGTCTACCTAGTTAAAATAAATACAAACTTACCTGTGAAATAAAAATAAAACATAAGCTAGATACAATATAACTATTAGTTATATTTTAGCTATCTTAGGTTTTATTTTACAGGTAGGTATTTATTTAGTTTTAAATAGGAATAATTTAGGTATTAATTGTAATTTTTATTTGGAATTATTTTAATTATGTTAAAGCTAGTGGGTGTTAGGGTTAGGGTTACGTTAGGGTTAGGTTTAGGGGTTAATAACCTTAGTATAGTGGCTGCGACATTGGGGGCAGCAGATTAGGGGTTAATAAGTGTAGTTAGGTTGCAGCGATTTTGGGGGCAGCAGATTAGGGATTAATAGCAGTAATGTAGGTTGCGGCGATTTTGGGGGCAGCAGATTAGGGGTTAATAACTGTAATGTAGGTGGCGCCATGTTGGGACACCAGACTAGGGGTTAATAACAGTAATGTAGGTTGTGGCGACATTGGGGGCAGCAGAATAGGGGTTAATAAGTGAAGTTAGGTTTCAGCAATTTTGGGGGAAGCAGATTAGGGGTTAATAACTGTAATGTAGGTGGTGGTGATGTTGGGGGCAGCAGATTAGGGGTGTTTAGACATGGGGTTTATGTTAGGGTGTAAGGTTTAAAGATTAAAAAAAAAAATTCCCCATGGACATTAATGGGGCTGCGTTACGGAGCTTTACGCTCCGTGATTGCAGATGTTAGGCTTTTTTTTAGCCGGCTCTCCCCATTGTTGTCTATGGGGAAATTGTGCACGAGCATGTAACAGCAGCTCAAAGCAGTGCTGGTATTTGTGTGCGGTATGGAGCTCAACGCAGCCATATCGCCCACAAACGCCGGCTTTTTTAAACTCATAATGTTACAGAAGCATTAGTTATTCTGTTGTGAAGAGCTTATTTCCCAGCAGCAATGCCTGAACCAGCAAGCCAGCGCCTAAGAAGGGCTCCAAGAAAACTGTAACAAGTTTCATTTCATAAAGAGTTAACTCTTTTTTTTCAGCTTTTAGAAACTATTGTCTAATCACCTCTGGAGCCAGACTGCTAATTGATAAGATGAACTTGTAAACTTGTTATCTTAAGTACTGTAATCCTATTGTGGCCTGTCAAAGGACAGTGCTCTCTATCTAAATGTGTGATGGGGGATTTTGTGCTTCCCCCCCTCTCCCCCTGGGAGTGCCCTGTGTGCATGTAACCTTAATAAAAAGCAGGCTGGGCATCCCAGTCCTGAGTTCTTGTTTGACCCTCAATCGCAGCGTTGACTCGTTTTTGTGGGCAGAAGGGTATCCTAGCTCTACTGCAGCTAAGGGAGATTATTCTATATTTGCGAGACTCATATAGAATACTATGGAAAGCAGCTTCTCCCCTCTTTAGCAATAGGGATCCAGGCTACTAAGCGGTCCATCTCTCAGCGAGACTAAGGGTAACCGTAACATTTGGCGGCAGCGGCGGGATTTTCCTGGATTTCCTAGGAGAGGTACAGAACGGATGGAGAGCGCTTACGAAAAATTGAAGCGTACAACCCTAAAGGATTTACTTGAAAGCAGAGGGGGGTACGCCAGCAACCGGCCGAGGAGAGAGCTGATCGCAGAATTGACCGAACTGGATCAGAGCTTCACAATGGCGGAAACACCGACCACGATTAGTGACGAAAAAACCAGGATTGTTCGGGAAAGGCTCTCATTATACGGGCCGAACCCCTCCATGGAATTGGTACAGCAGTTGATGGCGGAGGCGGACGAGGATATACGAGAGACTCGAGCCCACGAACTCAACCTAGCGAACGCACACCGCAATGCTGAAGCCCCGCAGGTAATCATCCCTGTCGAAAATGCTGGGAGGCCCAAGATACCCTATGCGGCATTTCGACCCTTCCTAGAGAGCAAGACAGGGATTGATGAATATTTGGCGGACTTCGAAAGGCAATGTGCCCTGCACCAGATTCCCAACAGAGAGTGGCCCACGATATTGTCTGGGAAACTATCCGGGCGAGCCCTGGAAGCCTTTCGTACTCTGGGTGCTGAGGAAGTGACACAGTATGAGCTAGTTAAGGAGACACTGTTGCGACGGTACGCTGTAACTCCGGACACGTATCGCCGACAGTTTCGGGGCACGGAAAAGAAGCCTAACGATACCCATATGGAATGGGCGCACCGAATGCGGAGAGCGGAAAATCACTGGCTGAGCGGAAGTAAAGCGGTGACTGGGGAGGAAATTTTACAATTGTTTCTCTTAGAACATTTTTATAATGGCATGGAACAGCAAGGGAAGGAATGGCTGCGAGACTGGCGGCCTTCTACCTTAGAAGAAGCAGCCAAATTGGCCGATGAACATTATGACTCCCGTCTTCACGAACCCATGAACTACCGAGCTCCAGCACGGGTCGAACCCAGAGAGGTTTACCGTGCACCCCCTCGTGCTGAATTCCGAGCCCCGGTGCCCACAGGGCCCGTCCGACACTCAGGACCACCCAATAACAGCTCTGAGCGTCCCAGACCGACTTGCCACCGATGCAAGCAACCAGGGCATTTCATGGCTAGCTGCCCCCTTAATACGCACCAGACACCCAGGAATTACAATTACCCCTCTGGGTCCTATCGTCCGGCCCGGGCCCTCTGTGTTAACCAAGAGGCCCCTATGGAGGGATATGTGGGGCCGCTTCACGAGGCAGACCCTGTATATGCTGCCTCAGATAACCGCCAGCACCATCGGCAGAGGGTATGGCTCGAGGGGCGATCTACCGAGGGATTGCGAGACACAGGGGCTACTATCACGCTGGTACAGAGTCATTTGGTGCCAGAGCACAAGCGATCCGGACAGACTGTGGCCGTTAGAGTGGCGGGGGGGGATGTGTACAAAATTCCAACAGCTAAAGTGCATCTTGATTGGGGAGCGGGAAAGGGGGCTGTGAACGTGGGCCTAATGGATAATTTACCTGCCGAAGTACTACTGGGCAACGATTTGGGCCCCATGACTTCTGCCTATGCTCCAGTATGCAACAACGAGGCGGACCCAGTGACTACACGGGCCCAAGCCCGGACGGAGCGAGAGCTCTCACCAGTGCGGGAGACACAGGTAAGACCTACCCCGACCTTGCCTGACAGGTTAGGCCCCATACCCTGGGACACCCCAGATGCCTTCGAGGCAGAGTCTAAGACTGACCCGACCTTACAAAAGTACCGGGAACGAGCAGAGACCGGAGGGGGCGGGGCAGATAACGAAACATTCTTATGGGAAAAAGGGAAACTATACCGCTGGACAGAGAAAAGGGGACAGCGTAGGCGACAGCTGGTAGTGCCCCACAAATACCGTCAAGAAATCCTCAAAATAGGCCACGACATCCCCTTAGCAGGCCACCTAGCCGTTACCCGTACCCTACACCGCATTACTCACACGTTCTTTTGGCCAGGGGTGCACGCTGACGTTAGAACTTACTGTAACACCTGCGATGTGTGTCAACGAGTAGGAAGGCGAGGCGATCACCCTAAAGCCCAGCTAGTAAATATGCCCATTGTAGAGGAACCCTTCAGCCGGGTTGCTATTGACCTAGTGGGACCACTGGCTACCCCTAGTCCCTCCGGTAAGCGATACATTCTTACCGTAGTGGACTACGCTACCAGGTACCCAGAGGCTGTCGCCCTATCCAACATACAAGCGGATACGGTAGCGAATGCACTAGTACAGGTGTTCTCCCGGGTAGGATTTCCAAAAGAAATCCTATCCGACCGAGGCACCCAATTTACGGCTGAATTGACCCAACAACTCTGGCAGGTTTGCAAAATTAAGTCCCTCCTAAGCTCCCCATACCACCCCCAGACGAACGGGCTGTGTGAGAGGTTCAATGGGACCCTCAAGCAAATGCTCAAGACGTTCACTCAGGAATACCGAGACTGGGAACGCTTCCTGCCGCACCTCCTATTTGCTTATCGGGAGGTGCCCCAGGAAACGACAGGGTTCTCTCCCTTCGAGTTGCTCTACGGAAGAAAGGTACGGGGACCCCTAAACCTGATCCGGGAGCACTGGGAGGGAGAGATGGAGGCTGACGGTGTCCCAATTGTGCCATACGTGCTGGAACTCAGGGACCGAATGGAGCAATTAGCCAAATCCGTGCGGGCTAATCTCCAGTTGGCCCAGAGAAGACAGAAAGTATGGTACGATCGGGGGGCCCGAAAGAGAATCTTCACCATAGGACAAAAGGTGTTAGTACTTAAGCCGGTGAAGACAGACAAATTGCAGGCGTCCTGGCAGGGTCCCTACCAGATCGTAGAGAAAAGGGGAGACACCACTTATGTGATAGCTAGCTGCCACGACAACAATCTTAGAAAGACATTCCATGTAAACATGCTCAAGGAATATTTTGAGCGACCAGAGAACGTGACGGCCGTATGTTGTTCCCCTCAGGAAGACCCCGACAGTTTACCCATTCCAGACCTATTAGAAAAGAGCCTCCCCACAGGTATAGTGGCGCAGGTTCAGATAGGGGACCGACTTAGCCCCACTGAAAGGGAGCAGCTCAACCAACTCCTCCAGTCCAAACACCTCACCTTCTCCCCGAAGCCAGGGTACACTACTTTAACCACCCACCAGGTAGATACTCCGGGACAAGCTCCCTTGCGCCAGGCTCCGTACCGAATCCCCGAAGCAGTTAGGACAGGAATGAAGAAGGAGATCGATGAGATGCTCCAGCTCAGGGTAATTGAGCCCTCCGATAGTCCCTGGGCCTCCCCAGTTGTCTTGGTGCCCAAGAAAGATGGGACCACCCGGTTCTGCGTAGACTATCGGAGGCTCAATGAAAATACCGTGACGGACGCTTACCCTATGCCCAGGGTAGACGAGCTACTCGATCGTATAGCCAGGGGAAATTACCTGACCACTATTGACCTCTGCAAAGGTTACTGGCAGATTCCCCTGGCCCCGGAGGCTATCCCCAAGTCGGCATTCGTCACCCCATTCGGCTTATATCAGTTTAGGGTAATGCCGTTTGGGATGAAGAATGCCCCAGCTACATTCCAGCGCTTGGTGGATAGGCTCCTGGATGGCTTCCAGAGTTTTGCTTGCGCCTACCTGGACGACATAGCGATCCACAGTGAGTCCTGGGAGGACCACTTAGCTCATGTGGGAATGGTTCTGGATCAGATCCGGGCTGCTGGCCTGACTCTGAAGCCAGAAAAATGCCACTTTGGGATGGCCGAGGTACAGTACCTGGGTCACCGGGTGGGGTGTGGAAAGCAGCGACCAGAGCCGGCCAAAATAGAAGCTGTCGCCAATTGGCCCACCCCCATCACTAAGACTCAGGTCCTAGCCTTCCTGGGCACGGCAGGGTACTATAGACGGTTCGTACCAGACTACAGCACACTTGCCAAACCCCTGACTGACTTGACCAAGAAGAACTTACCTCGACAGGTCCTGTGGTCTCCCCACTGTGAAACGGCTTTCCAGGCTCTCAAAAATGCTCTAATTAACGCTCCTGTCTTGGCGGCCCCAGCCCTTAACAAACGTTTTATCGTCCATACAGATGCTTCCATGTTCGGGCTGGGAGCTGTCCTCAGCCAAGTAGGCGAAGATGGAGGGGAGCATCCAGTTGCCTACATCAGCCGGAAGCTCCTGCCCCGCGAAGTCAGCTATGCAGCGGTCGAAAAGGAGTGTTTGGCTTTGGTGTGGGCATTAAAGAAATTGACTCCCTATTTATATGGTCAGGAGTTCACTCTGGTCACCGACCATAACCCGTTGGTGTGGCTGAACCGGGTCTCTGGAGATAACGGCAGGCTATTACGTTGGAGCTTATCGTTGCAAACCTTCAATTTCACCATTACTTACAGACCTGGGAAACAGAATGGCAACGCCGACGGGTTGTCCAGACAAACCGACCTCAGCCCCGCATAACCAGCGGTCTGGACAGCCTTAGTCTGCCCCGAAAAGGGGTCAGACCGTGTCTGCCAGAGTGTTCCACAGAAAGGGAGCAATGTTACAGAAGCATTAGTTATTCTGTTGTGAAGAGCTTATTTCCCAGCAGCAATGCCTGAACCAGCAAGCCAGCGCCTAAGAAGGGCTCCAAGAAAACTGTAACAAGTTTCATTTCATAAAGAGTTAACTCTTTTTTTTCAGCTTTTAGAAACTATTGTCTAATCACCTCTGGAGCCAGACTGCTAATTGATAAGATGAACTTGTAAACTTGTTATCTTAAGTACTGTAATCCTATTGTGGCCTGTCAAAGGACAGTGCTCTCTATCTAAATGTGTGATGGGGGATTTTGTGCTTCCCCCCCTCTCCCCCTGGGAGTGCCCTGTGTGCATGTAACCTTAATAAAAAGCAGGCTGGGCATCCCAGTCCTGAGTTCTTGTTTGACCCTCAATCGCAGCGTTGACTCGTTTTTGTGGGCAGAAGGGTATCCTAGCTCTACTGCAGCTAAGGGAGATTATTCTATATTTGCGAGACTCATATAGAATACTATGGAAAGCAGCTTCTCCCCTCTTTAGCAATAGGGATCCAGGCTACTAAGCGGTCCATCTCTCAGCGAGACTAAGGGTAACCGTAACACATAATACCAGCGCTATAGGGAGGTTAAATACCGCCAAAAATGCTGCGGTCGTTAATTTCCCTATAGCGCTCAAAACTCGTAATCTGGCTATCTATTTTGTTAGGATAATAATTTGTTTGATTTCTATTATCTCCACTATTTCTGGAGGTTTAGAGTTTTTTCTGCCCAACTTTTAGTCCGGTGATGTAGATCAGTTGGTGAATGTCCTGACTACAAACGCTTATTCTAGATCTAAGGGTTATAGATTAATTTCCCAGCAGGGTTAATACAGCCCGTTGGCCTTTGAGGTCAATTTATTGTGTACAATTTATTTGGGTAATAATAACTACTGTTTTTATCAGATGCTAATTTGGTTAACTCCGAGTGTAAGCACTGAAGAAGTGTTTTTTTGTATCCTTCTGGGAGAAAAACTATCACCTAGATTACGAGTTTTGCATTAGAGGCTGTGCGGTGCTAACAAGCAGTTTATGCTCACCGCTCACTTACAGACAGCGCTGGTATTACAAGTTTTTACAAACCAGACAAGAAGAGAGCGTTGAGCAAAATTTTGCTCATTATTGCACTCCAATACTAGCACAGCTTACGTTAGCGGTGAGCTGGTGTAACGTGCTCGTGCACGATTTCCCCATAGAAATCAATGAGGAGAGCCGGCTGAAAAAAAGTCTAACACCTGCCAAAAAGCAGCGTAAAACTCCTTAACGCAGCCCCATTGATTCCTATAGGGAAATACATTTTATGTCTACACCTAACACCCTAACATGAACCTCGAGTCTTAACACCCCTAATCTTACACTTATTAACCCCTAATCTGCCGCCCCCGACATCGCCGACACCTACATTATAATTATTAACCCCTAATCTGCCGCTCCGGACACTGCCGCCACATACATTACACTTATGAACTCCTAATCTGCTGCCCCCAACATCGCCGAACCCTACATTATATTTATTAACCCCTACCCTGCCGCCCCCAATGTCGCCGCCACCTACCTACACTTATTAACCCCTAATCTGCCGTCCCCAACGTCGCCGCCACTATAATAAACATATTAACCCCTAAACCGCCGCACTCCCGCCTCGCAAACATTAGTTAAATATTATTAACCCCTAATCTGCCGGCCCTAACATCGCTGCCACATACCTACATTTATTAACCCCTAATCTGCCGCTCCCAACATCGCCGCCACTATACTAAATTTATTAACCCCTAAACCTAAGTCTAACCCTAACACCCCCTAACTTAAATATAATTAAAAGAAATCTAAATAAAAATTCCTATCATTAACTAAATAATTCCAATTTAAAACTAAATACTTACCTATAAAATAAAATCTAAACTAGCTACAATATAACTAATAGTTACATTGTAGCTAGCTTAGGGTTTATTTTTATTTTACAGGCAAGTTTGTATTTATTTTAACTAGGTAGAATAGTTATTAAATAGTTAATAACTATTTAATAACTACCTAGCTAAAATAAATACAAAGGCACCTGTAAAATAAAACCTAACCTAAGTTACAATTACACCTAACACTACACTATAATTAAATTATTTCCCTAAATTAAATACAATTAAATAAAATTATCTAAAGTACAAAAAAAAACCACTAAACTACAGAAAATAATAAACAAATTACAAGATTTTTAAACTAATTACACCTAATCTAATCCCCCTAACAAAATAAAAAAGCCCCCAAAATAAAAAAAGTCCTAACATACACTAAATTACAAATAGCCCTTAAAAGGGCCTTTTGCGGGGCATTGCCCCAAAGTAATCAGCTCTTTTACCTGTAAAAAAAATTACAAATCCCCCCCAACATTAAAACCCACCACCCACACAACCAACCCTACTCTAAAACCCACCCAATACCGCCTTAAAAAAACCTAACACTAACCCCTTGAAGATCACCTTACCAGGAGAAGTCTTCATCCAACCGGGCCTAAGTCCTCAACGAAGCCAGGAGAAGTCTTCATCCAAGGCGGGCGAAGTGGTCCTCCAGACGGGCAGAAGTCTTCATCCAGACGGCATCTTCTATCTTCATCCATCCGGCGCGGAGCAGGTCCATCTTCAAGACATCCGACACGGAGCATCCTCTTCATCTGACTACTAAGACTGAATGAAGGTTCCTTTAAATGACATCATCCAAGATGGCGTCCCTTCAATTCCGATTGGCTGATAGAATTATATCAGCCAATCGGAATTAAGGTAGAAAAAATCCTATTGGCTGAGGCAATCAGCCAATAGGATTGAGCTGGCATTCTATTGGCTGTTCCAATAACTATTTAATAACTATTCTACCTAGTTAAAATAAATACAAACGGGGGGCGTGTCCGACCATCGACCAAGATGGCTGCTTTTAACATGGGCTGTTATCTAGTGTAATCAAATCCGCTGTTGGTTGCCTTTCTAATGTATAAACTACAGCTATTTTGAGTGGGATCGTATGCTGGAACATTGAGGAATAGATTTATCTATCTTTCATCCCTGACAAACCAGCCCAGCAGACCATACTAGAGGAGGTGCACAGCAGAGGCCTTATTGCGGCCTGGACCTTCATCTACCCCCCATAGTTCCTGTTTCAGGATATAAGTATGCAGATACTAATACCGTTATGAGCCATGGAGGAACTCTATTGCACTGTTCAGGCGCTGCTGGATGATTTCGAGCGGAACTTTTGTGACCAGATACATACACTATTTGACTCTGCACGCTCTGGGGCTATATTTAACGATAACCTCTTAATAGATGCTGCGACCAGTGGAGCAGCAGCACAGTCCCACAGTGACACTTGGAGAACAGCCTCGTGGCTGACTGGCTCTCAGTTAACGCACCGGATCACCGCAAGCACTAAAGTAGGTGAGGAGAGAGCTACGCTAAAACAGCAGCCGATTCCCAGCCACCTCTTTGTATCTCCGGGGAGAGAGATCACTGAGGCGATGTTCTTGGATGATTATACAGCTGCTTTGAGCCCAGGGGAGGCGGCCAATCCCCGGGAAAAGGACATGATCCATGTGGTCAGAGAACAAGAGGTCTGTATAGAGAGAGGGGTATGGCCAGGAGCCTTGTACTTGCCTCGGTACTATGATATTATATCTCAGTGGTCTGAACTACTAATTTTGGAACTCAGTGCCTCTAGCAACATTTCAGATAGTCGAAATCGGGGACAATTCAATTTAAGACGTTTAAAATGGAGTCAGTCCCACCACTACACATATTGGGCGGACCATTTGCTGTGCAAGTAACTCAAATACTATGGGATATGTGTATGATGCCGCCTCTGAAACCAGTCACCCATAATTTACTTATCAGAGACTGTATTAGCGGCAGGAAGGGTATTGGATAAGTGCTATCCCTATCTGCTCATATACGCCATGGGTCTGGATTAGCGGCTGGGGCTCTGGCAAAATACACATTAGGTTTAATGACTGCTTACACTTAGAGGGTTGATAATGAGAGTTTTAGAAGTGGTTGATATACAGTTAGTTTAATTCGTGTTTCTATTGTACATTTACTGCTAAGCTATCGATAGGTGTAGTTAGTGTTGGCATGTATACTTAGTTCATAGGCAAAACTGGGGATCCGGTAAACTTTTGACTGTTAAAATAACTGTTTTAAATTTGGTTGTTATTGATGTGAGGTGGCTGGACGTTGGAGATGCAGCTAGTAATAATATGCTCCTATTTTGTATTGCATGTTCAGGTGTTTCTGACGGTAGTAAATGAGGTCATATATATTCTGTCTCAATGTAATAGCCCTCTCCTAGTTTCCATAGGAAATGTTTGCATTTGGGGATAAATGTTTAGTCTAATTTACAGAAACTAGCTATGTGTTGCTCCAGCATAGAGGACTCCTTGGTTCCATATAATTCTGAGAATAAGGCTAGGATAGAGTTATAATCATCCGCACTTAAAATATTCCTTCCTCCATGGGGACAATTCATAGTTTATAGACTCTGGGATGACCTGCTAGTTCTAATTGATATATCTATTACTATATTTACTAACCAATAGCACTTATCTGCATGGGTGCCGCCCTGGGGCATAGGGCCCATGTCCCCAGGACTGTATTTTATTCTATAGGCCAACTTAAAAGGTACAAGTTATAGTAGAGGTGTGCTTAAACATAGTGACTAATGCTATATTTTTCTTTCTCAATTCCCACGAGCAGTTAAGATTGTGATGTCCTAAAAAGAGGCCCTATATGTTAAAAACTTTAAAATACTGAGGTTCATTTAAAGATTCATTAGCCACATAGATAACTTTACACTACAAGTAGTTCAGTTTGGATGCTAGGTCCCTTATTGCTTATAGAGATGGGAGTACCAGCCGCTTTTTGTGTTTTATATCCCTGATGTACTATTTAATAGATGTAGTGTGATGTATATTTGTGTAAATTGCCCCCACGGGTTGGAGACATATATTTGTGACTACTTTGTACTGTTTCACTCTTTACCTCAATAAAAATATATATAAAAAAATAAATAAATACAAACGCCTGTAAAATAAAAATAAACCCTAAGCTAGCTACAATGTAACTATTAGTTATATTGTAGCTAGCTTAGGGTTTATTTTATAGGTATTTAGTTTTAAATAGGAATTATTTAGTTAATGATAGGAATTTTTATTTAGATTTATTTTAATTATATTTAGGTTGGGGGGTGTTAGGGTTAGGGTTAGACTTAGATTTAGGGGTTAATAACTTTAGTATAGTGGCGGCGACGTTAGGGGCGGCAGATTAGGGGTTAATAAATGTAGGTAGGTGTCGGCGATGTTAGGGACGGCAGATTAGGGGTTAATAATATTTAACTAATGTTTGCGAGGTGGGAGTGCAGCGGTTTAGGGGTTAATACGTTTATTATAGTGGCGGCGATGTCCGGCAGATTAGGGGTTAAAAATTTCTATTAGTGTTTGCGATGCGGTAGGGCCTCGTTTTAGGGGTTAATAGGTAGTTTATGGGTGTTAGTGTACTTTTTAGCACTTTAGTTAAGAGTTTTATGCTATGGCATTGTAGTGTGAAACTCTTAACTACTGACTTTAAAATGCGGTACCAGTCTTGACAGGAAAGGGTGTACCGCTCACTTTTTGGCAGACTCGTAATACCGGCGCTATGCAAGTCCCATTGAAAAAAGAGGATACACAATTTACGTAAGTGGATTTGCGGTATTTTCAAGTCTGGCCAACAAAGTGAGCGGTACACCTGTACCTGCAAGACTCGTAATACCAGCGGGCGTTAAAAAGCAGCGTTAGGACCTCTTAACGCAGCTTTTTAAGCCTAACGCACAACTCGTAATCTAGCCATATATAATTACTAGTTATTAGACTGCATGAAGGTGCGGTTCTCAAACCAGTCCAAATTCTATATTATTCTTAGGGTTTGAAACATTTTTTAGAATAAGCCCTTCTATGGGAAGAATCTTTTTTAATTAGTACACTCTGAATTTTTTTCAGGAGTGATCATGCCAGTTCTTTTTGCAGGAAGAGGATTTGAGTTTCTATTCAATTATATTCTTTGTCCCTAAGAAGAAAGGTTTATTCAGACCATTCTTGGATCTGAAGACTTTTATATTGTTTTATAAGAGTCTTATAAGAGTCTTAACTTTTAAGTTGACAATTATAAGGACTATTATGCCTTTTTTATTAAGGTCATTTTATGTCCACTCCATTTTTTAGGATGTTTATCCTCATTATTTTATTTAATTCAGACCACTTGTGGATTCTGAAATTTTCTTTTTAAGCTTTATCAATTTGTCGCTTTTCCATTTGGTTTAGTGACAGCTTTATGAATCTTTTCAAAGGTTCTTGGCGTCCTTCTTCTGTCTTCAGACAGTAGGGTATTATGGTGCTTCCTTATTTGGATGGTATCTTGGTATTAGCTTAAACTTTTCTTTTATTAAAGCCGGACAGATAGCTAAGCAGGTTCGATCCTCTGTGAGGTCCAGCATTTTATCCTTTCGAGGTTGATTAATTGAGCAGCATCTTGAGTCCCTTACGGGTGATTAGACGCGCTTTACAAGTACCCAATACATACATATGAAAGAGCAGTATTCAAATATATGGTCTTTTCGTTTTGTGGAATTCCTCATGAATCCACTAAGTTTTGTTTCTTCAAGACATGGTTAGAGGATTTAATTTACCTAAGAGTTTCGTGATTCCTCAGACAAGGGTCACTTCTTTTTGGGTTTCTAGATAGATTCTGGTTCATGTCTTTGTCTTTATCGGACAAAAGTAATTTGTAAGTGGCGTTAGCCTGTCTAACTTAAAGTCTAGAACATTTCTTTCAGTGGCTATGTGCATGGAAGTTTTTAGGTCTCGTAAGTGCAGCATCGGGCGTGGTTCCCTTTGCTCATTTTTCATCTGAGATCTCTTTTTGATTTGCATACTGAATCAATGATACAGGGTTTGTTTTTAAATATCACAGTTAATATTTTTAAATCCTAACACTCTACTCTCTCTGTTTTGGTGATTAGTCTATCATCGTTTTATTCAGGGGGCCTCTTTTTTCTTTGTCCTTCCTGGACTGTATTCTTAATGGATACAAGTCTTACAAGTTAGGGAGCTGTCTGAGGGTCTTTTGACAGCACAAGGGGTTTCTTTCTAAAATATCAAGGTTCAGGTTTACCCTGAAACTTCTATCAACCTGGAAGCCAAAAATTTGGGAAACAACCATTTTTTCAACTTAAACCCCCAAAAACAGCTTTTTGAGCACAACTGGAAAGGTTTCCAATCAATATTTTGGAACTCCGTGCTATTTTTTAGAGCTCTTTCAGACTTGGCTTCTTTTATGAGAGAACTTTTTCATTTTTTGCTTTCAGACATACAATATCACAACTGTGGTATATGTCAATCAACAATTGGGACTCGTAGTCCCTTAGCAATTAAGAAGTATCTTGAATACGTTCTTAGATGGAATTCATCTCCTGTCTATTTTCTACGATTTTAGACAATTGGGAGGTGGGTTCTCAGTCATCAGTCTTTACATCCGGGAGAGTCGTGTCTCTATACAGATGTATTTTCTCAATGTCCCTGGTACCTTTTCAGGTCCAGGGATCCTACGGTGGAGATGGTGGATGCATTAGCAGTGTCTTCGTTTTGTAACCTGACTACATTTTTCTTCCAAAGGTGATTTTCAAGATAATATTGGAACAGTGTCATGTGTTTCTGATAGCATCAGCATGGCCTCACAGGTTTGGTATGTGGTTGTCCAGTTGCCATCCTTGGCCGCTTTCTCTTTGGCCAGCCCTCTTGTTTTAGGGGCTATTTTTCCATCAGGATCTCAAATTACTAATTTGGGGGTATGGAAATTGATTGGTGTTTAGTCATAGAAGTTTCTCTGACTCCATTTTTATCGCTATGTTGCAGGCTTATAAGTCTGTTTCAAGGAACATGTATTATCAGGTTTGGAAAACCTATATTGTATAGTGTCCTTCTCAAAAATTCTCTTAGTATTCTATTAGAATTCCTAGGATTTTACAGTTTTTCAGGATGGTTTGGATAAGTTTGTCTGCAAATTTTAACTTCCTGATATTCACTATTCTGTTCAGGCTTTGGTTGGTATTAAGCCTGCTCATTTATTAATTTCTCCTTTTTGGAGTCTTATTTGGTTTAAAGATTTTGCAGGCTCTTTTCTTTTGAGCCTATATTTTCTTTGAAGATTACCTACTTTTTTGGAAAGTGTTGTTTATTTTGATTATTTCTTCTGCTACAAGAGTTTCTGATTTATCAGCTCTCTCTTGTGTGTCTCCTTATCTGATTTTTTCATCTAGATAAGTTGTTTTGTGGACTTCTTTTTTTCCTAAGGTTGTGAATTTGAACAACATTAGTAGAGAAATTGTTGTCCCTTCTTTGTGTCCAATTCCTAAAGAATTCTTTGAGAGTTCTTTACATCCTTTGGATGTAGTAAGAACTTTATAATTCTATATCAAGGTTACTAGGATTTCAGAAGACTTCTAGTCTATCTGCTGTTTTTCTGGTTCCAGAAAAGGTTAGGAAGCCTCTGCCATTTTTTTGGCATCCTGATTAAAGCTTTTGTTTTTCAAGGCTTATTTGAGGCAGGGCAGGCTCTGCCTCAGAAATTTACAGATCATTTTACTAAGCTCAGTAGCCTTTTCTTGTTTTTTTTTTAGAATGAAGCTTAGGTTGATCAAATTTACAAATCAGTAATTTGGTCTTCTTTGCATACTTTTATTTTTTTTTACCATTTTGATGTATTTGCTTCTTCTGAAGCAGTCTTTGGTAGAAAAAGTTCTTCAGGCAGCTGTTTTATTTTGATTCTACTGCTTTTGATTTAATTTTTTTGAGAAATTTCTCAGTGGAAATAGCTGTTGTTATTTTATCTCTCCCTCTCTAGTGACTCTTCTGTGGACTTCCACATCTTGGTTATTTCTATCCCATACGTCACTAGCTCATGGACTCTTGCCAATTACATGAAAGAAAACATAATTTATGTAAGAACTTACCTGATAAATTAATTTCTTTCATATTGGTAAGAGTCCATGAGGCCCACCATTTTTATGGTGGTTATGATTTTTTGTATAAAAGCACAATTATTTTTCCAGTTCCTCTTTATGTATGCTTTTCTACTCCTTATTTTATCACACCACTACTTGGCTATTCGTTAAACTGAATTGTGGGTGTGGTGAGGGGTGTATTTATAGGCATTTTGAGGTTTGGGAAACTTTGCCCCTCCTGGTAGGGATTGTATATCCCATACTTCACTAGCTCATGGACTCTTGCCAGTATGAAAGAAATGAATTTATCAGGTAAGTTCTTACATAAATTATGTTTTTATGTCCCTTTAGGTGGGTTATTTCTGGATAACATAAATTGTAGTGGGATGAATAGTATTTCATATAAATAAGTATATATAAAGATTGTGGCTTCCTTTGTTGTGGGACTGAAATATAAATGATGACTTTGCTATTTTCTTGTGGTTATAATTATGATACTTTCTCAAGTGTCTTGCCCAGTTAGGATGCATTTTTAAAAGGACATTAAACACTTTGAGATGGTCATATAAAATGATAAATTGTACATATAAAAGAAAAGTCTGCAATATACTTTCATTACTTATTTTGTACCCTTTTCCTGTAATTCCATTGGCTGCACAGTCTTGTGACCTATTTATAACGGTCCCTAAATGGCCAAAGCAGAGAAGGTAACCTAAGTTACAACATTGCAGCTCCCATTATTTTATAGACACTAAAACTTTACACTTATTTTGTCAATATTTAAACAGCTAATAAACTTTAAATAATAAGGTTATTCTCAGACTCATCACTCTATCTAACATTTATTTAGTGCTTAATGTCCCTTTAAATGAGAAGTTAACTTGTGATCCTGAGCTACAAATTTATTATAGTTTAGGACATTTCTATACAATTTGTAGCACATTTTTAATATTTATTTTTTTTAGCAAATAAATTACATATAAAGGTAGATTGCCCCTATAATAAAAATCCTTGGGGGCCAATTTACCAAAGTGCGAGCAGACATGATACGATGTAGCGTATAATGTCCGCTGTACATTGATAAATGCAGACAGCATACACTGTCGGCATTTATCATTACACAAGCAGTTCTTGTGAACTGCTTGTGCAATTCCGCCCCTGCAGCAGGGGGTGTCAATGAGCCCGATCGTATAAGATCGGGAGGATTGATGTCCGCAGCCTCAGAGCAGACGGACAAGTTATGGAGCAGCGGTCTTTAGACCGCTGCTTTATAACTGCTGTTTCCGGAGAGCCTGAAGGCTCATGAGGAAACACGGGCATTAAGCTCCATTGGGAGCTTGATAATTCGGCCACTGAGTTTCTAAATTAGTTTTTTTTTTTTTTTTTTTTAAAGGACTAGTCAACACAGTAGATTTGCATAATCAACAAATGCAAGTTAACAAGACAATGCAATAGCATTTAGTCTGAACTTCAAATGAGTAGTCCCTTTAAATGAGAAGTTAACTTGTGATCCTGAGCTACAAATTTATTATAGTTTAGGACATTTCTATACAATTTGTAGCACATTTTTAATATTTATTTTTTTTAGCAAATAAATTACATATAAAGGTAGATTGCCCCTATAATAAAAATCCTTGGGGGCCAATTTACCAAAGTGCGAGCAGACATGATACGATGTAGCGTATAATGTCCGCTGTACATTGATAAATGCAGACAGCATACACTGTCGGCATTTATCATTACACAAGCAGTTCTTGTGAACTGCTTGTGCAATTCCGCGCCTGCAGCAGGGGGTGTCAATGAGCCCGATCGTATAAGATCGGGAGGATTGATGTCCGCAGCCTCAGAGCAGACGGACAAGTTATGGAGCAGCGGTCTTTAGACCGCTGCTTTATAACTGCTGTTTCCGGAGAGCCTGAAGGCTCATGAGGAAACACGGGCATTAAGCTCCATTGGGAGCTTGATAATTCGGCCACTGAGTTTCTAAATTAGTTTTTTTTTTTTTTTTTTTTAAAGGACTAGTCAACACAGTAGATTTGCATAATCAACAAATGCAAGTTAACAAGACAATGCAATAGCATTTAGTCTGAACTTCAAATGAGTAGTCGATTTTTTTTCTGACAATTTTAAAAGTAATGTTTTTTTCCACTCCCCCTGTACCATGTGACAGCCATCAGCCAATCACAAATGCATACACATACCATGTCACAGCCATCAGCCATTCACAAATGCATACACACTTATTCCTGCAAATGCTCAGTAGGAGCTGGTGACTCAAAAAGTTTAAATATAAAGAGACTGTGCACATTTTGTTAATGGAAGTAAATTGGAAACTTTTTTTAAAATTGCATGCTCTATCTGAATAATGAAAGTTTAATTTTGATTGAGTGTCCCTTTAAGCAAAAGCAAATGCTCATTTAAGGAGTTTACATAACGGAATATGGTTTAAACAACTAGATCAACAGAACTCAAAATGTTATGACTTGTTGCAAAGCTGGCTTTTTTTTAAGCCAAAAGACAGCAAGGGCATGGTCTGCTGTGAAATGAAATAAACAAAATACACAAGAAAAGTGTAAAGACCATGTTGCATAGTTTTACTTTAAAACAACTGAAAATGTAACATAAACATGTATAATAATAATAATAATCTATATTTATAAAAGAAGTCCTGACTAACTGACTTATCAATGTCCAGCTAAAACTGTTTAACTTAGGAATGTGAAATTTGGAAGGTACATTGTTTTTGTGACGTAGTCACCCAATAAGGAAGGATTTTTGGAAATTACGTCCCTAAGGGGGTAAAAAAGGGGGGTGAATTTTTTTATGAGGATACCTATAACTGAAAAACCGACTAGGTAACACACGTGAAAATTGGTATTTAGATTCTCCTTGAAAAATAAAGAAAGACGTGTTTTACCATTTCCCATAAATCCACTTAAGGGGGGTCAAAAGGGGGGATAATTTATGAGGATACCTATATCTCAAAAACCGACGATGTTATAGACATGAAAATTGAAATTTAGATTCTCCTGGAAAAATAAAGAAACCCATGTTTTACCATTTCCCCAAAATACACTTAAGGGGGGGTCAAAGGGGGGCTAATTTATGAGGACACCTATAGCTCAAAAACCGACGATGAAGTTATAGGGAAATAAATACAAGTAGCACTTTGCTATTTCCAAACCATTTTTTTTTTTTTCAAAATTAGCGATAGTTACATTTTAACACTGATATCTGTCAGGAATCCGTGAATATCCCTTGACATGTATATATATTTTTTTAGTAGACAATCTAAAGTATTGATCTAGGCCCATTTTGGTATATTTCATGCCACTATTTCACTGCCAAATGCGATCAAATAAAAAAAATCGCTCACTTTTTCACAAAATTTAGGTTTCTCACTGAAATTATTTACATACATCTTGTGCAATTATGGCACAAATGGTTGTAAATGCTTCTCTGGGATCCCCTTTGTTCAGAAATAGCAGACATATATGGCTTTGGCATTGCTTTCTGGTAATTAGAAGGCCGTTAAATGCCTCTGTGCACCACAGATGTATTATGCCCAGCAGTGATGGGGTTAATTAGGGAGCTTGTGGGGTTAATTTTAGCTTTAGTGTAGTGTAGTAGACAACCCAAAATATTGATTGAGGCCCATGTTAATATATTTCATGCCACTATTTCACCGCCAAATGCGATCAAATAAAAAACAATTGTTCACTTTTTCACAAACTTTAGGTTTCTCACTGAAATTATTTACAGACAGATGCACTACAAAAAAAAGTTAAATCTTTTTTGAAAAAAAACACAATTTTATTGTAAACTGAGTACTGGCAGACAGCTGCCAGTACCCAAAATGGCTCCCAATAAGGTAGAGGGGAGGGTTAGAGAGCTGTTTGGGGGGGATCAGGGAGGTTGGGGGCTAAGGGGGGATCCTACACAGCAGCATATGTAAATATTTTCCAAAAAAAATAATTAAAAAAAATAAAAGATACCTTTTATTTTAGTACTGGCAGACTTTCTTAAGATGACGGGGACAATTGTGGGGTGGGGGAGGGAAGAGAGTTGTTTGGGAGGGATCAGGGGGTATAATGTGTCAGGTGGGAGGCTGATCTCTACACTAAAGCTAAAATTAACCATGCAAGCTCCCTACAAGCTACCTAATTAACCCCTTCACTGCTAGCCATAATACACGTGTGATGCACAGTGGCATTTAGCAGCCTTCTAATTACCAAAAAGCAACGCCAAAGTCATAAATGTCTGCTATTTCTGAACAAAGGGGATCCCAGAGAAGCATTTACAACCATCTGTGCCATAATTGCACAAGCTGTTTCTAAATAATTTCAGTGATAAACCTAAAGTTTATAAAAAAGTTTGTGAAAAAGTGAATGATTTTTTTTTTTATTTGATCGCATTTGGCGGTGATATGGTGGTATGAAATATACCACAATGGGCCTAGATCAGTACTTGGGGTTGTCTACTACACTACACTAAAGCTAAAATTAACCCTAGAAGTTCCCTACATGCTCCCTAATTAACCCCTTCACTGCTGGGCATAATACACGAGTGGTGTGCAGTGGCATTTAGCGGCCTTCTACTTACCAAAAAGCAACACCAAAGCCATATAAGTCTGCTATTTCTGAACAAAGGGGGTCCCAGGGAAGCAATTACAACCATTTATGCCATAATTGCACAAGTTGTTTGTAAATAATTTTAGTGAGAAACCTAAAGTTTGTGAAAAAAAATTGTGAAAAAGTGAACGATTTGATCGCATTTGGCGGTGAAATGGTGGCATGAAATATACCAAAATGGGCCTAGATCAATAATTTGGGATGTCTTCCAAAATATATATATATACATGTCAAGGGATATTCAGGGATTCCTGAAAGATATCAGTGTTCCAATCAGAGGCGTAACTAGAAACCACAGGGCCCAGGTGCAAGAATCTAAGAAGGGCCCCCCATCCCCCCTACCTACCCCCAAAAAAAGGTGAATTAGATACATATCTTTTTTTTTTACATTTAACACATAAAAAAATGTGAATCAGATTACATGTCTGCAAAAGGAAGTACCCTGTGCCCACAGTCTGTGAGATGGTCTGACCTCCTATTACTGTATATAGTGACACTGTTTAACCCCAGTACTGTATATAGTGAGTTAGTGACACAGTCTGTAATCTGCCGGTGAGATGGCTGGCCTGACCCTACCTGCCCCAGTACTTTATAAAGTTACCACAGTAGTCAGTGACATGGTCCAGCCCCCCTGTACTGTATATAGGGGTACTGTATAGTGACACTGTTTACCCCCTGCCCCCCCAAGCTGCAGTAACAAGGTCTGTAATTTGCTGGTTCCACAAACATACACACACACACACATACATGCATAAATACACACACAGTCACAAAAATACATACACACACACACATAAACACCAATGGGTAAAACAGAAACACTAACCCCTGTAGTCAGAGACACTAGTAAAGCATCATGTCACACTCTTATGATATCAGTGCAGGCAGTGGCAGGTCAATGTTTTTTATTAAAAAAAAATGATTTATTTTTTTGAAGCCGGGCTACTGCGACCTCTGCACCCCTTGTAGTTTCGTCCCTGGTTCCAATGTAACTAGCGCTAATTTTGAAAAAAAAAAGCTGTTTGTATTTATTGCCCTATAACTTGCAAAAAAGCAAAGAACGTGTAAACATTGGGTATTTATAAATTCAGGACAAAATTTAGAAACTATTTAGCATGGGTGTTTTTTGGTGGTTGTAGATGTGTAACATATTTTGGGGGTCAAAATTAGAAAAAGTGTGTTTTTTTCCATTTTTTCCTCATATATTATAATTTTTTTATAGTATTTTATAAGATATGATGAAAATAATGGTATCTTTAGAAAGTCCATTTAATGGCGAGAAAAACGGTATATAATATATTTGAGTACAGTAAATGAGTAAGAGGAAAATTACAACTAAACACAAACACCGCAAAAACAGAATTTATGCTTACCTGATAAATTTCTTTCTCCTACAGTGTGTCCGGTCCACGGCTTCATCCTTACTTGTGGGAATATTCTCTTCCCTAACAGGAAATGGCAAAGAGGCACACAGCAAAAGCTGTCCATATAGCCCCTCCTCTGGCTCCGCCCCCAAGTCATTAGACCGACGGTTAGGAGAAAAAGGAGAAACCATAGGGTGCCGTGGTGACTGTAGTGTATAGAGATAAAAATTTTAAACCTGAAAAAAAGCCAGGGCGGACTGTGGACCGGACACACCGTAGGAGAAAGAAATTTATCAGGTAAGCATAAATTCTGTTTTCTCCTACATTGGTGTGTCCGGTCCACGGCTTCATCCTTACTTGTGGGAACCAATACCAAAGCTTTAGGACACGAATGAAGAGAGGGAACAATTCAGGTAACCTAAACGGAAGGCACCACGGCTTGCAAAACCTTTCTCCCAAAAACAGCCTCCAAAGAAGCATAAGTATCGAATTTGTAAAATTTGGTAAAAAAGTGTGCAGGGAAGACCAAGTCGCTGCCTTACAGATCTGATAAACAAAAGCCTCGTTCTTGAAGGCCCATGTGGAAGCCACAGCCCTAGTAGAGTAAGCTGTAATTCGTTCAGGAGGCTGCCGTCCGGCAGTCTCATAAGCCAATCGGATGATGCTTTTCAGCCAAAAGGAAAGAGAGGTCGCAGTAGCTTTCTGCCCTCTCCTCTTACCAGAATAAACGACAAACAAGGATGATGTCTGTCTGAAATCCTTTGTTGCCTCTAAATAGAATTTTAAAGCACGGACCACATCTAGGTTGTGTAACAAACGTTCCTTCTTTGAAACTGGATTCGGACACAGAGAAGGAACAACTATATCCTGGTTAATATTCCTGTTGTAAACCACTTTTGGAAGAAAACCAGGCTTGGTATGTAAAACTACCTTATCTGTATGGAACACCAGATAGGGTGAAGTACACTGCAAAGCAGACAATTCAGAAACTCTTCTAGCAGAAGAAATAGCAACCAAAAACAGAACTTTCCAAGATAGTAACTTAATATCTATGGAATGTAAGGGTTCAAACGGAACCCCTTGAAGAACTGAAAGAACTAAGTTTAGACTCCATGGAGGAGTCATAGGTCTGTAGACAGGCTTGATTCTGACTAACGCCTGTACAAACGCCTGTACGTCTTGCACGGCTGCCAGTCGTTTGTGCAACAAAACAGACAGAGCAGATATCTGTCCTTTTAAGGAACTAGCTGACAAACTTTTATCCAAACCCTCTTGGAGAAAGGAAAGTATCCTAGGAATTTTAATTTTATTCCAAGAGAATCCCTTGGATTCGCACCAGCGGATATATTTTAGCCATATCTTATGGTAAATTTTCCTAGTCACCGGTTTTCTGGCTTGAACCAGAGTATCTATAACTGAGTCTGGAAACCCACGCTTAGAAGAATCAAGCGTTCAATTTCCAAACAGTCAGTTGTGGAGAGACTAGATTTGGATGTTTGAATGGACCTTGCACTAGAAGATCCTGCCTCAAAGGTAGCTTCCATGGTGGAACCGCTGACATATTCACCAGGTCTGCATACCAAGTCCTGCGTGGCCATGCAGGAGCTATTAGAATCACTGAGGCCTTCTCCTGCTTGATCCTGGCTACAAGCCTGGGAAGGAGAGGGAACGGTGGAAACACATAAGCCAGATTGAACGACCAGGGCGCCACCAATGCATCCACTAGTGTCACCTTGGGATCCCTGGATCTGGACCCATAGCGAGGAACCTTGGAGTTCTGACGGGACGCGATCAGATCCATATCTGGAGTGCCCCATAGTTGGGTTAACTGGGCAAAGACCTCTGGGTGAAGTTCCCACTCCCCCGGATGGAAAGTCTGACGACTCAGATAATCCGCCTCCCAGTTTTCTACTCCTGTGATGTGAATTGCAGATAGATGGCAGGAGTGATCCTCCACCCATTTGATGATCTTGGATACCTCTCTCATCGCCAAGGAACTCTTTGTTCCCCCCTGATGATTGATGTACGCTACAGTCGTCATGTTGTCCGACTGAAATCTTATAAACCTGGCCTTCGCTAGTTGAGGCCAAGCCAGGAGCGCATTGAATATCGCTCTCAGTTCCAAAATGTTTATCAGGAGAAGAGACTCTTCCCGAGACCATAGACCCTGAGCTTTCAGAGAGTCCCAGACCACGCCCCAGCCCAAGAGGCTGGCGTCGGTCATGACAATGACCCACTCTGGTCTGCGGAAACTCATTCCCTGAGACAGGTGATCTTGAGTCAACCACCAGAGGAGTGAGTCTCTGGTTTCCTGGTCTACTTGAATTTGGGGAGACAAGTCTGTATAATCCCCATTCCACTGTTTGAGCATGCACAGCTGCAATGGTCTTAAATGAATTCGAGCAAAAGGAACCACGTCCATTGCTGCAACCATTAGTCCTATAACTTCCATGCACTGAGCTATGGAAGGCTGAGGAATAGAATGTAGAACTCAACAAGCTTTTAGAAGTTTTAACTTTCTGACCTCTGTCAGAAAAATCTTCATTTCCACAGAATCTATTATTGTTCCCAGAAAGGGAACCCTTGTGGACGGGGACAGGGAACTTTTTTCTATGTTCACCTTCCACCCGTGAGATCTTAGAAAGGCTAAAACAATGTCTGTATGAGCCCTTGCTTTGGAAAGGGACGACACTTGGATTAGAATGTCGTCTAGGTAAGGTGCTACAGCAATGCCCCTCAGCCTTAGAACCGCTAGAAGGGACCCTAGTACCTTTGTGAAAATTCTGGGAGCAGTGGCTAAACCGAATGGAAGAGCCACAAACTGGTAATGTTTGTCCAGAAAGGCGAACCTTAGGAGCTGATAGTGATCTTTGTGGATAGGAATATGCAGGTACGCATCCTTTAAATCCACGGTAGTCATATATTGACCCTCCTGGATTGTTGGTAAGATCGTCTGAATGGTTTCCATTTTGAATGATGGAACTCTGAGGAATTTGTTTAGTATTTTTAAATCCAGAATTGGCCTGAAAGTTCCCTCTTTTTTGGGAACTACAAACAGGTTTGAGTAAAAACCCAGACCTTGTTCCGCTGTTGGAACTGGGTGTATCACTCCCATCTTTAATAGGTCTCCTACGCAATGTAAGAATGCCTGTCTCTTTATCTGGTCTGAAGATAAGCGAGACATGTGGAACCTTCCCCTTGGAGGGAGTTCCTTGAACTCTAGAAGATACCCCTGAGAGACAATTTCTAGTGCCCAGGGATCCGGAACATCTCTTGCCCAAGCCTGAGCAAAGAGAGAAAGCCTGCCCCCTACTAGATCCGGTCCCGGATTGGGGGCTACCCTTTCATGCTGTCTTGGTAGCAGCAGCAGGCTACTTGGCCTGTTTACCCTTGTTCCAGCCTTGCAATGGTTTCCATGCTGGTATAGGCTGGGAAGCATTACCCTCTTGTCTAGAGGCTGCAGAGTTAGAAGCCGGTCCGTTCCTGAAATTGCGAAAGGAACGAAAATTAGACTTGTTCTTAGCCTTGAAAGGCCTATCCTGTGGGAGGGCATGGCCCTTTCCCCCAGTGATGTCAGAAATAATCTCCTTCAATTCTGGCCCGAAAAGGGTCTTACCTTTGAAAGGAATATTAAGTAATTTTGTTTTGGACGACACATCCGCCGACCAAGATTTTAGCCAAAGCGCCCTGCGCGCCACTATTGCAAAACCTGAGTTTTTTGCAGCTAATTTTGCTAATTGAAAAGCGGCATCCAAAATAAAGGAATTAGCCAACTTTAGTGCGTGAATTCTGTCCATGACTTCATCATATGGAGTCTCCTTTTGGAGCGAACTTTCTAGTTCCTCAAACCAAAAAGACGCCGCCGAGGTGACAGGAATAATGCACGAAATTGGTTGAAGAAGGAAACCTTGCTGAACAAAAATCTTTTTAAGCAATCCTTCCAATTTTTTATCCATAGGATCTTTGAAAGCGCAACTGTCCTCTATAGGAATAGTTGTGCGCTTTGCTAACGTTGAAACTCTACCTTAGGGACCGTCTGCCATGCGTCCCTTCTGGGGTCAACAATGGGGAACATTTTCTTAAATATAGGAGGTGGAACAAAAGGTATACCTGGCTTCTCCCACTCCTTATTCACTATGTCCGCTACCCTCTTGGGTATCGGAAAAGCATCAGCGTGCACTGGGATCTCTAAGAATTTGTCCATTTTGCACAACTTCTCTGGAATTACCAAAGAATCACAATCATCAAGAGTAGCTAGCACCTCCTTAAGCAGGGCGCGGAGATGTTCTAGCTTAAATTTAAATGCCACAATATCAGGTTCTGCCTGCTGAGAAATTTTTCCTGAATCAGAAATTTCTCCCTCGGACAGACCCTCCCTCACTGCCAATTCAGATTGATGTGAGGGTATAACAGATAAATTATCGTCAGCGCCTGCTTGCTCATCCTCTGTATTTAAAACTGAGCAATCACGCTTTCTGGGAAATGCTGGCAGTTTGGATAAAAGATTTGCTATAGAATTATCCATTACTGCTGCTAATTGCTGCATAGTAACAAGCATTGGCGCGCTAGATGTACTAGGTATCGCCTGCGCGGGCAAAACTGGTGTTGACACAGAAGGAGAGGATGATGAACTATCCCCACTACCTTCATTTGAAGAATGATCTTGGGCAACCTTATTAAATGTGACAGTACTGTCCTTACTTTGTTTGGACGCCATGGCACAATTTGCACATACATTTAAAGGGGGAACCACCTTGGCCTCCATACACACAGAACATAAGCTATCTGAAGGTACAGACATGTTAGGCAGATTTAGGCAGGCTATTAATGCAATAAAAACGATTTTATACAAAACCGTTACTGTCTCTTTAAATAATAAAAGGAACACACTTTATTTCTGAATGTTCAAAAAACTATGAAGGAAATATCCGATCTTTATAAAATTTACACCCCAGTGTCTTAATGCTTTGAAAGTATTGCACACCAAATATGAGCTAATTGTTCAATTTAACCGGTTTAAACACACTACAGTCCCTGCCACAGACTTTGCTGCGGCTTTTACCTTCCTTAGGGGTTATTCACCACAGAAATAAGCCTTCCGGAGTCTGTTTCTCAGCCACAGGACCCTCTCACATGAAGCTGCATGCACTGCCTTTGGAAGTAACTGCGCAACTGAGGCGCGAAAATGAGGCTTCCTCCCTCTGCATACCAGAGTGAAGGGGCCTTTCTGACTAGATTAGGCGTCTAAACCAATGCCAGGCATAATTAAAACGTTCCCAAAAGTGTTTCTAAGTTTATAAAAACACTCCAAATGTCATAAGAATATGATATAAGCAAATCGATTTAGCCCACAATAGTGTCAACCAGTATAGAGCCCAATATATAAGCCTTTAATCTGTTACTCAGTCTAAGAAAATGGCTTACCGGTCCCATGAGGGAAAAACTGACAGTCTTCTAGCATTACTATGTGTTGTTAGAAAAGAGACTGGTCATACCTGAAGCAGATAAGTCTGCAAACTGTTACCCCCAACTGAAGTTCTCTGGTTTCAACAGTCCTGCGTGGTAACAGCAATGGATTTTAGTTACTGGTGCTAAAATCATACTCCTCTTTTAACAGAACTCTTCATCACTTTCTGTTGTAGAGTAAATAGTACAAACCGGCACTATTTTAAAATAACAAACTCTTGATAGAAGAAATAAAACTACAACTAACACCACATACTCTTTACCATCCCTGTGGAGATGCTACTTGTTCAGAGCAGGCAAAGAGAATGACTGGGGGGCGGAGCCAGAGGAGGGGCTATATGGACAGCTTTTGCTGTGTGCCTCTTTGCCATTTCCTGTTAGGGAAGAGAATATTCCCACAAGTAAGGATGAAGCCGTGGACCGGACACACCAATGTAGGAGAAAATGTAAAAATAGCCTTGGTCCCAAACGGACAGAAAATGGAAAAGTGTTGTGGTCATTAAGGGGTTAAATGTTTAAATAAAGAAAATAAAGCAACACTTCTTCCACTCTCTTCCACTCTCTCCAGACCATACTTAAGTATGGTCAAGTTTTCCTGAGCCAACTAAAAATCTGTACTGTGATTGGTTATCTCAAAGCACAAGCTCATTTACATCCTTAAAGGGACAGTCTACACCTTAGTCATCTTAAAGTCTTACTTTAGGTTAAGATGCAAATCTCCTCCTGCACCCCTTTCTATATCACGCAGCAGTAACAGTAAAATAAAAGTTATTTTAAAACCATTGTTTCTGGTCACTTTGAAATGACTGGTACCTTTGTTGAATTTCTTAATAATAATCAGATTGGGCATAAGTTTACCTATGAATAGCATAGGGATAAGATTAACTTCCTTTATATAACATTGTCTGGAGAGACTGCTGGAAAAAGAGTACTATCTGATCTGTATCGAGGGCTGCCATCAAGGGGTGGATAGGGTGACTCCTGCCAGGGGCCCAGTAGGCCAGACGGCCCCATGAGGCAAGCACAACTATTATCATTTTATTTTTTTTTAATTTTGGCAGTCACCAGAGGGTGCTACAGCAGAGTGCTATTGAGCATGGGAAATGTCATTACAAGGAGTAAAGCATTAGCATTTGAGAGGATTTCTGAGTGTGCAGTAAACCTCTATGCACAGTGTGAGACAGACTTGGCACTTCAGTTTGTGCAATGTGTACCAGAGTCAGGTGGCATATAACTTTCATTTGCAGAGTAGTAAATGTTTTTTTAATTATTTGTGCAATTTCAGATTGTAACTTCAGTGTGCTAGTTGTGTGGTGGGCCAGGGGTCCATAAAAACATTTTTTTAGCAATATACAGCAGTGTATTTATGATTATTTGACAATGCTTTAGAAATTCTATATTTAAAATCATGCAGAAATTTTTCCTCCTCAATACACAAATGGTAGGTGTCCTTTTGGCAGATATGATTTATATATAGATGTACTAATTTCCTATGCAAATATTTACATTGATTTAATTTTGAGACATGGAGGATTTTAATTTCAGTTTTTTATCTCCCCCCCCATAATTTTAATGAATTTTGGTTTAACCATGAAAATAGCTTTTCCAATGCAGCAATCAGAAATCTATCTCCTACTGATGAGTTCTAAAAAGAATGAAACAGGCTTGTATAGTGAGTGATTTCTGGTTTGCTGTCATATTCCTGTTTAAAAGGATTGCTGTGTTAAAACAGTATTTTGAAGCAAAAAAACTGAGAATTTGCATACCTAATTTGCATATCTTACCCACAATTCTCTTGTGCATTGGGAACATTGCATATTAAGAATTTCTGGGGGCAAGCGGGGATACTTGCTTAGATGTACTAATTTCCTATGCAAATATTTACATTGATTTAATTTTGAGACATGGAGGATTTTAATTTCAGTTTTTTATCTCCCCCCCCATAATTTTAATGAATTTTGGTTTAACCATGAAAATAGCTTTTCCAATGCAGCAATCAGAAATCTATCTCCTACTGATGAGTTCTAAAAAGAATGAAACAGGCTTGTATAGTGAGTGATTTCTGGTTTGCTGTCATATTCCTGTTTAAAAGGATTGCTGTGTTAAAACAGTATTTTGAAGCAAAAAAACTGAGAATTTGCATACCTAATTTGCATATCTTACCCACAATTCTCTTGTGCATTGGGAACATTGCATATTAAGAATTTCTGGGGGCAAGCGGGGATACTTGCTTAGATGTACTAATTTCCTATGCAAATATTTACATTGATTTAATTTTGAGACATGGAGGATTTTAATTTCAGTTTTTTATCTCCCCCCCCCATAATTTTAATGAATTTTGGTTTAACCATGAAAATAGCTTTTCCAATGCAGCAATCAGAAATCTATCTCCTACTGATGAGTTCTAAAAAGAATGAAACAGGCTTGTATAGTGAGTGATTTCTGGTTTGCTGTCATATTCCTGTTTAAAAGGATTGCTGTGTTAAAACAGTATTTTGAAGCAAAAAAACTGAGAATTTGCATACCTAATTTGCATATCTTACCCACAATTCTCTTGTGCATTGGGAACATTGCATATTAAGAATTTCTGGGGGCAAGCGGGGATACTTGCTTAGATGTACTAATTTCCTATGCAAATATTTACATTGATTTAATTTTGAGACATGGAGGATTTTAATTTCAGTTTTTTATCTCCCCCCCCATAATTTTAATGAATTTTGGTTTCCCCATGAAAATAGCTTTTCCAATGCAGCAATCAGAAATCTATCTCCTACTGATGAGTTCTAAAAAGAATGAAACAGGCTTGTATAGTGAGTGATTTCTGGTTTGCTGTCATATTCCTGTTTAAAAGGATTGCTGTGTTAAAACAGTATTTTGAAGCAAAAAAACTGAGAATTTGCATACCTAATTTGCATATCTTACCCACAATTCTCTTGTGCATTGGGAACATTGCATATTAAGAATTTCTGGGGGCAAGCGGGGATACTTGCTTAGATGTACTAATTTCCTATGCAAATATTTACATTGATTTAATTTTGAGACATGGAGGATTTTAATTTCAGTTTTTTATCTCCCCCCCCATAATTTTAATGAATTTTGGTTTAACCATGAAAATAGCTTTTCCAATGCAGCAATCAGAAATCTATCTCCTACTGATGAGTTCTAAAAAGAATGAAACAGGCTTGTATAGTGAGTGATTTCTGGTTTGCTGTCATATTCCTGTTTAAAAGGATTGCTGTGTTAAAACAGTATTTTGAAGCAAAAAAACTGAGAATTTGCATACCTAATTTGCATATCTTACCCACAATTCTCTTGTGCATTGGGAACATTGCATATTAAGAATTTCTGGGGGCAAGCGGGGATACTTGCTTAGATGTACTAATTTCCTATGCAAATATTTACATTGATTTAATTTTGAGACATGGAGGATTTTAATTTCAGTTTTTTATCTCCCCCCCCATAATTTTAATGAATTTTGGTTTAACCATGAAAATAGCTTTTCCAATGCAGCAATCAGAAATCTATCTCCAACTGATGAGTTCTAAAAAGAATGAAACAGGCTTGTATAGTGAGTGATTTCTGGTTTGCTGTCATATTCCTGTTTAAAAGGATTGCTGTGTTAAAACAGTATTTTGAAGCAAAAAAACTGAGAATTTCCATACCTAATTTGCATATCTTACCCACAATTCTCTTGTGCATTGGGAACATTGCATATTAAGAATTTCTGGGGGCAAGCGGGGATACTTGCTTAGATGTACTAATTTCCTATGCAAATATTTACATTGATTTAATTTTGAGACATGGAGGATTTTAATTTCAGTTTTTTATCTCCCCCCCCATAATTTTAATGAATTTTGGTTTAACCATGAAAATAGCTTTTCCAATGCAGCAATCAGAAATCTATCTCCTACTGATGAGTTCTAAAAAGAATGAAACAGGCTTGTATAGTGAGTGATTTCTGGTTTGCTGTCATATTCCTGTTTAAAAGGATTGCTGTGTTAAAACAGTATTTTGAAGCAAAAAAACTGAGAATTTGCATACCTAATTTGCATATCTTACCCACAATTCTCTTGTGCATTGGGAACATTGCATATTAAGAATTTCTGGGGGCAAGCGGGGATACTTGCTTAGATGTACTAATTTCCTATGCAAATATTTACATTGATTTAATTTTGAGACATGGAGGATTTTAATTTCAGTTTTTTATCTCCCCCCCCATAATTTTAATGAATTTTATATATATATATATATATATATATATATATATATATATTTATATTTATATATATATTTATTATTATTATTATTATTTTTTAATTACATTCCAGTTTACTCCCCCTTTACAGATGCCAGGAGGCATTTTACCTAAGATTTTTACATCTGCATAAAATGTTATACTCTCAGGCTAAAATTGCTCAGTGTTTGAAATGGAACAGGTTAACTTAACACTGTTCAGTTTACACTACAGCTGACAATTTTGAATTACATACACACAAGCCTAAATCCTGCATTCAACCAGACAGTGGCGTCGCTACAGGGGGCAAGGGGGGGCATTTGCCCCCCCCCTTGAAATGTCTTGCCCACCCGTTTGCCCCACCACCACCCGGGCTGCAGTATAGCTGATTTTTTTTTTTTTTAAATGTTTTAATTACGATTGGGCCCTCCACCAAGTGGTCATCATGTGACCACAATTGCACCCAATACCGGCACAGCCGCACAGTCAGTGCAGTTGTTGGCGCACATGACTACTTGTGCTGACTAGTTAACTGGCCTGACTCAGTGCGGGCAGCGGGGCATGCGGGTGCCGGGTGGTGTCAGGGAACAATGGTCTCGAGGACTTGAAGCCAGGAGTTTAAGGGTGCATTGGAAATATGCTTTATATATGCTAAAATTGGAAATATGTGTAGGGTATAATGCTGCTCTCTACTCTTCGTCTTCACTTAATCCCCCTTTCACGGATTCAAACCAGAGAGAGCAGGGCTCTGTAATCCCCAAAGGGTAGCAGCATTTTTCTCAAGTCTGCGGGTCACACGGGGACTGCTTTGCTACCAAGTTGATTTTTTTTCTCGCATGTGTGTGTCCACAAAACTTATCGATAGAGTGGATCGATATAGCCTGGGCTGGGAGAGAGGAAGGGGGCATGCAATTCAATTAACATGTGTGGCTGGAGATGCTGTGTGTGTGATAATAAAGTCTCTCCTCCCTCTCGTGCTGTCTGGTGGTATAGACTGTATGCAGGGAACAAAGTGGTATAGGGGCAGAGAAGGGTGTATGGCCAATGATGAGTACATGCAAGGATCACAGTGCATTTGGGTAGAAAGGGCTATAGGCATATAAGGTAGTATAGAGATGCAAAGAGCTTAGTGGCATTAGAGCAAGGAGGGGTATGGGCAGGGAAGGTGGGATAGACTACAGACAGGGAGCACAGAGGATTTGGGTAGATGTGGGTATAAAAGGTGGTGTAGAATGTATGAAGGGAGAACAGAGGTATTTGGCAGGAAGGGGTTATCATCAGGGAAAGAAATAGACTGCATGCAGTGATAACAGGGCATTTAAGCAGGGAAAGTGGTATGGCTAAGGAAGGTGGTGAAGTGTGCATAAACAAGGTATTTCATTAACCAAAGTGGGGACATTGCCAGGAAAGAATATGGACTGCAAGCAGGAAGCACAGGGACATTATAGGTAAAATATAGGTAGTACAGGTAAATTGAAGGGAGTCGTTTTATATTCAGGCAATGGCTGAAGTTTCTTAAGGTCTTGTAGGGCATGTGCAGGGGCTTATATGCTGGGTGTATAAAGATATATGGACTGATCAATAGATATTTCAGACCAGCATAAGTCACATGGGATGTTTAAAGTTATATTTGTAGGGTATGTACTGTATACAAGAAATGTGCATGATAAAAGTGGTTAAAGTGGTGCATATTTAAATGTGCAAAGTTTGTTATCTGCACTCCTGTATGTATTTTTGCAGCTTCCTAATAATGTAATCAGCACTACAGAATACATTAACACTTAACTAAGTAATGAATGATGATAGCTGTAATTAATGTTTATTGGTTGTGTACAGGAGGTGTAAACGTATGTAGTTGGTATGAAATGTATGATGCATGTAAATAGAAAATTGCAGATAGTGATGTATATGTTTTTGCTCAAGTTTGTGTATTGATTATGTGTAAAGAAGTATGTGTTGGATGATCTCTATATGATGTATATGGAAGAGTAGGGAAGTGTGTATAGGGTTTTATAGTGGGTTTATACTGTATATGGCATGCAATGTGTATTACATGTGTAGGGGGCAGGGGGATATATGGCAAAGAGAACTAGTGTTTGGATTTGGCTTGAAGAAAAGGTGGCAACCCTACACAAGGCAGCCGCCTAATTATTAGTGCCCCCCCAGTTTTGACTGTTCTATCTTATGTGCCCCCCCCCCCCCATATTTTGTTCCTAGAGTCGCCACTGCAACCAGATTTAATGGTATGAGACCTAGTGCCACAGCTTATGGTTCCACCAAGACCATATAGAGTACAGCATTTTCAAAATCCATAAGTACAGCTGACAGATGGTAACATACTGTACGTACACCAGTAGTGAAGTGGTGCTCTTGGTTGGGGAAAATGGGGGAAGAAAAACAAACAAACATATGTCAACCTTTTAAAAGTACTTTTCTTCATCTACTCATTCTGACAGATAAATAATGTACAATTTTGAATTCACAGAAGTATTTTTGTTTGCACATTTACAAATATGATTCTTTAAAACGTGATCTCTTAATTTCTGCTTTTTTATTTTATCATGCATGTCCCACACTGTTGATTTATGGGATGGCAATGTGCAGACATTTTACCTCCTGTGATTGTTTCTGTGGGTGTCTGTGTTTATGTGTTTGTGATTTTTGTTGGTGTCTCTATGAGTGTGTATGTATTTTTTATGTATTTTTTTCTGTGGATCTCTCTGTCTCTGTGCATTTTCTGTGGATGTCTCTTTGAGGGTGTGTGTGTTTGTATGTCTTTGTGTGTTTTCTGTGGGTGTCTGTGTGTGTGTGTGTGTGTGTGTATGTCTTTAAGTGTTTTTTTTGTGGGTGTCTGTTAGTGTGTATGTATTTGTGTGTTTTCTGAGGCTGTCTCTGTGGGTATTTCCTTGGGTGTATGTGCAAGTTTGGGTGTGTGTTTATTGTCTGTTCCTTTTAGGACATTTTGACCTTACTACTAATTATTCACATCTTTCCACATACTTTGAGAATAATGAGACCTTTCTGGAAGTCACCAATCCACCCCTTAACCTTTAAGTGATTGTTTAGGCAGTTCAGGGCCCTTCCTTTCAGTCACTGCATACTGTTGTCATCATGTAGTTGGCAGCTTCCTTGACAAAAAGATAATCAGGATTCCATATTTCTCTTGTTAAGTGTATCCAGTCCACGGATCATCCATTACTTATGGGATATTAACTCCTCCCCAACAGGAAGTGCAAGAGGATTCACCCAGCAGAGCTGCTATATAGCTCCTCCCCTAACTGCCATTACCAGTCATTCTCTTGCACCCAACGACTAGATAGGATGTGTGAGAGGACTATGGTGATTATATTTAGTTTTATACCTTCAATCAAAAGTTTGTTATTTTATAATAGCACCGGAGTGTGTTATTCCTTCTCTGGTAGAATTTGAAGAAGAATCTACCTGAGTTTTTACTATGATTTTAGCCGGCGTAGTTAAGATCATATTGCTGTTTCTCGGCCATCTGAGGAGAGGTAAACTTCAGATCAGGGGACAGCGGGCAGATTAATCTGCAAAGAGGTATGTAGCAGCTTATTATTTTCTGACAATGGAATTGATGAGAAAATTCTGCCATACCGATATAATGTAAACTCAGCCTTAAATGCAGTAGCAGCAACTGGTATCAGGCTGTCATGTATGTATATTTTACACTTCAGTATTCTGGGGAATGGCACTTCACTGGAATTATACTGTGTGCATAAGACTTTAGCCTAATTTGCAGGGACTGGCAACAGGCTCTTTAATAACACTTAATTTATGTTAAACGTTTTTTGCTGGCATGTAAAATCGTTTCATTTTCTGAGGTACTGGGTGAATAAAATGTTTTGGGCATTATTTTTTCCACTTGGCAGTTGTTTTATTTAATTTATGACAGTTTACTGATCTCTCTCACTGTTGTGTGTGAGGGGGAGGTCAAAAAATTCAGTCAGAAGCTCATTGTATTTCCTGCATGATCCGGTTCATCTCTACAGAACTCAGGGGTCTTCAAAACTTGTTTTGAGGGAGGTAATCATTCACAGCAGAGCTGTGAGATTGTAGTTGACTGTGATAAAAAATGTTTATTTCTGTAACTTTTTTTTCTGCTATCAGGGTTAGTTATCCTTCGCTAATGGGAACAAGCCTTTGCTAAAATTGTGTTTTTTACAAAGATTTGATGCTATAACCTTTCAGTTTATTAACTTTCAACTGTCATAACTCTTTCTGTGCTTCTTATAGGCACAGTACGTTTTCATATTATAGTAAATTACTTGAAAAGTATTTCCAAGTTGCTAGTTTATTTGCTAGTGTGTTAAACATGTCTGATTCAGAGGAAGACATCTGTGCTATATGTGCTAATGCCAAAGTGGAGCCCAATAGAAATTTATGTACTAACTGTATTGATGCTACTTTAAATAAAAGTCAATCTGTACAAATTGAACACATTTCACCAAACAACGAGGGGAGAGTTATGCCGACTAACTCGCCTCACGTGTCAGTACCTGCATCTCCCGCTCGGGGGTGCGTGATATTGTGGCGCCCAGTACATCTGGGCGGCCATTACAAATCACATTACAGGATATGGCTACTGTTATGACTGAAGTTTTGGCTAAATTACCAGAACTAAGAGGTAAGCGTGATCACTCTGGGGTGAGAACAGAGTGCGCTGATAATGTTAGGGCCATGTCAGATACTGCGTCACAACTTGCAGAACATGAGGACGGAGAGCTTCATTCTGCGGCTGACGGTTCTGATCCAAACAGATTGGATTCAGATATTTCAAATTTTAAATTTAAGCTGGAAAACCTCCGTGTATTACTAGGGGAGGTGTTAGCGGCTCTGAATGATTGTAACACAGTTGCAATACCAGAAAAAATGTGTAGGTTGGATAAATATTTTGCGGTACCGTCGAGTACTGACGTTTTTCCTATACCTAAGAGACTTACTGAAATTGTTACTAAGGAGTGGGATAGACCCGGTGTGCCGTTCTCACCCCCTCCGATATTTAGAAAGATGTTTCCAATAGACACCACCACACGGGACTTATGGCAAACGATCCCTAAGGTGGAGGGAGCAGTTTCTACTTTAGCTAAGCGTACCACTATCCCGGTGGAGGATAGCTGTGCCTTTTCAGATTCAATGGATAAAAAGTTAGAGGGTTACCTTAAGAAAATGTTTGTTCAACAAGGTTTTATATTGCAACCCCTTGCATGCATTGCGCCTGTCACGGCTGCAGCAGCATTTTGGTTTGAGTCTCTGGAAGGGACACTTGAATCAGCTCCTTTAGATGAGATTACACACAGGCTTAAAGCTCTTAAGTTAGCTAACTCATTTATTTCAGATGCCGTAGTACATTTAACTAAGCTTACGGCTAAGAATTCCGGATTCGCCATTCAGGCGCGCAGAGCACTGTGGCTAAAATCCTGGTCAGCTGACGTTACTTCTAAGTCTAAATTTCTTAATATACCTTTCAAAGGGCAGACCTTATTCGGGCCCGGATTGAAAGAAATTATCGCTGACATTACAGGAGGTAAAGGCCATGCCCTGCCTCAAGACAGAGCCAAACCTAAGGCTAGACAATCTAATTTTCATTCCTTTCGGAATTTCAAAGCAGGAGCAGCATCAACTTCCTCTGCTCCAAAACAAGAAGGATCTGTTGCTCGCTACAGACAAGGCTGGAGACCTAACCAGTCCTGGAACAAGGGCAAGCAGGCCAGGAAACCTGCTGGTGCCCCTAAAACAGCATGAACTGAGGGCCCCCGATCCGGGAACGGATCTAGTGGGGGGCAGACTTTCTCTCTTCGCCCAGGCTTGGGCAAGAGATGTCCAGGATCCCTGGGCGCTAGAGATAATATCTCAGGGATACCTTCTGGACTTCAAATACTCTCCCCCAAGAGAGAGATTTCATCTGTCAAGGTTGTCAACAAACCAAATAAAGAAAGAGGCGTTTCTACGCTGCGTACAAGAGCTTTTATTAATGGGAGTAATCCATCCAGTTCCACGGTCGGAACAGGGACAAGGGTTTTACTCAAATCTGTTTGTGGTTCCCAAAAAAGAGGGAACTTTCAGGCCAATCCTGGATTTAAAGATCCTAAACAAATTCCTAAGAGTTCCATCGTTCAAAATGGAGACTATTCGGACAATTTTACCCATGATCCAAAAGGGTCAGTACATGACCACAGTGGATTTAAAGGATGCTTACCTTCACATACCGATTCACAAAGATCATTACCGGTATCTAAGGTTTGCCTTTCTAGACAGGCATTACCAGTTTGTAGCTCTTCCATTCGGATTGGCTACGGCTCCGAGAATCTTCACAAAGGTTCTGGGTGCTCTTCTGGCGGTACTAAGACCGCGAGGAATTGCGGTAGCTCCGTACCTAGACGACATTCTGATACAAGCTTCAAGCTTTCAAACTGCCAAGTCTCATACAGAGTTAGTACTGGCATTTCTAAGGTCGCATGGATGGAAGGTGAACGAAAAGAAGAGTTCTCTCTTTCCACTCACAAGAGTTCCCTTCTTGGGGACTCTTATAGATTCTGTAGAAATGAAGATTTACCTGACAGAAGACAGGTTAACAAAGCTTCAAAATGCATGCCGTGTCCTTCATTCCATTCAACACCCGTCAGTAGCTCAATGCATGGAGGTGATCGGCTTAATGGTAGCAGCAATGGACATAGTACCCTTTGCACGCCTACATCTCAGACCGCTGCAATTGTGCATGCTAAGTCAGTGGAATGGGGATTACTCAGACTTGTCCCCTACTCTGAATCTGGATCAAGAGACCAGAAATTCTCTTCTATGGTGGCTTTCTCGGCCACATCTGTCCAGGGGGATGCCATTCAGCAGGCCGGACTGGACAATTGTAACAACAGACGCCAGCCTACTAGGTTGGGGCGCTGTCTGGAATTCTCTGAAGGCTCAGGGACAATGGAATCAGGAGGAGAGTCTCCTACCAATAAACATTCTGGAATTGAGAGCAGTTCTCAATGCCCTTCTGGCTTGGCCCCAGTTAACAACTCGGGGGTTCATCAGGTTTCAGTCGGACAACATCACGACTGTAGCTTACATCAACCATCAGGGAGGGACAAGAAGCTCCCTAGCAATGATGGAAGTATCAAAGATAATTCGCTGGGCAGAGTCTCACTCTTGCCACCTGTCAGCAATCCACATCCCGGGAGTGGAGAACTGGGAGGCGGATTTCTTAAGTCGTCAGACTTTTCATCCGGGGGAGTGGGAACTTCATCCGGAGGTCTTTGCCCAAATACTTCGACGTTGGGGCAAACCAGAGATAGATCTCATGGCGTCTCGACAGAATGCCAAGCTTCCTCGTTACGGGTCCAGATCCAGGGATCCGGGAGCGGTTCTGATAGAGGCTTTGACAGCACCTTGGACCTTCGGGATGGCTTATGTGTTTCCACCCTTCCCGATGCTTCCTCGATTGATTGCCAGAATCAAACAGGAGAGAGCATCAGTTATTCTAATAGCGCCTGCATGGCCACGCAGGACTTGGTATGCAGATCTAGTGGACATGTCATCCTGTCCACCTTGGTCGCTACCTCTGAAACAGGACCTTCTGATCCAGGGTCCCTTCAAACATCAAAATCTAATTTCTCTGAAGCTGACTGCTTGGAAATTGAACGCTTGATTTTATCAAAACGTGGTTTTTCTGAGTCAGTTATTGATACCTTAATACAGGCTAGGAAGCCTGTTACCAGAAAGATTTACCATAAGATATGGCGCAAATACTTATATTGGTGCGAATCCAAGAGTTACTCATGGAGTAAGGTTAGGATTCCGAGGATATTGTCTTTTCTACAAGAAGGTTTAGAAAAGGGTTTATCCGCTAGTTCCTTAAAGGGACAGATTTCAGCTCTGTCCATTCTTTTACACAAACGTCTGTCAGAAGTTCCGGACGTTCAAGCTTTTTGTCAGGCTTTAGCTAGGATCAAGCCTGTGTTTAAAACTGTTGCTCCACCATGGAGTTTGAACTTAGTTCTTAATGTTTTACAGGGGGTTCCGTTTGAACCCCTTCATTCCATTGATATCAAGTTGTTATCTTGGAAAGTTCTGTTTTTAATGGCGATTTCCTCGGCTCGAAGAGTCTCTGAGTTATCTGCCTTACATTGTGATTCTCCTTATCTGATTTTTCATTCAGACAAGGTAGTTCTGCGTACTAAACCTGGGTTCCTACCTAAGGTGGTCACTAACAGGAATATCAATCAAGAGATTGTGGTTCCATCTTTGTGTCCTAATCCTTCTTCGAAAAAGGAACGTCTGCTACACAATCTAGATGTAGTCCGTGCCCTGAAATTTTATCTACAGGCAACTAAGGATTTTCGACAAACGTCTTCCCTGTTTGTCGTTTATTCTGGTCAGAGGAGAGGTCAAAAAGCTTCGGCTACCTCTCTCTCCTTTTGGCTTCGTAGCATAATACGGTTAGCCTATGAGACTGCTGGACAGCAGCCTCCTGAAAGAATTACAGCACATTCTACTAGAGCTGTGGCTTCCACTTGGGCCTTTAAGAATGAGGCTTCTGTTGAACAGATTTGCAAGGCTGCAACTTGGTCTTCTCTTCATACTTTTTCCAAATTTTACAAATTTGACACTTTTGCTTCTTCGGAGGCTGTTTTTGGGAGAAAGGTTCTTCAGGCAGTGGTCCCTCCCGTCATCCGTGTACTTTAGCTTTGGTATTGGTATCCCATAAGTAATGGATGATCCGTGGACTGGATACACTTAACAAGAGAAAACATAATTTATGCTTACCTGATAAATTTATTTCTCTTGTAGTGTATCCAGTCCACGGCCCGCCCTGTCACTTTAAGGCAGGTAATTTTTCCATTAAACTACAGTCACCACTGCACCCTATGGTTTTCCTTTCTCTGCATGTTTTCGGTCGAATGACTGGTAATGGCAGTTAGGGGAGGAGCTATATAGCAGCTCTGCTGGGTGAATCCTCTTGCACTTCCTGTTGGGGAGGAGTTAATATCCCATAAGTAATGGATGATCCGTGGACTGGATACACTACAAGAGAAATAAATTTATCAGGTAAGCATAAATTATGTTTTTGCCTTGTAAATCTCCTTTTTTGACAACACTGTAGTCTACCTTATTACTTGTCAAGTCAATGTAAACAAGTGCTGAGAGTCTGTGTGGGTGTCTGTGCCTGATATTGTTTGTGTTTCTTTGTGTGTCTGCTAGAGTGTCTATATGTGAATCCTAATGTGTGTCTGCGTGTTTCTGTGTTTGCGTTTTACTACCTTTACAACATTTCCAAGTTTGACTACACTTAAGAATAAAGTGCATAAACGTTTTAGTCACTTGGTCAAAAATTGCAAGTCAAAGGGGGGGGGGGAACCTGATCAATGGTTAAGTAAGGGTGGTGGCCCTGTTTGTATCGTAAACCCATTGCAGGAAATGCACTACTGCATGCTTCCAGCAGCCACCCCAGACATGTATTCAAAAGGATTGTAAAAGGACAACTGATGCATATCAAAAGAAATTGTTCTGAAAATAGAGATTACTGTAAGGCAAGAAATGAACTAAAAGAATGGATGATTAATAGAGGTTATTCTAAAAAAACGTGTTAATAAAACTGCAAGTGAAGTAGTGGCAGTTAGGGGAGGAGCTATATAGACAGCTCTGCTGTGGGTGATCCTCTTGCAACTTCCTGTTGGGAAGGAGAATATCCCACAAGTAATGGATGATCCGTGGACTGGATACACCTTACAAGAGAAATACAAACGTGAAGACTTGCTAATGTCTAGAGATAAAAGAAGATTGGATAACAGATCAGTCTTTATAACAAAATACTCTAACCAATACAATGAAATTTGTCGGACTATTAAATAATATCTTCCCAACCTGTATGGCAATGACATTTTAAAAGATGTAATAGGAAAGGGATGCAGATATGTATACTCTAAAAATAATATGCTGGGTAATATCCTTTCCCTAAGTATGCTTAAAAATAAAATGTACAAAGCTACCTATAGCTCTTGGTTAACCCATAATGGCAGTTATAGATGTGGCAACAGACGTTTCAAAGCCTGTGAATATCATATAGTAACAAAAACATTTAGATCATATTCAACTGGAGAAATATTTTATATAAAGGGCTGCACAAATTGTAGCTCATGCTATGTGGTTTACTTTGCAGAATGCAATCTATGTAAGGGCCAATATATAGGGTTAACTACACGAGAGACAAGAACCCATATACAAAAACATCTAGGAGACATTAAGAATAATACCCCATGTTCAGCATTGGCTAAATACTTCATTTATGAACATAATCAAAATGTTAGTTCATTTAGATGGAATATTATTGAAGTTGTCAATATACCTACCAGAGGAGGAGACAGATCTCAGATACTAAGCAGGCAAGATACTTATTGGATTCATAAGTTGAATACACGGATCCCGTTTGGATATAATTCTGAATTTGATATTATAAACTATTGGGAATAAAAATTAAATAAATATATAAAGTAATTGAAAAATAGTGAATAAAAACTCTTTCAATATATAAATTATGAAATACATAAGACTTATAAACAAAAAATAATGTGGGATGAAAGATTCATTGGTTGTCTAATTTCAACAATATAAGTCTCTTGCCTGTTATGTTACTTTATACTGTGCTTTTAAATTCTTTGTGAGAGTAACGGTTTGAAACAATTGTATCCTAGTTTTTTTTTACTATGTATACAAATAATTAACAAAGATGGTTAAACAGATGTAATCAATTATTGTAATTAGATTTGAGGCCTATATATAGGATTACTAGGTAACAGAAGGACAGGTCTATGAATACGGCAACATGTCTTAGACGAAAGATGTTAGACCATTCCGATGTATTTTTTACCATAATCTGTTTGGATGTTTTTTCACTTTTTAATTGATGAAATAAAGAAATTGTGAAATTTTAAGCTGCACTTGGGAACTTTCTTGCATGTCTGCCAAGCTCTACCCACTCATGACATCACACTCTGGGCTGCATTAAAGTCTTCACTAGTTACAAAATACTCACTAATTGGATTCAAAAGACTGCAGCCCAGATCGTGATGTCATCAGTGGGCAGAGCTTGGCAGCCATTTCAAAGTGACCAGAAACAATAGTTATTTTAAAATAACATTTTTACTGTTACTGCTGCATGATATAAATCGGGGTGCAGGAGGGTAACTGCATCTTAAAGGGACACTGAACCCAATTTTTTTCTTTCGTGATTCAGATAGAACATGCAATTTTAAGCAACTTTCTAATTTACTCCTATTATCAATGTTTCTTCGTTCTCTTGCTATCTTTAATTGAAAAATAAGGCATCTAAGCTTTTCTCATGGTTCAGAACTCTGGACAGCAGTTTTTGATTGGTGGATGAATTTATCCACCAATCAGCAAGGACAACCTAGGTTGTTCACCAAAAATGGGCCAGCATCTAAACTTACATTCTTGCATTTCAAATAAAGATACCAAGAGAATAAATAAAATTTGATAAAAGGAGTAAATTAGAAAGTTGCTTAAAATTTCATGCTCAATCTGAATCACGAAAGAAAAAATTTGGGTTCAGTGTCCCTTTAATTTTAAAGTAAGACTTTAAAATGACTAAGGTGTAGACTGTCCCATTAGGGACCAAGTAATATACACAGCATAAGGCCATATTAAACTTACTTCAGCATTAAGAACAGGTTCTGTAGGCTTAATATAAGATAACATAAATTATGCTTACCTGATCATTTTCTTTTCTTCAGATGGAAAGAGTCCACAGCTGCATTAATTACTTTTGGGAAATTAGAACCTCGCCACCAGGAGGAGGCAAAGACACTCCAGACAAAGGCTTAAATACTCCTCCCACTCCCCTCATTCTGCCGAGGAACAAGGAACAGTAGAAGAAATATCAGGGTGAAAAGGTGCCAGATGAACAAAAATTACAGCCCCCCCCCCATAAAAGCACGGGCGGGGAGCTGTGGACTCTTTCCATCTGAAGAAAAGAAAATTATGAGGTAAGCAAAATTTATGTTTTTCTTCATAAATGGAAAGAGTCCACAGCTGCATTCATTACTTTTGGGAAAACAATACCCAAGCTATAGAGGACACAATGCTAAAATGGGAGGGTACAAAAAGGCGGCCCATTCTGAGGGAACCAAGCCTGAAACCACAATCCCAGAAAAAATCCCGCTTTGTCTGAAGCCAGAAAATATTTGAAAAGGAAAACACGGCCCCAAGGACACTGACCCACAGATAGTCCATAAACCATACTAGAGTCTGCAAAATAGACGCAACTGAGCCAACACTCCTCCAGAAGATACCATCGCCCAAAGGACAAACCTCAACCACACACCCCTTCATAGAAAGGGAGGCAATGGAAACTCCCAAAAGGGAGAGGACATGAAGGAGTAAACAAGGATTCCAGGAAGACCCTAAACAGGGCGCAATAAATGCAAAGAAAATGGAAAGCCCCCCAAAAAGCGAACCATGCTCACAGGGGCACCAAGGGTACCCTAAACAAAGGAAAGCAATGCCCAGACCCCGACATCACTGAACCACAAGGTTGAAACCAGGAAACAGAACAGAGTACCAAACCTCTCTGAAAATATCAGAGCAATCGCCCCAAACAAACGACTTAAACCGTAGTCCCAAGTCGCCAGAAACTCAGAATATCAAAATATTCTCACCAATACGTGCGTTATCCCCAGAGAAGCAACCTCTGAGCACCAAACACAGCAGCCATACCAAGATGACTGAAAAAAGGAGCACTTGCAGACAAGTAAAAGAAGCAGAGAATAGAGTAACATCCACCAAATAGTGGGTACACTCAGGTTATCCAAAGCCACAAGGCCAACACACGTAGCCAAGCAACAGGGAGCCCAGAACCTAAAAAAAGGCTCACCAGACCTCCACAAACCAAGAAGACACAACTCATCTCAGATCCTAGTCCACACCGGACCAGCCCACGCCACAGATCTAAAAGACAGGGTAACAGAGAGGGTCCCAACCACTAGCCCCCATAGAAAAAGGGCGGAAAAGGATGGCCCCAGACACCCCAACTGAGCTCGAAATCCTTCCAAAAGCACCTAGAGATACTTCCAAGGAAGATCCCATAGAGATAGGTAGAAAAAGACAAAGTCCTATGAAACTAGCCCGACACTATGGCAGACTCCACATAGCACCTACAACAGACACTCCAAAGGAGAACCTATAAAGATAAGCGGAACTATGCGGTCCAACATGGAACTGCAAAATCACAGACAGAACAGTACAATCCCAGAAAGTGAATCACTCTCTTAACAGGACAAACCAGCTGCTCCACCCACCTGCACACAGGATAGGGCAAACATCTTTCAGAGAGAGGAAACCTCACCTCTAAGAAAGGCAAAATAACCCACATCAAGGGAAGGGCACAGACAAAGGACAGCGCACACGCTCACAAGGCCAAAGCCGTAAGTAGAGCCTGACGAAAATCATCCAGGGGCCCCTGATGAACATGAAAAAAGGAACTCCCCAGAAGGAAAGCATATACAATCAAGAACAAAGCAGGCCATAAGGAGCCTAAGCACACAGAGCTCCTAGGCCAGCTGCTAGTAGGACAACTAGCAAGACCGTAAGAAATAGACCACGTTCCCTGAAGAATAAGAGCTTCCAGACCAGACATAGAAATATAACATTTTTCTACAAGGAAGCCCGAGCCCCCAGAATTGTTTAGACAAACAATACCCCAGGAAACACCATACCCCGTCTGAAGAAAAAAACAGACTACACTGGGAAGAAGACTAACCCGGAGAACGGGTCAAAGACTCGAACAAAAAATCTCAACCCAAGGGGAAGAGAACACCGTATGGCGGCCTCAACCGCTAAGGAGAAAAAATACCAAGACCAGAGATCTCGACCCTAAGGAAGAGTCCCCAAAAAAAGGAACAAGTCCAACAGCCCTTTCAAGGTATATGTGAGATTAATAAATATATATTTTAATCATATATTTCAAGATTAATAAATCTGTATCTTTGATCAGATATTTCACTGATCAGTAAAAAAAAAAAAAAAAAATAACTCATTCAGAAGAACTGACTAAACAGACAGGTTCAGTTCTCCCCCACTTCTTCAATTACACAGGAGATCTCACACACTCAATATGCTAAATTATGCAATTGTATAATTTAGCAAGGAACTTAAAATTAACACAGTTTCAGGAACCTCTGTATGATTGCCTGGGAACCAATGTTAAATGACAGCACTTTGATACATTTGAACATGAGGCCCATACCAAATTTGCTATAATCAACTTACAGTTTGAGACAGGATGAGTCATAAAAGGCAAATTAAGAGGATAGATTGTCAGATAGGTGACACCACCTCCTGTTGTGTAAGCACGCAGACAAATTTTCCTAAAAGAAACTAACTCAGTGACCATGCTCATTTGACTATATGCAGAGTTTTATGACTCTAAGACATTTGGTCTACCCAATTTAAGACAATCATTTAAAAGGATAAAATCTAAAATAGTTGGATAAGCATAGTACTTACAGGAAACCCCTTTGATTATTTAGAATAAATGATCTGTGTTTTGGGTGGAGATCTATGCTTGGAAGCTCTCTGGAATTTGTCACCTAAATCTTGTGATTTCAAAGTAAGATGTGTTGCAAACACACAGCTAGGGGGAAGGTGACAGAAATAGAATTAAATACATTTTGCAAAGGGAACAATGCCAGTTTTCCATGTATGTTTAAAATGATTCATGCTATATATATATGGAAATTAAACACATTATATTAAATTGATAATTGCTGCAGGGGATATTTATATAGGAAATAAATTCAGATATACATAGAAATGATATATATGTTTTGAAAACATAAAAGATCTTACTTAGCCTCTGTGTTTTTAAGAATATAAATAAAAATTTGTGGACCTAAAAGTAAATGATTAATAATACTTAATCTTATTTCATATGGACCATAGACATATGAATGCTTGGATCATTTCTAATAATTATTTTTTTTTTATTGCAGACAACCATTGGTCATGAGCATCAATCTATGCACTTAGAAAGAGATGGAATGCCTGCATGAAATGAAATAAGTCATTGCTGCACAAATGAAGAGTCAGGAGCACCAGTAGATGAAAAAAGTAGCTTTTATTCACTCATAAATAGCTACAAAATAAAAGTTCCAATGCTTGCTTGCTTACTTATTTTGATATATTCTGTATATTCAGAATATTTGGGCTTGACAGCAGCTGGTTGGTAAGATGGAGAAAGAAAAAACAGCTGACATGTTTCGGCTTTGCAGCCGTACTCTTAGCTGATAAAAGTTTTAAAACCATGCGCCCTTTTTCTAGGGCGTACCTTTCTCCAATTGGCCAAACAGTACACCTATCAAATAACATTTTAGCTCATGAACGAATCTATGCATAAATGTATCAAATAACAAATTTACAAATTACAAATTTACAGGCACTGATCTTTTGACATTTGATTTCACTGTTGCTTGCTGCTAATCTCATACATAAACAATAATAAATGAAATTTAGAATTATACTCTGTCGCTTGATTAGGAAAAACATAACCCTTATCCTTTTGAACTAAGTCTAAATTTTATTAGCTAACAGTGTTTTTGCTATATCTGCCTCTGACTTATTGCAACTAAATATTTACTTATAAAAAATACACTTACTGTTTAGATCCTTAAATGAAATTAAATTAACTATACAGGATTCTTTGGTGGCAAAGAGAGATACATGTGCTAACATTAACCCTTACACATTGTCTATTTGCCTACGTGTAAGGGTGCATATTTGTTTACATCAAACTGTTTTGTGCCTGAATCAAAACAATGTTGGGAAGAATGTGGACATTGTTTCAAACTGTGGGGAAGTTAAGGTATGGATCTTTACATTTAGAATTTAGGTGTTGAAATGCATTACATTATTGCCAGTAGTTGATCAAATCATAGGAGGAGTTTAGTCCTGAAGGTGTTCTGGTCCTCAATTTGAAGATCCAGAACACCTCCTGCCTACCCAAAAGTACCTCTCTATCGCCCCCTCTTGATGGAACTGCAATCCTTTCTATAGCCGTCCAGCTGAAGCTATCAGTATCTTTGTCATGTTTTTGTGCGAAATGTTGTACTAGTGGGGTGGTTGATCTTCCAATCCTAATTGTTGAAAGGTGTTCCCTAATGCGTGATCTTATCTCTCTTGTTGTAAGACCCACATATTGAATCTTACAAATTGTGCAAGTGATTAGATAAATCACATACTTTGATCTACATGTGATGCAAGTTTTAATTTCAAAAGACTGGCCTGTCGTTGTAGACTGAAAAGTGTCTCCACAAATGACCTTCTCACAGGCCACACAGTCCCTGAAATTGCATCTATGCATTCCCTTCACTGTCAGCCAGGCTGAGCCTCCTTGCTGTGTGATCTTGAGTTTAGTTGGGGCTAACCTGTTGCCAATCGTCATATTCCTTTTATATGCAAAATGACAGCCCATTTTGACAATATCCATCAGATCATCATCAGCAGAAAGCATATTAAAATGTTTCTTGATGATTCCACAAGCTTCACCATATTCCATGGAATAGTCTGTAATGAAGAGTGAACCTTTGTCAAACTGTTTTTTGATTGGACCAATAGTCTTGTCCCTAGGTAGTAAAAGATCTTTCCTATCTAATTTATCTGCCATTTTTCTTGCTTTTTTAATTGTTTTTTGCTCATAGCCTCTGTTTTTAAGTCTTCATGTTAAATCATTGCTCTCCCTCACATAATGAATTTGGTTGCTGCAGTTCCTTTTAACCCTTATGTATTGACCTTTTGCTACTGCACCGAATACATGTTGGGGATGGCAGCTTTTCGCGTGGAGTAAGGTATTCCCTGTTATTGGCTTCCTGTAGATGGTTGAAGTTACTTTCTCACCTATATTACCAATAAGGGTAACATCAAGATAATTGATTTTGCAACTGTTACTTTCAAAGGTAAATTCAATCCCCTTGTCATTACTGTTTAAGCAATCAACAAAGGCATCAACCTCCATTGGGTTACCTCTCCACACAAACAGGAGGTCATCAATGAATCTCCTGAAGAAGACAATATTGTGCTTAAAGGGGTTTTCTTCTCCAAATATGTGGCATTCCTCCCACCAACCCATAAATAGGTTGGCATAGGAGGGGGCAAATTTGGCCCCCATCGCCGTGCCACACATTTGGAGAAAGTAGGTGCCATTAAACTCAAAGAAATTATGTGTTAGGAGAAAAAGTGTAACTCTATGCACATAATCACATAATATAGAGTTATTTCCATAGTACTTTCTCATATAGTAGTCAACTTCTTCTAGCCCCCTCTCATGGGGAATAGAAGAGTACAAAGACTTCACGTCGACGGTGACCCAACTGTAGCCCTCCTGCCAAGTTAAATCTGACACCAGGTTCAGAACATGTTTGGTGTCTAGAACATAGCTCGATAGACGTTTAATCATTGGCTGTAAAAGTGCATCAAGCCACTCCGATAGAGGCTCAAAGAGTGACCCAATACCACTGACAATGGGTCTGCCTCTAACATCCAGAGTGACTTGTGCACCTTTGGCAGGTGGTTAAAAATGGGCATTCTAGGGTGGCTCACAAATAGATAATCACATGTATCTTTATCTAATAGTCCCAATTCGAGACCATCATCAATTAGATCCCTGAGCTGTCTCTGAAAGTCCCTAGTGGGGTCCGAACTCAATGTCCTGTATTCCATAGTGTTATAGAGTTGCCTGTTTGCCTCCTTGACAAAATCATCTCTGTCAAGGATAACTACAGACCCCCCTTATCCGCTGAGCGAATCACCAAATTGGGATTCTCACTCAGTTTTTGTAGTGCCTGTCGTTCTGTCACTGAAATATTTTGCTTATAAAGTCTCTCACGATAATATAAATCAGTGAGATCCTTCTCCACTCTTGAGTGAAATTTTTCAATTACGGAACCTCTGTCCTGGACAGGGTAGAACTTTGAGGGCTTCTTGAATTTGGGTAGAACAGCGTGTGTTTCATTTGTATTGGATTCCTCATCATCCATCAATGTTAACAGAGTCCTAACATCACACTGTTCTCCGAAACTCAATATGTCCTCTTGAGTTGAGACCCCTGTTGACAAATGGCCCAAATCATTCATTGTTGAATCTCTATGTGATCTGGATTTTTGAAAGTGCTTGTGAAGGGTTAACTTCCTCACTAGTTTGTTTACGTCTAACAGTGTATTAGAAAGATTGAAACTGACTGTAGGAACAAACCCCAGGCCCAATTCCAAAACTTTTGTTTCAGTTGTATTCAATACATATGTAGATAAATTGATAATACTCATGATCTTTAAATCATTTACTTCTTCCTTCGTGTGTATCTTCCCTTTGGAGTGTCTTTTGTATCTCGCCCCTCCACGTCTCCTCTTGGAGGGGCCAGCGAAAAAACCTGATTAACCTGAGCTTTTTCTATGCTATCTGCAGTATTGGAGCTGTTGTCTGCGGTTACCTCAGGTCTATTTAAATTATATTTGGAGTAAGCGTATGGTCTTGCATTTTTGAGGATTGGTGCCTTGGGTGTGCTATCTTCTTTAGGTCTAACTATTTGTGCTGTAGACTGTATTGTGTTAGTGCTGAGGGGATAGGGTGTATAACCTGTGTCAGTATCCTCTCCCCCTGAGCCTGAGCTCTCACCCTGTGAATCAGTTTCATTGTCTGAAAATTGTATTCTATGCTGACCTCTTCTGCCCCTGCCTCTTTGTCTCTGCCTGTTACTTCTCCTATTGCCAGATCCCCTTCTGGAGTTGAAGTCTCTCCTTCTAGTAAAATGTTCCCTGCGATTCCAAATATAAACTAAATTATTATTGAAATCTGTTTGGTCACGTATAAATTTATTGTGTTTTCTATCAAGTAATAATTGTTTGGACTCGGCAATGGTATCATGAAGGATCTGATCAAGTTCTGGGTAATCAATATCTGTTCTGCGAGAATTTAACTCATTTTGAATAAGAGTAATCTTATCAGATATAACTTTAAGCTGAGTGGTCTTATATTGTACTAAAAGTACCATAAGTCTCGCTGAACATTCAGATAAAGTATCATTCCACAATTGTATAAACTCTTTATCTTCAGTTGCAAATGTGGGGAATTTATTTATACGTAGTCCCCTGGGAATTAAGCCCAGCTCATTATATTTATTCAAGGTAATAATGTCCCACTTGAGTCTATTTTCTTTAACTAGTAAATCCTCCATGTCCTCAAATAAGGCCGTTAGGGTAAATTTGGTTGGATCAGTAGAAAAAATGGCATCAATCTCTCTTGAATGCTCATCCCTTTCAGTGGCAGTTTGTAATGAGTAAAAGGTATGTGCCTGTACTTGCATGCTGTCAGTCCCAGTATTCATCTTTAATCCCCTCCTCCGGAACGAAAAAGACTTAGGAATAATAAACCAATATAGCCGGTGTGTAGTGTGAGGTGGGATTCAACGCCAAAAATGAAATAAGTCATATCATATAAATGTGCAATAAATGTTCATAAAGTTTTAAATACATCTTTTAAAATATAGTGAGATGAAGATATGGAAGTTACTTTGATGTGATATGACTATGAGATATAAATTTTCTGTTAGGCTAAATGAAATATAAATTATTTTAATATAATGTTAGATATATGTGATGTTTCATATCAAAATGATCAGAAAATTCATTAAGATATAACTTATCCAAAACAAATATTGTGAATAGTTGTTGCAGTAAATTATGATAAAATGAATAACCATTTCATAAAAATACTGATTTAAGTTGTTTCAAATGTTGCTGTGTCTGTTTGTGATGCCACCCGGTGTTGCCATGAGAGAACTACAGCCAGAAAGCTTTTTGGCTGTTGGAAATGGGATATTCAAATTATCCAATAGCAGGGAAAAGGTTTCGAAGGGCCACCCATATTTCACACCAATGATTACACTATAAAGTGCTATGCAGGAAAAGATGGAGGACACTGGCTGCTGAGTTTTGTAACTGACTGAAGCTGTTTGCGTGGAACACAGTCAAACTATAAAAACAAAGTGGGCCATACTTCTCCTGTTCCATTGCAATTACACTTATTTTATATGAGGTGTGAAAAATCTTGAAGCTGGATATCATTTTGGTAACGTATATATAGAGTATAAGAAAAGGGCTGCTAATTACATGTGATATTTTAAAGTCACTGCAGTTTAAAGATACAGTTTTCTGGGTTTTGTAAGATAAGTTATATGCATAGTCAATTTGTATTTAATAGATTTAAAGAAGCAGTGTGTTTTTCAAGTTAGCATTTCACAGCCTATATATATTGTTTAAATCTGTATCTGATTTGTTAAGTAACTCATCTGTGTAAGTTCTGATACTGTAAATTTTGAATTAGGATAGATTGCAGTTAAATAGCAGAATATATATATATTATCATATTGCTTAAGAGCACAGTTTAAAATTGTATTGTTTGGATGTTAAAAGATTCATAAATAAGGCTGTTTTTTTTAAGATAAGCGTGTGTGAATTTTGCATAGCATATTTAAATAGTTTTCAAGCACATATAATATTATTTCATTTCTTTTATTGCAAATATATTTCAAAAATGTTCATGGATATTAACTAAATAAAAGAGTTCAGGTATTTATATTAATTTTATTTGTTGTCTTAGTAGAAGTATATTGATTGTGGGTTTAGTCTAAAGGAAGATTGTTAAATATATTCCCTGCCAAATACTCACACATTGTTTGGAAAATACTGCTAAGATTTTCATAAATATACTGACATAATAATTGGAGGCATTGCATGAGATTTAATAATATTCATCATATTTGATATAATATATTTGTAGTAAAAAGAAATATAAAAGAGAGAAAAAGTTTCATATTTCGATATTAATATTTTGAAGATATAATTTTTGAAAGGTTGAAATATTGATTTTCATATTTCGAGATTGATATTAATATCTTGAAATATTATTAAAGATTAATTTTGAAAAATTAATAAAAATATTAATTTTTCATATTTCAAAATTAATCAAAAATATTCATTTTTCATATTTCGGAATATTAATTTTTCATATTTCAAAATTAATAAAAAAAAAAATTTTCTTCTCTCTTTTTATTGGCAAAAATTGTATTAGCGTTTTAGTTTAACTAAGTACTAAACCAATATAATAATGTCTGCAGCCAGAAGTGACTCATTTAATTCTATACATAGCAATGAAATTGGTTCCATTACAATACCTATTACTAAAGGTCAGGTCTTTAAGAAAGATATCTTAAGTTACCTTAAAGGGAAGTTTAATATTGCGGGTGAATTAAAAGATTTTATGGATATGCTTGAAACTAGGGCTAAAAATATTACCGTTAATAATAATATGTGGAACGAAGAGAATGAATTCTTCCAGGAATTATTAATGATTAATCAATGCAAAGCTCCCAAAAAGCGAGAAGAACTAATACTAAAATCTTGGCCCCTCTTAATGTGCATTATTGATGCAAATACAGGAGCTAGAAAATAGTATTCGTTCCTCGCGCAGACGCGAAGAGGGTTTAAAAATAGCCAAAAATAAAATGGATGAATTTGCCCAAAACCTAACCGCCTTAGATAAGCATAATACAGATTTAATCGCGCAGATACAAGATTTAAATAAACAGCTTTAAAAAGGTCATATCGCCATAATGAAAACCCTTATATTAACAGTGAGAATAATACAGATAATGCTAACTCCTTTAGCGAACGCGTCAGGGACGAGGTACAAAAACATATGGAACAGTATAGACAAATGACCCCTAACGGGTCAGAAATAGATTTCCCAAATAGGCAGTCACCTCATGATGTAAATCCAGAGAACTGCTGTAGCGCAGCTGGTGCGGGGGAGGGAAACTCTAACAGAGACTCCCAAAATAATTCTAATAAAGTCTATGATTCCCATAAAATAATCACCTTCATACAACGCGCAGTACCTATATTCTCCAATAAGGGAACAACATCTGTAATTGATCATTTACAGGCTTTTGAAAATGCGTTAGCTATAATGAATGTTACAAGTGAGAAATTGAAAATTGAATTTCTGCCTTGGGTATTTGACAGTAAGCATCACAAATTCTTTGCTTCACTAAAGGATATGAATATTCATTCCTGGAATGGGGTAAAACGACAATGCAGAAAAGAATTCGGGCAATATCGCACTAAAACTGCCGCGAAAATAGCGGTATATGGTTTAAAGTGTCGTGCGAATCAGAGTCCAATCGAATTCCTTTCTGTATTGAAAAATGCGTACAGTATGGCTGAAGATAATCCCAAATTTGATGGCTCAGAATTTGTAAATTTATTTTTTGAAGCACTGCCTACACCCATCAAAATTAACTTAGCTAGAGATTTTGATGAGGACTGCTCATTGGAATGGCTGATCAAAGAGAGTACAAAATTATACTCTATTCAGCAATCCAGTGAACAGGGGGTGAAAAAGGAGTCAAAACCCAAAATTGTAGCAGAAACTAGGGTGTCACTTAAACCCTCAATTTGGAGTCTAAAAAGAAGACCTATGCAGAGGTGGCCAGTCAAAACAGGCCATCTCCACAGAGGTTTAATTCTGCCCCTCCCCCTACACAGGTTGAGGCGCAGGGAGACTATAACCAAAGTGGGGGACATAATCAGGTGAATAATTACTCGCAAAGAGAATACTCACCAAATAATTGGTATCCGCGCAAGGGTAGATACAATAAACGGCGAAGATATTATCAGGGTAACCAGACACCCCAGGAATATAATGCTCCCCAAAATACTAATACTGAACAAGCTGAACCCCAGGGGCAACCATGCCAGAATAGAAATAGCGGCCCTGATTCTGAGGGAACCCAATGGTCCAGGAATCATTACTATGGGGCACCAGGAGATAGGCCCAGGGGTAGAGGTAACTTGTACAATCAGGTAGATATGCTGTTTACCCAGTTAAATCGGTTGAGCGAACAAATCGCTAATATGAGTCAAAATTCTACGGCTCAGCAACCGAACAATACTTTTTTAGGGGTACAGCCAGTGGTCAGCAGTGGACCACAGGCACAGTCATAAATACTGCAGTATCACCTAAGGGGGAGGGGAGAGATATACAAAATGTAATAATAAATATCAATGATACTAATCATGTTCTCTCCCCACAGACCGAAAACGGACAATTTAGCTGTGATGACAGGCAACCTCATCCGGGAAAAATTAACAAAACTCTTCCATTGCAGCTCTCTCCTAACCTTATCTCCAAAGATGCAGTACAAAAGAATCCAGCCGACCCTGTCGTAGAGGAAACAGATAGGTATGAAGGTTCCTCTGCATCGAATGACACAGCGAATTCAGGTAACACGCGGCGAAGCCCACAAATGTATGCTAACGCCAACTTTATGTGTGAAATGGTAGAAACTGCAGGAAGATATTATGTATTAGTTGAGCTGCAAGATTCAGTCTCCAACCCTATCAGGGGATTAATTGACACTGGGTCACAGGCAACTATCTTATCCCACAGGTACTACACACAGCTAAATGAGCTAACACCCCACAAACCTAAAATAAGAGAATTTGACGGTTCTCTAATAGGTGTTGGGGGTGACTCCCTAAAAGTCTACGGTACTGCCTGGTTAAAATTTAAATTGGGGAACAGGGTCATAAGACACCCTGTCATTATAGTGGATCTGCCAACTGATCGTTTAATTACTGGTAGTGATCTCCTGAAGCGATTAAGCACCATAATTGATTGCATAAATAATGTAATTTGGTCGCAAGTTAAACGGCCTATCAATTATGAAAAATCTGATATATCTCGCACCCGACATAGCTGTCATGTGGTGGAAGAGAAACCAGATGCTGTGGAGATTCATTTCAGGAATAACTCTGTACCTGAAATCACTATTCTACAAATAGATGATCAGACTCCTTTTAGTGGCTCTAATGGTAATACTTTTAAAATTTTGCCTGGAAAGATAGCGAATATTTCCCTAGATGGCGATGTATTAACCATATCACTCTACAAGGGGGATCATAAAATCCCTAAGGGGGGAAGCCATGCTCAATACCTCACAGGGATTGAGAAAGTTAAAGAGGATCTATTTATCCCTATACAAGTACATGACCTTGGTAAAACCAAGTATGCTAAAATAAACTTAAAACAGGAAGCTAGCTATATAAGCGAAGGTTTATTAGCACAAATAGCTGAACCTAAAGTGATTAAATATCTTTCTCCCCAAGACCACTGTGTCCACAACCTGGATAACAGGTCAGAAAGTTATAACATCACAGCTAAGTGCTTATTATCTATCTCTATTGGTAATAAGTCAGTGAAACACCTGTTTTTAGTTTTAAATACTCCCCATAATCAAATATACATTGGCAATGATATCTTACATAGATATGCCATACAAATAGATTTGATTAATTCTTGCCCCTGGAGCAGGTTAAAGGGGGACCCTGAAGTATTTCAGGATGAAAATGCAGCCCTGAAATAAAACCAGAAATTGCCATATGCTGTGAATATGCAGGTATCTAGCGATGTTATAATTCCTGCTGGGGCTGATAATTTTCTTTTACCCTTACAGGTAAAAAGAGGTCAGAAATTAAAAACTTCTGAAACACTGATTTGCCTCTCCCATAGAATACAAAATCTGGGTGTCACAGTAACCTACACTCCTATGGTGAATATTGGAACTGTTCCAATACATATTATTGTGCATAACATGACCCCACAGGATATAACATTATCCAAGGGAACTACCATAGGATATGCACTGGAATCAAGTTATTACACTTTTGGATTCCAGAATAATGTAATTGGGCTAATACCTGAAAGATACTTAACTGAAGAACAATTAATAGAACAATCCTTTGCATCTATGCCAGAGGGTCTATTTAATGTTCAGTCGATTTATCCCTTCAGCTCAGAGGAAGGCATCTGTAATATTGAAGAAGCCTCTATAGTGTTTGATCAGCCAATCAAACAGCAAGATTACCCCAATACCCAGAGTCATGGGAGCAATGTAAATTATAATCAAGGGGATCTCACCTCTAGATTGGAAGAAGCCTATGAAATAGGACAGCCTGAAATCTTTCCAGGATTTCAGCAAATAGTCGAAGAGCAAATATCCTTAGCTAATGGCTGTTCCTGCGATGATGAACGCCAACAGCTGTGAGAACTCCTGATGGAGTACAAGAATATTTTTGCTAAGGATTCTTATGACTGTGGTACTACAGACTTGCACATTGCAAGGATACAAACAGATCCAGATGCACCACCTGTATTTGTCAAACAATACAGACTTCCCTTAGCCTCATATGATTCTCTTGCAGAGATCATAAGGAATTTGGAAGAAAGAGGTATTATCAGACAGGTGCACAGCTCTTATAATAATCCTATTCTAGGTGTCCTTAAGCCCAATGGACAATGGCGTTTGTGTGCTGACTTAAGACAGCTAAACAAACAAGTGTACATGTCTGGCTGGCCTGTATCATACATTGATCAGTGCCTAGCACAAATGCAGGGATCCAAAATATTCACTACCATTGATTGTGCGCAGGGATACTGGACCATAAAGGTACATGAAGCGGACCAATATAAGCTGGAATTCTCTTTCCAAAAGGCCAAAATTTGTTTTCCAGAGACTTCAATTTGGATACATAAATTCTGGACATGAATTTGCTGTATTCCTGCATAAGGCTATGCCTGATGCACTGGAAAGGGGGACCTTATCTTATGTTGATGATGTTTTAATCAAAAGCACAGACTTTGAAAAACATATCGCAGAACTTAAACACGTCCTCAGCCAACTTAAAAGGGCAGGTGTCAAATTATCCCTACAAAAAGCCCAATGGTGCCGCACTCGAGTAAACTTCTTGGGACATGAAGTTACCTCTGAAGGATTGAATCCCCAAAAGAAAAAGGTGGAAGCTATAATGAATTCTAAAAACCCAACTAACTTAAAGGAATTGAGATCATTCCTGGGTATGACAAATTATTCTTGCAAATTCATTGATAATTATGCGGAATTAGCTAAACCACTACTACTTCTTCTAAAGAAAGATGTGAAATGGCACTGGAGTGAGTCTCAAGAGACAGCCATCAGAGAGCTGAAGAGAAAACTCACTCAAGCACCTTGCTTAGCGTACCCTGAAGGTGGTAAACCTTTCTTCTTAGAGACAGGTTACACAGATATAAGCATGAGTGCTGTTTTATACCAAAAGCATGATAATTTGAACAAATCCATTGCTTATGCGAGCAAAAATCTATCCCCAGTAGAAATAAAATTTAGCGATTGCGAAAAAGCCCTCTTATCTACTGTATGGGCTCTACAAAATTTCCGCAGCTATATACAGGGCGAGAAAATTATTGTAGAAACGGCCCACCAGCCTTTGCTATATTTGCAAAGTGAAAGAATAAGAGATGGGAATTTGTCAAATAGCCGCATAACAGTGTGGACTCTTTCCTTGCAAGGCTGGCCATTAGAAATTCACTACAAGCAGAATAAAAAGAATCCAGTCGCACAAGGGCTTGCTGAGCTCCACGACTGTACTGCTAGAGATCCTGGGGAAGAATTATCAGAAGATGATTTTCTGGAGGAACAATTGCTTTCCCCTTATAAAATGTACAATGAGGACCATTGTCAAACATTACCTTGGGTGTATGTTGATGGTTGTTCTTACCATGCCACTATTGATAATGAGCGCAGATTAGTCGCTGGCATTGGTATAACTGGGGCAAATGGATTCCCAAATATATCTATAGGTTTCAACATTGGACCAAGATCCAGTCAAGTTGCAGAACTAACTGCTGTTTTCAAAACCATTGAAATGGCTATTGAACATGGTATTCATGAATTTGTGATCATAACTGACTCAAATTATGTGCGTGACAGTTTTGTTGAATACCTGCCAACTTGGAAAAGAAATGGCATGCAGAAAAGCAATAACAAACCAGTCAAGCATGGCAAGTTGTTCTGCGAGATTGATAATCTGGTGGTATCCAATGATTTAACCATACACTGGAAAAAGACCAAGGGTCATTCCAGATATGGAAGGCAATGACCTTGCGGATTCATTAGCCAAACAAGGAGCCATAACTGGAGAACTCCTTAATATTGACCACTTAATGGGTGCAATTCAGGTAGAAGCCATTACCAGTAACCAGACAAAACAACAGAGTGAGCCTAACTTGGTACAATGGAGTCAGGATTCTCCTAGTGAGGACCTGATCACTAGTCAAAAAGAAGACCCCATTGTAGGCATCTTCTATAAACACATAGAAGATCCTGAAAGCAACCCCATCTCAAAAGATGATTGTATTGGCAAAGAAGATCTTAGAATCTTAATAAAATCTAGATCACAATTCAAGTTACAGGATGGTTTGTTAATTAGAACCTCCAAAACTGGCATCCAGCAGTGGGTAGTACCCACCAAGTTCAGAGGTCTAATGCTTCAACATGCCCATGATGCCCCCACATCTGGTCATTGTGGTGCCAAACTCACGTATGAAATATTACGTGATTACGCTTTTTGGCCACACATGTTGAAAGATGTTCAAACCTACTGTCAAGGTTGTTTAATCTGCCCACAGTTCCAAACCACTGCACCAACGCATAGAGCGCCATTGCAGAAAAGGGGGATGGTAATGCCATGGTCAGATATACAAATTGATTTTATTGGTCCAGTAACAAGATCATCAAGAGGTAACAAATACATGTTAACCGTGACATGCCTGTTCACTAAATGGGTAGAGTGCATTAGTGCACCTAACAATAGTGCTGAAACATGTGCAGCATTGGTCATCAACCATGTATTTTCCAGATTTGGTTTGCCCCAAAGAATCGAGTCAGACCGGGGGACCCACTTCACTAGCGAAGTGATGACCAAAATGTGGAAAATACTAAGGGTTAAAAGAAAGCTCCATATTGCTTATAGAGCTGCCTCAAGTGGTGGTGTAGAGCGTTACAACCAGTCCATTGTTAAAATCCTCAAAAAGTTTGTGAGTGAAACGGGTAAAGACTGGGATGTAAAACTACCTTTAGTCTTAATGGCATTAAGAGCAACTCCAAGTAGTGCTACCAAGATGTCACCTTTTGAACTGATGACTGGTAGAAGAATGGTTCTACCTCAGCATCTGCTATACCGTACATCAGACCAAAACTTGATAAACGCTGCCAATACACATCAATATGTGGAAAACCTAAGAAAGCACCTGCAATATGCCTTTGCATTTGCTCAAAGGAATTTTAGAGAGAGCCGCAACTGCCACTAAAACCTATTATGATCTCAAAACGTCCAAAAAGGAATATGAAATAAATGATAAAGTTTATCTTTATAACTTTGGAAGAGATCAGGTTAGGGAGAAGAAATTTCTTCCCTCATGGAAAGGTCCTTTCGTCATTACTGACAAAATATCTCCAGTGGCCTATAAAATATGGATCCCCAAAAATGAAAGTTTCATAGATAAATGGGTCCATATCAATCAATTGCGAGCGTGTCATCCAAGATCCCAACTACAAGTCATAGAGGGAGAATGAAGTGTCATATCCCCAAATGAACTAAAGACATACTGTAGTTCAAAGATGCCTAACTGATAAACATGAGGGCTCAAAATAACAAACTTCCTACATAAGAGACTGTCTATGAGGTATACGGTTGATCCTCATCAAATACCACTGACTTTAAGCCAATTCAAATACATGTGTCCTACATCTATTTGAAGTTGGAAGGGGGATTTATGTCAAGGTATATGTGAGATTAAATATATATTTTAATCATATATTTCAAGATTAATAAATCTGTATCTTTGATCAGATATTTCACTGATCAGTAAAAAAAAAAAAAAAACTCATTGCATTCAGAAGAACTGACTAAACAGACAGGTTCAGTTCTCCCCCACTTCTTCAATTACACAGGAGATCTCACACACTCAATATGCTAAATTATGCAATTGTATAATTTAGCAAGGAACTTAAAATTAACACAGTTTCAGGAACCTCTGTATGATTGCCTGGGAACCAATGTTAAATGACAGCACTTTGATACAATGGAACATGAGGCCCATACCAAATTTGCTATAATCAACTTACAGTTTGAGACAGGATGAGTCATAAAAGGCAAATTAAGAGAATAGATTGTCAGATAGGTGACACCACCTCCTGTTGTGTAAGCACGCAGACAAATTTTCCTAAAAGAAACTAACTCAGTGACCATGCTCATTTGACTATATACAGAGTTTTATGACTCTAAGACATTTGGTCTAACCAATTTAAGACAATCATTTAAAAGGATAAAATCTAAAATAGTTGGATAAGCATAGTACTTACAGGAAACCCCTTTGATTATTTAGAATAAATGATCTGTGTTTTGGGTGGAGATCTATGCTTGGAAGCTCTCTGGAATTTGTCACCTAAATCTTGTGATTTCAAAGTAAGATGTGTTGCAAACACACAGCTAGGGGGAAGGTGACAGAAATAGAATTAAATACATTTTGCAAAGGGAACAATGCCAGTTTTCCATGTATGTTTAAAATGATTCATGCTATATATATATATATATATATATATATATATATATATATATATATATATATATATATATATGGAAATTAAACACATTATATTAAATTGATAATTGCTGCAGAGGATATTTATATAGGAAATAAATTCAGATATACATAGAAATGATATATATGTTTTGAAAACATAAAAGATCTTACTTAGCCTCTGTGTTTTTAAGAATATAAATAAATATTTGTGGACCTAAAAGTAAATGATTAATAATACTTAATCTTATTTCATATGGACCATAGACATATGAATGCTTGGATCATTTCTAATAATTATTTTTTTTTTATTGCAGACAACCATTGGTCATGAGCATCAATCTATGCACTTAGAAAGAGATGGAATGCCTGCATGAAATGAAATAAGTCATATCATATAAATGTGCAATAAATGTTCATAAAGTTTTAAATACATCTTTTAAAATATAGTGAGATGAAGATATGGAAGTTACTTTGATGTGATATGACTATGAGATATAAATTTTCTGTTAGGCTAAATGTAATATAAATTATTTTAATATAATGTTAGATATATGTGATGTTTCATATCAAAATGATCAGAAAATTCATTAAGATATAACTTATCCAAAACAAATATTGTGAATAGTTGTTGCAGTAAATTATGATAAAATGAATAACTATTTCATAGAAATACTGATTTAAGTTGTTTCAAATGTTGCTGTGTCTGTTTGTGATGCCCCCCGGTGTTGCCATGAGAGAACTACAGCCAGAAAGCTTTTTGGCTGTTGGAAATGGGATATTCAAATTATCCAATAGCAGGGACAAGGTTTCGAAGGGCCACCCATATTTCACACCAATGATTACACTATAAAGTGCTATGCAGGAAAAGGTGGAGGACACTGGCTGCTGAGTTTTGTAACTGACTGAAGCTGTTTGCGTGGAACACAGTCAAACTATAAAAACAAAGTGGGCCATACTTCTCCTGTTCCATTGCAATTACACTTATTTTATATGAGGTGTGAAAATCTTGAAGCTGGATATCATTTTGGTAACATATATATATAGAGTATAAGAAAAGGACTGCTAATTACATGTGATATTTTAAAGTCACTGAAGTTTAAAGATACAGTTTTCTGGGTTTTGTAAGATAAGTTATATGCATAGTCAATTTGTATTTAATAGATTTAAAGAAGCAGTGTGTTTTTCAAGTTAGCATTTCACAGCCTATATATATTGTTTAAATCTGTATCTGATTTGTTAAGTAACTCATCTGTGTAAGTTCTGATACTGTAAATTTTGTATTAGGATAGATTGCAGTTAAATAGCAGAATATATATATTATCATATTGCTTGAGAGCACAGTTTAAAATTGTATTTGGACGTTAAAAGATTCATAAATAAGGCTGGTTTTTTAAGATAAGCGTGTGTGAATTTTGCATAGCATATTTAAATAGTTTTCAAGCACATATAATATTATTTCATTTCTTTTATTGCTTTCATGGATATTAACTAAATAAAAGAGTTCAGGTATTTATATTAATTCTATTTGTTGTCTTAGTAGAAGTATATTGATTGTGGGTTTAGTCTAAAAGAAGATTGTTAAATATATTCCCTGCCAAATACTCACACATTGTTAGGAGAATACTGCTAAGATTTGCATAAATATACTGACAGCCCTGGAAAGGCAAGACCGCCCAAAACGTTGGCAAAGAGCCTCAAAACCTCTATCCTCAAGCCCCGCGGGGAAGGAAAAAAACTCAAGTCCCGAAGAATCGGAACCTATGGAGTGCGACGGACTGAAACTCCACCAAGTCCCAGACAATCATCTCGAAGGCCGATGAGGACTGAACCAGCCCATTTTGCACCACAGACCCGCAGGTCTTTTCAGAATGCTTAGTTGCAACTTGTAAAAACAAGATAATAAACAAACACTAACAATAATGCATGCACTCAGCACTAAAACTGGACCAGCCAGGCAGACAGACGCCACGTGACCTAATAAGGCCTCAAGGCATAAGGAGCTGAACCTCAGCCCTTACTTGCAAGGCTGAATTAGTCACTCCTAGGGAGGGAGAATAATTGACAAACAGAGGACTAAACGCGTCCCAAGAACAACTTCCATAGAAGTAACTAGTGCGATCACGAAATCGCGAGTATTGATTCCAGAAGGAAAATTCCCTAAGGAATATAAAACAAAATATGAGCTTGTTAAGTCAAATAAAAGTCATCCTAACCAGATTAAAAAGAAAAGGCAACCCTTAGGTTAACGCCCAATGAAAAACAGGCACACCCGCAGGACCAGCCCAACGGAACCCTGCCCGTTCAAGTCCAGATAGGAAAGGATATTCAAATCAGACTATAAGAAGATTACTTCATCCCCTTATAATTAATTCTGAGAGCTAATCGGAGAAGACCCAGAACCCATATATCCATTAAGGATGGGATCCTCCAACAATGCCAGAATGTGCCGTAGCAGAACACAAAGGCACGTCAGTCTGTACCGAAAAGCACAGCACACCTCCACCAGAGCCTCAGGACCAGACGATCCCCGGATAACTGAATGGGCCACCCCATGCCTAGGAAACCCGGGATGACGGAACACGAACATAATCTTATTAAGACATCTGGAAGCTGCAGATGTGCCAACGCAATAAGAATTTGAATATGGAAACATACTGCAACCTTTGGAGGGAACAAACTACCCACCAGGGAAGGATAAGCATAATCTGGGTCACCTGCACGTGTAGCAACAGTAAGTGGGAGGGAACTCACCATTCGAGGGACAGAAACCCCAGAGGAGGATTCCCCAGTTCCGAGGAATTGGGCCCACTAGAACGGCCTTCGGAACATAACTGACTGTCATGCCTCATCTGGGCCGGTTCATATTCGTCACAAGAAGTAGAATTTGAATCAAAGACCACTTGAATCTCAACATCAGAGTCCTCCATAACGGGAATGAATTCAAAAAGTTTGGACTAAAGTAGACAAATAAATCTAAACGGTACCTTACACCCCGAATGGCTGGGGCACTCACCACCTCCTAGCACCAGACACCAATGGGCCAGAATCTTTCCGTCGCCACACGGTCAGGAATACGGAACTGGAGATGCAAAAACGTGACCATGCCAGGTCATAAGGTATCCCGTACCATCCAAAAAAAGCGCGCCTGACCGTAAAGTCTGCATCACTTCCAAGGCTGTTATGTTCCATAAAGCCTCAAGCCAAAGTAACACTACACATAAGCAGGTCAAATCACATAATAAACATGATTAAAACCTGCCTGTTCAATAACCCCCCTTAGGAGATAATAACCCTTACAAAAGGAGCCTCACTGAGACCCTGAATTAAAGTTAGTCCCGCAAGGTGTTAGCCTCTCGGGAAAACATATGTAATACATTACATTCATGAGAAAGTAAAATGAAACGATCTTACCAGAATCTACGCCTTGGAACAGGAACACGGCCCTTCAAGTGTGACAGATAGTATCGTCGCCTCTACCATGGACTTGAGAGAAGAAAGCAGGCAGCGAAACTAGTCAATGCTGATTGCTGGTGGAGTTGTTAATATGAGTCTGGATGGTTTTGCAGAAAGACTCTCCCTGCATATCCGGACTCTAACTTTCATCCATGCTCTCACTGAGAGGCTGATAGGACTACTTAAAACTCCAGTCCCATGCTGAAGAGTACTACCTTCCATAAGAGACTATTGAAAAACTTCTGACACTTCTCTGCCAACCTCCTGGGACGAAAGGCAAAGAATGACTGGAGGATGAGGGGAGTGGGAGGAGTATTTAAGCCTTTGGCTGGGGTGTCTTTGCCTCCTCCTGGTGGCCAGGTTCTAATTTCCCCAAAATAATGAATACATCTGTGGACTCTTTCCATTTATGAAGAAAATATAGATATTAAGGGCCAGATTACAAGTGAAGCGGTATTTATCACTTCCGCTCACGCTAACTCTGCTAGAAGTAATTTTTTTTGCAAGTCGGGTAGCATTATTGATTGAAATTAAAATGTTTTCGCTCGTATGCTAACCTGAAGCACGCAAAAAGCCGAAGTTAGAATATCACAATCGCATTAACGTATTCTACTATAGACACACCATACTCACATGCAAACCTAATTGGATATTCTCAAGTGCGCTAACCAAACATGAAAATATTAATATTTCACATTGAAATGTTCTTCACATAGAATCTTTTTTATTCATAAATACATATTTCTATATATATATATGATGGAATTTCGGTTTTATATATATATATATATATATATATATATATATATATATATATATATATATATATATATATAGTTTTACTGGGGATAGGGTGCACACAGATATATTGTAAGGGTAAAGCGTATTGTGCTGGCAATCCTAAATGTATATAACCAAATCAGTTAGAAAAGAGCTCTACCAATTCTAAAAGAGCTAAAGCGGATTACTGGCCGCACCAAAAACAACCCTACAGTATACTTGGAAATGACATCCTAAACAGGTTTGCTGAACATATACATTTTAATAAAAACATAGCCAAAAAGGTACATGCTGAGAAAAGTGGCAATAATCAAATTACAAAATACAAGTTACAAGTGTAGTGCACTACTTATATCTGTGGGCTAGCATATGCAAGGTTAATGTCGACTCATGAGAAAGTCCATCCCTAATACCGGGCACTTGAGTGTTAAGAACACGCTCCGGTTATAGTTTAGACAGAATACCGTCCTTGATATCTCATTGATGTATGTTTGATCCGGTACCGGATTTTAGACAATAGTATGAGAGTACAAGAGTGGTAATTTCACCGTTGAAAACTTAATCCCATGTGCAAGTGACACACCAAACTTCAAAATTTCAGAGTGCAAGACTTATTACTGCATGGCTTACCTTCGCTCTTTTCACACACTCTACGGTATTACCTGACAGGATCTCATCCGTGGTGTGACTTACAGCGGTGTATTCCGCCTATGCAGCTCTTCACTTGCTCAGATATTCGAACTTGATATCGCCAAATTCACAGCAATTCCACCATGCTGGCGTCCTCCACACTGTGTCTTGTTCAAAACATTACGCGTTTCGCCCCTCCCCCTTTCCGGGCTGAACTCAGGGCTTCATCAGATGTGTCTGATTAGACACCACAACAAACTTTATAGCACTAGTGCAGATACAAAGTTACACCCCCTTCATGAATTTTAAAGGGGAATGTATAATGCATGTAAATTTCAATGGCTACAATTAAATACCTAGACACATTTAATATACAACTAAACTATACAATATAGCATATTACAATTTCCAAATTTTTGGAAGTTGCTTGATACATAATGATATACAGCATAAATCTTATGGCTTAACTTATTACACTGAAAAACACTTATCTGAACATATCAAAATGCTCACTTCTAAGCACACATATATTTTAGCAGTGTATTGTGTAGTAAGGAATATTTACAGAAAACAAGAAAATTCAATTTTTTCATTCAAACCAAGGGGAGAGAGGGTGTTAAGTCTGTACATCCAGCGTGACTCATGCTGGAGCAAAAGTTGGTCAATATTACCTCCTCTCCTCCTTGGCTTGATATGCTCAATACCCAGTACTCTAAGGAGAGAAAAATCAGAATTATGCATTTTTTGGAAATGTCTGGCAACTGGACTGTCCGACTCCTTGTCCTTAATGCTATCTCTGTGTTCCCTCACCCTTTCTTTTAATTCTCGTGTCGTTTTCCCAATATAGAATTTGGGACACGAACAGTGTAACATATAGATTACATTTGTGGTGTTGCAGACTATTCTTTCATTTATGTGGTAAGACCTTTCAGAATATTCAGTGCAAAAATTTGAGGCTTTAACAATGTACTTGCAGTACACACATCTGCCACAAGGTTCGCAACCCTTCCTAGTTTGTGCCTGTGTTAGCCAATTTTTTGGGGTATCTCTTTGGAACTCACTATGGACTAATTTATCCTTAATACTGGGTGCTCTTTTGGCTGTAAGCAGTGGGTATTCAGAAATATATCTAGCAATTGAACTGTCATTAGATAGAATGTGCCAATGTTTGTTAAGGATGTTACGCAATTTATTCCAATGGGAATTATATTTAGTTATAAGACGAATTTCAGTCTCTTCCTTAGAGCTCTAGTTATCACCCGGAAGCGTTAAAAAATGGTATTCCAGTGGGACAGTTCTTGAGGCTCAAGAGATGCTGTTCCACTGAACCAGATTTTGAAAAGCAGGCCGGTGAGATGGCTCAGAGGTTTCTTCAGAGAGGATACTCTAAAAATCAAGTAAGGAAAGGATGGCTTAGGGCTAGGCAGAAACCCAGAAATGAATTACTATATAGAGCAACTGAAAAGCCTAAGGAAGAGACTGAAATTCGTCTTATAACTAAATATAATTCCCATTGGAATAAATTGCGTAACATCATGAAGGGGGTGTAACTTTGTATCTGCACTAGTGCTATAAAGTTTGTTGTGGTGTCTAATCAGACACATCTGATGAAGCCCTGAATTCAGCCCGGAAAGGGGGAGGGGCGAAACGCGTAATGTTTTGAACAAGACACAGTGTGGAGGACGCCAGCATGGTGGAATTGCTGTGAATTTGGCGATATCAAGTTCGAATATCTGAGCAAGTGAAGAGCTGCATAGGCGGAATACACCGCTGTAAGTCACACCACGGATGAGATCCTGTCAGGTAATACCGTAGAGTGTGTGAAAAGAGCGAAGGTAAGCCATGCAGTAATAAGTCTTGCACTCTGAAATTTTGAAGTTTGGTGTGTCACTTGCACATGGGATTAAGTTTTCAACAGTGAAATTACCACTCTTGGACTCTCATACTATTGTCTAAAATCCGGTACCGGATCAAACATACATCAATGAGATATCAAGGACGGTATTCTGTCTAAACTATAACCGGAGCGTGTTCTTAACACTCAAGTGCCCGGTATTAGGGATGGACTTTCTCATGAGTCGACATTAACCTTGCATATGCTAGCCCACAGATATAAGTAGTGCACTACACTTGTAACTTGTATTTTGTAATTTGATTATTGCCACTTTTCTCAGCATGTACCTTTTTGGCTATGTTTTTATTAAAATGTATATGTTCAGCAAACCTGTTTAGGATGTCATTTCCAAGTATACTGTAGGGTTGTTTTTGGTGCGGCCAGTAATCCGCTTTAGCTCTTTTAGAATTGGTAGAGCTCTTTTCTAATTGATTTGGTTATATATATATATATATACATACACACACAGTGTACACACACACACACACACACACATGATTATACATAGGTAATGACATATCAGTGGAGGCTCCTCTATAGGAGCACAAGCTCACGTGAATCCTCTGAAAGAGAAAACAAAACCTTTTTGACTGAATAAATATTTTTTTTAAATAGCCCACTATTTGAAAAATTATATTTATTCAGCCAAAAAGGTTCTAGTCCTGGGGCCCGATCCGATAAAAATCGTCGCCCGCAAAAGCTGGCGACGCCAATATTTGCGCTGGTTTGGTATCCTATATACGGCGTAACTTAGAAGTTACGCGCGTATATTTCTGGCGTCGCCTGTAGTTTTTTGGGCCATAGACAGGTATACCAAACCAGCGCAGTTTGGTATCCAATATACAGCGTAAGGACTTACGTGGCGAAAATGGAGAAATCTTACTCCATTTTCACCTCGCCACAAAAAGCAGCCGTAAGAAGCCTTACGCTGTCTATTGGAGCCCCGTAACTCCCTAAACTACCTGCTAAATAAAACCTAACCCCTTACACCGCCGCCATCTACCTTATCTATCCCCTAATCTGACCCCTTACACCGCCGCCACCTATATAAAAATTATTAACCCCTAATATAATCCCCCTATACCGCCGTCAGCTATATTAATATTATTAACCCCTAATCTAATATCCCTAAAGTAATAAGCTCTATTACCAGCCCTTAAAAGGGCCTTTTGCGGGGCTTTGCCCCAAAGTAAACAGCTCTTTTGCCCTATAATCTGCCCTCCCTACACCGCCGCCACCTATATTAATAGTATTAACCCCTAATGTAAGCCCCTTACACCGCCGCCATCTATATTAAAATTATTAACCCCTAATTTAATCTACCTACCCTGCCGCCAGCTATATTATCTATATTAACCCTAAGTATATTATAATTAATATAGTTATTACATTATATATATTAACTATATTAACCCTAATTATATTAGGGTTAATATAGTTAATATAGTTAGTATAGTATTTATATAAACTATATTAACTCTATCTAACCCTAACACCCCTAACTAAATTCTTATTAAATAAATCTAATTCATATTATAAACTAAAATATTCCTATTAAAATCTAAATACTTACCTATAAAATAAACCCTAAGATAGCTACAATATAATTAATAATTACATTGTAGCTATGTTAGGGTTTATATTTATTTTACAGGTAAATTGTTAATTATTTTAACTAGGTATAATAGCTATTAAATAGTTATTAACTATTTAATAGCTACCTAGTTAAAATAATTACCCAATTACCTGTAAAATAAATCCTAACCTAAGTTACAAATACACCTACACTTTCAATAAATTAAATAAACTACACATATCTAAACTAAAATACAATTAAATAAACTAAACTAAATTACAAAAAAAACAAACACTAAATTACAAAAAATAAAAAAAAGATTACAAGATTTTTAAGCTAATTACACCTATTCTAAGCCCCCTAATAAAATAATAAACCCCCAAAATAAAAAAATGCCCTATTCTAAATTAAACAAGTTCAAAGCTCTTTTACCTTACCAGCCCTTAAAAGGGCCTTTTGCGGGGCATGCCCCAAAGAAAACTGCTCTTTTGCCTGAAAAAAAAAACACAACACCCCCCCCAACATTACAACCCACCACCCACATACCCCTATTCTAAACCCACCCAAACCCCCCTTAAAAAAACCTAACACTACCCCCCTGAAGATCTCCCTACCTTGTCTTCACCCAGCCGGGCCGAACTCCTCATCCGATCCGGGCGATGTCTTTATCCAAGCAGCAAAGAAGAAATCTTCATCCCAGCGATGTCTTTATCCAAGCGGCAAAGAAGAAATCTTCATCCCGGCGATTCAAGTTCAATCCGATTGGCTGATTGGTTCAGCCAATCGGATTTAACTTGAATCTGATTGGCTGATTCAATCAGCCAATCAGATTTTTCTACCTTAATTCCGATTGGCTGATAGAATCCTATCAGCCAATCGGAATTCGACGGACGCCATATTGGATGACGTCATTTAAAGGTACCTGATTCGTCGTTCAGTCGTCGGCCGGGATGGATGCTCCGCGTCGGCGGAGCGAAGAAAGAAGATTGAAGATGCCGCTTGATGGAAGATGCTGCCGGATGGAAGAAGACTTTGCTGCCGCTTGGATAATAACATCGCCTGGATGAAGACTTCTTCTTTGCCGCTTGGATAAATACATCGCCGGGATGAAGATTTCTTCTTTGCCGCTTGGATAAATACATCGCCCGGATTGGATGAGGAGTTCGGCCCGGTTGGGTGAAGACAAGGTAGGGAGATCTTCAGGGGGGTAGTGTTAGTTTTTTTTAAGGGGGGTTTGGGTGGGTTTAGAATAGGGGTATGTGGGTGGTGGGTTGTAATGTTGGGGGGGTGTTGTGGGTTTTTTTCAGGCAAAAGAGCAGTTTTCTTTGGGGCATGCCCCGCAAAAGGCCCTTTTAAGGGCTGGTAAGGTAAAAGAGCTTTGAACTTGTTTAATTTAGACTAGGGTAGGGCATTTTTTTATTTTGGGGGTTTATTATTTTATTAGGGGGCTTAGAATAGGTGTAATTAGCTTAAAAATCTTGTAATTTTTTTTTATTTTTTGTAATTTAGTGTTTGTTTTTTTTGTAATTTAGTTTAGTTTATTTAATTGTATTTTAGTTTAGATATTTGTAGTTTATTTAATTTATTGATAGTGTAGGTGTATTTGTAACTTAGGTTAGGATTTATTTTACAGGTAAATTGGTAATTATTTTAACTAGGTAGCTATTAAATGGTTATTAACTATTTAATAGCTATTGTACCTAGTTAAAATTAATACCAAGTTACCTGTAAAATAAATATAAACCCTAAAATAGATACAATGTAATTATTAATTACATTGTAGCTATCTTGGGGTTTATTTTATAGGTAAGTATTTAGATTTAAATAGGAATATTTTCATTAATAATATTAATATTAGATTTATTTTAATAAGAGTTTAGTTAGGGATGTTAGAGTTATATAGGGTTATTATACTTAATATATATATAATATATGAAACGATATTAACTATATTGACCTTAATATAATTAGGGTTAATATAGTTAATATATATAATATAATAATTATATTAACTATATTAACCCTAATATAATTAGGGTTAATATAGTTAATATAGCTGGCGGCGGTGTAGGGGGATTAGATTAGGGGTTAATACATTTATTATAGGTGGCAGCGGTGTAGGGGGATTTAGATTGTAAGCAAAAGAGCTGATTACATTGTGACAAAGCCCCGCCAAAAGCCCTTTTAAGGGCTGGCAAAAGAGCAGTTTACTTTGGGTTAATGCCGCGCAAAAAGCCCTTTTCAGGGCTATTTGTAGGGTTAGACGTAGGTTTAGTGGTAGGGATAATTTAGTATTTTAGGGGTTAAATAATTTAATATAGATGGCGGCGGGGTAGGGGGATTAAATTAGGGGTTAATAATTTTAAAATAGATGGCGGCGGGGTAGGGGCTCACTTTAGGGGGTAGGTAAGGTAGATGGCGGCGGGGTAGGGGCTCACATTAGGGGGTTATAGATTTAATATAGCTGGCGGCGGGGTCCGGGAGTGGCAGTTTAGGGGTTAATAACTTTTTTTATTGTTAGGATAGTGAGGGGGGGATAGCGGATAGAGGGTTAGACGTGTCGGGCTATGGATGTCTACAGACATACACTTTTCCCTTTTTCAGGACAGTATACGTTTACAACTACCCCTGGCTTATGTGCAACCCAGATATAATAGTCATCATTTGGATTGTTTATATTAAATCAGGGGATTTGGAACTATGCTTTTCACCTAGCCCCTAGATTGATGGGAGTTATTTGAATTGATGTGCACTATTATCTGTTTGCACAATTTTTAGAGTATTGCTTGCTATTGCTAATTATATGTACTGTATAAATAAATGTGTAAGGCTTTGTCCTGTTATTGATATATAGTCCATAGCACTTTTGATTCATTTTTTGTTTTTTTATATTTTTAATAAATTGTTATAATATGTACCAGATTCAACCTTTATAAGTATATATCTGTTATTTTTAGAGTGGACTAGATATTTTCCTCTTACCTTATAGCTGGTTATTTACCATTGCATATAGATATTCAAGATATTTTATATGTTAGAATGAAGTCAAGGGTTACTTTGCGAGGCCCCTTGCCAAGGTGAAAAATAGTTTGCATTGGTGAATATCCCACTTTGGTGAAATTGGCAAAACCCTACTTATGTATCTCAAGCACCTCAACACCATCTGAGTGCCTCTTCTCTGCTGCGGGAAATATAGCTGCAAACAGAAAACCAGCCTTAGCCAGAAGTATGTGGACATGTTGAGATTTTTGCATTTCAATGCAAAGTTTCTGAAAGAGTAAATAACAGAATGTTAGAAACAGTGATAGTCTACATATTTCTAGTTCTATTTTTTTTCAAACAGTTTTTGGTTTTGTTTAATTATAAAACTGTGCTCTGCTGCTTAAAAATTGGACAAACAGTTGTGTTAATGTAAAGTTTTAGTCTGAAGTCTATATTTGTAAAACTCAGTATGTGGATTTTATTTAAAATATAGGAAACAATTATTGATTCTTTTTTTATCTGATTAGTCAAGTAATCGAAAAAATAATCGGCCGATTAATCGATTATGAAAATAATCGTTAGTTGCAGCCCTACAATAAACCCAATATTGCTTGCACGTAACTGTTAGCGGGCCACTCATAACCTGGCCCTAAATCTATGTTATTAGTAATAATCAGATGATATTTGAATGTTGAAGCTGAATACAGATCAGAAACAGCAACATCACCTTAAACACACTTTTGTAGCTTAAAGGATAACTAAAGTCAAAATGAAACTTTCATGATTCAGATAGAGCACACAATTTAAACAACTTTACAATTCACATCAATTGAATATGCATAATCTTTTCATTTGTACACGGAGGCACCAGCATCTTCTGAGCATGTGCAAGATTCAAAGAATATACATATATGCATTTTGTGATTAGTTGATGGCTTTCACATGATGAAGTGGGAAGGAAAATAAAACTGACTGAAATTTGTCAGAAAAAAAATCTACTACCTGTGAAATTTGAACTAAGTGCTTTTGCATTGTCTATTTATCATGCATTTATTGAGTATGCTATGTTGCTGTGGTTTAGTGGTCCTTTAAGAGTTAAAATGAATTGTAGTGACATCTTGGAGAAACAGAACTGCATACCATTGGTTGGCCTCAAAACCTTCAGTGTCCACAAAGGTTCAGTTGAATGAGGTTGCGTGACATTTCAGATAACTCAGATTAAGTTCAGACATTTCTCTTTGTGTTGTTAATGCGGCTTGACATTTGCAAGGGAAAGACTGAATCAAATATTTTGCATATTTAAACATCAAGACCCTGAATACAATTTTCTAACTTTTTACAAGCAGTGGATAAAAAAACATTATACAAAAAATAAAAAATAAATCAAGACATATTATTAAGCAAAATTTCAGTAAGGTGTTTAGCAAGGATGTTTAAAAGTTTAACTAAACATGTATCTATTTATTTGAAGACATTCCATTTCATTTGTGTGCATTAAATATAAATATCTGTTAAGCTAATTATGCATTAGACAGAAAGCTGAAGTAAAATATGGTAACAATTATATTTGTATTATTATATAGCCTACTGCCTGATAGAAGACTCATGCAGCGTTTTATAATGGTACACCTTTTACATGAAAACAATATGGCAGCTGGTACTGTGATTTCATGAACTCATAGCAGCCAAATGCCAAAAAAAAAAAATCTATTTAAGCAATTTTTTTCCTCTCTGTAGGAAACTTAGTCTGTCAGAAGCATAAACACTTGCAATCATGCACTTCCAAGGATGCATGTGCTATCAAAAAGGGAAGTGTTAATTGCTGTGCTAATTACAACATGATTGTTTTGCACTTGTTTTGCACTTGCAGGTGATTAAATTTTTAACGAAGCATATTACTTGGCACTGTTAACACAGTTAACACATTTCTTTTTTTTATGCCTTGGGAGAAGTCCCGCACCGCAGACCCTTTGCTGGCTGTGATATGCTGTTGTGTTTGGAACGAGCCTCTGTTTAGTCTGTCAGTAGCAGTGCCCCATGCTTCCTGCTTGGGAAAGAGCAGCGGCATATTATAATCATACCCAGCATGAACACACTGGCCAGATGCGAACGCTGAAATCACCAAGGTATTAGCTAAAAATTAGGCAGTGCTGCTGATACCAGTCTCCCAGACTTCATTTAAAAACTACAGCAACTCCAGCCAGTCAGACAGCAGTGTCTGATGACTAGAAAGGAAGGTAGAAAAATGACAGCAAGTTCCATGTGATTTATATCAGCTTTGCAGTGTCTACTCCCAAGTGGTCCAGATCATGGGAAACTTGCATCTGTTACATGGGCAAACTTGTTTCTCTGTGCCCCCACTGTGCACCAGGCTGCAAACTATAGAACACATGAGACACAGATGCATGCACACACACACCATCAAATACATGAACACAAATGAGTCAGAAATCTTCTGGGATTTTTATGTCATCTCAATCTAAATTGAAATACCTCAGAAGGATGGGTGGTGACTCCCACACTAGCAAAAGTAAATATGCCCTCAAGCATTCTAGGCTCGAATAAGCTGTTGAAATAAAATCTAAGCAAAATAAAAGGGGGGATCAAACATAGAGTCATTGTCCGATTGTCGCATATTGGTTTTAAAATATTACTAAAGAAACACCATTAATATTTATGTTTGATAACATATTATGGGATGTTTTTGCAACAGAAATTAAGTTACAAATTTATATTTTCTTGTTTGTGTGTTGTGTGTGCTCATTTGAATGCACAGTCTATTATTAATTAAAGGGACTTATTTAGATGTTGTTAATGTTAGAGCATTATATTATTATACAAATGTTAATTGGATCACAATCTGGCTTTTGCTTTGAGAAGATAGCAGTTTCTTAACCTCAGCCGATATTGTCATTGTGTTTTTCCAGTAATCACAATCTTAAAATGTTTCTGTCATTAAAACTTCTGAATCTCAAAATGTTTACAGTTGAAAAACAACACAAAATAGTTATCTTCGCCAGTAATCTTCTGATTTTATAATCCAAAAAACAAATGTGCAGGTTTAAGGACAACACAATGGTGAGTGTGTAAGTTTAGCAATTAGATCACAGGTTGAAATGCCTGTATGTTAATGGACCCCTTTTAATAGTGTGTAGTGATACTAATAGGTGATGTGTGCAATTAACCTGTAATGTTCCAAAACCATAGAGAAATGTGTGATTTCTCTATGAACAGGGGCATTATGGGTATAGTGGACATGTATATTTAATTAGTTTTTAATATTTTTATTAGTGTAAAATTACTTATTTTTTAACGTTACAGGAACACTAAAGTCAATATTAAACTTTAAAGATTCAGAAAGAGCATACCATTTTAAACAAAGCTCCATTATTAAAATGTGCATAATCTTTTTCTATGCACACTTTTTGATGCACCATCTCTTACTCAGCATGTGCTAGAATTTACTGTATATATGTGTATGCATTTTGTGATTGGCTAATAGCTGACACATGATGCAAGAGGACTGAAGATTAAACTAACTTTGAAATTTGTCAGAAAAAAATCTACTGCTTATTTGAAATTTATACATAGGCCTTTATTTATCAAGCTGTCAACCGCAAATACGCTAGAATTCCGCAGCGTATTTGTGGCGAGCCTGATTTGCCTTATTTATGAAACCCTACAGACCGTCAAAAGTAGAATTTAGTGACGTAACATACGATCCGCCGGACTCAGTCCGACACAGATCGATGCTTACGTCATTACAGATGTTCCGAACACAAGTTCGGCACAATCTGACTACTTTTGCTAGTTATCAAATAACTAGCAGATACGCTCTGCACTTTTCCGGCCCAGCGTACCTGGTTTTCAATCTGCTGCCCTGGAGGCGGCGGATGCCATAGGAATCAATGGGAGTCTGAAAGCAGCGAAAGCTTATGTTCGCTGCTGCCCGATATCCCATTGATTCCTATAGGAATATCTACACCTAACACCCTAACATGTACCTTGAGTCTAAACACCCCTAATCTGCCCCCCCCCTACATCGCCGCCACCTACATTATACTTATTAACCCCTAAACCGCCGCTCCCGGAGCCCACCGCAACTCTAATAAATATATTAACCCCTAAACCGCCGCTCCTGGAGCCCACCGCCACCTACATTATACTTATTAACCCCTAATCTCCCCCCCCACACCGCCACCACCTACCTACATTTATTAACCCCTAATCTGTCCCCCCTACACCACCGCCACTATTAAATTTATTAACCACTAAACCTAAGTCTAACCCTAACCCCCCCTAACTTAAATATAATTTAAATAAATGTAAATAAATATTACTATCATTAAATAAATTATTCCTATTTAAAACTAAATACTTACCTGTAAAATAAACCCTAAGCTAGCTACAATATAACTAATAGTTACATTGTAGGTATCTTAGGGTTTATTTTTATTTTACAGCTAAGTTTGTATTCATTTTAAGTAGGTACAATAGTTATTAAATAGTTATTAACTATTTAATAACTACCTAGTTAAAATAAATACAAAAGTACCTGTAAAATAAAACCTAACCTAAGTTACAATTACACCTAATTCTACACTATAATTAAATTAATTAACTAAACTAAATACAATTAAATACAATTTAAAAAAATTATCTAAAGTACAAAAAAACACTAAATTAAAGAAAATAATAAAATAATTACAAGTTTTTTAAACTAATTACACCTAATCTAATCCCCCTAATAAAATAAAAAGCCCCCCAAAATAATAAAATTCCCTACCCTATACTAAATTACAAATAGCCCTTAAAAGGGCTTTTTGCGGGGCATTGCCCCAAAGTAATCAGCTCTTTTACCTGAAAGAATCAGCCAATCGGAATTGAAGACAAATGCTGCTTCATTGATTATAATGGAGAGTGACTAACAACTCACAAATGTGACAAATCTGATCCAATCAGCCAATAGAATGCAAGCTCAATCCTATTGGCTGATTTGATCAGCCAATAAGATTGAACTTCAATCCTATTGGCTGATTGCATCAGCCAATAGGATTTTTCCTACCTTAATTCCGATTGGCTGATAGAATTCTATCAGCCAATCGGAATTGAAGGGACGCCATCTTGGATGACGTCATTTAAAGGAACTTTCATTCTTCAGTTGGACGTCGTTTGAAGAGGATGCTCCGTGTCAGATGTCTTGAAGATGGACCCACTCCGCATGGATGAAGATAGAAGATGCCGTCTGGATGAAGACTTCTGCCCGTCTGGAGGACCTCTTCTGCCCAGCTTGGATGAAGACTTTTGCCCTTCTGGAGGACCACTTCTGCCGGATTCGTTGAGGACTTCGGCCCGGTTGGGTAAAGACTTCTCAAGGTAGGGTGATCTTCAAGGGGTTAGTGTTAGGTTTTATTAAGGGGGGATTGGGTGGGTTTTAGAGTAGGGTTGGGTGTGTGGGTGGTGGGTTTTAATGTTGGGGGGTATTGTATTTTTTTTTCCAGGTAAAAGCGCTGATTACTATGGGGCAATGCCTCGCAAAAAGCCCTTTTATGGGTTATTTGTAATTTAGTATAGGGTAGGGAATTTTATTATTTTGGGGGGCTTTTTATTTTATTAGGGGGATTCGATTAGGTGTAATTAGTTTAAAAAACTTATAATTATTTTATTATTTTCTGTAATTTAGTGTTTTGTTTTTTTTGTACTTTAGATAAAAAAAAATTAAATTGTATTTAATTGTATTTAGTTTAGTTAATTAATTTAATGATAGTGGTAGTGTTAGGTGTCATTGTAACTTAGGTTAGGTTTTATTTTACAGGTACTTTTGTATTTATTTTAACTAGGTAGTTATTAAATAGTTAATAACTATTTAATAACTATTGTACCTACTTAAAATAAATACAAAGTTGCCTGTAAAATAAAAATAAACCCTAAGATACTATTAGTTATATTGTAGCTAGCTTAGGGTTTATTTTATAGGTAAGTATTTAGTTTTAAATAAGAATTATTTAGTTAATGATAGGAATATTTATTTATATTTATTTAAATTATATTTAAGTTAGGGGGGTTAGGGTTAGTAAATTTAATATAGTGGCGGCGGTGTAGGGGGGGAGATTAGGGGTTAATAAATGTAGGTAGGTGGCGGCGGTGTAGGAGGGGAGATTAGGGGTTAATAAGTATAATATAGGTGGCGACGGTGTAGGGGGCGGCAGATTAGGGGTTAATAAGTATAATGTAGGTGGCAGTGGGCTCCGGGAGTGGCGGTTTAGGGGTTAATAATTGTATTTAGTTGCGGCGGGCTCCGGGATCAGCGGTTTAGGGGTTAATACATTTATTAGAGTTGTGGCGGGGTCAGGGAGCGGCAGTTTAGGGGTTAAATAATTTATTTAGTTGCGGTGGGCTCCGGGAGCAGCGGTATAGGGGGTAAACAGTATAGTATAGTGTGGGTGTTTAGTGACAGTATAGCAAGAAAGCTGTAATGTTAGGCGATCTTAGGCGAGTATATTGGTGCCGGCGAATGCAGGTAAGTTGACAGGTTGATAAATAGAGGCCTAAATGCTTTTGCATTGTCTATTTATTATGCATGTTGATTATGAAATGCTACTGTATTTAGTGGTCCTCTAATTATTTAAGCGTTTTTTTTTCTGTTTGTTGACAATGTTTCCTGTTTTCCAATATGGTGGAAGCCATGTGCACAATAAATGTTACCATTTGTAAACTTTTTGGGGTAAAATGACATTGTATTTTTGTTAAGTATTAAGAATCTGGATTGTGATCAGCCAAACAATAAAAATGGGTGATTGTGATTGCATCCAAATTGAAAAGGGCTCATCTGTAGCTACTAGCATGCCAATGATTATCAAATAATAGTCTGTCATCAACATCTACTTAAGCTAAGGGCCCAATGAGCTAAAGGTCTCTGGGCTGGAGAGATTATTTAAAAACGCTCAACAGTACTTCTATTTCCCTGGTGGAATTATCCAAAACCACTTTTTACCCTGAAAACAGGGTGCCTCTTTAAGGGGCGTATACTGCATTTTTGTATGGGAAGGAGATGCAGACATGACAAAAAGTGCACAATGAAAATCGTAATTTAAAAATATTACTAAACAAATAGTTGAACCCTTCACACAAAAATATACAGGAAAAAATTGTATTGTTAAAGGGACATGACACCCAAAATGTTTCTTTCATAATTTAGGTAGAACATACAATTTTAAACAACTTTTTAATTTATTTCTATTATTTAATTTGTATATTTCTCTTGGTATCATTTGGTGAAGGAGCAGCATTGCACTACTGGTTTCTAACTGAACACATGGGTAAGCCAATGACAATCTGTATATATATGCAGCCACCAATCAGCAGCTAGAACCTAGCGGCTAGATTTAGAGTTCTGCGGCCAAAGGGGTGCGTTAGCTACGCATGCTTTTTTTCTCCCGCACCTTTTAAATACCGCTGGTATTTAGAGTTCACAGAAGGGCTGCGTTAGGCTCCAAAAAGGGAGCATAGAGGATATTTACCGCCACGGCAACTCTCAATACCAGCGGTGCTTACGGACGCGGCCAGCTTCAAAAACGTGCTCGTGCACGATTCCCCCATAGAAAACAATGGGGCATTTTGAGCTGAAAAAAAACCTAACACCTGCAAAAAAAAGCAGCGTTCAGCTCCTAACGCAGCCCCATTGTTTCCTATGGGGAAACACTTCCTAAGTCTGCACCTAACACTCTAACATGAACCCCGAGTCTAAACACCCCTAACCTTACACTTATTAACCCCTAATCTGCCACCACCCGCTATCGCTGACACCTGCATATTTTTTTTAACTCCTAATCTGCCGCTCCGTACACCGCCGCAAACTACGTTATCCCTATGTACCCCTAATCTGCTGCCCCTAACACCGCCGACCCCTATATTATATTTATTAACCCCTAATCTGCCCCCCCAACGTCGCCGCCAGCTACCTACAATTATTAACCCCTAATCTGCCGACCGGACCTCACCGCTACTATAATAAAGTTATTAACCCCTAATCCGCCTCACTCCCGCCTCAATAACCCTATAATAAATAGTATTAACCCCTAATCTGCCCTCCCTAACATCGCCGACAGCTAACTTCAAGTATTAACCCCTAATCTGCCGACCGGACCTCACCGCTACTATAATAAATGTATTAACCCCTAAAGCTAAGTCTAACCCTAACACTAACACCCCCCTAAGATAAATAGAATTTAAATCTAACGAAATAAATTAACTCTTATTAAATAAAGTATTCCTATTTAAAGCTAAATACTTACCTGTAAAATAAACCCTAATATAGCTACAATATAAATTATAATTATATTGTAGCTATTTTAGGATCAATATTTATTTTACAGGCAACTTTGTATTTATTTTAACTAGGTACAATAGCTATTAAATAGTTAATAACTATTTAATAGCAACCTAGTTAAAATAATTTCAAAATTACCTGTAAAATAAATCCTAACCTAAGTAACAATTAAACCTAACACTACACTATCAATAAATTAATTAAATAAAATACCTATAATTATCTACAATTAAACCTAACACTACACTATCAATAAATTAATTAAATACAATTATAGAATGCAAGCTCAATCTGATTGGCTGATTGGATCAGCCAATCGGATTGAACTTGAATCTGATTGGCTGATTCCATCAGCCAATCAGAATTTTCCTACCTTAATTCCGATTGGCTGATAGAATCCTATCAGCCAATCGGAATTCGAGGGACGCCATCTTGGATGACGTCCCTTAAAGGAGCCTTCATTCGTCGGTAGTCCGTCGGGCCAGCAGGATGTTCCGCGTCGGAGGTCTGCAAGATGGATCCTGAAGAAAGAAGATTGAAGACCCCGCTTGGAAGATGACATCGCCCAGATGGAAGACCTCTTCAGCGCCGCTTGGAGGATCACTTCATCGGATGGAAGACTTCTTCAGCGCCGCTTGGAGGATCACTTCATCGGATGGAAGACTTCTTCAGCGCCCCTTGGAGGATCACTTCTGCCGCTCCGGATCTCCTCTTCAGTTCCATCGGTGGCTCGGCTGAGTGAAGACGACTCAAGGTAGGATGATCTTCAGGGGGGTAGTGTTAGGTTTTTTTAAGGGGGGTTTGGGTTAGATTAGGGGTATGTGGGTGGTTGGTTTTAATGTTGGGGGGGTTGTATTTTTCTTTTACAGGCAAAAGAGCAGTTTTCTTTGGGGCATGCCCCGCAAAAGGCCCTTTTGAGGGCTGGTAATGTAAAAGAGCTTTGAACTTTTTTAATTTAGAATAGGGTAGGGCATTTTTTATTTTGGGGGGCTTTGTTATTTTATTAGGGGGCTTAGAGTAGGTGTAATTAGTTTAAAATTGTTGTAATATTTTTCTAATGTTTGTAAATATTTTTTTATTTTTTGTAACTTAGTTCTTTTTTATTTTTTGTACTTTAGTTAGTTTATTTAATTGTATTTATTTGTAGGTATTGTATTTAATTAATTTATTGATAGTGTAGTGTTAGGTTTAATTGTAGATAATTGTAGGTATTTTATTTAATTAATTTATTGATAGTGTAGTGTTAGGTTTAATTGTAACTTAGGTTAGGATTTATTTAACAGGTAATTTTGTAATTATTTTAACTAGGTAGCTACTAAATAGTTATTAACTATTTAATAGCTATTGTACCTGGTTAAAATAAATACAAAGTTGCCTGTAAAATAAATATTAATCCTAAAATAGCTACAATATAATTATTCGTTATATTGTAGCTATATTAGGGTTTATTTTACAGGTAAGTATTTAGCTTTAAATAGGAATAATTTATTTAATAAGAGTTAATTTATTTCGTTAGATTTAAATTATATTTAATTTAGGGGGGTGTTAGGGTTAGACTTAGCTTTAGGGGTTAATACATTTATTAGAGTAGCGGTGAGGTCCGGTCAGCAGATTAGGGATTAATACTTGAAGTTAGCTGTCGGCGATGTTAGGGAGGGCAGATTAGGGGTTAATACTATTTATTATAGGGTTATTGAGGCGGGAGTGAGGCGGATTAGGGGTTAATACATTTATTATAGTAGCGGTGAGGTCCGGTCGGCAGATTAGGGGTTAATAATTGTAGGTAGCTGGCGGCGATGTTGTGGGGGGCAGATTAGGGGTTAATAAATATAATATAGGGGTCGGCGGTGTTAGGGGCAGCAGATTAGGGGTACATAGGGATAACGTAGGTGGCGGCGGTGTGCGGTCGGCAGATTAGGGGTTAAAAAATTTAAATATAGTGGTGGCGATGTGGGGGGACCTCGGTTTAGGGGTACATAGGTAGTTTATGGGTGTTAGTGTACTTTAGAGCACAGTAGTTAAGAGCTTTATAAACCGGCGTTAGCCCAGAAAGCTCTTAACTACTGACTTTTTTCTGCGGCTGGAGTTTTGTCGTTTTCTAACGCTCACTTCAGCCAAGACTCTAAATACCGGCGTTAGAAAGATCCCATTGAAAAGATAGGATACACAAATGGCGTAGGGGGATCTGCGGTATTGAAAAGTCGCGGCTGCAAAGTGAGCGTTAGACCCTTTCCTGACTGACTCTAAATACCAGCGGTAGCCCAAAACCAGCGTTAGGAGCCTCTAACGCTGGTTTTGACGGCTAAAGCCAAACTCTAAATCTAGCCGTAGGTTCTTTGCTGCTCCTGAGCTTACCTAGATAAACCTTTCTGTAAAGGGTAACAAGAGAAGGAAGCAAATTAAATAATAGAAGTAAATTGGAAAGTTGTTTAAAATTGTATATTCTACCTAAATCATGAAAGAAAGTTTCATGAAAGAAAGTTTTTGGGTGCATAAAAAATCAAATTGTTCACCAAAATCATAAATTAAGTACACTGGATGTGCAAAAAACACATAGAAATGTGTAATTATAAGTACAAAATACATAGCGTAATTGTTTTTTGGGCGTGTATGAAATTGTCTTCCAAATCCCGGTGTAATTATTTAAACATTTCCGCCTTACAGATCTCACTGTTTTTTCTCACAAACTAAAAGGCGGTGATGTTGTGACAAAATATGCAAAATACTTAATACCCTAATAGAAAAGAACGAGTTAAAAAATAGAAGCAATTATAAGTTGCTATAAGCAGCGCAATGTGATTTGTTTTTAAGGCAAGATTTAATTTTCTTAGTGCATCCCCTGTTTACTGCAAACTTTGTCCAGTGAAGTTTGCCTCTCCAGCAAGATCAATTACTTTTTATAGGAGACATATCGGCACTTGCAGGAACTGCCCCCTTTTTAAAATAATTGCATGAGGGCAGACCCTGTGAGGTTTGGTGTGAAAAACCCCGTCTGACCCAGCGAAATTTAGATCATCGGGGTCCCAAGTGAGCTGCCACACCAGCGCTGTAGATATTAGGTGATTACATGTGTAGGCCACTATTGAGAGGCTCGCAGGCTGCATTCTGCTCAGGAGCTGCTAAGCATTGGGGGGCATGAACAAGAGTTTAAATTTGTGTTTAACTTGAAAAGTTGGGGTTAACAGGTTAGAGCATTTTATTATTGCTTTAACATGTCCCTTTAAAGGGACACTGAATCCAAATTTTTTCTTTCGCGATTCAGATAGAGCATGACATTTTAACCCCTTAATGACCACATCACTTTTCCATTTTCTGTCCGTTTGGGACCAAGGCTATTTTTACATTTTTGAGGTGTTTGTGTTTAGCTGTAATTTTCCTCTTACTCATTTACTGTACCCACACATATTATATACCGTTTTTCTCGCCATTAAATGGACTTTCTAAAGATACCATTATTTTCATCATATCTTATAATTTACTATAAAAAAAATTATAAAATATGAGGAAAAAATGGAAAAAAACACACTTTTTCTAACTTTGACCCCCAAAATCTGTTACACATCTACAACCACCAAAAAACACCCATGCTAAATAGTTTCTAAATGTTGTCCTGAGTTTAGAAATACCCAATGTTTACATGTTCTTTGCTTTTTTTGTAAACTATAGGGCCATAAATACAAGTAGCACTTTGCTATTTCCAAACCATTTCTTTTCAAAATTAGCGATAGTTACATTAGAGCACTGATATCTTTCAGGAATCTCTGAATATCCATTGACATGTATATATTTTTTTTTAGTAGACAACCCAAAGTATTGATCTAGGCCCATTTTGGTATATTTCATGCCACCATTTCACCGCCAAATGCAATCAAATAGAAAAAATTGTTCACTTTTCACAAATTTTTTCACAAACTTTTGGTTTCTAACTTAAATTATTTACAAACAGCTTGTGCAATTATGGCATAAATGGTTGTAAATTCTTCTCTGGGATCCCCTTTGTTCAGAAATAGCAGACATATATGACTTTGGTGTTGCTTTTTGGTAATTAGAAGGCCGCTAAATGCCACTGCGCACCACACGTGTATTATGCCCAGCAGTGAAGGGGTTAATTAGGGAGCATGTAGGGAGCTTTTTGGGGTAGTTTTAGCTTTAGTGTAGTGTAGTAGACAACCCCAAGTATTGATCTAGGCCAATTTTGGTATATTTCATGCCACCATTTCACCGCTAAATGCGATCAAATTAAAAGAAACGTTAATTTTTTCTCAATTTTAGGTTTCTCACTGAAATTATTTACAAACACCTTCTGCAATTATGGCACAAATGGTTGTAAATGCTTCTCTGGGATCCCCTTTGTTCAGAAATAGCAGACATATATGGCTTTGGCATTGCTTTTTGGTAATTAGAAGGCCTCTAAATGCCGCTGCGCATCACACGTGTATTATGGCTAGCAGTGAAGGGGTTAATTATGTAGCTTGTAGGGAGCTTGCAGGGTTAATTTTAGCTTTAGTGTAGAGCTCAGCCTCCCACCTGAAACATCAGACCCCCTGATCCCTCCCAAACAGCTCTCTTCCCTCCCCCACCCCACAATTGTCCCCGCCATCTTAAGTACTGGCAGAAACTCTGCCAGTACTAAAATAAAAGGTATTTGGCCCTTTTTTTTTTAAAAAAAAAAAAAGCATATTTACATATGCTGATGTGTAGGATCCCCCCTTAGACCCCAACCTCACTGATCCCCCACCATACTGCTCTCTAACCCTTCCCCTCTGCAATAATGGGCGCCATCTTGGGTACTGGCAGCTGTCTGCCAGTACCCAGTTTTGTAACAAAATGTGCCTTTTTTTTTTTTAATTCCCTTTTCTGTAGTGTAGCTTTCCCCCCCCCACCGAGACCAACCCCCAACCCCTTCCAGGACCCTTAGATTGCATTTTAGTGGGGTTTTTTTCAACTTTTTAACTTTTTTTTTCTGTAGTGTAGCGGTTCCCACCCGCTCCCGCCCCGTGCACGCAGCCCGCCCACCACCCCCGTGCACGCGCGCGCTCCCGTGCGCGCCCCCGTAGCTCCCGCCCCCCGATCCCGCCCCCCTCCACTCCACATAGCGCACCGATGGCCGCCACCCGCCTCCCACGTAAGCTCCCACCCACCAACGAGACCGGCCATCGATGTCCGGTGCAGAGAGGGCCACAGAGTGGCTCTCTCTGCATCGGATGGCCAAGGGGGGTTATTGCAGGATGCCTCCATATCGAGGCATCACTGCAATAACCGGAAAGCAGCTGGAAGCGAGCAGGATCGCTTCCAGCTGCTTTCCAGACCAAGGACGTACGCCACACGTCCTCGGTCATTAACTGACTTTTTTTTGAGGACGTGTGGCGTACGTCCTTGGTCATTAAGGGGTTAAGCAACTTCCTAATTTACTCCTATTATCAAATTTTCTGCATTCTCTTGGTATCTTTATTTAAAATGCAAGAATGTAAGTTTAGATGCCGGATCATTTTTGGTGAACAACCTGGGTTGTTCTTGCTGATTGGTGGATAAATTAATTAACCAAAGAAAAAGTGCTGTCCAGAGTCTGAACCTTAGCTGCCTTCTTTTTCAAATAAAGATAGGAAGAGAATGAAGAAAAATTGCTAATAGGACTAAATTAGAAAGTTGCTTAAAATTGCATGCTCTATCTGAATCACGAAAGAAAAAAATTTGGGTTCAGTGTCCCTTTAAGTAATAATATTTTGCACGTAAAAATGAGCACAGATATAACCAAACATTTACACACTCATTTAAATTCTTTCAGACTTAATTATTTCAAAAGAAAGAAAAAATAAAATAGAATCTCTCATAAAAGTAGCAAGAAAATAAATAATATTAAAGTTTGTAAAATCATCAGCTTCTTTTGGTTTTTCTAACAAAGGGAAAGAAAATACAAAAAATAGTATTTATAATATGAAATAGCACAAATTAAAGATTCTAAAAATATTTGTGAAGCTAACAGGAAGTTCATATTTGTCTATAAATAGGCCTGAAGGACTGATTGCTCACTCGCTGATATACATAACACTGCTTTATTGATAAACAGTGAAGTACCTCACAAGCATAAAAAAAAGGTGTTTTATTTCTAATTACAGAAACATCTGTTTTGCAATAAACAAAAAACAATGCTCTCTTCTAAATGCAACAAAGAAAAAAAAACTGGATGCTTCTTTACGAACAGAGGAAACGTTGTACTGGAAACAGATTTCTGACTTATTTTAAACTTAAAACATTTTTTTAAATAGATAACAGAACATTACCTGGATTGTTTTAATACATGGAACTAGTCAAGTATTTTCCTTTGTTCATCCCTATACGGTTATACTTTTTCACCTAGCCATATCAATTTAGCAAGGGGGTAACACTTGAACAACCATTTTCTTAGCCGATTTACAGTTTGCTTTTTTTTATCCTTAGTGGACCATAATTCTGCTAAAGCTGTCAGCTTTTGATTTCTGTGTGAATTGCCAGGGCATGCAAGAAGGTCAGTCACCTTTTTGTACTCCCACACTTCACAGCATGTGATCACTGCTGCAACATTGAAACTATGACTGTGGCTATGAAGCGTAATCAGAGCGTTCTATTGAGAATTTTTTAAAATAGCAAATTAGGTTATAGGATTGTCAGTCAGTCATTGATTTAAATCAATACATATCAAAAATGAAGGTAAAATAGCTAAGTAATTTTTCCTGACATATATAATTTTTTGCAACCACTGCATATGATTTATAATCATGCCAATCCATTTCATTCTTCATTATGGGAACTGGGTTTTAGAAAATATGATACGATTGAAAATCTATCCTTAAGGAGTACTTGGATTTTATATATGATAATACATGTGACTGATCATATGAAAATGTTTATTTATATATATATATATATATATATATATATATATATATATATATATATAAAATCATAGCAAAGATGTGCACTCTCACTTTTCTCCAACTGCCAGGGTGCTAGTGAAAATTGGTATACAGAAACAAAGAAACTTGCACTCACTGGACTTTTGTGAAAATCTTTACTTGGCAAAAACAGTTTTTTGCCAAGTAAAGATTTTCACAAAAATCCAGTGAGTGCAAGTTTCTTTGTTTATATATATATATATATATATATATATATATATATATATATATATATATACCAAAGTATTTACACAAAAACTGTAATAACATCTGATGTGATCAATAATCATGTTATTATAAGAACACAAATTTTATTATTTATTATTTTTATGATCTGAGTTTAAACTCTTGTTTGTACACTTAAATGATACAATTATCTTAAATTATGTATAATTAGAAAGGATGCAATTACCTATTACGCATGATATTTAATTTACTATTTTCAGGTGTTTGAAAAAGTGCCTTTGGATTATCTGTTGCAATATAATTGTTCTTATCTGAGCTCTATAGCACATAAAAAACCCAAATGACTAGAATAGGAGTTCTGTGTGTTAGTATCTGCATTAGTAAAATCACACTTTAATAAATAACAGCCATTGTTGTCTCCAAAGGTGCATGAGGCAGAAAGTGACTATAAAGAGACTAAAGTGTCAAACTATGATCTTCCAATACAAAATTGCTAAGGCAGAAGTTGTGTGAACGTACTAAATCTTGCAGGCAATATTAATGTATTATCATCGTGCTTCACTTTAATGAGGCTGAAACTACTATAATTAATTTGCTTTATGGCAATTCCCATCAACACCAAAAAGGCATCACACTAACATCCAGGGACCATATCCACAGTTAAAGAAAAAATGGTTTATGTAACCAACAAAAAAAAGAACAAACAAAAAAATCCTTTCTGTAATTTCTAATATAGTGCTGTCTATCTTTAGGCTTTTCTGGCCAAGACCAGAATGGTTCAATGTGGTCCTCTTCTTTGACATTGTTCTGGTTCTAGTCTGGGTTTCCCTCCTATTTATATTATCTGTAAACATTCCTGATTAACTAATTAAGATTGTAGTAGGAGGGCTTACTATTACATTAAGCCCTCCCACTCTTCTCATCATTGCCAGTGGTCACTGTAAGGTGGTTCTAAATCCCCACAATTGTTTATGCAGCTCCTCTCAATAGTTGAAGGTGTCAGTAGCCATATAATTTTGTCCATTTTACACGTTCTTTGCTCTACCCAGCAAGAAATGTAAATGATGAAAGCAGAATTTGTGTAAGAAAAATCGTAGTACTACTCTCCACTGTTATATAGCACATTAAAGCCTTTTGTGGTATCCTTTACATTGAAATCCAGTCTTTTTATTTTTTTAGTAAGCAATTGAAGAGTGTGCCCCTTAAGAATTCACAATTCTTGGGTGTCAGTGAGGTCCTTTAGGGTTGGAGCGTATTATAATGGGGGTTATTGGGGGTGGATAATTGATTATTAGGAAGCTATTGAGCTGTTGTAAGGTTGCATAGTAGAGCCATGGAAGGGTAGTGAATTATGAATAGTTGGGGAGGTCAAGTTGTGGGGCTTGATCTATAAGGGTTAATTGCAATGCTGGAAGTTTACAGTGAGATTTTATTGCCTTAGGGGAAGATTATGCTTAGAGGTAGAACTCTTACTGTAGCTGGCTTTAGAAACTCCTTAGCAGATGGACATGAAAAAGTCATCCTATATCTAAGTTATAGTGATTTGAATGTGGAACAGCCACTTAAATGGAGTAGCCAAACTTATCTGCTGATGCTGATGCTAGATGTTTTCATAGTGGCTGTAATTTAGACAAGCACTTCATATGTTCAAATTTTTTTATTTAAGCATCCCACTATGGGCAAAACCACCACTACCACTATCTAGGATAAGAAATCAAATAAATGGTACCTAAAAAAAAATCACAATACAGGAGTTAATTAGATGCCTCTATAAACAAAGATGCCATTTGATCATATCTACTACACTGTATTTGCATTACATTAACATAAATTAAAAGAATGGCACTCTAGCATATCTTTGCAGTTCTAAAAATTGTCAATGAAGTTATATAACAAAACAAAACAAAAAAGAAGTAATGTTATTTGATGTATTAAAATAAATATTCTCCACTTGGTGTGAAATAAACAAGATCTCGGCCACATTATGTTTTTTGTAGGCCTAAAAATACAGCCTTGTTTCATAGACATCTGGGACATATTAAGCTCAGTCACATGAAATAACTAAATGTCACCAAAGTTCTTGTAAGCCCTCGTGGCATCTTGGTCTCATCACTAATCTGTGTCAGTGGGAAGTGAATTCAAATAAATATCACTGGGTATCTGAAGGAGCCCTAAAATGGAGGCATTACACCAGGGCTACACTTACACAGGGGCTTATGGTTCAGTATGCCAACATATCTTCCCAACTCAGACTAAGTCTTGCAGTCACGGTTTGGATCTTGGAATTGTGGAGTGGTATATCAATCTGGATATTTGGTGCTGCTTATTGACTTTTGTGTTGGAGATCCAGTGGATGCCAGGCAAGCTGTTAATTTGTAGCTCTTGATTCAATACAATTAGATTAATAGAAATTGGTCCTTATCAACAAAGTTAACAGTGATTAAGTTAATTTAATATTCAGTTATTGATAAAAAACGTGTGAGTAATAAGTAACTTTATAAAGTCATTTGTAAAAATATATTAGGCAGCTTTTAGTGACCTATAAAAATACAATCATATCCAATTCACCATATTTCTCTTGGGTACATATTTCTACATAATGATCAAGATACTGATATTTAGCTAGTTTAGCATAGCATCATTACACAGCTGCCTATTTTAACAAACTGTACCATAAATAATATGGCACTTTAAAAATGACATGTTTCATAGGTATGTGAGCATACAAATCAGACTTGAAAATAACAAAACCTTTGCATAGGGGATATTTTTGAAAATCTCTGAAATCCACAGTACATTCTAAAATAAGAAAATATGTATGGTTCTATTTGCCTTGTGGAAAGCCTCTCATTCTTAAACATAGGAAATGCTCTGTAGTGGTTCGTTGACTCTTATTAATTGGAGAACTGTTCTAGTTTTGTAACCTTAGTACTTTTCCAATTGATTATTTAAAAAAATGACTTTTCACAAGAAAAAAACCTGACTTTGACTGAGAGTTTTGTGATGATGCATAGCCAAATTAACAAACAGTGGAGTTACTGGACGTGAATTGTTAGGAATGTTGTACAATGGCTTGTTTCTGTTGCCTGAAAAGTATTTTGAGAGGAGTACATCAGCCTGTGAAAATGGAGACCCCAATTCAACACCAGTGCAAGCTTCATTGACCTTCGGCAAGTCACTTTATTTCCTTTTGCCTCAGGCACAAAACAGAAGTTTGTGAGCCTTTCTGTGTAGATTCATTATACTTGTATTGTTCTGCTGAGTATAGCTTACACTGGCAGCATTATATGGAAATAAAAAGTAGGAAAATATATTGAAATTTTCACAATAATTTCATTATATATTGTGGCTCTTTGGATTTGTCTCTGGGAAAATTCCTTCCAATAATCTCTTTATAAATAATATTGTTGCATATTTAGAAGTGTCTAGGATAGAAGAGTATTTTCTTGAAACATTATGAACTGCACTATCAGAGATTCCTATTTATTGCTGCGCAGCTCTTGAAATCTGTCAGCATGACCTTCACTTAGTGAAACATACAGGACCCTATTCAGTATTTAGTGTCTGGCATTACTGATAACAGCACTGATTTTATCAGTTTTCTAGGGAAATCATCTTATTGTCATAGTTTAAAAATGATTCAATAACAAAAGCTGGTAAAAATCCAATACTCAAATAGTTCTTCTTCAACAGATAGCTGTTCAAATGATTAATTGTTTCTGTATAGATACAGTATAAAGAAATTAATATTAATATCTTTTGGTAGTATTTTACTAAACTTGAATTTTAATAAAATAAGTATGTTCCAAAATTTTGGTATTAATTTAAAATGTCTATACTTAATTTGCAGAAAATTGTGTAACTGTATATATTTTTAATAAAATAAAACATATAACCTTGCACATTCTTAATAGACATAATATTTTACCTTTAATATTATTAAACCTATATATAACTATCTTTATTCATTTCACAGGCTAGTTCATACAAACTAAGATGTATGCATTTGATCTTCAAAATTCTTTCAAATCAGTTTTAAATGTGTTTTAAGGATTTAAAGTGATGGTAAATTTAGACTAAGATGTATGCATTTGATCTTCAAAATTCTTTCAAATCAGTTTTAAATGTGTTTTAAGGATTTAAAGTGATGGTAAATTTAGACCGATTGTTCAATAAATTCTTAATCATCAAGTATGTCCAACCTAAATCGCTATGTTTATTTCTAAATTCTGTTATTCCTTTATATAATACATTTTTATTTTACGTACAGAGCGTTATCGCTCCTTGCTCCGCCCCCGGCATTACTTCCTGTTATTTACTTCATCCTGGCGAGAGAGCTAAATCACCCTCTCTGCGTCATTGTATTGGCATCTCAATCTTTGTGGTTCGCGCTGCGCATTCGTTTAATTATGTATGCAATAAATAAAGCTTGCGAAGAGCAAAATTACATGCTATAATACTGTCAAGCAGTGATCCAACATGTAGCACATGCGCATACGTAACAAAGGGCGTGTTGCTTAGAGAAGTGCCGCCGTCTGGCCTGGACTGTCATTGGTATAAAAAGAAAAAGTGACACAAATAAATCAATGGCGGCCGTTGTACGGGAGGAGAAAGGTATGTCAAATTTCAGCATTTTAATATTAAATATTTAAAAATAAAGAGCGATTAAGAGGTTTTCATGAATGGAAGTTACACTTTTTTGGATTTTAAATACGATTGCTAGTTTGAAGTTGGCATAGTTTACCATCTCTTTAAGTGTAAACAACAGAGGAACATTCAATATACCATAATATATATACTTCATAATAGCTTATGCTTCATGATCATGTTAGCTTCCTTGTTAACATTTTCTTTTTTAATTCACTCTCATGACCTCCACCCTTAACCAAAATTACAGTTAAAGGGCCGTTATAGGGCCAAATTATTGCGTGTGTTTGCACGCATCGCAAGTAGCGCATGCATTACAAGTTGAACGTTGAAGTAAACGTGTTCGCTTGAGCGCAGTTGACTTTAACGCTTGGCTGGTTAGCATGACTTAAGTACTCTGGTTAACTGTTATGCTCGAATAAAAAGAGTCACAAAACACATAAAAAATACAGTACAGTTACACCCATAATAACACTATCTAATAAAAATTATCGCAACATAGAGATACATACATACACACATGTATGTATATATATATATATATATATATATAAATTACACCGGTATACACCAGTATATATATATATATATATATATATATATATATATATATATATATATGTGTGTGTGTGTGTGTGTTTATATGTGTGTACATTTATTTGTGTTTTACTGTATATTTACTGTACATATTTCACATTCCAATGTTTTTTTACTTACAGAGATAATGTTATTTTTATTCTGAAATACATATTTTTATATATATATATATATATATATATATATATATATATATACAATAATGTGAAGGGGACGCAATTGCATATATGGAAATATTTTGAGCTGAATAATAGTATAAATCACTATTAATGTGTAGGCAAAATAGCCTCAATTAAGTTTAACGATTTAGTGGTGCAGACCCTTGAAAAAATGTAGCATGAGTAGACCAGAGAGGCGGCCTCAGGAATGTAATCCTGAATAAAAGACAGGGAAATTCAGCACTCTTTTATTAAAAAACAGCTCGTCTCACATAATTAAGTGAGGTGACAAAATTTGGACGGGTAATGACGTTCCCCCCTCCACTCCAAGAAAGGCACACACAGACTTAGTTTGTAAATTTATAAGTTTTTATATCAGTGATTTATAATAGAATACATAAACCTAATAAAAATTAATAAAACAGAACTGAAAATAAGCAAATCAAAATAAACCTGACTGGTCAGGGGTACATGCTAAGTGATAGGTGGAGCGTCAACAATACAATATAAAGTGGACCATATTCAAGGACTAAACCCAGATAAACCCTGTCATGAGCTCCGCTCGTAAGCGTAAAGATAGGAGCTAAATCTTCAATAGAAACATGTCAGGGTTTCAGCAAGGCCGAAATGTTAAATAATGGTATCACACTTCAAGCCTGGAAAGAGGATGTATAGGTGTTCAAGCTTTGTTTAATATACAGCGTTTCAAGCTTATACCTCATAAGTCCACTACAGTCTGACTACACCCAGCTGCACACAGCACCCCTGTAGGGGGGATTAACACTGGGCAGGTTTACCAAGGGGATCTAAGCAGACTGTAAAGTAGATCAAATGGATATGTACAGCGTGTTATGCAGACATAGAATATAACACATTGATAGCCACTCTTGATAAGGGAAATATGTATGGCACTGCTAGGGTCCTGCCGTAGGCTGTAAAGCAAGCGTATAGAGAGTCATGCAGGTTGAGGGCTAAAGCAGATGCTGTTATTAGAGTGAGTTCATCAAGCAGTCAAATAGGTTAGTGCAAATCAGAACCTTGCAAGTCCCATACAATCACTGTAAAAGCTCCCAAATATCAGAGGTACTCAGCATGTATAACACTTCAGATAAAGGTAATGCAACTGCCGTTATTTTTGTAGAATACCATCGGCAACTTCAACCGAGATTAACAGTTATTGTTTGGCAAGGAGGTCTTATGTCCGCATACTCTTTATCCAAGACAAAAGCTGGCAGAATAAGTATCACCGTTTCTTGACAACAGTTCTTATACGACCTGTTTGTGTGTAATCCTCAATTCCTTCAACACCAGGTAGATTCAGTATAGGCCAACGCTATACATAGAGACAGCGCGGCGTCTTTCCACGAGAATTCAGTTGACAGCAGCACATGCAAGTATCATGTGACCGGCCAGGACAGCCAATGCCTACGCGCGTTTCACCCGCTCGTCTTTCACTTCAGACCGGGCTTCGTCAGGGCGGTATTCTGGTTACGTCAATGCGTCCTCCTTTATAGTAATCTCAAGTTCGCCTCTGCTGGTGGGTGAAAATATTGCATATCATACCCAAGCAGCTCTGCCAGTGAGGATTTTCAGGCCACTTGGGAAATATTAGAAAAAATAGTTATAGATCAATTATCTAGACACAATTTAACTGAAATATCAACAATATTACTTAAACCAAAAATAACCAGATACAATGTGTACTCAGCCTATTAAGATCTGTATATCATACTTTATACACCTACCTATGTATCTGATTCACATTCACCAGGTTTTTAAACAAATAAGAAAATTATAAAATACTTATACCAAAAACATATATAGTCTCCAATGTTTTTCATTTACAACTGGCCTATCATAATATTACAGGAAACAAGCCATATCAAGTTTGTCATTAAGTCCCTGAGGAATCTGGGTCTCAAGAATTGAGATCCACCTACATTCCTTACGGAGGAGGACCTTGTCGTTGTCCCCTCCTCTTCCATTCATGATGCCCCTATCAATGCCTATAAACCTTAGAGAATCAGGATCACAATTATGGACATGTTCAAAGTGTTTTGCTACATTGCTTTTTGGGTTTTTGTTTTTGATATCGTCCCGGTGTTCAGTAATTCTATCCTTTATAGCTCTTCTTGTTTTCCCTACATAAAAGAGGGGACAGCTACAGGCAAGAAGATATATCACACCTTCAGTGTTACAATTTACAAAATATTTAAGTTTGTAAATTTTACCTGTGTTAGTGCTGACACTAACACAGGTAAAATTTACAAACTTAAATATTTTGTTAATTGTAACACTGAAGGTGTGATATACCTTCTTGCCTGTAGCTGTCCCCTCTTATGTAAGGAAAACAAGAAGAGCTATAAAGGATAGAATTACTGAACACCGGGACGATATCAAAAACAAAAACCCAAAAAGCAATGTAGCAAAACACTTTGAACATGTCCATAATTGTGATCCTGATTCTCTAAGGTTTATAGGCATTGATAGGGGCATCATGAATGGAAGAGGAGGGGACAACGACAAGGTCCTCCTCCGTAAGGAATGTAGGTGGATCTCAATTCTTGAGACCCAGATTCCTCAGGGACTTAATGACAAACTTGATATGGCTTGTTTCCTGTAATATTATGATAGGCCAGTTGTAAATGAAAAACATTGGAGACTATATATGTTTTTGGTATAAGTATTTTATAATTTTCTTATTTGTTTAAAAACCTGGTGAATGTGAATCAGATACATAGGTAGGTGTATAAAGTATGATATACAGATCTTAATAGGCTGAGTACACATTGTATCTGGTTATTTTGGTTTAAGTAATATTGTTGATATTTCAGTTAAATTGTGTCTAGATAATTGATCTATAACTATTTTTTCTAATATTTCCCAAGTGGCCTGAAAATCCTCACTGGCAGAGCTGCTTGGGTATGATATGCAATATTTTCACCCACCAGCAGAGGCGAACTTGAGATTACTATAAAGGAGGATGCATTGACGTAACCAGAATACCGCCCTGACGAAGCCCGGTCTGAAGTGAAAGACGAGCGGGTGAAACGCGCGTAGGCATTGGCTGTCCTGGCCGGTCACATGATACGTGCATGTGCTGCTGTCAACTGAATTCTCGTGGAAAGACGCCGCGCTGTCTCTATGTATAGCGTTGGCCTATACTGAATCTACCTGGTGTTGAAGGAATTGAGGATTACAAACAAACAGGTCGTATAAGAACTGTTGTCAAGAAACGGTGATACTTATTCTGCCAGCTTTTGTCTTGGATAAAGAGTATGCGGACATAAGACCTCCTTGCCAAACAATAACTGTTAATCTCGGTTGAAGTTGCCGATGGTATTCTACAAAAATAACGGCAGTTGCATTACCTTTATCTGAAGTGTTATACATGCTGAGTACCTCTGATATTTGGGAGCTTTTACAGTGATTGTATGGGACTTGCAAGGTTCTGATTTGCACTAACCTATTTGACTGCTTGATGAACTCACTCTAATAACAGCAGCTGCTTTAACCCTCAACCTGCATGACTCTCTATACGCTTGCTTTACAGCCTACGGCAGGACCCTAGCAGTGCCATACATATTTCCCTTATCAAGAGTGGCTATCAATGTGTTATATTCTATGTCTGCATAACACGCTGTACATATCCATTTGATCTACTTTACAGTCTGCTTAGATCCCCTTGGTAAACCTGCCCAGTGTTAATCCCCCCTACAGGGGTGCTGTGTGCAGCTGGGTGTAGTCAGACTGTAGTGGACTTATGAGGTATAAGCTTGAAACGCTGTATATTAAACAAAGCTTGAACACCTATACATCCTCTTTCCAGGCTTGAAGTGTGATACCATTATTTAACATTTCGGCCTTGCTGAAACCCTGACATGTTTCTATTGAAGATTTAGCTCCTATCTTTACGCTTACGAGCGGAGCTCATGACAGGGTTTATCTGGGTTTAGACCTTGAATATGGTCCACTTTATATTGTATTGTTGATGCTCCACCTATCACTTAGCATGTACCCCTGACCGGTCAGGTTTATTTTGATTTGCTTATTTTCAGTTCTGTTTTATTAATTTTTATTAGGTTTATGTATTCTATTATAAATCACTGATATAAAAACTTATAAATTTACAAACTAAGTCTGTGTGTGTGTATATATATATTCCTATAAATATAGATATGTATTTTACATGAATAGTAGTAGATATATATATATATATATATATATATATATATAAATATATATATTAAATAATAAAAAAAGTACATTATTTTCTATGTAAAGAACATAGAAATGTTAAATATTGCGTTCTCGATTTATATCTTAACGCTGTCGGGATAGCACACATGAAAACTTACGCCTAGATTACGAGTTTTGTCGGTAAAAACTTGCGGGGTTAACGCTCCTTTTTTTTTCCAGCGCTCCCTTAAGCCAACGCTAGTATTACAAGTTTTCTGAATGGCTGCGTTAGCCTCAGAAAAGTGAGTGTTGAGCCAAATTTAGCTCCACTTCAACCCTCAATACCAGCGTTGCTTACGGTAGCGGTAAGCTGGAAAAACGTGCTTGTGCACGATTTCCCCATAGGATACAATGGGGCTGAGCTGGCTGAAAAAAAACCTAACACCTGCAAAAAAGCAGCGTTCAGCTCCTAACGCAGCCCCATTGTTTCCTATGGGGAAACACTTTCGAAGTCTACACCTAATATGAACCCCGAGTCTAAACACCCCTAATCTTACACTTATTAACCCCTAATCTTCCATCCCCGCTATTGCTGACACCTACATTATACTATTAACCACTAATCTGCCGCTCCGGACACCGCCGCCACCTACATTATCCCTATGAACCCCTAATCTGCTGCCCCCAACATCACCGACATCTATATTATATTTATTAACCCCTAATCTGCCCCCCCAAGATCGTCGCCACCTACCTACACTTATTAACCCCTAATCTGCCGACCGGACATCGCCGCCCCTAAACCGCCGCAATCCCGCCTCGCAAACACTATAATAAATTGTATTAACCCCTAATCTGCCCCCCCCAACGTCGCCGCAACCTACCTAGAATTATTAACCCCTAATCTGCCACCCCCAACGTCGGCGCTACTATAATAAAGTTATTAACCCCTAAACCTAAGTCTAACCCTGACCCTAACACCCCCCTAAGTTAAATATAATTTAAATAAAACGAAATAAATTTACTATAATTAAATAAATTATTCCTATTTAAAAATAAATACTTACCTATAAAATTAACCATAAGATAGCTACAATATAACTAATAGTTACATTGTAGCTATTTTACGATTTAAATTTATTTTACAGGCAACTTTGTATTTATTTTAACTAGGTACAATAGCTATTAAATAGTTAATAACTATTTAATAGCTACCTAGTTAAAATAATTACAAAATTACCTGTAAAATAAATCCTAACCTAAGTTACAAATACACCTAACACTACACTATCAATAAATTAATTAAATAAATTAACTACAATGATCTAAACTAAAATACAATTAAATTAACTAAACTATATTACAAAAACAAACAAACACTAAATTACAAAAAATAAAAAATATTACAAGAATTTTAATCTAATTACACCTAATCTAAGCCCCCTAATAAAATAAAAAAGCCCCCCAAAATAATAAAATTCCTTACCCTGTACTAAATTACAAAAGTAATCAGCTCTTTTACCAGCCCTTAAAAGGGCTTTTTACGGAGCATTGCCCCAAAGTAATCAGCTCTTTTACCTGTAAAATAAAATACAAGACCCCCCCAACATTACAACCCACCACCCACACACCCCTACTCTAAAACCCACCCGATCCCCCCTTAAAAAAAACTAACACTACCCCATTGAAGATCACCCTACCTGGAGCCGTGTTCACCCAGCCGGGCACCAATGGGCCAGAAGTGGACATCCGGAGCGGCAGAAGTCTTCATCCGATCGGGGCAGAAGAGGTCCTCCATCCAGCAGAGGTCTTCATCCAAGCGGCATCTTCTATCTTCATCCATCCGGCGCGGAGCGGGTCCATCTTCAAGACATCCGACACGGAGCATCCTCTTCTTCCCGACGACTAACGACGAATGAAGGTTTCTTTAAATGACGTCATCCAAGATGGCGTCCCTCGAATTCCGATTGGCTGATAGGATTCTATCAGCCAATCGGAATTAAGGTAGGAAAAATCAGATTGGCTGATGTAATCAGCCAATCGGATTGAAGATCAATCCGATTGGCTGATTGGATCAGCCAATAGAATTGACCTCGCATTCTAAGTCCTGTGACCTCTTCAAGTTCCATTTGTTGGGCTGAGGCTCTAAATTTTGTTTTTAATATGTCTCGCATCACAATAAATTTTGTATTTTTTTGCATACCCCCTTTGGATGCTCATTTATTTTTTATTCTGGAAAGTAAGAAGGTTATTGCAGCCTGGAGGTGGAAGTCGTTTGTTGCAGTGCATTTTGCGCCTTGGATAGTGGCGTAACAGCCGGGCTCCCTTCACACCGGAAGTAATACACAGCTGACTGAGCGCATACAGCGCACATCGCAGACACGCCGAAGTAACGCTGCCAGATGAATACGGCAACACAGGACCCCCAGAATAGGTAAGCGCCACTGTTGTTCTTTCTACATTTGAAATAACTCCAACCCTGTTGAATCTCTTTAATGACTACTTTTCCCAAGGGAAAAGCCCCTCTTTTTACTTTGTTGCTTCTACGATTACTTTAATACCCAAAAAGGGCAAGGACCCAAAGTCGATGGACTCTTATCGTCCAATTTCGTTACTAAATACGGATTACAAACTTTTGACAGCCATCTTAGCACACAGACTTAAAGGGATTCTTGACCCTCTAATTCATCTGGACTAAGTTGGCTTTATGACACACAGAAATCCATCTGCTAATATTCGTAAAATTATTTTACTATTGGATTCCTATTCGAATCTTAATTATCAGAATAAGTAAAACATTATACATGATCTTGCTATTCTTTCTATTGACGTACAAAAAGCATTTGACTCAATTACACGGGACCACCTATTTTTTACTATGAGTCAATTTGGGTTTACAGACAAATTTTTAAACTGTATTAGGTCTCTATACGGAAAAGTCTCTTCTACGATATTTGTAAATGGATCGCTTATGGATAATTTTCCTATGGCTAAGGGGACACGTCAGGGATGCCTGATCTCTCCACTACTTTTCAATTTAGCTATTGAACCCCTGGCCATAGCTCTTAGGAGGGAACTAAATGGGATACCTTTTGGAGGTAAACAACTTAAACTGCTGTTAAAAACAGACAATTTGCTCTTATTTCTTAACAATACGCAAACAGAAATTCCTTTGATCCTAGAATTAGTTCTAGAATTTGGTTCCTTTTCCGGATATAAAGTCAATACTTCTAAATCAGAAATTTTATGGATTAAGACAATGCATGATAGCACCCCATCCCCTTTTTAAAAATGTTTTAGATTATGTTACGTATCTCGGGATCAAAATTAGTACAAATCTTGCAAGTTGGTACAAAATAAATTATTCCCCCTTGTTTGCAAAAATTAAGCACTTACCCCTCTCATTAACTGCAAAAATGAATTTAATTGAAATGATTATATTTCCTAAGCTCCTATATCTAATGCATAATATTCCTATTCTCTTAACCAAAAAAGAAATTAATCTACTAAATGGTCTTTTTAGGAAATTTATTTGGGGGGGGGGCTGGCAGAAGATGTGTCAAATTAGTCCAACTTAGACTGTTTGGGGGATTAGCGCTTCCTGCGTTATCCATTTATAACAGCGTTTGTTTAGCTAAAGTGACAATGGACTGGCTTACAGGAGGTGATTACATTGCATTTTTAGAAGCAGAGCAAAAGTTAGTCTATCCTTTCTCTTTACCTGCTCTACTTCATTGTCCTAATAAATGTATTCCCAACAAAATTAAGAAAAAGCATACTATATATCATATTATTAAAGCTTGGCAACTAATTAGGTCTACCTTAAAAATCAACCCTACATTTCTGACCTTTTGCCTATCGCTGGTATCCCCTGATTCATTGACGGTCTTAATAATAAATTGTTCACTAGATGGGCTAATGAAGGGCTGATATATTTTTGTCAATTTAATGAAAATTAATCTCTTGGAGAATTGTATTTACTTTCATACCTTAAAAGAACGATATGGTCTTAGGAACGTAGACTTTTATTTACAAGTGCACCCTTGGTTTTTTTGAGATCACTAAAGATTTTAATATGGTTTGGTCACATTCAGGAATAAGAATGGGTCTCTTTTTAAAATGGGAAATCAATCTATTAACTATTGGTATAAGATGTTACTTACGAAAACAGGAAATCTTCATGTTCAAAACATATGTTTCAGATGGCAAGCTGACTTTCCGACAATAGACGAGGATCTGTTGAAACGTAGTATACTGAATGTCGAGAAAGCCATATAATCTGCAACATGGCGGGAATCCCACTTTAAACTAATTAATAAGGTATATATTTCGCTAGCTAAGATTAAATAACTGGTATCCTAATACGCAAAATAACTGTCCCCGATGTAGTTTGTATGGAGCTGACTTGGAGCTGTCCAAAAATACACAAAATTTGGCAACATATTCAATTTTGGCTAAGGAAACTGATAAGAACTAATTTTACACTTTTCAAAAAATATATATATTTTTTTTATTTTCGACAGGGGAAACAAGCAGGACAATGTTTCGTTTATTAATACAATTATCCTAGGGGGAAGGTACCTTTTTCTTATGAATTGGAAGAGCAAAAAGGAACCAACCATTAATAACCTAATGTTTTTAATGCAAACTTGAAATAATAATTGAATAACTTGACAGTTCTAATGAAACCGAATCTCGTAATAACAAATTTTGTAAAAAAACGTTTGGCCTTTTTTAAATTATATGAGAGTAACTCCCAAAGAAAACTCATGGCCCCTCATCAAAACTTAGGAATTCATTGTTAAGTATTTTACTTGCCTCATCTGTTACTATCCCTTTCCCCACCCTAACGTACCCGGATTCCCCCTAAAAATGCAGGTGTCAATTTAATAAGAAATAAAAGACAAGATGAAATATTTTTAAATAAAATGTATTAAAGGGATAGTAAACACCAAAAATGGTATGGCTTTAAAAGATAGATAAACCCTTTATTTACCATACCCCAGTTTTGTATAACCAACGCTGTTATAGAAATATACTTTTTACCTCTGTAGTTACCTTCTATCTAAGCTTCTGCTGACTGCCTCTTTATCTCAGATCTTTTAATACAAGTATTACAGATAGGAAGGAAGCGCCACATATAGGCCTTGCATTTCAGGCAATTAGTGCTGACTCTTAAATAACTTCATGTGCATGAGTGCAATTCTATCTATATGAATCACATGAACTAACACCCTCTAGCTGTGAAAAACTGAAATGCAGAGGCGGCCTTCAAGGGATTAGAAATTAGCATATGAGCCTACCTAGGTTTAGCTTTCAACTAAGAATAACAAGAGAACAAAGTAAATTAGAAAGTTGTTTAAAATTGCATGCCCTATATGAATCATAAAAGTTTAATTTGGACTTTACTATCCCTTTAACTAGCAATATATAATTGTTAAAAACAGTCAATAAAAATAAGATGGTGTCATCCAGAATGCATCTTTAGTCAGCTCATCATCAGAAATTAGGTACAAATCATCCAAACCGTCTATGACAGTAAAACATGGGGGCGCCTCATAGTGCAATATATTTCAATAGTACAATAATCAAGTGAACAGACACAAATAGTATTGCAGCTGTATGTAAAAGGTGTCTTGGAGGTGAAGAAATGTGGTGGAAGGTGCAAGCAATCGAGACTCTTGCAGTTAGACTCTGACTATCCAGCCTGTTTGAATAAAACCTGCTGGTGTTCTACTATTTATGTCAGTGCATTATTATTAAATTCGATAGTACAATAATCAAGTGAACATTGAGGCACCCTCTTGTTTTTCTGTAAAGAAAAGACACAGATATGACAGAGAATATAACTGTAAGCATGTTTTAGAGTTTTAAAAAAACTGACAAAATGTTTTCATTAAATAAGGAAATCATTGTGTTTGTTAATATTGGAACTGAGCATGTGTGAAATTATCAGCCTTTCCCCACATCAAAATAAAAAATAAATCTGCATGAACAGCAACAATTATCAAATATGCTATCAAATGGTAAAAGGCTTTGGAAAATATTTTATAAAAATATGGGAAAATTGATGTTAAAAGTTTTCCTGTTTGGTTGGACTTTTAATAAAAAAACAAAAACAAACAAAAAAAAAAAACTTTGAAAGCCATTGGCATAGTTGTTTTTCTGATTAATTGCAACATATTCAAATGTTATTAGACTTTGTAAACCGATAGACAAAGCAATTCAAACAAATTGTAATGTACCTCTTCAATTTCCTAAACTATATAAATATCAGTAATGCACTTTCCTATAGTTAGAAAACGCACATATTTTTAATGCTTTGCTTAAAAGTGAAATTGGATAAAACAAACAAAAAACAAACAAACATTTATTGTAAGCTATTTGCTATTTATTTCAGATCTTTTGAAAACAGAGAGACAAATTTTAATTAATTTACCAATTCTTCAAAAGATTATTGTAGAAAATTACTGAGAACTGATTGAAGAGTTCTCACCAGATTATTTCACTTTAGTAAATTTCCATTTATTCAATATATTTTTTAACCACACTGTAAATGTGTTGTCTTTCCCCAACACAACAGAATTTTCCCACCATAGCTTTCTCTATCCCTTTTCTGCTATACTTTATCTCAGATAAGTCTGTTGATGGTAATACAAAGTAAGTAAATTAGTGAATAAAAAGCAACAAAAAAAAAAAGAAAGAAAATTGACAATTTGCCTGCAGGCCGTTGGTTAGACAGTATTTAAATAGAAGATCCAATTACAACATAGTATGACATTATTTCTCTAGAAATGCAAATGGATCTTTCAGAGGTGATTGCATGTAGGGCTTGGTGCTGGGAATAATGTAGGGTTACATATTGTACATAGGCGCCTAAATAAGTAACACCAGTTCTAGTTTGATTTGCTTGCCATCTGAATTCCTCAAATTCAGCATGGATGTATTTTTGCTAATGTTTGAATTAGCTAAACACTCAATTTGAGTAAACATTAGAAAAACTGGATGATGCTTTTCTTAAATTTTGTTGCTTTGTTATGTTGCTGTTTTTTTCAGACTTACTAATTGATTCAGTATTGAAGATAATTATCTAATGTGCTGGAATATTTTTTAACTAAATCAATACCATCAATTCATGTGTTATGCAATTGCCAATTTTATTTCATATTGCATAGATTTCAAATTAAGATTACCCTCCCTAATATCTAAATACTTAATTACAATTTTAACTGAATCTTATGATAATTGTTTTGTATTTGTTTACAAGTGTAATTTTTTATATATTTTTTTCAATACATTAGAAAATTATTATTAACATAAATTGAGTATAAACACAAAGTAAAGACGAGCCAAAATTTGCTGTTAAAACGAGAATAAAATGAATTTTCACATAAATTATCGAATGATTTAAAAAAAAACATCCGAAAACTGGTGCAAAAGCACTTGATGATGTACAGTAATTATTCCAATGAGGGTTCCCAATATAATTAATTCAGACATTTTTTTTAATTTTTTTTTAATAATCTTTTATTGAGATTCTTGGAATACAAACAGCAATAGTATAATATAGCTATCAAAATATTATTTAGTAAGTCATTGAGCAAAGATATAGGTATATGAAAACATATATTGAGGTGGGTCCAACTATGGGCCCGAGCATATGATTATAATATAACTGCTAAAGTCCAACAGCGGGTAAGCACCGCTTAAGGCAAAATGCCAAAAAGTGAACCTTACATATATAGAAAACAGTCAAACTATATATTGGATGTGGCCCACTATGGGGCACATGCAGGTATATGAGTAAGGGGAGATTATAAAATACAAACTAAATATTGGATGTAGCCCACTATGGGGCCCATGTGAGTATATGGGGGGGGAGGTTATGAAATAATTAGATAGGAAATAATTATGGAGGCTACCAAATAATAACATCAACAATACAACCTTTACTCTTCTGAACCGCAACAGAAACGTGGAATAATAGATACATACAAAAAACATATTGTCTATACTACAGTTACACATATGAGAATGCCTAATCATAAGTACATAAAGATGTATATACTGTAAAGCTATCCAGATCCTCTCTGAAGACATATCCTTAGCGCAATAAGAGTTATATAAATAGCGTCACACTGGCAAACAGTCCAGACCATCATCCATTACCTCTATCTACCCCAACATCCCACCCTCCCCTGCCGGCTGGGGGGGAAAAGAAGATCCATGTTTTAATGTTTTAGGATACATGCAAGAGGGGACGATAAAACTCAATTTAATGCAATCTTAGATATAACTCCTGCTGGCTGTAGTAGAAAGGATAAATAGTACACTATATATGGACTGACTACACCTATTGTAACATTATGAAAGGTAAACGTTTGTGATATATATAACCAGAGATATGGCTTTCTAAATTACTCACTGATCTCATTCTGAGTCTCTACACCCTGAAGGGCTAATGAAAATAGTATTTACAATAGTGTAGGATAGGCTTAGCTGGGAACTCTAAGTTTGAGTCCCCTTTTAACGTTTAAAATAGTTGGGGGCATAAGATAGAAGCTTATAGTTGGTATATGGATATCTGTTTAAATAATGATGACTTACCAAGCATAATAAGTATTAGCAAACTGAGACTTAAAAATATAGTTTAAACCGATCTACAGTCACTAATAAAATTGTATAATACTGTCTCGGCCGCAGACAGCACGATTATAAAGTATAGTAGGTTCATGTAAATTAGCTACTACACTGTGGTTGTCTCAACTGGTGAATGCCATTTACTTAAAAGGCATTTCCATCCCTATACAGATTTTAATTAACTTTACTGATCCTGGTCTTGCTGTTGATCCCAGAGAGGGAGACAACTAGGCGGCAATGGTTGACTCTAGTAGGCTCCAGCCTACTTTAATTATGATATGACTAATAGATGTAGAGAGTAGCAATGGTGAAGTTCCAGGGTAAGTATATGAATATACCAGTAGTTAACCATCAAGATATAAATTATGACAATAAGTATATCTTAGGATATAAGGGATGTTAGCTATAGTGTAAGGGCTGCATTTACATCCTATAGTATTATCAGGGCCCCTCCTGTGAAAAACAATTGGTTAAATTGTGCAAATCCTCACAAACATAACTAGTAGTTACAAGAGACGTATAAAGTAAATTTGTGTGGCAGCCTATGACTATAGCCTATAGGAGTATATAACTTAGTTAAACTTTTGTGTGCAACAAACCAGAAAAGTAAAAAACAGAAAAGGAATGATCAAAAACGTTAATATTCAGTTCTCATGTATTAAGAATGCACTTCAGAGTCAGCAGTCCTTAAATTACAATGAGTTTGTTTAATCAGACAACAGAACTTAATAGATGATAGCGGTGCCCAATGTCAAAAGAAGGTATACATAGGAATGGAGCATCCACACTGGAAGCAGATATATATCATTAATGTCTGTGTCTAAATTTTATCCACAGAGGAGCTATGGCAGGAGCATATCCCATGCAAGTCTGGTCTCATACCCAGCTAAAGCGAAGAACGCTAATCTAGCCAACACCCAGACGCATGAAACTCACGTTCTGCTTGGCGATCTGGAGACCCAAAACACTCTGCTGTAGCTTCAACCCCAGCTGGGTCCCATCCGGCAGCAAAACGAGCGACTTCATGTCGCACATGCAATCAAGGAAGCTGAGGTGAGTTGCACTGTAACGGCAGTCGTAGGCTTCAAAAATGTTGTGGGCCTTCAGCCTCTTGGAATATGCAGGAGACCAGGTCTTATCTGGGAACAGATTAGAGTCACCGGGAGCCAAGTACGTATATCTGTCGGCTAGGATTCTAGTGCCCTCATGCTCCTCTAGTTTAAGGAGTTGCTCCGTTGTTACCTGCAGCTGCCTCTCACAAAACTCTTTTGCTGCCGGGAGTAATGCTATCTCCCCTCTCGACTCAGAGCCGTCCGAAGGTAAGTCAGTGTGAAGCTGCTCATATTGGTCTCCTCCCCTGACAAGTGTTGGCAACACTGCACCAGGACAGTCTGGATAATCACTATCCGCTCCGCTACATGCTGCGGTGAGGTCTTCAAAATAGCTGTCCATTTTATCCCCCAAGTGTTGAAGTAAGGACTGTAGCGTAGTGTAAGGTGCCTCTATGCTCAATATCTCGACAAGGCCGCAAAACTTCTTCCCTGTAACTCCCAGTCTTATAGTGATAGCAGGGATACACGACTCAGAGGAGAAGCAAATTAGTTTCAAAGCTGACTAGGGACTATTAGAAGGCCGTTGTAGTATTTGTTTACCAATTATTAAGTAGTAGTTGGCTTCCTTAATGTACTAATATTCAGAGCTCTGTGTATTAGCGACCATCCAAGTTGGTAGTTGGCTCCGCCCCCCTAATTCAGACATTTTTGTGGTACAAAATAAAAAAATAAAAATCAGTCAACACCATAATTTTTGTTGTTTTAAAAGATAGTTAATCACTTTATTACCCATCCCCCAAGTTTTATTTACCTCTGTAATTACCTTGTATCTAAGCATCTTCTGACAGCCCCCTGATCACATGACTTATTTATTATCTATTGACTTGCATTTTAGCCAATTAGTGCAGTGTCTGCTACAAGCCACGGGCATGATCACAATGTTATCTATATGGCTTACATGAACATGCTCTCCCTGTTGTGAAAAACAAATAAAATAAGCATGTGATAAGAGGTGGGCTTCAAGGGCTTAGAAATTATCATATGAGCCTTCCTAGGTTTAGCTAACTAACTAAGAATACCAAGAGTACAAAGCAAAATTGATGATAAAAGTAAATTGGAAAGTTGTTTAAAATGGCATGCTCTACTATTTGAAACATGAAAATTTTTCTTTTAACTTGACTGTCCCTTTAAGTCAATAGTTGTGCTACCAGCAAAAAGCTAATAATAAAAACAAATAAAATCAACCAGGAACAACGTGGAACTGACCCACATTGTGCTGACTTTTCAACAGCTACATAAAAATTTATTTTTACTACAATATTACAAGTGAAGCGCTAATTTAATGTGTGCCTATAAAGGGGCAAATTTGCCCCTTTACAGGCACACGTTAAATAAGCAGCCATTACAAGTGGCTGGTTCATGCTCCCGCAAGCTCACAGAAGCACTTTGCGCTAAGCGAAATTAACCAGAGGTAAGACCTGTTTAATACAAAAATGTCCCCTAATTGCACCGCAAATAAAGTGTACAGTTCCCTTCATAAAATAAAAAATAGTAGCATCTTTATATTTTAATAAAAAAAACTGCACAAAGCAGTTACAAGGGGCTAAAGTGAGGGGATGTGGGGTGTTAGAAAAAAACGGCACTGGAAAGTGCATTTACATTGTGGTCTATGGGGACTGTGTTTATACTGTTGATATATTTGTATATGCTTATATTCATATATATGTATGTGTTAATATGTGTATATATACATATAAACACATAAATATATAAATTGATATACTCCCTGCGCTGTACTTGGTTCTTTGCCATGTCTCACGGCCTATCCTGGCACGCTCTTGTGAGCGCAAAGCTTCCAGGCACATTTGTGTGCACTGGTATTACTGAGTGGAGTGCAAATATTGAAAATGCAAATTTGCGCTCCACTCGTAATCTAGCCCATAGTTTTTGACAGACTTCATTCCATTCAAGCCACTAAATAGCCAAATCCTGCTGATCTGATCTCCCAATATGATTAAACCTTATGTTACTTCCCCACCGCTGGATACAGTAACTACAACTACCTCAAACCGACACAATTATACCTTACTGCTTTGACTCAATCCACTATTCTGTCCACCTTTCCACTCTACCCTATTTCTTTACAACTTCATACCATTCTCTCTCTGCCTCTTTAACCCCTGCCCTAACTCATCTCTTTATCCATTTTATCATCACTTTTCATTTTTCTTGATAAATTCAAGCAAGTTTTAATCCCACCATTCTTAAAAAAGCATTTGTTTGACCCCCTATAACTATCCGCACTTCCTGTTGCCTCCAATTGTTTGGAATGATTAGTCTATAGTTGCCTAATTCAATTTCTCTCAACTAACACTTTACTTAAAATCTATTTTTTGCTCAAAAATCTCAACAGAAACTAAAAAATTATCTGCTTTGGGCAAAAGTAAATGGACAATACTTCTCACTAATTCTCTGTATCTATCTGCTGCTTTTAACACAGTTAACAAATACTACATTCTTTCAGCATCTGAGATACAGGCCTCTCTTGGTTTGAACACTATCTCTCAAATTTCTCATTTACAGTTTCCTTTAAAAGCATATCCCCTGATCAAGTGCCTCTCTCAGGAGTATCACAAGGCTCTGACTTGCACCCCTTGCTTTTTTCTATCTATACATCCTCCCTTGGAAAGCTTATATCCTTCTTTGAGTTCCGCTACACCTTATATGCTGTTGATAACGAAAATGTATCTTTAATTTCCTGATATCTCTACCTCTTTACTCAACCAGATTACCAACTGTTTCTCTTCCATTTTTTTCTTGTATGTCTTCACACTACCTCCAACTTGATCTGTCTAAAACTGAGCTGCTTCTCATTTTTCCTTCACATAGATATCCCACACCAGTCACATTTATTTTACAGCTGGAGACTCTATTCTCAAAAACTCACCCCAAGTCTGCTGTTTTAGTGGCACACTTGACTCTGAACTTACATTCACTTCACATATACAAGTGGATACCAAATCCTGCTGTATACACCTAAGCAACATTTTTAGAATTCACACTCTTCTTACTCAAGAAATTACAAACATACTAATTCATTCCCTCATTTTGTCACATATTAACTACTGCAACCTACTGCTAAATTGCATTCCCAAACACCTCCTCTCTGCCAATCTATAATGAATTCTTCAGCTAGACTCATCCACCTAAGTCACCAATCTACATCAGCTGCTCTGCAAGTCCCTACACTAACTCCCGTACACTTTAAAATATAATTAAAAATATTAACCTAACTTATAAAACACTCAACAGCCTCACTCCCAACTATATTTTCCAATTCATATCTTAATACTCTGCGTCCCACCCTTTTTAATCAACCTCTGAGGCCTATGTCTTTCCTCTCCTATTATTTCTACTTCCCTCTCTCTCATCAAAGACTTCTCACCTGCTGCTCCTTGAACTCTCTACTCCACTCCATCTGACTGTCTCCAACATTTTATAAATTTTAAGGTGCCCTTTAAAAACCTACCTATTGAAAGAGGCTTACCATATTTCCTGTAACCTTTTTCATCCTAATAAATCTTGAACTGCCTTGACTCGCTGCTACAAATACAGTCCTTGTAGCAAAGTACCCCAAACCTTATCAGCTTTATGTACTAAGCAGCATTTGGAGACCATGCAGGGGTGGCTCACACATGCAACCATGCTTCTAGCAATGTAAGAAGCAGCGGTCTTACACTCTCTGTCACCTCTGAGTTGGCAGAGAGAAATCTGATTGACAGGCCCTTCTCTCACATGATTGGTCACATGAGGGAAGGGGACAGCATTACACATTACGTATGTGCAATGGTAAATGCGGGCAATGGACGAAAGGGTCCACTGCCCATACGCAGTGAAGATAACTGGTCTGGCTCTCAAGTTGAGAACCTTGTCCACACGGAGTTTGGCCCTATTTCTCTGCATCCTCAGCCTGTAGAATGCAAGCATTTTGGAGCTCGATTCTCTGCCTCCTGTACTAGTTTTGTTAAGTGTGTTATTTATTTGTATCTTACCCCAAATCTGTGTCATTGTATACCCCTTTGTACCCAACACTATGTAATGTCAGTATTTATACAGGCAGCAGAAAAAAGAATACTAAGTGACACTCTGTAGCAGCCAGAAGCTACAGTTCACATAATATAATCTGCTTTTAGTGGAATATAGTTTGTAAGTCCTGCTGTTGTTGGTAACAGTATTTCTTACAGTTGTCTTCTGTAACCCATGTGCTAAAGCTAGCTGCATTAACAAAGAAGGGGTTGCCATTTAGACCTAGGCTTATAGTTGCAGTTTCTCTTTTATTGCTTGCCCCTCTGTTTCACCTGGCCCTCTATTTAAAAACATATATTAACCCCTTTATTATTGCATGCCACTTTTAATTCAACAGCTGTTGGCATTACAATGATCCCTCTAAAATTTTTACCCAAATGCTTCAATCTCATAGCATGTGGATGCCTCTGTATATATTTTTGTGTTTGAGTGTTTATGGATAAATCTGTGTGCATTGTTGTGTGTGTGCATGTGGGTGCCTTTACGGGTATGCATGTGGGTCCCTGGGAATGTCTTTCTATAAGTTCCTGTTTATGTGTGCACGTGGGGTCTGCTGTTACACATTTGTGTATGTATATGGGTTCGTGAGTATATTTATATGAATTTTTGTTGGTACCTATGGGTGTACACTGCTGTGGGTGGATGTATATGTGTGCACACATGAATGTGGATGTTTGTGGCTATTTGTCTATGTTTCTGGGTATCTGTATGTGTGAATGAGGAGCCTGGTTTTGTGTATGCTGGTTCCTATGTGGGTATGCTTGCGGGTGTCTAATTGTCCGTGTGTGCATGTGGACATCAATGCGTGCTTGTGTGTGTATATGTTGTGTTTTGCATGTGGATGCTTATCGATGTTTGTGCAGTTGACTTTGGAAATCTGCTCTGCTTCTTAGCAAAGAGATCAAACTACAAAAGGATTAAATACATAAGGATATTTGAGTTATTTCAGAAAGGTGGTAGACCTGAACTGTGAATTAGTTTCACTACAGAAATTGAATAGTTAAAGGTGGTAGACCTGAACTGTGAATTAGTTTCACTACAGAAATTGAATAGTTAAAGGTTTGAGTTAATTTACATTCTTTTGTATTCTGGTTTTTAGTATTGCAATTAGATAACAATTACATTGTTTGCATAGGTGAGCAATTAGGAGGGACCCCACCCTATCTTTCTGAGGGTATTTAAAGAGATCTGTTTAGCTCTGCTTCTTAGCAAAGAGATCAAACTACAAAAGGATTAAATACATAAGGATATTTGAGTTATTTCAGAAAGGTATATAACATTTCTCTTTTAAATTGTTGTTACTTGAATAGTTTGTACTTTCAGATAATATATTTTGTATTTCTATTAACTTTATATTTTGTTTTTTTATAGGTGGTAGACCTGAACTGTGAATTAGTTTCACTACAGAAATTGAATAGTTAAAGGTGGTAGACCTGAACTGTGAATTAGTTTCACTACAGAAATTTAATAGTTAAAGGTTTGAGTTAATTTACATTCTTTTGTATTCTGGTTTTTAGTATTGCAATTAGATAACAATTACATTGTTTGCATAGGTGAGCAATTAGGAGGGACCCCACCCTATCTTTCTGAGGGTATTTAAAGAGATCTGTTTAGCTCTGCTAAACATTTAGCTCTGCTTCTTAGCAAAGAGATCAAACTACAAAAGGATTAAATACATAAGGATATTTGAGTTATTTCAGGAGTTATTCAGGGTTATTCAGGCTTATTCAGTAGAAAATAATACTTATATTTTTCTTATTGTTAAAGTGTTGCATAGTTTAAAATGTCTCAGATACAGTGCAATGGGTGTTTTGCACTTTTTAATCGTTCTACTTTTTGGAGATTTAGGGGCTGTCCTGTTTGTAAGCAGTTTTCCCTGTTAAGGGAGGAAATAGCTAAACTTCAAGCTAAGGTAAGTAACATACCTGTTACCTCTACAAAGCTGCCTCTGAAAGAAGCCCCTCTACCCCAGAGATCAGCAAGGAGAGGCAGATGGATCACTGTAGGCTCTGGAAGAATTAGAACAGTAGACCAGAAGCATTGCCCACAACCTCTGCCATTGCAAAACTCCTATGCTGCTCTTGCCGAATACACTTGTGATGAGGAGATTGCTGTTTCTGAGCCCTCTGAAGCTGTAACAGGTAATTTAAATCTATTGGCACCTGATTCTCCAGGTAACATAACACAGGAAAGAACTGCAGATGTGTTTTTGAGAAAAAGACTGTTAGTGGGTGACTCTATTTTGAGGAATGTGTATTTAGGTGAAAGTAAAGGAGAAACAAGGGAGGTTAGATGTCTTCCAGGAGCTACTGCTCACAGGGATAGGAATCGTATTTTGAGAATTGTTAAGGCAGCAGGAAAGGGAAGTGAGTTGGATGTGATTGTTCATTTAGGAACAAATGATCTGGCTAGTAATCATGTTGCTGCTGTTCAGAAAGAGTTTTGTGACCTAGGTAATCATTTAGAGACTGTGGCATCAACTCTATCATTTTCTGCTATTTTACCTGTGTATGACCAGGAAGCAGGAAAGATGGAGCGGATAACAACATTTAATTCTTGGTTAGATAAGTGGTGCAGGGAACGAGGATTTGGTTTTATTGGCCATTATAGCTCTGTTTGGAAAGATACTAGGTTATTTAGGAGAGATGGCTTGCATTTGGATGCTAAAGGAACAGAGTATCTGGGAGAGGAGTTCAAATACTTTATTAGAAATCATTTAAACTAATAAAGGGGGGTAGCATTAATATATCCACCTGCCCCCCACAGCATGCCAAAACTGTTAGTCCAAGTAACAATTCTAGAAATTCTAGTAGAAAAATTCTTCGTGCCATGAGCACAAATGCTCGCAGCTTAGGAAATAAATTACCTGAACTCATTTCAATAATGACTAGGGACAACTTGGATTTAGTAGCTATAACAGAAACATGGTACAATGATTTGCATGACTGGGACATAGTCATACCTGGATACAGGTTATTTAAAAAGAACAGAGTAGGAAAGAAAGGTGGAGGAGTTGCTTTGTATGTAAATGAAAATATAAAGGTTACTGAAATTGTAGGAACAAATGATGAGGTGGAAAGTATTTGGGTGACTTTGGAAATTGGAGATAAAAATGTTTTTAGAATAGGGGTTGTATATAGGCCTCCATTGCAGGATGAAAAACTGGACAATCTGTTATTAGATGAAATAACCAAAATGACCATGAAGGGTAAGGTTATAGTACTGGGGGACTTTAATTTGCCAGATATAGACTGGAAGATTCCTTCTGCTAGATCGGCTAGAAGCAGGTATATTCTTGAATCTCTGCTAGGGGAATCACTTGAACAATTAGTCAAGGAACCAACTCGTAAGGAAGCTATATTAGATCTAATACTTACAAACAGTGATACAGTTTCAGATGTGTCTGTAGGTGAGAACTTAGGATCCAGTGATCATCAATCTGTTTGGTTTAGTATTCATGTTCAGGAACTGTACACCCAGACTAAAACAAAAGTTTTAGACTTTAGGACGGCAGATTTTTCATTAATGGGAGAATACCTAAAAAACTATTTAAAGGGGAAAAATCTTATTACAGGGGTTCAAGAACAGTGGGAATTTGTGAAAGGTGCCATTTTAGATGCAACCGCACACTGTATTAGACATGTCTGTAAAAGTAAAAGAAAGCGGAAACCAATTTGGTTTTCCAAAGAAGTAGCACATGCTGTAAAGACAAAAAAGATAGCTTATAAAAATTACAGACACACACAAGCAGATGATGATATGAAAATATGGAGACTCCAACAAAAAAAGACTAAGCAGTTAATTAGGAAGGTTAAAGCTGATGCAGAAGAGAAGATAGCACAGTCAGTAAAACATGGGGACAAAACATTCTTTAGATATATCAGTGAAAGAAGAAAAAATAAGGTAGGAATAGTAAAATTGAAATCAGTTGATGGTAGAATAATAGAAGGAGATAAGCAGATTGCAGACTGTCTCAATGATTACTTCTGTTCTGTTTTCACTAAAGATTGTGAAGATACAATGTCTACATTAAGGGATGCTATGCAAAATAGAAACAAGCTTAACAGTAATCTTTTTACAGAGGATGAGGTTTTGTTAGCATTATCAAAAATAAATGTTACAAAGGCAGTGGGTCCTGATAATATTCATCCAAGGGTTTTAAAAGAACTTCGTTCAGTGCTAACTGTCCCATTAACTGATCTGTTTAATCAGTCACTATTAACAGGAGCTGTCCCAGATGATTGGAGAATAGCAAATGTAATACCTCTTCATAAAAAGGGCAGTAGAGAAGAATCTGGCAACTACAGGCCAGTTAGTTTAACTTCAGTAGTAGGGAAATTAATGGAAAGCCTCTTAAAGGAAAGAATTATGACTTACATAAAGACAAACAATTTAGAGGACCAAAATCAGCATGGTTTTACTTCAGGGAGATCATGTCAGACTAATCTAATTGACTTCTTTGATTATGTAACAAAAGTATTAGACAAGGGAGGAGCAGTTGATGTAGCATATCTAGATTTCAGCAAAGCATTTGACACCGTCCCACACAATAAACTTATTCACAAACTATATCTCCTTGGTCTAGATTCAAAAATTGTGAACTGGGTGGAATGCTGGCTTAAGGACAGAAAACAAAGTGTCTTAGTAAATGGAGTTCATTCAGCAGAGGGGGCTGTTACTAGTGGTGTTCCTCAGGGGTCAGTTCTGGGGCCTGTTTTGTTTAACATATTTATCTGCGATATCAGCAAAGGGCTACAGGGGAAAGTATGTCTCTTTGCAGATGATACAAAAATTTGCAACAGAGTGGATGTTCCAGGGGGGGTAGACAAAATGAGAAGTGATATACAACAATTGGAGGATTGGACAAACGACTGGGATCTAAAGTTTAACACAGCAAAGTGTAAAATAATGCATTTAGGGAAGAAAAATCCAAATGTTAATTACAGACTCAATGACACTTTACTGACTGTTACAGACGAGGAAGAGGACTTGGGAATTATTATTTCAGATGATTTAAAACTTAGTAAACAATGTAGTAAGGCAGCGAGTAAGGCTAGCAGAATGCTTGGATGTATTGGTAGAGGTATTTGCAGCAGAAATAGTAAGGTTCTTATGCCACTTTATAGATCATTAGTTAGGCCTCATCTTGAGTATTGTGTGCAGTTCTGGAGGCCATATCTTCAGAAGGATATTAACAAACTTGAATCTGTGCAAAGGAGGGCTACCAAAATGGTACATGGTCTAAAAAATAAAACTTACCAGGATAGGCTCAATGACCTAAATATGTATAGCTTAGAGGAGAGAAGGGAAAGAGGTGATATGATAGCAACTTTCAAGTACATTAAAGGGTTTAGTAAAACTGAGGCTGTGGGTATTTTACATAAAATGGAAAATTCAAGAACAAGGGGTCATGAGCTCAAGCTAAAGGGTAGTAGATTCAGGAGTAATTTGAGGAAGCACTTCTTTACAGAAAGAGTGATTGATTTATGGAATAAACTTCCTCAAGAGGTAGTAGCAACAAACACTGTGGGGGACTTTAAAAATGCATGGGACAAGCATAGGGCTATCCTACGAACTAGATAAGTTTATACTGTTAGGTAAGGTGGGGCAGACTTGCTGGGCCTATGGCTCTTATCTGCCGTCAATATCTATGTTTCTATGTTTCTATGTTAAATATTGTATGATGGAAGATGCTAAATACAGTTTCAAAAGAAGATACTTGGTGAAGATCACTGTAAATAGCTCAAGTGAACTTGAGAAATGCTGCAGTGTATTTGAGGAGAGGGTTGTTACATTCTAGCAAGTAGTGTCCTCTGGAAAATGATTCTGTTTAACCCCTTTAGTGCTAATTGCATTTACAGCTCAATTCCAATTATTTTTCTTTGATGTAGTCATACAAATAATACTTATTGTTTAGATATTTTGTTTTTTTATGTAGTTTTTAAAAATTCAGACATTTCAGAGGGGATGACTTATTTTAACATTGAAAAATGTATGCATGCTCCTACCCCTATACAAAACACCAGACATAAAAAAAAATGTTCCACAAATCATCCTGTATAGAATTCCATAAATGTAATTTAATTTTACATTAACTTAGTTCTCTCGGTTATTTGGATACCTGCATTTTTTTTTTATATCAAGATTTTTTTATTGAGGTGTTTCAGCAACATGTAATCGACAAATACAATACCTATTTCGTAGAATTGTAGCATGTATTCACTCATGACATATCATTTATCTATACGAAATATATCTAACATCTCAGATACCACCTCACCCTCATTTACCATAAAGAGGGAGAGTCAGGGACATTTTATGTGAGTACAAAGTATTTAAATCATAAGTCACATTCACCTCTTTTACATTTAGTTTCCTATGTTGAGACAAAATAAACTTTATGCTAATTAAACAACCTTGAAAACCTATACTTCTTATAGAGTGATATTTTGTATGTAATAAAAGTGTATTCATTATCTAAGTCTTTACATAATAGAATAAGTCAGTACAGGTAATTCCCATTCAATACATGGGAACACCCTATAACAGTATTATAGGAGTAGCGGATAAACACCGCTTATGTGTTCACCTATTTAAGGGTGAACTCTATATAGAATTATTATTACCCCCCTTGAACTCACACTCACCTGTGGGGGGGGGGAGGTTAATACGAATATAGGCGGTACAGAATAATTACTGACATTTCTCATGAGTGACATTGGGTAGGAATATTTTATACATATCAACTGGTCTATTACACCCTATGGCCTTCAGTATAAGCGTATACTTGTGATCTCAGATATCATAAGCTCTAAAGCACCGCAGGGCTATTCAAGTCTAGCACAGTATCTATATATCCAAAATATGGTATACGTGTAATCAAGCGACTAACAATGAAACCAACAGGACACAGGGAGGCAGTTTGATATAGCTACCTGTAATGTAACTGTAGATGAAACGCCCCTTAAGTGAATGGGGGGCTCAGTTTGCTTTAACTTATACGTTACGGTCTCCCCCTGCAGTAGAATTAATACATATGATTCTCTTTTAAGCCACCTCGGCCGCTGGCGGCTTCTTAAGTAAATTGCTAAAGGCCCACCACAGGTGAGAGACCATGATACCGTTAGTGCCACACAGGGTCAAAAGGAATGCTAATGTATAGCTATGAAGACCTATAAGAATCTATATTTACATCTGAATATCACCAGTCTTATTATTAAAGACATTAATATATCCCACCAGAGTATAGAGCTTACATTCTAATAGCATAGACACTAATGCCTACCCTACATAACGAACATCCTCTATACGATAAACATCAAAATAAAACAATATAAAAAATATCAGGCTCAATGAACATGTTTAACATAAAAGGAAAAAGAGACAGAAAAAAACCTGCAATTTGTGCATGTGAGGCGTAAAGCTAGACAATACTGGAGAATAGAGTTTTAAATGGACAATATCTTTTATGAACCGTTATTGAGGGCTCTATAATGTGGGATACCATCTAGGTACCTCTGTGTTAAGTGTCTCCTATATGTGCCACATAGGCAAGCAGAAATATATAACAACAGGAACTCTGTGAAAAGATACCCAGTGCTTGCTTTAAATATGGCTATTTTAGGTGTTTAACTAACTAACATAGAAAGTGGGCAAGTGTTGATAATTCAGCCAAATCAGACAGGTCAGGGTGGCACTATTCATATGTGCTGATTTACACTCAACATAGATAAACTTCATACTATTAAGTCCATGCAAATTTTGATTATGTTATATGAATATGAATGCAAGGAATGGCATGGCACAATTCTAACTGCAGATGAGTGCACAGCTATATACACGGTCAAACTACAAACAGCATATAAACATTTCAAGCATGGCAGTTTTATGCTAGGAGTTGAGACATGAAAAAATAGCAAATTTCAAAGTTAAAGTATACACCTTTCTACAAACAATGTTAAACCCAGTTCATAAATGGTTAGCATGCTGGGTATTATATGTTGCAGGGAGTGGTCGCCATGACAGTTGCATGAAAAAAAAGGCAAAACATCCCAATATACACAGATAGAGATTAAAAGTACAGTCCGGTAGTGTCAATTGAAAAATAAAAGAAATAAGATATAGAAAGTCAACCATATGTGTTGAACGCAAGTCATACAAGAGTCTACTACTTAGCTGCGGCAAAGCCTAACACAAAGCAGTGAAATTTGGGGACTGGCGGTAAGGGCAGCCATTATAGATTTACCCCACTCCAGTTTTAAGTCCCACCAGTACAAGCTTCTTCAAAGGGAGCACTCTCTGAAGCTTCGCTGTGTCCCACCTTGATGCTCCTTTGCGGTCCATGTTGGGGAGAAATGTAACAAGGTTTCTAATGTGTACCGGTAGGGAATGCAGTTTAGGATGTGGTCTATCCTGCATAGGGTTCAGCAGATGCAGTGTCGAAGTGAAACCCCAAATCTGGAGGCTCTGTGCACATAGTGGAAGATTTAAGTTAATTGAGTGCTCTAATGAAATTCTCACTGGACAGCCTGAGAAGTGCACAAGAGATTCAGGGTAAGTATGCAGAGGAGAAAATGGTCCCGGATCTATCTCACATGCTCCCTGCGTGGGCGTGAATATGACATACAGCGGCCTTAGCTCCTTATCTGTCTCCAGTATGCATGTGATGTAGTTCGTTCTGGCAGCAGTTTCTATAGCCCCCAAGGCTAGTTCAGAGCCAAGGATCCATCTCCCTGCAGGGGGGCGCGACACCTCCGCTAATGGTAAGGCGTTATCAGGTTGCGGTATGTTGCTCTTTGAGCTAAAACTGTTGCCCGGCAAAGCCAGTAAAACTGTGCTCCTCTTCACTGCTATACTCGCCATTGAACTCGGAGGGTCTTCACACGAAGAGGACCCTGTGTGGCAACATAGTACTTTCTGCGTTGATGCTGTAGCTCTTACTTTAAGCTGGGGAGTCTCGCTGTGCTTGCTAGCATCTATTGTAGCGGCCATTTTAGGAGCTGAATTGACCTCTCTTCCACACTGACTTCTGATTGTATATAGCATGTCATGGAAGCAGTGGTCTAGCTTTTCCTCAAATTTGCAGAGTAAGGCTTGCATCTGTTCATAGAGATCTGCCATATTTAGGTGGATAGCCGTGTGCTTAGAATGAATTATGTCACAACTGCAGAGAAGGAATTCTTCCTACTTTGTGGTCATATCGGTCACTATAGATCCAAATCGTTATCATAGACGAAGATTAAGTCCTCCCAAAGTAATTTTAGGAAGACTCTTTCCTTCTTACACAGGTACTGGCTAGGAGTTTCAATAGACAACACCAGTTACACTTTATATTAGGTTAAATGTTTGTTGATATTGATACCTGCATTTTTATGTGCTCAGAGAAACAAGAATCTGTTAGCCTGACATCACAACACAACAAAATGAGGCTAGTGTCTTTCTTTTATTCTGTAACGCCACTTGGTGATAGTACAGCTCACGCTCTCCGAATTACTGCACAGTTGATAGATAGTAGTAGGTGTCTAATATTAGGCCCAGAATTGGCTTTCCCTCTATCTATTCATCTCGTTCAGACATGTGGTTATTTTTTGATGAAAGGTGGGGTCCACAAGTGGCCTATTGTTAGTCATTGGAGTAATATGTATTATCATCCTATATATTACACTAGCCATAATTCTATCTAATATATATATATACACACACACATACACACACTGTATGTATATATATATAATTGATATATTAGTGCTTGCAATGATACATAGTTGTTATGATGACTTTGACCTATGGCAAGCATATCATATGTATATTTTTTGGTGTGATATTTTATTGTTACTACCTATGACCTCAATAAAAATAACATTTTAAAAATGTTGCTGCGAAGGGATCTTGGCAGCTATAAGTATCTGAAACCACTTACTTTAATAGTGTGATACCGTCTTTTAAATCAGGGGTCTTATATACTTCTACAGTAAGAGATGATAATGGCCCCTTTAGAGTTTTCAGAGCCCACCAAATAGAACAAAAGCTGTAAGATAATTGTCATTTTCAATCAATTAGATTTTAGCTAATGTGGGTTGCTCATTTGAAAGAGAAGGGTTTTGTTTTCAAATGAGGTGTCTCATACTCCTCCATATATTGTATCAGGCAACATAAGGGCTACTCTATCCCCTGATTTTGTTCCTTAAGCACTTAAAATATAGACAATTGCAACCTTCATGGCAATCACTTGCCACCTAGTTTGACATGAGACTCCTTTCTTGAATAGTGCAATACCTTATTGCAATACACTCTTTTAAATCAGGGTTCTTTTCTGTTTCTATGGTGAGAGTTGATAAGAGCCCCATCAGTCTTCAGAACCCACCAAAAAGGAGAAAGTTGTATGGGAATTATCATTGACAATCACTTGGCAGCTGGACCAATGTGGGTTGCTCATTTGAAAGAGAAAAATTGTTGTTTTCTCATATCCATCAATGCATTTTATTAAATAACAGCAGGCATACGCCAGCCATTTATTTTCTAGTACCTGGTTTCTCAACAGCCGGGCCGTGGCCCAGTACCGGGCCGCGATAGCCCTGGTGGTGGGCCCCGACCTGTCATGCACCCACTGCACACTCTTACCCCACTGCACACCAGGGGCAGACTGAGACCAATCAAGGCCCCAGGAACACTGTCTCACACTGACCAAAATGTATTACATTTTATGCAAATGAACATGGTAGCCTCCCTGACCTGCCCCCAACAGGCCCCTCAACCTCCAGAGCCAAGACCCCCAACATTAAGGTCCAGAGAAAGGGCACCCAACCTCCAGGGCCAGACCCCACACTCTATGGCCCTCACAGCGACAGACCCCCGCCAGGGCCCCCACTAAACCCACACTTATTTGCTTAGTTACTGATAGGGCAACTGAAAACTCCAGCTTAAGGAATGCACAAGGATCCGTGGAGATGCCATTTGTGGGCCCCCCTACTTGCTGGTAGCTCAGCCCAAGTCCTATTTGCCTGGCAGATCAGCCCGCCCCTGCTGCTTACATATATATATATATATATATATATATATCTACCGGGCCTTGGACATGTCTAGCTAAAATTTACCGGGCCTTGAGCTCACTTTGGTTGAGAACCACTGTTCTAGTATATAAGTAATTACAACTCACATGGTAATCACTCTATACTTAGAGGGACATGAGGCCTCCTGAAATAGAGTAACCCCTCTTTCAGTGTGTGTGAGTGTGTGTATATGTATAAAACTCCTTATTGGAAAGAAAAGGTCCCCATCTTATGTTTATCCCATGGTTTTTAATTAAAGGCAAAAAACATAATGTATGCTTACCTGATAAATTCCTTTCTCCTGTAGTGTGATCAGTCCACGGGTCATCATTACTTCTGGGATATTGCTCCTCCCCAACAGGAAGTGCAAGAGGATTCACCCAGCAGAGCTGCCATATAGCTCCTCCCCTCTACGTCACCTCCAGTCATTCGACCAAGGACCAACGAGAAAGGAGAAGCCAAAGGGTGTAGTGGTGACTGGAGTATAATTTAAAAAATATTTACCTGCCGTAAAAAACAGGGCGGGCCGTGGACTGATCACACTACAGGAGAAAGGAATTTATCAGGTAAGCATAAATTATGTTTTCTCCTGTTAAGTGTGATCAGTCCACGGGTCATCATTACTTCTGGGATACCAATACCAAAGCAAAAGTACACGGATGATGGGAGGGACAGGCAGGCTCTTTATACAGAAGGAACCACTGCCTGAAGAACCTTTCTCCCAAAAATAGCCTCCGAAGAAGCAAAAGTGTCAAATTTGTAAAATTTGGAAAAAGTATGAAGCGAAGACCAAGTTGCAGCCTTGCAAATCTGTTCAACAGAGGCCTCATTCTTAAAGGCCCAAGTGGAAGCCACAGCTCTAGTGGAATGAGCTGTAATTCTTTCAGGAGGCTGCTGTCCAGCAGTCTCATAAGCTAAACGTATTATGCTACGAAGCCAAAAAGAGAGAGAGGTAGCAGAAGTTTTTTGACCTCTCCTCTGACCAGAGTAAACGACAAACAGGGAAGACGTTTGTCGAAAATCTTTAGTTGCCTGTAAATAAAATTTTAGGGCACGAACTACATCCAGATTGTGCAGAAGTCGTTCCTTCCTTGAAGAAGGATTTGGACACAAGGATGGAACAACAATCTCTTGATTGATATTCCTGTTAGTGACTACCTTAGGTAAGAACCCAGGTTTAGTACGCAGAACTACCTTATCCAAGTGAAAAATCAAATAAGGAGAATCACAATGTAAGGCTGATAACTCAGAGACTCTTCGAGCCGAGGAAATAGCCATTAAAAATAGAACTTTCCAAGATAACAACTTTATATCAATGGAATGAAGGGGTTCAAACGGAACGCCCTGTAAAACGTTAAGAACAAGGTTTAAACTCCATGGCGGAGCAACAGTTTTAAACACAGGCTTAATCCTGGCCAAAGCCTGACAAAAAGCCTGAACGTCTGGAACTTCTGACAGACGTTTGTGCAACAGAATGGACAGAGCTGAGATCTGTCCCTTTAAGGAACTAGCGGATAAACCCTTTTCTAAACCTTCTTGTAGAAAAGACAATATCCTAGGAATCCTAACCTTACTCCAAGAGTAACCTTTGGATTCGCACCAATATAGGTATTTACGCCATATTTTATGGTAAATCTTTCTGGTAACAGGCTTCCTAGCCTGTATTAAGGTATCAATAACTGACTCAGAAAAACCACGTTTTGATAAAATCAAGCGTTCAATTTCCAAGCAGTCAGCTTCAGAGAAGTTAGATTTTGATGTTTGAAAGGACCCTGTATTAGAAGGTCCTGTTTCAGAGGTAGAGACCAAGGTGGACAGGATGACATGTCCACCAGATCTGCATACCAAGTCCTGCGTGGCCATGCAGGCGCTATTAGAATCACTGATGCTCTCTCCTGTTTGATTCTGGCAATCAATCGAGGAAGCATCGGGAAGGGTGGAAACACATAAGCCATCCTGAAGGTCCAAGGTGCTGTCAAGGCATCTATCAGGACCGCTCCCGGATCCCTGGATCTGGACCCGTAACGAGGAAGCTTGGCGTTCTGTCGAGACGCCATGAGATCTATCTCTGGTTTGCCCCAATGACAAAGTATTTGGGCAAAGACCTCCGGATGAAGTTCCCACTCCCCCGGATGAAAAGTCTGACGACTTAAAAAATCCGCCTCCCAGTTCTCCACTCCCGGGATGTGGATTGCTGACAGGTGGCAAGAGTGAGACTCTGCCCAGCGAATTATCTTTGATACTTCCATCATTGCTAGGGAGCTTCTTGTCCCTCCCTGATGGTTGATGTAGGCTACAGTCGTGATGTTGTCCGACTGAAACCTGATGAACCCCCGAGTTGTCAACTGGGGCCAAGCCAGAAGGGCATTGAGAACTGCTCTCAATTCCAGAATGTTTATTGGTAGGAGACTCTCCTCCTGATTCCATTGTCCCTGAGCCTTCAGAGAATTCCAGACGGCGCCCCAACCTAGTAGGCTGGCGTCTGTTGTTACAATTGTCCAGTCTGGCCTGCTGAATGGCATCCCCCTGGACAGATGTGGCTGAGAAAGCCACCATAGAAGAGAATTTCTGGTCTCTTGATCCAGATTCAGAGAAGGGGACAAGTCTGAGTAATCCCCATTCCACTGACTTAGCATGCACAATTGCAGCGGTCTGAGGTGTAGGCGTGCAAAGGGTACTATGTCCATTGCCGCTACCATTAAGCCGATTACCTCCATGCATTGAGCCACTGACGGGTGTTGAATGGAATGAAGGACACGGCATGCACTTTGAAGTTTTGTTAACCTGCCTTCTGTCAGGTAAATTTTCATTTCTACAGAATCTATAAGAGTCCCCAGGAAGGGAACTCTTGTGAGTGGAAAGAGAGAACTCTTCTTTTCGTTCACCTTCCATCCATGCGACCTTAGAAATGCCAGTACTAACTCTGTATGAGACTTGGCAGTTTGAAAGCTTGAAGCTTGTATCAGAATGTCGTCTAGGTACGGAGCTACCGAAATTCCTCGTGGTCTTAGTACCGCCAGAAGAGCACCCAGAACCTTTGTGAAGATTCTTGGAGCCGTAGCCAATCCGAATGGAAGAGCTACAAACTGGTAATGCCTGTCTAGAAAGGCAAACCTTAGATACCGGTAATAATCTTTGTGGATCGGTATGTGAAGGTAAGCATCTTTTAAATCCACTGTGGTCATGTACTGACCCTTTTGGATCATGGGTAAAATTGTCCGAATAGTCTCCATTTTGAACGATGGAACTCTTAGGAATTTGTTTAGGATCTTTAAATCCAGGATTGGCCTGAAAGTTCCCTCTTTTTTGGGAACCACAAACAGATTTGAGTAAAACCCTTGTCCCTGTTCCGACCGTGGAACTGGATGGATTACTCCCATTAATAAAAGCTCTTTTACGCAGCGTAGAAACGCCTCTTTCTTTATTTGGTTTGTTGACAACCTTGACAGATGAAATCTCTCTCTTGGGGGAGAGTATTTGAAGTCCAGAAGGTATCCCTGAGAAATTATCTCTAGCGCCCAGGGATCCTGGACATCTCTTGCCCAAGCCTGGGCGAAGAGAGAAAGTCTGCCCCCCACTAGATCCGTTCCCGGATCGGGGGCCCTCAATTCATACTGTTTTAGGGGCAGCAGCAGGTTTCCTGGCCTGCTTGCCCTTGTTCCAGGACTGGTTAGGTCTCCAGCCTTGTCTGTAGCGAGCAACAGATCCTTCTTGTTTTGGAGCAGAGGAAGTTGATGCTGCTCCTGCTTTGAAATTCCGAAAGGAACGAAAATTAGATTGTCTAGCCTTAGGTTTGGCTCTGTCTTGAGGCAGGGCATGGCCTTTACCTCCTGTAATGTCAGCGATAATTTCTTTCAATCCGGGCCCGAATAAGGTCTGCCCTTTGAAAGGTATATTAAGTAATTTAGACTTAGAAGTAACGTCAGCTGACCAGGATTTTAGCCACAGTGCTCTGCGCGCCTGAATGGTGAATCCGGAATTCTTAGCCGTAAGCTTAGTTAAATGTACTACGGCATCTGAAATAAATGAGTTAGCTAACTTAAGAGCTTTAAGCTTGTGTGTAATCTCATCTAATGGAGCTGATTCAAGTGTCTCTTCCAGAGACTCAAACCAAAATGCTGCTGCAGCCGTGACAGGCGCAATGCATGCAAGGGGTTGCAATATAAAACCTTGTTGAACAAACATTTTCTTAAGGTAACCCTCTAACTTTTTATCCATTGGATCTGAAAAGGCACAGCTATCCTCCACCGGGATAGTGGTACGCTTAGTTAAAGTAGAAACTGCTCCCTCCACCTTAGGGACCGTTTGCCATAAGTCCCGTGTGGTGGTGTCTATTGGAAACATCTTTCTAAATATCGGAGGGGGTGAGAACGGCACACCGGGTCTATCCCACTCCTTAGTAACAATTTCAGTAAGTCTCTTAGGTATAGGAAAAACGTCAGTACTCGACGGTACCGCAAAATATTTATCCAACCTACACATTTTCTCTGGTATTGCAACTGTGTTACAATCATTCAGAGCCGCTAACACCTCCCCTAGTAATACACGGAGGTTTTCCAGCTTAAATTTAAAATTTGAAATATCTGAATCCAATCTGTTTGGATCAGAACCGTCAGCCGCAGAATGAAGCTCTCCGTCCTCATGTTCTGCAAGTTGTGACGCAGTATCTGACATGGCCCTAACATTATCAGTGCACTCTGTTCTCATCCCAGAGTGATCACGCTTACCTCTTAGTTCTGGTAATTTAGCCAAAACTTCAGTCATAACAGTAGCCATATCCTGTAATGTGATTTGTAATGGCCGCCCAGATGTACTCGGCGCCACAATATCACGCACCTCCCGAGCGGGAGATGCAGGTACTGACACATGAGGCGAGTTAGTCGGCATAACTCTCCCCTCGTTGTTTGGTGAAATGTGTTCAATTTGTACAGATTGACTCTTATTTAAAGTAGCATCAATGCAGTTAGTACATAAATTTCTATTGGGCTCCACTTTGGCATTAGCACATATAGCACAGATGTCTTCCTCTGAATCAGACATGTTTAACACACTAGCAAATAAACTAGCAACTTGGAAATACTTTTCAAGTAATTTATTATAATAAGAAAACGTACTGTGCCTATAAGAAGCACAGAAAGATTTATGACAGTTGAAAGTTAATAAACTGAAAGGTTATAGCATCAAATCTTTGTAAAAAACACAATTTTAGCAAAGGCTTGTTCCCATTAGCAAAGGATAACTAACCCTGATAGCAGAAAAAAAAGTTACAGAAATAAACGTTTTTTATCACAGTCAACTACAATCTCACAGCTCTGCTGTGAGTGATTACCTCCCTCAAAACAAGTTTTGAAGACCCCTGAGTTCTGTAGAGATGAACCGGATCATGCAGGAAGTACAGTGAGCTTCTGACTGAATTTTTTGATGCGTAGCAAAAGCGCCAAAAACGGCCCCTCCCCCTCACACACAACAGTGAGAGAGATCAGTAAACTGTCATAAATTAAATAAACAACTGCCAAGTGGAAAAAAATAGTGCCCAAAATATTTTATTCACCCAGTACCTCAGAAATGAAACGATTTTACATGCCAGCAAAAAACGTTTAACATAAATTAAGTGTTATTAAAAAGCCTGTTGCTAGTCCCTGCAAATTAGGCTAAAGTCTTATGCACACAGTATAATTCCAGTGAAGTGCCATTCCCCAGAATACTGAAGTGTAAAATATACATACATGACAGCCTGATACCAGTTGCTGCTACTGCATTTAAGGCTGAGTTTACATTATATCGGTATGGCAGAATTTTCTCATCAATTCCATTGTCAGAAAATAATAAGCTGCTACATACCTCTTTGCAGATTAATCTGCCCGCTGTCCCCTGATCTGAAGTTTACCTCTCCTCAGATGGCCGAGAAACAGCAATATGATCTTAACTACGCCGGCTAAAATCATAGTAAAAACTCAGGTAGATTCTTCTTCAAATTCTACCAGAGAAGGAATAACACACTCCGGTGCTATTATAAAATAACAAACTTTTGATTGAAGGTATAAAACTAAGTATAATCACCATAGTCCTCTCACACATCCTATCTAGTCGTTGGGTGCAAGAGAATGACTGGAGGTGACGTAGAGGGGAGGAGCTATATGGCAGCTCTGCTGGGTGAATCCTCTTGCACTTCCTGTTGGGGAGGAGCAATATCCCAGAAGTAATGATGACCCGTGGACTGATCACACTTAACAGGAGAAAAGCAGGTTTCAGCTATCTCTTAAAGGGGGAAATTCAATCAACTTGATATGCATATTGCAAACACAACCACAATAATTACTGCATTATCTAGCCTAGTGGAGTTCAAGATTTAAATTTCCATTACAACAAAGCTGAAACCAGGACTTTACCTACACTTCTGTTTTTAGTTAATATTCAAGGCCAGAACATTTATATACAAGTCACGAGCACAAACTACAATGGTAAGTGAATTACAAGACGTTTGAAAGTTTCTAATTGTAAGTGTAGGTTATTTCAATTTAATCTGTGTGTATGGGTGAAGAACAACTTTCCAATTTGTTTCTATTATCGCATTTGCTTCATTCTCTTGGTATCCTTTGTTAATGGTGTAGCCAGAAACTACAGGGAGCTCTCTGAACATAATGGATGGGCCAATGACAAGGGGCATACCAATGAGCAGCTAGATACAGTAGTGCATTACTGCTTCTGAGCCTAAGTATGATGTTCAACAAAAGATACCAAAATAAACAAGCAGTTAGATTATAGAAGTAAATTGGAAAGTTGTTTAAAATTTCCATGCTCTATCTGAATCATGGGTTAAATGTCCCTTTAATATGTAAGTGTTGAAAAGTGCCTTTGGGTGTACGTAAGGGTGAATGAGCTCTTAGTAGTTTCAGCTGCAAAGATGCAGTAAGTACCCTAAAGGGGGCGGGGAAGTGAGTAAAAACACATTTTTTTTTTTAATTAAAAAAAAAGCTTTATTTGGATTAACCATCATACAGGGCTAGATTATGAGTGGTGCACTAACTGTTTTGCACAAGCAATAAGCGTTTTTTCACGGTTCTTAACAGAAGTCAGACATTTTGTGCTTTTGTTTAAAATTGAAGTTGTCCCACACCTCGATAGTCCAAAGAGCAAATTGTGTAACCTGCAAATCAAACTGATGGTTGGTGTCCTTTGTATTGTCCTTTCAGGATGCCTTAGTGAAGGGAGTTTTTATGATGTCTTTTGTGTGGGATTCTGGCGCTGGCCATTTATTTATAGTGTGTGATTTTGGTTGCAGGATGCCTTTTTTGATAAAAAGGTAGACGTAAAATGGTGGAGGGGTTAATATCAGTGTCCGTATATCACTGGAAAATATATTAAACTTTTGGGCCATTTCCTTTTAGTGCAAGGAGGCTAAAAGTCATGTGAAATTGCTCAAGATATTACTTCTGCTCTAGTACAATACACATTAAAGGGATAGAAAAAGTAAAAAATGAAATGTGCATGGGATATGCGCTTATACCACAGAAAAACAGTAATAACTTTTATCAGAAGCATTTTTGCTAATGGAAGAATATTGCAAAAGTGCTTCTACTTCAAATTGAAATGCACCTATGCACATTCATTTCTATCCCTTTAAATATTTCTCAACTTTATGAAAGCAGCAAATCTATTTATGACCTTGAGGGATTTCATTGATGTTTTAACTATCTGCATTTTTTTTTTGGGGAGACATTTTTGGTGATGAAAAGTGGCAAGATTAGAATCTACCACGATAGGGAATATGAGAGTGAGAAGAGATTGATTTGAGGTTGCCCTTGATATCTTTTACACCAATCTTACTAAATTAAAAGGGACACGAACCCCAATTTTTTTCTTTCATGAATCATAGAGCATACAACTTTCCAACTTTCTTCTATTATCTAATTTGCACAGTCCTTTGTTGAAAAGCATACCGAGGTAGTCTCAGAGCTGGGAGCTAGCTGCTGATTGGTGGCTGCACATATATGCCTCTTGTCATTGGCTTACTAATGTGTTCAGCTAGCTCCTAGCAGAACATTCCTCCCCAATTAAGAAAATACCAAGAGAAGGCTCACCGGAAACACGGGGCATCAAGCTCCGTACGGAGCTTGATAAATTGACCACTTAGTTAAACCTAGGTAGGATCATATGTTAATTTCTAAGCCCTTGAAGGCCGCCTCTTATCTGAATACATTTGACGAGTACTCCCCTGATGCACCAGTGGTTCTCACTGAGCCTGCTGTATTAAACAGCAGGTGCAAAACTAGAATTTGTCAACTCAGTTCCCGTGTATGGGATCATTTTTAGTATCTATATATACATGCAAATTTCCATGCACTCACTGCCAGCTTCATGGAAGTCTTCATGGAATGTAACATGTGAAAGAAATTGGAATACAATTTGTTATTTTTAGACAAGAAATGTAAGTGCCCTCACATTTGATAACACATTATATATATATATATATATATATATATATATAAATATATATATATACACACATTTTCAAAATAAGAAAAGCACTCACTGGACTGTGGACATCTGTGTTAAATCAAAAATTTATTGTGACGTTTCGGGACTAGCAGCGTCCCTTCCTCTGACAAATATCAAGTCAACAAACAAAACATTTATAAGCCTACAAACCACTCCCCCAGGTGGGCTATCAATCAAAATGAGCCGTGTGCAAACAAGCCTAAGCCTGTATCATTAGTGAATTACTGATCAAAACACTGTGAAATATGTATAATATTTAAATAATAAAAGTGTGTTTTTGTAATAACATAACTATTAAGATAAAAGTGAATCTAATGGCCCCCAAATACACCCAGATCATGTTCATGAACTTTATGCGTTACGATCGTCAGTGAACATATGTGACAACAAAATTACTGATTGGCTGCCCTCCAACACGCCTCTGATAAATCATTGGGTAATAGAGCACCTCTAAGAGTGACCCGTATGTCAACACTCCAGACTCACGTCCAAGTGACCTACCACATCAGATCATGTACTGCACCACTCCAAATACCTAGCTCAAGAGTTAGGTGTCTTACACCATCTTAGTATCCCTATGATGTCGATTTCTGACACACAGCCACATCGGCGATATTGTTAGTTTTAGAACCCGAGTGACACGCCCCCGGCCCTGATTGGGCGAGATATACTCTATACAACACAGCGAGAGCACGCCCCACATGTAGGCATAACCTGTCACTCCAAAAGCGATGTTATTACGTACATCGATCATATGTTATACAAACCCCCCACATGCCATCAAAACAGTACTATGTGCGCAGTGTGTAACTGCCAACTAACTGGATGCCTCATCCTAATGAATAACCTACCTGACCTCACCAATCACACCTAATGATATTGGAGGGTTGCCATAGCAACATCTATACATCAACCATATCAAAAACAATGTAGGAGCAACCACTTGGCAAAACTTAGACATGTCCATAATGTGAACATCACACCACTCATACTGCACCATGCCTCCACTATGTATGAATACTCAAGACAAATAAAGAAATAATACAATAATGAAATAATAAGGATTGTATATAAACCACCAACAGCACTAACTGGCTGTCACAACCGCCCCATCATGGGGAATTATGTCAGAAACGAACCAATAGGAATGGGAACTGGGGAGTGACTGTACAAACAAAAACTGCAAAAAATGCAAACACCACTAATAAACCTATAACTCTCCTAATATTGTGTTTACATACAGGCAGGGCCACAACATATATAAGCATGTAGTACTTATGGCCTGCAGGTGGAGCTAGAAAAAGTGGAGCAAGAAAAATAAAAATAAAAAATAATATAAAAATATAATAAAAATAATAACAGCATCATAAAAAGAACCACAAAACATAAACACCTCATGATACTAAGAACAAGGTTAACAATGTGCTATCATACATTTAAATGGCCGGGGTCAAAGATAAAAATAAAGATAAAAATAAAGAACATACTCGTGTATTCTATACCTCTGGAACAGCATCAGTCCAAAGGTATGTCACCTGAACCTAGGTAATCACTAATAGACCAAATCTTATCACCATCCTGGCACAATGTTGTACTCTCATCAGGTCCACATCAGTGCACCACATAGAAAACAGTAAACCACCCCATCTACTCCATACCTCCAAATATCATAGAACCATCTGGAGCTAGAGAAAGTGGAGCTAGAAGAAATAGTAATAATAACAGAATCATAAAAAGAACCACAAAACATAAACACCTCATGATACCAAGGACAAGGTTAACAATGTGCTATCATGCATTTAAATGGCCAGGGTCAAAAATAAAAATAAAGATAAAAATAAAGACCATACTCGTGTATTCTATACCTCTGGAACAGCATCAGTTCAAAGGTATGTCACCTGAACCTAGGTCATCACTAATAGACCCAATCTCATCACCATCCTGGCACAATGTTTGTGTACTCACATCAGGTCCACATAAGTGCACCACATAGCCACAAAGCAAACCACCCTATCTACTCCGTGACTCCAAATACCATAGAACCATCTGGATGAACAATCCGAGAGATAGCAACCATCATAGCGCTATGTATATATCATCAGACCTATATAACATGTAGGGGAGGTCATATAGCTAGAATAAACAAAGAAATCATGTAACTGAGGTCTTGGGGGCACATAGTTCACAATTATCCACAAAAAGTGTGTATATGTGCAATAAAGTGATACAAAAGTGTTGCATAAAAGACATAACATAGTTAAAAACAAATTAAAATTAAACACACCTCATATGTCTTCCATAAGGAAGAAATGTTATATTATTGTTAGGGCAATAGGTAAAACAGGGAACATGACATGTTGTCAAATATATCTAATATCAACATATAGACCCTTGGAAGATATAGCTTAAATGAACAATATAACTTAAAGGAAAATATATACCTAAAGGGAGACATGGAAGCATGGACTCTAAATTGTTGAAATCCCTATAATTAACAGATCAATAGACTCTCAAATATTGGATCAATGGACTCTCATGAACCATGGGGTGTCTTCTCTACTTTATAGAAAGTTCTGCCAGCCCGTCTGGATATTCAAGCCTCTTGGAGCCAGTGTGCAAAGTTCATGTATCCAACATGCTTCTTTCTTGAGGAGTATTTTGGCTCTATTGCCACCTCTTCTTAAGGCAGACACATGGTCGATGACCCTGAATCGTAAGTCACTCACAGTGTGCCCCGCTTCAAGAAAGTGACGAGCAACTGGATGTTCTGCCTTTCCTGTCTTTAAAGCCAATCTGATGCTAGAGCGATGATTCGCCATCCTAACTCTTGCGTCACAGTCGTCTTCCCTGTGTAAAATTTCAGGGACAGTTAAGCAAATACACAATGAACTGAGTTGTGCACGTGAGGAAGAATTTGATCTGGTATCTTTTCCGGCAATCAGGATGTTGAAATACCGTGCCCGTGTGCATGCTATTGCATGTGACGCAACTGATGCATTTGAAGCAGCCAAATTTCTTTTTCAGCCAGGATTGTGTTTCATTCTTCAAGGGGATGTCCATCTTTACCAACAAATCCCTCAAACTCCTACCTCTGCGGTAAGCCAATCTGGGTGCCACCCATTCAGTAATGTGGGGTCGCTTTGGAGTATTTTCCATTCATCCTTAATTGCTTTTGCAATGTGGTATTGATCTGGGCTGTATGTAGTGACAAACGTGAGCTGGGGGTTTCTCTTGATATTCTGAACGGTCTGCTCATCTTGGGATAAGAGGGCTAGTTCTTGTTGTTCACGAAGACTCCTCTTGTTGTAGCCACGTTAGATAAACCTCTGTGTCATTTCTGACAATTGCATCCACATTAAATTCTCATCAGTGTTGTTCCTTATCACACGTTGGTATTGTGCTTTTGGAATATTGCGAATTAGCGCTGGTTGATGGCAGCTTTTTACATGCAATATGGTGTTGCGGTCAGTTTTTTTTCTCGGAAAAGGGTGGTACCTAATCCATCTGAGGTCTTGAAAAATCCACTGTGTCAACACTGGCAGTATGTTGAAATTTAATTGTACTGTCCATCCCATTAAGGGTGTCAATCCAGTTCTGCAGAGTATGTTCTCCATCACGCCAGATCAAAAAATACATTGTCTATATAACGACAATAAAACATAATGGCTCTAGTTTCATAAACTTTCATTTGTGTGTATTCATACCCAGCCATAAAAAGATTCGCCAATGAGGGGGCCATATTTGACCCCATTGCAGTCCCTTCTATTTGTAGGTAGAAGTTATTCTCAAAACAGAAGAAATTGTTCTCCAGACACATGGTAAGAAGATCCACCATTATTTCCTCCGGAGGACCCACATAGGCAGTGCGTCTAATGTGGTTGACAACTGCTGCAATCCCCAACTTATGGGGAATCACTGTGTATAAACTACACACATCCATCGTCACCAATAGGTCAGTTGGTTGAATATCCCTCAACTGGGTAATAGATCGAATAAAAGCATTGGAATCTTGTGTGTATGATTTCATTCTTTTTACCATAAGTTGTAGAGGAAAATCCAAAAACTCAGCCAGTGGCTGAAGAAGCGATCCCCTTGCTGAGACGATAGGTCTTCCTGGGGGTTGTGTGGGATCCTTGTGAATTTTAGGTAGCGTATAGATAATTGGTGTTATGGGGAAATCCCTCTTGAGGAATTGATACTCCTGTTTGGTAATTACCTCAATATCACGCCATCTTTCAAGTTTTTGATCAATAGATCTCTTCAATTGGTGAGTTGGATCATTTTGTAAAATCCTGTAAGTCTTTGTATCTGTTATTTGTCTCAAAAGCTCAGATCTATAATGATGTAGGTCCATCACAACCACCGCACTCCCCTTGTCAGCTGGGCATATCACTATGGTCGTATCTTCAGCCAGTGCCTTAAGCGCCCGTCTTTCCTCTTTGGTGAGGTTGTCAATCCTTCTCTTTTTGGGGGGTAAGGCTTTTGGATACCTGGGTCAGATAATTTGTGTATGTTGTAATGGATGGATTCTGTGATTTTGGATCAAATGTCCCAGAAGTTCTGAAGCGAGTTATATAATCAGAGTCACTCTTAAAAAATTTGTTAAGTCTCAAGTTCCTACCAAATTTTTGGATGTCAATATATGTATTGAATGAGTTCATCTTAGTTGTAGGGACATACGATAATCCCTTATTCAATAAAGAAGTTTCAGATTGCGTAAGAATTCTTGAGCTAATGTTGAATACGTTGTTGTTCATCTCCTCTGGATCGGGGGGCGGCGGGACATGCCCCCCCCTTCCTCGTATGTGGCCTGTGCCTCGTCCTAAAAAACGGGCTGAAGGATTGTAAGGCGCCATATGTGAGGTATTCATACCACTTGTTTCCCTCGTGTCATCCCACTGTTGTCCTCTACTCGCACCTCTGGACCTGGTGGTGATCCCCTTATATGTGGAGTCCCCACCACTGGTCGCCACTTCTGGATCCGAACTCTCCCCCGAGCTGGTATCTACAGTGTTCATGGTTTTCTTTGTAAATCTCCTTTCTCGTCTTGACCTGAAGCTCTTTCTTTCATCAGGTGATAACATCCAGCGGTACACACTTTTATACGTGTAGTCTTGATTGACTGTTTGGAGTTTCCGGTTCTTGTTTATATAGCTTGATTTGTTGTGATAATTTGCCAATCCAATCACAGGTGCTATCCGATCTCAACTGGTTTAGTTGTTCTGTTTCAAACACCTGGATTTCGGGCCTTACTTCTTTAAGAAGTCGTCCAGGCTTTCTGATCACAAGAATCATGAGGTCAAATGAGCATTTGTTGAGAAGTTTGCACCAGTTGGTACAAAATTCTGCATTTGACCTTCCAATAGTAGGAATGTTCTTAACTCTAAATCCACGTGGAAGCAGTCTCGTTTTATGATAATCAGATAGATATATTCCATGGAAATTCAGATCTATCTCCCGTTGCTTTAATTTTGCAAGGGTGTTATAGAGGGATTGAAAGGACTCCTCTGTCTGTTGTTCCTCAATTGACCCAAATCTAATTGCTTCTGCATCCTCATCCGTAAAGGTAAAGATATCCTCGTGTTTATCTTCCATATTGTCACTCTGAGATGTACTCGGTGTTCCCATGTTACCAGTGTTTAGCTCAGTCATGATGTTATTAGATGAGGTAAAGATGATGAGAAATGGGAAGTGAAATGGGCTGAATCAGCCTCAGTGTGGGTGCACTGTACTGTAGAATCGTAGAGCAAAGTTGTATAGTATGTGCACTCTCACCAGCAAACTGCAACTTGCCAGGGTGCTGTAGCCAGGTATATAAATTTTCAAAATAAGAAAAGCACTCACTGGACTGTGGACATCTGTGTTAAATCAAAAATGTATTGTGACGTTTCGGGACTAGCAGCGTCCCTTCCTCTGACAAATATCAAGTGAACAAACAAAACATTTATAAGCCTACAAACCACTCCCCCAGGTGGGCTACCAATCAAAATGAGCCGTGTGCAAACAAGCCTAAGCCTGTATCATTAGTGAATTGCTGATCAAAACACTGTGAAATATGTATAATATTTAAATAATAAAAGTGTGTTTATGTAATAACATAACTATTAAGATAAAAGTGAATCTAATGGCCCCCAAATACACCCAGATAATGTTCATGAACTTTATGCGTTACGATCGTCAGTGAACATATGTGACAACAAAAGTACTGATTGGCTGCCCTCCAACACGCCTCTGATAAATCATTGGGTAATAGAGCACCTCTAAGAGTGACCCGTATGTCAACACTCCAGACTCACGTCCAAGTGACCTACCACATCAGATCATGTACTGCACCACTCCAAGTACCTAGCTCAAGAGTTAGGTGTCTTACACCATCTTAGTATCCCTATGATGTTGATTTCTGACACACAGCCACATCGGTGATATTGTTAGTTTTAGAACCCGAGTGACACGCCCCCGGCCCTGATTGGGCGAGATATACTCTATACAACACAGCGAAAGCATGCCCCACATGTAGGCATAACCTGTCACTCCAAAAGCGATGTTATTACGTACATCGATCATATGTTATACAAACCCCCCACATGCCATCAAAACAGTACTATGTGCGCAGTGTGTAACTGCCAACTAACTGGATGCCTCATCCTAATGAATAACCTACCCGACCTCACCAATCACACCTAATGATATCGGAGGGTTGCCATAGCAACATCTATACATCAACCATATAAAAAACAATGTAGGAGCAACCACTTGGCAAAACTTAGACATGTCCATAATGTGAACATCACACCACTCATACTGCACCAGCCTCCAGTATGTATGAATACTCAAGACAAATAAAGAAATAATAAAATAATGAAATAATAAGGATTGTATATAAACCACCAACAGCACTAACTGGCTATCATTAGGTGTGATTGGTGAGGTCGGGTAGGTTATTCATTAGGATGAGGCATCCAGTTAGTTGGCAGTTACACACTGCGCACATAGTACTGTTTTGATGGCATGTGGAGGGTTTGTATAACATATGATCGATGCACGTAATAACATCGCTTTTGGAGTGACAGGTTATGCCTACATGTGGGGAGTGCTCTCGCTGTGCTGTTTAGAGTATATCTCGCCCAATCAGGGCCGGGGGCGTGTCACTCGGGTTCTAAAACTAACAATATCGCCGATGTGGTTGTGTCAGAAATCAACATCATAGGGATACTAAGACGGTGTAAGACACCTAACTCTTGAGCTAGGTATTTGGAGTGGTGCAGTACATGATCTGATGTGGTAGGTCACTTGGACGTGAGTCTGGAGTGTTGACATGCGGGTCACTCTTAGAGGTGCTCTATTACCCAATGATTTATCAGAGGCGTGTTGGAGGGCAGCAAATCAGTACTTTTGTTGTCACATATGTTCACTGACGATCGTAACGCATAAAGTTCATGAACATGATCTGGGTGTATTTGGGGGCCATTAGATTCACTTTTATCTTAATAGTTATGTTATTACAAAAACACACTTTTATTATTTAAATATTATACATATTTCACAGTGTTTTGATCAGTAATTCACTAATGATACAGGCTTAGGCTTGTTTGCACACGGCTCATTTTGATTGGTAGCCCACCTTGGGGAGTGGTTTGTAGGCTTATAAATGTTTTGTTTGTTCACTTGATATTTGTCAGAGGAAGGGACGCTGCTAGTCCCGAAACGTCACAATAAATTTTTTATTTATATATATATATATATATATATATATATATATATATATATATATATATATATAGCTGAGGCACTGCCACTATGATGAAGTAGAAAAGCTCCACTCCTTTAAATAATCTAAGGGGTATATGTCTCCCTGGTTCCTATCCCGATGCCTCTCCAGTACTTGTGCCACTGCACCTATTGCAGTTACACAAGGCTCCTATCATTGCAGAGAGTGGTGCGCAAACACTTCCACACGGTTCAGCGTGTGCTCAGGTAGTAAGTAGGTCTGCCACCTTTCTTGGAAAAAATATCAGACATGCTCAATAGCATAATTTATTATGCAGCATAACTCAGAAACAAATGCTGCTAGGACTGATTTTAAATTATCATTTGTTTAACCCCTTTCGCTACAGGGAATTTCAGAGAAGAACATGCCCAAAATAATGGAGAATTTTTAGCATTTTTGCTATCACTGCATTTAAACAGAAATAGAGCCTTGTTTTGTTTTTTTATTTACCTGTCAAAGCTATATATTTTTTTAAGTAGACAATCCAAGGTAATGATCTAGGCCATTTTTGGTATTATTTCATACCACCATTTCACAGCCAAATGCGATCATATAATAAAAAAATAATCGTTAACGTTTTCACAAATTTTAGGTTAGATTATTTACATACCCCTTTGTTCAGAAAAAGCAGACATACATGGCTTTGCCATTGCTTTTTGGTAAGTAGAATGCCTATAATTGCAGCTGCGCACCACACTTTTATTATTACCAGCAGTGACGGGATTAATCAGGTAACTTGTAAGGTTAATTTTAGCTTAGTGTAGAGATTAACCTCCCACCCCGATCCCTACCTGATCCCTCCCAAACAGCTCTCTTCCCTCCCTCCCCCCACTGGTCACCACCATCCAAGGTACTGGCAGTCTGCCAGTATGCAGTTTTGATGGGTTTTTTTTTCATTATTATTAATTTTTTTTTTTAAATCTGCAGTGTAGTGATCTTTCTCAACCCTTCCACCTCCCTGACCACCCCCAATAGCTCTCTAACCCTCTCCCTCCCACTAATTGCAGCCATCTTTATTACTGGCAGCTGACTGACAGTACCTATACTTATATTTTAAATTATATATATATTTTTATGTAGTGTAGTGGTCCCACATCCGGCGATCGTTAGCTAGGGCCCTCCCCCACATTTGTTTCTGCAGTGTAAGACCCATCCCACTCCGCTGCTGTACCACCCACCTCTGAGTTTCCCTACCACATTTCCCGCCAGCACCAGCAGATGATCATTACAGACAGCTACACACACAGTGTCACCGTCTGTAACAATCAGGCATCTGCCTTTAGATGGAACCGGAGCAAGTTCCATATGCAGCAGATGCCTGGAGCTCAGGAACGCAAGCACTTGGCTGTAACTTTACAGCCAAGACTACTGGAACTTTTTGCAGCTCAGACATATATATATATATATATATATACTGTATGTCATACGGTACGATGAGCTTGGACATATATATATATATATATATATATATATATACACGTCCAAATGGGTAAAGGGTTAAAATTAGAATTGTACACACCATGATACTAGCTTCATTTCTATATGTATTCTTATTTTATAAATTGACCTGAACCTTAATAATATTGATAATGTAGATCAATTACCAGCTAAGTGCAATCCTAGTTCAGTTACTAACAACTAGTTGCCAAGCATTGCTCTTCACTTGTGTGACATCACAATGTAGTGAGAGATGTGTGCCACTGCTGGTGGGGTGCGTCATGGTGAGGTTGGCTTCAGCTGTACCAGGTCCTGGGCTGCATAAGCATATCTTCCTGTCTCTCCCATTCACCCCACCTACCTAGACACACCAGGAATTAACATAAATTGCACATATCCTGACTGTGGCCAACCTCTCTATGTTATATATATTTCTCAGGACACGTTTATATTAAATAAGAGCCAGCCAAACACTGAGGACACAGCTACATTTTATTAAAGACTGGCAGGTTTTACATAGAGGTATATGTAGAATAATAAAATATACATGATTTGTGAAGCTCTATAGTTATATAGATAGTTATAAAGATAGATGAGATAAACTAGAGAGTGATAGATTGAAAGAGAGGACAAGATAGAGAGTGAAACGGGTAAGGAGTGAGAAGTAGAGAGATAGAGAGACAGATACAGAAAGAGAGAGGTAGACAGAGAGAAATAGGCAGATACATGGATATAGAAGGAGAGAGAAACACATAGTGATAGATAGAAAGACAGATGGTTATAGACAGATACAGAGAGAGAGATATAGATAAAAAGATACAGAATAGAGATTTAAATAGACAGACAGATACAGAGAGTTAGATAGACAAATTAGACAGGCAGATACAGAGAGAGAGAGAGACAGATAGGCAGACAAATACAGAGAAAGATATATAGATAGAAAGACAGACACATACTATATATATATATATATATGTATATAGGCTTACCAGAAGTCCCACTTTTACTGGGATTGTCCCGGTTTGGAGGCGCTGTCCCAGTGTCCCAGTCATTTGTTCATTCTGTCCCAGTAGGGTTGACACCTCCAGGTTACAAATCACCAAAGCCCACCTGAAACCCAGACACATTATTCAAAATGACTGAACTGTGGCTCTCCAGCATAGTTGGATGCTGGTACTTTGATACCAGCATCCTTGAAAGTTTACATTTAGTAATACAGGCTGAGTGAGCAGCATAGGTTTTTTTTTTAATTTTGTAGTACTACTTGGTTTATTTTTCTAAGAATTTAACACCCCCCTGACCCCTGGTGACATTGCCGGTAATACACCTTTAGGGGAATCATATGGGTATGACCAGGAAGTGCAGACAGGCAGGAATTTTGGCGTGGATCTTGCTTTACTTCATGCAGGATAGCATTTTGGCTGTAATCTTCCTGCATTATGGTATAGAGTAGCCTCTTAAACAGCTTTAGCAGGTAGGTGTTTCTTTTTTACTTTCATTCAATGTTGTATTTATGCCTTATCAGTATTTGGCTCTGTTCCTTATTTAGACACATAAAAGAAATCTAACACTGCAGATATTAAATTGTGAAATTGATCATTATGAAATTGATAATTATGCTTGATGTTTGGCATTATTTAGCATCTGAGATTTAGATTAATGACTTATTTGCCATGACAACGTAATGGTGCCTTTTTCACTAGGGGGTGGTGTTATGGTCTATTTAAACTGTGTGATTCACTTGTTTGACTCAGGAAGGGTAGAGTATCCACGAAACATTACACACATAAAAGCTACTACTTTAAAAGGACCGGTAATTGCCACGCCCCCTTGACCACGCTCCTGACCACCCCCCCACTGGCACCGCACCAGGTGGTCCCAGTTTCACCTCTAAAAATTATGGTAAGCATATATATATATATATATATATATATATATAAAAAGACAGACATATACAGAGAGAGAGAGAGACATAGACAGACAGATACAAAGAGATAAATATAGGTACAGACATGCCAACACTCCCTGAAGTTCAGGGAGTTTCGCTGATCGTAATAGGGGCTCCCTGATGCCAGCAAATGGAATGCAATCTCCCTAATGTGCATTAATCAATCAATAATCAAATGTGGCCCAAATCTGGAAAAGTACTTCTTTAAGGAATGCCTTTAGTTGCTGGGACGTTATAGAACCCTCAAAGCATCAGTAACCAAAAAGCCCCCACTGATTTTAATAAAATAAAACACAAATGCTACCTTATTTACTGCATGTAATTAAACTTTGTATTCTAAAATATTTAAGCATTCAACAAGCGTACGATCACTGGAAAATAGGTTTGTTGTATGTGGTTGTGCAATAAAGCTACTTTTTTAAATGTGACTTTAGTGGGAAGCTACTTTATTGATAAGTCTCTATCTTATTTAGGGTTTCAAGGTGTCCAGTATATAACTGGGGGGGGGGGGCGCAGTAGCAGGTGAAGCCACCTCCCTGAAATGAGTTTTTGCAGGTTGGCAGAGCAGTCAGACAGATGTAGAGCAAGATATAGACAGACAGATTGAGATAGATATATAGGCTGATGTAAAGATAGATAACTTCTTTATATATAAAGACAGACAGATACAGAGAGAGACATAGACAGACAGATACAAAGAGATAAATATAGTTAGAAAGACAGATGCAGAGCGAGATATAAATATAATATATATATATATATATATATATATATATATAAGACAGAAAGATACAAAAATATAAATGTAAGTAGACAGATGGAGATATAGACAGAGTCAGAGAGATATAGATAGAAAGATGGACAGATACAGAGACATATCAATATAGGTAGACAGATACAGATAGCCGAATGCAGAGAGGGAGAGTAATGTATAGCTAGGTAAATACAGAGATATAGCTATAGATAGGCTGATGTAAAGATAGATAACTTCTTTAAAAAATAGGTTAACTGCATAAGAATATTTTTACATAGAAAAAATAATAATTTATGTGAAGATTATTAAACACAAAGGAAATGCACAAAAACGGAATGAATGAGGATAAGTGCAACTTCTGCACTACTCAGTGCTCACAACTGCAGTGTTAGAGAAACATATGTCATGAGATGCAGGACATATGCAGGACACAGCAATGATGGTACAACTCTATTTTATTACAGAGCATAGCAATACACATCCAGACAGGTTGATTGTACTAAACTAACTGCGACACAGACACCGGACCTAAGCCCCGCCCACCTGCTAGTCATCACATCCTGCTATCATCACATCTTCCCCTTTTTCAAAGACAAAGCATACATTCGCATATATTAAATAACAAGGTACACCAACAGGGTATACAACAACATTTTGTTTTAGAACATTATAAAAACAGATAGATTAGAAAACATGAACAAATAAATTACATCCTGACTTGGACATCGGGGTAGACTACCCTAGTCCACAGTGACCATGGGATTATTCTGCCCATACTTCCGGTCACTGTTCTAGCTAAAGTCAGTCCCTGTATCGGGCCGGAAGCCTCACCACTCTTCCGCTTGATGTAACTTTGCATGAACTGTCCTCTGATACAGAAGATGGTGAACAAGAGTCTGCTGGAGGCAAAGATATATCCCCGCTATGATCTTGCTGAGGGGAAGGCACCTCTCTTAGAACAGGGGATCCCACCGGCGGTGGTACTGAGGTATCCGGTTCCAGACTCTCAGGTACAGGCTGAAGATGTCTTCAGTTACGGCGTGTAACCGTCCCTCCCTCTGTAAGGACTGTGTAAGACCTTGGTTCTGGAGAGCGGCCCACTACCGTAGCAGGCGTCTTCCATTTCTTCTCATCATCCAGTTTAATTCTGACACTTTGGCCCGCTTTCAGTTCCTGTAAAGGCCTGACAGAATGTCTCCTGTCGTAGAAGAAACGATAACCCTTTTTGGCCTCTTCATCCCTCCTAAGGACTTCGTCCCGAGGAACAGGGCCAGGCGGCTTGAAGACACCCACTGAGGGTAAAGTGGTGCGAATCTGGCGTCCTAGCATCAGCTGTGCCGGGCTAAACCCGGTGGCTTGAATGGGCGTCGCCCTGTATGACAAGAGGGCTAGGTACGGTTCAGATTGCTTTAGAATGAATTTTGTTGTTTGAACTGCCCTTTCAGCCATTCCGTTGGCCTGCGGATAATGTGGACTTGACGTGGAATGTACAAAATCATATTCCCTGCTGAAAGCACTGAACTCTGTAGAAGCGAACTGCATGCCATTATCGCTCACCAGCTCCATTGGAATGCCCCAGCGGGCGAACAAGCTCTTCAGGCGAATGATAACGGCCTGACTTGTGATATCATTCAGGGGTGCTATTTCCAAATACCTGGAATAGTAGTCGATAACAACAAGAAACTTTTCCCTGTGCAGTTCGCACAAATCAGCAGCTATTTTCTGCCACGGCCCCGCAGGCAGCGGAGTAGACATTAAGGGCTCCCTTCTCTGAGTAGGCCGGCGTTCCCGGCAAAAGGCACATTTAGACACGTGATTTGCAATGTCGGAGCTGATCCCAGGCCACCACACAGCTGTAGCTGCTCTTTCTCTGCACTTTGTAATGCCTAAGTGGCCATCGTGAATCCTGTTTAACATCTCCTTCCTCATGCTGACAGGAATTACAATACGGTCTTGGAACAGCACCAACCCCTCCAGCTCCGTGAGCTGCGACCTCTCTGGCTGGTAAGCATTTAAAGACATCCAGGCTGCCCGGCTCTCGGGCCAGCCATCTCTTATGTACCTTATAACTTCTTGCAGATCTGTGTCCAAATATGTCTCTTTCTTTATCTCTTCCAGTTTCCTTGAAGAAATGGACTTAGAGGCCAGAACTGAATCAACATACACTTTTACATCCGACTCTGTGGAGGATTCTTCAGCAGCAGCCAGCGGGAGCCTGGACAGTGTATCTGCCACAACCAGCTGCTTCCCCGGCACATGCACTGCCTGAACATTGAACCTGAGTAGTCTCATTAAAAGTCTCTGGCATCTCAAGGGTGTTTTGTCGATGTCATAAGAATTGATAAGAGGGACTAGCGGTTTGTGGTCAGTTTCCAGACTAAATTTCTCCAAACCCACTAGATAACGCTGAAAGCGCTCACAGGCCCAAACTGCAGCCAGGCACTCTTTCTCAATTTGAGCATATTTTGACTCCGCAGCCGTCAGTGTGCGGGAACAGTAGGCGATGGGCTGTAGTTTGTTGTCATTCAGCTGCAGGAGTGCAGCCCCCAACCCATAACTGCTTGCATCAGCACTAACCACAGTCTTTTTTGAAGGGTCGTAGAACCCCAGCACTGGGGCAGACCCCAGCAGGGACTTAGCATGCAGGAACGCTTTTTCTTGTGAGGGTCCCCAGACCCAGGCAACATCTTTCTTAAGCAACTCTGTGATAGGGTGCAAAACTGTAGATAAATCTGGAAGAAACTTGCCCACGTAATTTACAAGGCCCAATATCTGTCTCAGCTCATGTACATCAGAAGGGCTTTTCATCTGTTCGATAGCCCGAATTTTCTCGGGGTCCGGCTTGATGCCATCCCCGTTGATGATATGCCCAAAGTAGCATAATTCAGTTTTCCTAAAATGACATTTTTCTTTATTCAGCTTCAGCCCAGACTCTTTGATAGCCTGCAGCACACAACTCAAACGCTGATCATGCTCCTCCACTGTAGACCCATACACTAGAATGTCGTCCATGACGACTGCTGTGCCCACGTGGCCACTCAGGAGAGAACTCATTTCCCTCTGAAAGATCTCAGGAGCGGAGGATATCCCAAAGGGAAGTCTGCAGAAACAGAACCGACCTACCGGAGTGATAAAGGTAGTCAGTTTGCGGCACTTTGGATCCAGGGGGATCTGCCAAAAGCCGCTAGAAGCGTCTAATGTGGAAAAGAACTTCGCCCCAGCCAACTTCAGGGCTATATCTTCCAGTGTCGGCAGCACAAATCTCTCCCTCTTCACTGCCTCATTCAACCTTTTCAGGTCCACACAGATGCGCACCTTTCCGTTTTTCTTTGCAACTGGAACAATGGGGGCACACCAATCAGTTGCTTCAACAACCTCTTCAATAACCCCCATAGACTTCATGCGCATGAGCTCTTTCTCCACTTGAGGCATGAGCGGGAACGGAATTCTACGAGGAGTAGAAATACTGTACGGGACTGCGTCACTTTTAAGTGCTATACGGACAGGTTTGCAGCTCAGTAGGCCCAACTCGCCAAACATATCTTCAGAGATCTCATTCACTCTGGCCACGAGGCCCAAGTCACAGGCTGCTTTTCTGCTCAATAAACTGTTAACACACTGACCTCGGATCACATGCACCCACATGGTGAACTTCCTTTGTTTGTACTCACAGCTGGCAAGAAATTTCCCCACACAATCAATGCGGCCACCAGGACTATGAACATTTGTAGTAACCTTCGCCAGCTGGGGCTGTCGAGGCAGTTTCATAAATTCAGCAAAAGACATTACAGTGATATCAGCTCCTGTGTCAATCTTAAAATCAACATTGGCTCCCATTACAGTAAAGGTAACTTTCCAATCTTCCTCTGAGCTTGTCCGTTCCACAACAGACCCCACAAAAGACACTTCCTGACCCTCCTGGTCACTGTCCACCTGCATCTCCTTAATGTATTCAGTTTTACACACCACTTCAAAATGGCCTATTCTGTTACATTTTCTGCATCTTTTATCTCTGGCCGGGCATATAGCACTCTGATCATGAGCCCGGTAGCACCGTGTGCATCGGCCATGTTGCGCCCATCCACTTCTAGGCCTTTCCAGTACTTTAGATCTACCGCTCACACTGTGCCTTTCACTAGTAATTTTCCTAGACTGTTGCACTTCATCCACAATACTCTCAGACCTCAGATCAGCACTTTGCTTTTTCACCAGTTCACTCTGGCGGGCCATCCTAATAGCCCCGTCTAACGTTAAATCAGGCTCTAACTGCAGCTTCAGGGAGACTTCAGCATCTGCAATTCCAATAACTATTCTGTCTCTGATTTGCTCTTCTTTAGCAACACCAAACTCACAGAATTCAGCTAATTCATACAGGCTGCGCACAAATGACTCCACAGATTCTCCCACACGCTGATTACGTTTGTGAAAACAAGCTCTCTCATGAATCACATTTCTTTTGGGCACAAAGTGGGCACTGAGTTTATCCATAACTATATCAAAGTTAACTTCGTCCCCTTCTTGGAAAGTAAAAGCATTGAACACTGGCTCTACATCTTTCCCCATAGAATATAAAAGAGAATTAACTTGTACTTCACCACTCTCCTTGTTCAGTTTGGATGCAATCCTGAAGCGCTGAAACCGCTGACGCCATGTGGGCCAAGCTGCAGGCTGAGAAAAGTCAAAAGGCTCAGGTGGGGTAAACATTGACATCGTCATCATCTGAAACAGAAGCGTAGTCCAGAACTTCTGACACCATGTCATGAGATGCAGGACATATGCAGGACACAGCAATGATGGTACAACTCTATTTTATTACAGAGCATAGCAATACACATCCAGACAGGTTGATTGTACTAAACTAACTGCGACACAGACACCGGACCTAAGCCCCGCCCACCTGCTAGTGACATCACATCCTGCTATCATCACAACATATACCTATTTGTTTAGCTGAGATTGAGCTTTACTGTAGCTGCACTGTATGCCTGTCTGTCAGGGAACAAACTCACATAGCTGCTCTTAGTCCGATCAGAGTCAGACTGTGCTTGTGGTGGCCCAGTATTCATTGCATTTCTTTCTTCAATGCCAATTGGAGGATGCAGCTGTCAGTCACTGAGAAAGGAAGACTTCTAATCCATGACATCACCGTTGTCATGGATTTTTTTACCCAGCTTCCTGGCTGTACTGTAAGACAGTAAAGCGTGCCTGACTGCTGGTTCAGCCTGCTTCTGCTTCATAATTACACAGGACAGAGTGGTCAAACAGGGCACAGGTGATCAGACACTGCACACAGTGATCAAAGCACACAGACACCGCACACTGTGATCACAGACACAGCACACAGGTGATCAGATAGCACACAGCAGATACTGCACACAGGTGATCAGATAGCACACAGCAGATACTGCACACAGGTGATCACAGCACACAAGTGATCAGACAGCACACACACACTGACTTTACTCCATCTTACCTTACTTTACTCCACCTTCCCTGCTCTGCAATTTACTGGCATTTATATTGCAGGAATTAACACATTATCGTCTATTGGCAACCCTGGTAGTAAGCCTTACGCCCCCTCCTCCTGTTTTATCCACCACAAGTACCACATTCTCCAGTGGGACTCGTAGCCTTTAGTTCTGGAATGTCGGACATATCTGAGAGATCCAGAACTGGGAAGGGGTCACAAACTTCCAGGCTAAGACCCCAGTCTGGAAGTGTTGAGGCACCAATGGCGCCATCAACATGTGGAAGCACAGCCACAAGCAGTGCTGCACCCCTTCCTTGCCCTTGCACTTTACAGGACTCTACTTTGCAAGCCCCAGCTGTAATTGCTGGGGATGCAGCACCAGCTGCCCATTCCCTTCCTCCTCAGCATGCACTGCAGGTAGGGTCATACTTTGACCTTGCGGCAGGTGGGGTTGACAGGATATATCGCCTTTTTGCTATAGTATGCAGTTTGTGCTTGGAGGTGGTGTCATATGGGGAATGTGTTGCTTCCAGAAGGTCAGCAGCTTTGCGTGCTCATCTGGCTGAGAAGCACCCTGAGGAGCTCAGGAGAGTAGAGGAGGGCTTCTAGTTCACCCCCCCCCCAAAAAAAAAAGTCAGTGCCTCATCTTGAGAGCACTGAAAGGGGTCTTGTGAAAGCATCTCATTATAGCTTTTACAACTCACAAATTAGTGATCTTTTTGCCCAGTGTCCACAGAAAACAAAGAAACAAAAATGATTGCTATTCTCCATTTCAAAACTGGAAAAAATTGTATCTAAATTACCTTTTTTCCTACTTACCTACCGTGTTCACTCTCTGATATATTCTCCCCTGTCCCCACCTCCCCACATTTTGATATTTAAAAAAAAAAAAAAACCCACCTTTTGTCAGTTCTTGTTATCCTGCCCTGACTTCCTCCCTGGTTAAGAAGTCTTATCTTATTCCCCTCACCAAAAAAAAAAACTTTTCGTCTTGTCACCTTGCCCTGACTTCCTCCCTGTTTAAAAAGTCTTATCTTTTCTCCCCCCCCCCAAAAAAGAAAAACTAACTTTTTTTCTTGTCTTGTCACCCTGCCTGGACTTCCTTCCTGGTTAAGAAGTCTTATCATATCCCCCCCACATACACACAAACCTTTTCTTCTTGTATTGTCACACTGCTCTGACTTCCTCCCTGGTTAAAACGTTTTATCTCCCCCCCCTCCCAAAAAAACCCCCACAAACTCACAAAGAAAACCCCTACAAAAAGTGAAGAAACTGTTCCAAATATATGGTTTTATCTCCTCCAGTGTAAAACAAAACATAAACACAAGAAAAATTATTTCCCTTTGCCTGTCTCATTCTTTTATTAAAATATGTTTTACTATTCATCTTGCTAACTTGGAAGTTTTTCTAACGCCAAGCGTGGCATAGTTTACCCCACCCCAAAATGCCCATACCCAGAAATTTAAAAAAGAGATGTGCAATTGGCTATTTATTTAAAAAGACACTAAAGTCAAAATTAAACTTTATTGTTATTGATAAAGCATACAATTTTAAACAACTTTTCACGTCTATTATCAAATCTGCTTTATTTCTTTGTATCCTTTTGTTGAAGAAGAGTAAACCTAGGTTGATGGTTTTATAGGATTTTAGGAGCGTTCATGTAGAACTTTATTTACAGTAATGTCATGTAAAGTTGCAAACAGACAGTGCTGCCATTGTGGGGTTAAACACAAAGTAGTGCAGTGTATATCAGCTCCAGTCCACGAGTACCCTTAACATACCAGATATTCAGGATATGGGGACTAGATGAGCACTGGTGAAACAATCACCAGCTTATACTATTGTTACTAACCAGCTTTCAGGATTCAGATAGAACATACAATTTTAAACAACTTTCCAATTTACTTCTGTTATCAAATTTGGTTCATTCCCTTGATATCCTTTGCTGATGGAATTACTGGGAGCTAGCTAAACACATCCTGTTAATAACAAGAGACAAATGTGTGCAGCCACCAATTACCAGCTAGCTCCCACTAGTTTAGGATATAAACATTATTATTTTTCAACATTACATACAAAGCGAACAAAGTAACATTTAAAATGAAAGTTAATTTTAAAGTGCCTTAAAATGACATGCTGTACTGGAATCATACACGTTTAAATTTGACTTTCCTATGCCTTTAAGGTAACATGATGAATCAAGCCTGTTAGGGGTACTTTAGGAGTTGATAACAACTGTAGTAGTGCAGTTTCCCTTTTCTTAAAATGACATGCTCTAATGATTAACACATTACTAATGACTTAGATGATCAAACATCTCTTTTTCAACAAATGAAGGATAGCATGAAAATGAGGCAAATATGATAATAGAAGGGGATTGAAAAGTTGTTTACTATTGTATGCTTTATAAAAAAAAATAAGTTTCATTTTGTCTTTATTGTCCATTTAATGCTTGGCTCACCCCTATAAAATCCTCTATCTTAAAAGGCACATGGTGTTAAGTGCCATCCATGCTACTCTGGAGGTTCTTGTAACATGCCAAGGTTGGAATGGATCTTTCTTTACCCTGTCAATTTTTAACATTTCCTTCCAGTTTTCTTTTTTAGGATACTGAGAAGAAGACTTGGTCATGGTCAGCAAAATCAGACCTCTTAAATGGAAATAACATTTTTAATGTCAAAATAAGCTATATAATATATTTACAATTCTGCCGGCTATAACTTTGCAACCCAAGCAATGCACCCAGGTGGGTATTATTAATTTAGACTTAAAGGGACAGTCTACTTGATTTTTTTTTTTATATTGTTTAAAAATATAGATAACACCTTTACTACCAATTATCCACAACCAATCAACATTGTTATATTTATATACTTTATAACCTCTAAATATCTGCCTGTTTCTGAGCCCCTGCAGACCACCTCTTATCTCAGTGCATTTTATTAGCTTTTCACAGCCAGACAGTGCTAGTTCATGTGTGCATGGATAGATAACATTGTGCTCAGTCCCTTGGAGTTATGCAGGAACCAGCACTGATAGGCTAAAATGCAACTTTGTAAAAAATCACTGAGATAAGGGGGCAGTCTGCAGAGGCTTAGATACAGGGTAAAAAAAAAAGATAAAAAGTATATTATTAAAACAGTGTTGGTTGTACAATACTGGGGAATGAATAATAAAGGGATTATTAATCTTTTTAAACAATACACTACAACTTTTCAGGAAGGCTGTCCCTTTAATATAAAATGAATAGTGATAAATCTTCATTATGCAAAAGTCCCTTTAAGATACCACCCTCATACTCAATCCCATTTGTCTCCACAGCCCCTCCTTTCCTCACAAGATACATAAAATATGGGGAACTGAATTTGTACCTTACAACAATAAGGGGACACTGATCTCAAATTTTTTCTTCCATGATTCAGATAGAGCATGCAATTTTAACCAACTTTCTAATTTACTGCTATTATCATTCAATTTTCTTCATTCTCTTGCTATCTTTATTTGAAAAGCAAGAATGGGTTCACAACCTGGGTTGTGCTTGCTGCTTGATGGATAAATGCACCCACCAATTAACAAGAGCTGTCCAGTGTTCTGAACCAAAAATTGTCTGGCTCCTTAGCTTAGATGCCTTATTTTTCAAATAAAGATAGCAAGGGAACGAAGAAAATTGATAATAGTAAATTAGAAAGTTGCTTAAAATTGCATGCTCTTTCAGAATCATGAAAGAAAAAAATTGGGTTTAGTATCCCTTTAAATATATATATATACACTGTGTATATATAGGACCCTTTGTCAAATGATACAAGAAAAATATGTATACTATCCCCTCACCAATCCCCACCTTGTATAGCTACCTAATGATACTTAAAGTGACTAAAAGTTAAAAGATACTTAGCCCATGGTGACCATGCTGGTCTTGCGTACACATCCACAGTTTCGAGTGGCGTACTGACGTCATCACGGCGTAACACGTCGGATGTGGCACATCGTCACAGGAGTGGGCGGAGGGTGAACTGACAGCTGTCAGAACGTGATAACCATATACAGGCTAGCACAGATGGTAATACCATCACTCAAACATACCAATGTATATATTAGGCATATTGGGCACGTATCAGACACAATAAAAACAATAAAAATAAGTACATCAAATGTGTACTAGATTACAGCATATCACATCCTGGATTTATATGCAACATGAACGCAGGATACTTATTTGTATAGTATCACTCAATAGGATATCATGTATTAACATTTCAAGGTATATGCAGAGAAAGCATCTAGATAATGAGTTACACCGGATGTTAAACTCCTCGATAAGGAGACGTTGGGATTTGGTGAAGGTGGAGAAGTCCCTGCCATTTCAACACATAGAACCCCCTAGGATGGCCTATCGGAGGGCACGGAACCTAAGAGACATCTTAGTAGAATCTGATCCTGAGAAGTGTTACCGTAAGACCACATGGCTACAGACAAGTAAGAAAGGTTGTTTTCAATGTGGCAACTGCATCACGTGCAACAGCACGTTGAAGGGCTCTACATTCCAACATCCCCACACCAATCAACGTTTTAAGATCCATCATTGCTTAACATGTACAAGCGATCACGTCATATACATCCTCATTTGTCCGTGCTCCCTTTTCTTTGTAGGGAAGACCATAACATCGTTCAGAGACCGTATGGCTAACCACAGACATGCAATCAGGGAAGCCATCAAGAAAGACGACTCAGATCAACCTGTTGCCAGGCATTTCTGCCAAAAGAAACACAGTGCTGTCAGCCTGAAAACAATGCTGATTGTCCATATACCAACGATGCCTAGAGGAGGTGACAGAGCTAAGGCTCTACTGAGGAGAGAAACAAAATGGATCTATACTTTGGATACCATCATGCCAATGGGCTTAAATACCTACTTGGATTTCAGCCCTTTCTACCACTAGCCTCTGAAGATGGGACTGTATCTATCTATCGGTGTAACTCATTATCTAGATGCTTTCTCTGCATATACCTTGAAATGTTAATACATATCCTATTGAGTGATACTATACACATAAGTACCCTGCGCCCATGTCGCATATAAATCCAGGATGTGATATTCTGTAATCTAGTACACATTTGATGTACTTATTTTTATTGTTTTTATTGTGTCTGATACGTGCCTAATATATACATTGGTATGTTTGAGTGATGGTATTACCATCTGTGCTAGCCTGTATATGGTTATCACGGTCTGACAGCTGTCAGTTCACCCTCTGCCCACTCCTGTGACGATGTGCCGCATCCGACGTGATGACGTCAGTACGCCACTCGGAGCTGCGGCGGTTTACGAGAGACCAGCATGGTCTCCATGGGCTAAGTATCTTTTAACTTTTAGTCACTTTAATTATCATTAGGTAGCTATATAAGGTGGGGATTGGTGAGGGGATAGTATGCATATTTTTCTTGTATCATTTGACAAAGGGTCCGGTCCAGTACCTGAAACATTATGATTACTCTGTAATAAATATTATGGATTACAAGTCCAACGGGTGCTTTCTTCATTGAGAATTGGATTTAAGGATTGTTAGCACCGTGGCAATTGCTAATTGGATGAGGAGTGCATATCGTACTAGAACGCTAAATATATATATATATATTTTTTTTTTTTTCAAAAGGTTTAAAAATTTTGACTAAAAGTACATTTTACTTTGTATCATTAGTCTTTGAAAAGCAAACAAAAAAACAATAGCATTGTTCAACTTAGCCATATGAAATATATTTGAATATGGCAATGCAGAGCAAACTAATGCTTTTGTCAATTTTGTATGTCAGTTATAGTATGCAAAAGGTGGAATCTGTTGAGAAATTTAAATACAACATCAACCATAGGCAGCCTGTTTCGCCATCTTTGAACCTCATTCACAGTTTCCTAATTTTTTATGGTTGATGTTGAACTCAACTCAAGCATTTCATCTCTTTGCTATGCTATAGTGTTTTTCAAGACCAGTCCTCAAGTACTCCTTAACAGTCCAAATTTTATCCATATGTGAACTAGAGCAGTGTTTCTCAACCGCGGCCCTCAAGTACCCCCAACAGACCAGATTTTCATTATAGCTAACCAGTACACAGGTGAAATAATCAACTGATCAGTAGCACCATGGTTACTAACTCCCGCTTTCACCCATCAGCTGATAATTCACCTGTGCACTGGTTCAGCTATAATGAAAACCAGCCCTGTTGGGGGTACTTGAGGACCGCAGTTGGGAAACAATGAACTTGAGGAGCATAGGGGGAATAATCACCACCAGGTGATCATTATTACTGTGGTTATTAACCGTATCTCACCCCTCAGCTGATTATTTCACCTACTGTAGACTAGAGCTCTAGTTAAACTACCATGATGAATCTGGCCTGTTAGGGGTATTTGAGGACTGGCGTTGAGAAACAGCTTTAAAATGACATAAAAGTGACACAAGCAGAATTTTTGAGTTTCATTCTTTGACATTTTTTTTTAATTATTCAAGATACTACACAATTTATTTTAAACATAGTAAAGTTTTCTATTTCCAGTAATACAGTAAAATATGAGGCTCACATGGGCCAAACAGGCTGTCTATGGCTGGTGATATTGTTGATTACTCAAACCTTATTAATCATTTCACACCACTATGTGTGGTATTACCACTATTATATGTAAGCTAGTATTTCACACCACTATGTGTGGTATTACTACTATTATATGTAAGCTAGTAAAGAAACAAGTAATTTCATTTAACATACTATATTAAAATTAAGGTTAAAGACAATGGCTGTTTGAGTGAAATAACAATTAACCTACGCCATACTGAAGAGCCCCAACATAGGGCGAAACAGTCTTATTAAAAGTTTTATTGCCATATAAAATGGTAGTATTTAATCTCTACTGTGTAGACATGGTAAGTGATCCTCCGTATTCCTTGTGTCAAACACATGCAGTGTTATTTTGAACCATTATTCATTGACTTTAATTTTAATGGTTAATAAACCATTAACTGGCTTTCATTACTAGTTAAAAATAATGCTGTGGCATAAACTGTCAAGGTAAGTAAAAATGGGGTGGCACTGGGTAGATAAAAATAACACAATTGAAAAAAAGTTAAGAGTATGCTCCACTTCTGTGTTTTACTGATATGGTTAGGGTAGCCATTTTGCCGAGCTTTAACTCTGAAATAACCATTGGTTATTAAAATCATTGGCTCAATGCCTACTCTAGCAATAATGGAAAGAATGGGGATGCGCTCCAGATATAGCAATCTACTTATGGTGTATTGTGTATACAAATGACATATTATAATAAAAGCAAGTAAAAAGCAATGAATTTAGATAGCAATGTATAATGTATTCAAATATAGCTAACTGTATGCCTTTGAGGTTTAAAAACACATAAAGATAATTTATTAAAAGCAAATAATTGAATATTTATTCCATATCATAACAGGATAGTACATATACCAATAAATCAGATTCCGGCATCTAAAAAATATAACACAATCTGAACACTAAAATGGCCAATAAATGAAATAAAATATAGGGTTAAAAATCTGCTAGCGTGATAAACATATAAGTGTCAGATATTGCATAAACAGCTGGTACCCCTGCGCTTGATAACACTGAGTTTCTGACCATGTAGTCTGAGTCAGTGAAAGGAAATCTCCAGATTCCTCTGTGAGTGTAGACACTGTGTGGGCTCCGTTAGTCTTGGTATACAGAAATGGCCCGATCACGTGACTTCTGATCCTTTTTTGTGATTGGTTGTAATTGTCATCCAAAGGGAAATGTGCTAAATGCTACGCAATCCAAAAGGAGATGTTAGTAAGAGCACCACAACAGGAGTAGTAAAGCCACTCGTTAAATACACAAAGTGCTTAGTCTACCTGTTCTACTCTGAGATCTCCTTGTAACGATTCTAAAATGGAAGTATGTCAGTTTAAGCAATGAACACTTGTTGCAAACACAAAATGTTTCTTGCCCCCGTTCTGCTCTTCCTGATTATTAACTTCTCTTTATGTATGTTTTAGTGAGCAAATCTACGCATTTCGGCAGTAACCCTGCCTTTATCAAGATCCCTATGCCTACTCTAGCAGTAAAACAAATATGCAGCATATTTTTAGTGTATCTGTTATTATCTTTTCCAGTGCCACACCTTTTTTGCTTACCTTTCCACCAGTTGTTGCCACTGGTGACCTGTTCCATCTTTGTTTAAAAAATAAATATTATCCCTTAAAGTGATGGTAAACTCTCTCCTTTTATAAAAACAGATCTGGAATGTTAGTCATATTTTAGATGGAGTTTAATTAATCAGTTGTAAAAACAAGATGTGCTATAACTTAAATTTTAATATAGATATGAAATTCAAATACCCTTTGCTCTGCCACCCACTTCAAAAGCCAATTTTTCTGTGAGCTAAAGGTTTGAACTGTTCTCCAGTTAACGCTCTGTCCTTTGGGCACCTTTTGTTTTAGCTATAGCGCTGATTGGAAAACAATTGGACAAACCTTTATCTCACAGAAAAATTTACTTTTGAATTGGGCGGCAGAGCGCGAAGTATTTGAATTTCATATCTATATTAAAAAATAAGTTATAGCAGATCTTTATTACAACTGATGAGGGTTTGCTGCATTGATTTTCACTGTTAAACTACGATTTTCTGTTTAAGAGTGAAACAAGGGAGTTTTTAAATAGTTTTCTGTGTAAGGGGTTCATTTTGAAATAACTGTTTTTATTTAATGGAATGGAATAGTTAAATATTGCGCTGGTTAGAACCCTTGCACATATACAGCTCCGCTCCCACAAACGGGAATGTGATCAGATAGTAGACAGTAAATGGTAGTATATGAGCGCTAACAGTTACAGGGTTTAGCATATTTTCAATGTATTTCAGAGATATAACGATAAAAAGTATATTCCAAAAGTTTAAGGATATAAAGTATATTATATAATTACAAGAACATAAAGTATACAAAAATGTATTAACACATATGACCGGTCATGTATAAAAAGGTCTACCTAGACAAAAGTTGATTTAAAAAAAGCCTTTCTAGACAAACAAAGTAAAATATGACAAATGTATAAATAAAGTGCTTAAAAGTTAATTGAATTAAAAGTTCATATAGGTCACTTGTAAGGATTCCGCAATAGTGTTAAAGGGACAGTCAAGTAAAAAAAAAACTTTCATTTTTCAAATAGGGCATGTAATTTTAAACAACTTTCCAATTTACTTTTATCAACAATTTTGCTTTGTTCTCTTTGTATTTTAGTTGAAAGCAAACCTAGGAAGGCTCATATGCTAATTTCTTAGACCTTAAAGGCCGCCTCTATTTTATTTGCTTTTCATAGCAGGGGAGAGCTAGTAGGCCAAATAGATAGCATTGTGATCATGCTTGTGGCTAGTGGCAGACACTGCACTAACGCTAAAATGCAAGTCAATAGATAACTAAAAGTCATGCTTAAGTCCTGTTTAGAACTTTGTATAGCCATATGTAGTCGGTTGCTCAGTCTCAAATTAATTCAGTCAGTTCTCTCGCTGATAGCAGTATTAGGGTTAGAGCCGTGGCACAGGTGTCTGTAAAGCCCTGTCTGCTTCCTGGTCCGTCACTGCACTTGTTTCTACCATGTGACTCCCGATGGCCAATCCTGGAGTAGGAGTTGCGGTTTCGTTTTTATGGATCCTTACTCTGCGCAGTAAGAGTAAAGAAGAATCATCATCTGGTTATTCTTTTTCATAACTTCCTACTTCAAACACAACCTAGGATTGCATAAGGACTGCTTTATCTCAAGGTCCTGTGAAATATCCCTGCGCAGAGTAAGGATCTATAAAAACAAAACTGCAACTCCTACTCCAGGGCTATTATGTTGTAGCACCTTCAACATGGGTGTGTATACGTGGCACTAGGCCACAAATTGGTACTATTTTGTAAGTTAGTGTGCCCAAATCCTTTTATCTTACACCATCGAATAGTTTTAAATGTTCTTGGGTTCAACACTTATTAAATCAAAAATTGGTCTTAAAGTTTGACACCATGTATTTTTGGCGTTCTAATTTCACAGAACTTGTATGTACATTCAGCAGTCATGCATACTTATTTTGGTGTTATACACTCTTGTTGCTTTGTAAATATATAAGTCTGCTTTATTTTATGAGTCTCTTAGTTATGCAGCTACTGTGCCCACTTTTATTAAGGCTCTCAAATTTCTTTTGAGATCAGGGGTTGGGATATAAGAGGTTAAGTAATATTTGCTATCGTGAAATAGCCTTGGTTTCAAATTTAATAATAAATAATTTGTATCACTTCGTCCTATATGTTTTATTGCAAATACAGTGGATGTATTGTGTTTCACGTAGTTTGATATTTATCAATGCATTATGCTTTCATCTTAATTCAGATTATCATTATAGTAAGGAGTTGTCAGCATAATGTTAAAGTTAACACGTCATAAGTAATCACTATTGCACTTGTTGTATCGCTAATATTAGCACTACAGTGTATCAATTGGTATATCTCATATTAGAGGCGGTTCTAAGATGTCCTCTTTATGATATTTCTGCTCAAATATATTCAAATTACAATAGTTTTAACCACAACAGAAAATTATAGAGTATTAGCTTCAGTTAATAAAAATATATAGGCAGCCACACTTGTTTCGTAATAGTGTATCTATGTCAAGCTGTGCTTAGCTAGACGCTACTATAGCCGTTACGGTATACTCATTGTGACTGATATCTTACTTAGTTTGATGTTAAAGGGACACTTAACAGCTGTCTTCTAATAATCCCTAAAAACAACCTTTTCTTATTAATAAAAATAAAATAATCACTTCTGTCTATTTAATCTGTTCGTCTTTCCCCAAACTGCTGAAGGAGATTGTTTTGAAGTACATTGTTGATCCAGTGCTTGATTTCCTATGTAAGCTGCCATATTGTAGCATACGTTACAGGGGCACAGTATTCACATGCTCATGAAGCAGTCACACACATAGTGACACACATAGTATATTGTCTGTTACATATATTTTTAAAGGATCACAACTGCAGTGTTTGAAGATAAATATTTATTTGTCAGTCAGAATAAACATGTATTAGACTTTCCCATCTATTTATATGCACATAATATGCAACAAAATTTAAATAAAAACATAAAAATATTACTTATTGAGTAAAATTTTAACTCCCCTCATAGTTTTTTCTTCAAACTGCCCAAAAGTTTTATGCTCTAAGCAAATTTGTTTGCATTAAACAGCTTCAGACACTGTTGTGATTCTAAATCATTACAAGCAGCTCTGGGAGGGGGAGATGGAGGGGGAAGCTCTCACGTATACTCGGCACAGAAGATTTCTGCTTCTCAAGACCTGTCTTCCTGTTTATGTAGAGAACTAAGGGCTGACAATTGTACCAGCCTTTGTGATCGTTAAGCAATGATCGTCTTCATTACATAGCATTGCGATCTGCTCCTGTCACACCCTCTGCCGAGACACAGTACAAGAATCAGCCCTTAGTGCTTTACATAAACAGGACAGGTCTTGAGATTCAGAAATCTTCTGTGCCGAGTATACGTGAGAGCTTCCCCCTCCCGGGGCTGCTTGTAATGATTTACAATCACAATAGTGTCTGAAGCCATTTAATGCAAACGTATTTGCTTGGACCATAAAACTTTTGGGCAGTTTGAAGAAAAAACTCTGGGGGAGTTAAAAACAAACATATTGCTTATAAAGAATTTTATTTAAATTTTGCTGCATATTATGTGTATATAAATAGATTGGAAAGTCTAATACATTTATACTCTGACTGAAAAATATTTATCTTCACACACTGCAGACAGATGTGAGCCTCTAAAAAATATATGTAACAGACAATATGCTGTGTGTGCCACATGACTGCTTCATGAGCATGTGACTACTGTGCCCATGTAACGCAGGTTACAATATGGCAGCTTACATAGTAGAATCAAGCACTGGATAAATGCTCTACTTCAAAACAATCTTTTTCAACAGTTTGAGGTAAGAGGAACAGATTAAATAGACAGCAGTGATTATTTTATTTTTATTAATAGGAAAAATTAGCTTTTAGCAATTTTCATCAGGTGTTTAATGTCCCTTTAACATTTTATCAGCGATATTCTATATAGTTATTTTCTACCAGTGTCTTTACAATATTTCTAAATTTATTTGCATTACGAGTCTTTTTGCTGTTTAAAAAACTCTAATCGGGTATTAAGGAATACCCTCCCTTAACATGTTTCGCCGACTTGATCTCGGCTTTTTCAAAAGGTGACGCGCGCCGGCTTCTGCTGGTATTTATGCACTAAACTCCGCCCTTTCTAGCTTCTCTACCAATCTTTTTCTTAAGGAGTTCAGTCGTATCTTCTATTGGACCTTTCGTCCGTACAAGAGGCGGGGATCAAATTTAGAGTGACAAACTATCATAACAAAGAAAGAAGGTTATGTCATTCTGTTATGTTGCATTATTTCTTGATGCAATTTATATTTGAACTGACTATATTTCTTTGAACCTGTAACTGTTATAGTAAATCGGTATATAATCGTACTTATGATAAGTTATATTTATTATTTGTGCAATGTTCATGTTAAATTAGCACTGCATATGATTTTAGTTTTATTCCCGAGAGATCATCTATTTATATATAACAGTAGGCTACAACGTATTGGAGTACCAAGGTTATTGCCGCATGTTAAAGTATTAGACTATTGAGCCTACGTTGGATTATTTATAAATAGTATCAAAAGCTGAAAGATGTCAAACCTTAATAAGAATAGAATTCACATATAAGTGTCACTGTGATGTAATCTGCTTGCTATAACTTACGGTATTTATTTTCTTGGCTATTAGGAGAGTGATTTAAAATGGGTATAAGTGAAAGGTTTGAGATATAACCTGAATAAAACAATATAACAGGGATATGTGTGTGTATATGCAGAAAGACTGAATGGATTTAAATTTATTGAAATTAAAATTACTAGTGTATCAAGCATTATAGTGAGAAAAAAATTGTATTGTGAATTTTTTTTTTTTTTTGGACAACTGTGGGAAATGCAAATAATAATGTGTGTGATGTGACTAGTATTGGGTTAAATAAACTGGAAGTGTGTGTGAAGTGCTAAGAATCTGATTTCTTATACAGATCTCATGCAAAGGTGAAGGGAATCGTTTGAAAGGGAGAACAATATGGTTGATCACTTTGGGTATAGTTAAAGTATGTGATGCTAGTGCCAGTGAATAACTAGGTGCCGTTAGAGTGGACAAATAAACACTTGTCCTTGTGCTATTTTTTAAGGTTAAAGGTGTCCACAGAGGATAGTGTTAGTCATGGATTATGTTTTAATGTTGGTTTATGAATGTTAAAACTTCTTCTATCAAGTTATTATATGTATAGAAAATATTAAGAAATGTTGATGGGTTATATGTTTGTTAAAGAGTCATCATGACTTATCATTTCATAGTATAACGCTAGTCATCATGACACCTTTCTTTCATAGTATGACACTTGATCTTAAACTTTTGTTCTATAAGAACATGGAGTAGTTGTTCTGTTCATTTAAGCCTTTTGGATATACACTGTCCATTAGGTATATCCATTTAGTCTCTGCTTTTAATAATGATTTTTCGAGGTCGCCGCCTCTTAATCCTAGAGATATTTTCGGAACCCCAAAACATTTTAGCTCCGAGGTTTTAGATTGGTGATGTTTATAGAAATGTGTAGCTACAGAAGTAATTTTTTTGTTTTTCGACAGATCTTTGGGAGCGTTTCGAATATTTTGCAGATGTTCCATGACCCTGGTATGTAATTTCCTTGTCGTCATACCAATATAGATGGCTGAACACTTGCATTGGAGAGCATAGATTACACCAGTTGTGTTACAACTTATATAACTTTGAATTTTATGCTGTTTGCCAAATCTGTCTAAGATCATTTTCTTTTTGATCATTTGGCTACAGGAAGAACAAGTGCCACAGGGGAATGATCCTACTTCTGGTCGTTTTGTTATGTTGGTTTTATTTACATAATGGCTGGGACTCAAAATTTCTTTTAATTTTCTGCTTCGTCTGTAGCTAATTTGCACCCTCTCTCCGATCACATCTTTGAGGGATGGGTCTGCCTGTAATATATGCCAGTTCTGTTCAATTATCTTGACAATTTGGTGTGTGTGTTGACTGTAAGTTAAAACCAATCGAGTCTGATTGTCCTGTCCTTTGTTTTTAGCTTGTAATAGCTCAGATCCCTTGGTTTTTAAGGCTCTCTTTTTAGCCTTCAGGATGGATCTTTTACTATATCCTTGCTGTAGTAACCTGTTCTCAAGTTCCTGAGCTCTCTTCTTAAAGACTTTGATATCCGAGCAGTTTCTTCTTCGTCTTAAAAATTCACCAATGGGCAATGATTTAGCAGTATTAGGTGCATGTGCACTGGTGGCAAAAAGAACATTGTTGGTAGCTGTATCCTTTCTAAACAGATCGGTACTCAGTGAGCCATCATATTCTTTGCGGATTGTCACATCCAGGAATGAGATATTGGTCTGGCTTTTATGGTGGGTTAGTGTAATATTCATATTGTTGTTATTTAATTTCTGTAAGAATATATCCAGATCCTTCTCTGTGCCTTCCCATAAAAACAGAATGTCATCTATGAATCTGATCCACAATGGGATATTATTAGAGTATTGATCGTTGTCATCTGAGAAAACACAAGTTTCCTCCCACCAGCCAAGAAATAAATTGGTGTATGTTGGTGCACAAGCGGTGCCCATTGCTGTGCCTTGTGTTTGCAAGTAGTATTTGTTGTTAAATAGAAATTCTTTGTAAGGACAAATTTCAATAGGTCTATTACAAATTGATTGTGTTCTAGACTTTCATCAGATGACATGGTTAGGAAATGTTGTACTGCATTTAATCCTAATTTATGATTGATACTTGTATACAGGGATTCCACATCTGCAGTGACAAGCCAGGTGGTTTTCGAAATATGAATATCTTGAATTATCTTTAAGACTTCCATTGTGTCTTTAACATACAAGGACAATTGAGTTAGAAAAGGACTCAATCATTGGTCCACATATTGACTTGCCCTCTCTGTTAGATTTTCATTTCCCGACACAATTGGTCTACCTGGAGGTTATTTCTTATTTTTATGAACTTTCAGGATTAAATAAAAGGTTGCTGTTTTAGGGTGAGATACATTCAAGAATTTCTTTTCTTTGTTGTTAATAACACCATTTTTACTGGGTTGATCAATTAATTTTGTGTATTGTGAGTGGAATTCCACAGTTGGATTCCCCCATAATTCTCTGTAGCAGGTTTTGTTCTTTAATTGTAAATTGGCTTCTTTAAAATACATGTCTTGAGGCCAAATCACGATATTTCCACCCTTGTCAGCATTTCTGATAATAACATTGTTCCAAGATTCCATATCTGTTAGTACAGGGAGTGCAGAATTATTAGGCAAGTTGTATTTTTGAGGATTAATTTTATTATTGAACAACAAACATGTTCTCAATGAACCCAAAAAACTCATTAATATCAAAGCTGAATAGTTTTGGAAGTAGTTTTTAGTTTGTTTTTAGTTATAGCTATTTTAGGGGGATATCTGTGTGTGCAGGTGACTATTACTGTGCATAATTATTAGGCAACTTAGCAAAAAACAAATATATACCCATTTCAATTATTTATTTTTACCAGTGAAACCAATATAACATCTCAACATTCACAAATATACATTTCTGACATTCAAAAACAAAACAAAAACAAATCAGTGACCAATATAGCCACCTTTCTTTGCAAGGACACTCAAAAGCCTGCCATACATGGATTCTGTCAGTGTTTTGATCTGTTCACCATCAACATTGCGTGCAGCAGCAACCACAGCCTCCCAGACACTGTTCAGAGAGGTGTACTGTTTTCCCTCCTTGTAAATCTCACATTTGATGATGGACCACAGGTTCTCAATGGGGTTCAGATCAGGTGAACAAGGAGGCCATGTCATTAGATTTTCTTCTGTTATACCCTTTCTTGCCAGCCACGCTGTGGAGTACTTGGACACGTGTGATGGAGCATTGTCCTGCATGAAAATCATGTTTTTCTTGAAGGATGCAGACTTCTTCCTGTACCACTGCTTGAAGAAGGTGTCTTCCAGAAACTGGCAGTAGGACTGGGAGTTGAGGACTCCATCCTCAACCCGAAAAGGCCCCACAAGCTCATCTTTGATGATACCAGCCCAAACCAGTACTCCACCTCCACCTTGCTGGCGTCTGAGTCGGACTGGAGCTCTCTGCCCTTTACCAATCCAGCCACGGGCCCATCCATCTGGCCCATCAAGACTCACTCTCATTTCATCAGTCCATAAAACCTTAGAAAAATCAAAAAATAGCAAATAGGGAAAGTCAGTTATAGTGGAGAGTAACAATGATAACGTATATCTATCAGCTGAGAGCAGTGTATTGATCAGCTAGCTCCCAAAACGCAATACAAGCTTTGTTAGAATATCGAATGTTGATAGTAGAAAGTGACCAGGTCCAGTGAGTTTTCCCTACCTCAAGTTTGGACCGGTGAGAATTATACACCACCGCTGAATGCACATGTATGAGGTTATAGGTGCAAACACCCTAGATAACTAATACATATAAACGCCAACAGTCCACACTCCATACCTGTGTACTACTGGAACCTGAGCGACAGTCCGTTTCGGCAGTGTATCCGGTTTCTTTACTGTGTATGGATTGTCTCGTTCAATTGGTATCCAGCTCCTGTGTGAGCTCCGGTGGCTGCGGTGGGTGACTCCTCCTTTCGTTAGCGTCCCAGGTGTTGGGCGTGAAGATGCGGTCAGGATAATGGTGCAATACTTAGCTGCTGTGCTACACTAAAGGCCAAGCAAGTGCAAACAAAATTGAAAAAGGAGCACAAGCAGCAGATCTATGCACAAAGAGTTTATTTACAGATAGTAAGCATAGCGCATTGGCGCTCTGAGTGAAGAAAAACAAACACGTTTGTCGAACAATGTACAAAACCGTGAGAGGGGAGAAAAACCCCCGGGGTAAATACTGACAAAAACAAGGAGACTAGCTTTTAGGAAAACAGGTATACGCGTTTCAGCTTACAGCCTTACTCATTACCTGGCTAAAACACAGTGAGGTGAACTTAAAAACAGTAGCTAGTCATCCCATTGGTGGATGGGAACACTCCCCCCAAATGATCCTCCAATGGGTGTTTAGTTACGTAGCCAAGGACACCTGGGGACGCACAGGGTTACACACTGAATACAGCACACTGTGAATACACTTGGAACAAGATAGGAATAATTGTAAATACTACATAATTAATAAATGATAGAAGATAATAAACGGTACCCGTGCATTATATACAGTTTAATCCTATAATTACAAAACAATTTCAGTGATCAAAGTAGAAGAAATGTGTTCAGTACAGCCGAGGGCAGAACAGATAGCTCCGGACCCAGCTGAACACACCTGTAGTGCTGGGACGCTGCTTCATAATGGCTGAAATGAAAACACAAAAGATATAAGCACGGGATAACAATCGTTTACATCTAAAGACTAGCCACCAATATAAACATTATTATTGCTGAGATATAATCAGTACGCACTGTGAACACATACTGGACCTTGAGCTATATCAATGACAGCAATAATAATAATAATAATAATACTGCAGTTAACCCTTAGCAGAAATAAAGTTAATGCGGAGTCTACTAATACATAGGTACCTTTAACAAATGTATTTCATGCCACACCGGACAATAGGTGGCTACACTATTAGAAAGAGCCCCATTTACACTAGAGTAATAAGTCCATAGGGCAAACCAGAGTCCCAAGGACTTGATGGGTTATACTAGGGAGTCCTGAGTTAGTAGGCTACTACGCTCCAAAGGTGACGTGGTAAAGACTATATATAGTTAATGTGTGCAGGGCGAACCGGGTGGGGGAGAGGGTCGGCCCTACCAGAAATTGATGAGGTCATATTCCGAATTTAGGCCCCCTGGAACTCTTGTCTTGAGTTTAAAAATCCAGAAGGCCTCCCTCTCCCCCAATCTGTGGACCCTGTCGACTCCCCCCTTACAGGGAGCCACCCTCTCAATAATGGTCCAAGAGAAGGAACTAGTGTCTTTCTGGTGTGTCCCTGCAAAATGTTGAATCAATGCTGTGGTAAGTACCCCCGCCCTTATGTCACTAAGGTGCTCCTTAATACGGGTTCTAGCTTCTCTTGTCGTGAGGCCTACATATTGGAGGGAGCACTCCCTACAAGAGATCAAATAAACCACATATGTAGACCTACAGTTGAGGCAAGAATCTATCATGAAATTCTGACCTGTCATTAGTGAGATAAACCGGTCACCAGGGGCCAGCTTCTCACAAGCCACACATGTGCGATGGTGGCAGTGGAATGTACCTTTACAGCTCAACCATGAAGAGATGGGTTGTCCTGTCTTTTTAATTCTTGTGGGTGCCACAATGTTGCCTATTGTTCTATTTTTCTTGTAAGAGTACCTTAGGCCCTCTGTAACTACCTGTTGGAGTTTGTCATCTGCAGATAGCATATTAAAATTATGCCTCACTATTTGGCAGATTTCTCTATATTGTCTTGAATACTCTGTTAAAAAGACAATTTTGTTGTCTTTCTTTTCCTGAATGTAGGATTTTGGTCTGAGGAGTCTTTCCCTAGGTATTCCTCTTACAATATTCCTAGCTTTGGTGATGACAGAACTCCTATAGCCCCTTTCTTTCAGGCGTAAGGTCAGTTCATTGGCCTGTTTCTCGTAAACCCCTGCATCGCTGCAGTTCCTTTTCAGCCAGAGGCGTGGGACTGCTATGGGGGCGAAATTTGCCCCCTCCTACGCCAACCTGTTCATGGGTTGGTGGGAGCTGTCCCACGTCTATGGAGATGGGAATCCTCACAAAGACAAGGTGGTTTGGTATGGTCGCTATATCGACGACCTCCTTTTCATATGGGGAGGTAGTGAAGCTGAACTACAGATATTCATAAAAAGTCTTGATGATGACTCTATGGGGCTTCACTTTACAAATGAAATACAATGTGACACCATTAATTTTTTAGATGTGACTCTCAGAGGTAGACAGGGTCACTTCATCAGCTCAGAGACCTACCGTAAACCCATTACGGGCAACTCACTGCTACATGCAGCTAGCTGCCACCCACCAGGAGTGTTTAAAGGAGTGGCGAAGGGTCAGTTCATTAGGCTGAAAAGGAACTGCAGCGATGCAGGGGTTTACGAGAAACAGGCCAATGAACTGACCTTACGCCTGAAAGAAAGGGGCTATAGGAGTTCTGTCATCACCAAAGCTAGGAATATTGTAAGAGGAATACCTAGGGAAAGACTCCTCAGACCAAAATCCTACATTCAGGAAAAGAAAGACAACAAAATTGTCTTTTTAACAGAGTATTCAAGACAATATAGAGAAATCTGCCAAATAGTGAGGCATAATTTTAATATGCTATCTGCAGATGACAAACTCCAACAGGTAGTTACAGAGGGCCTAAGGTACTCTTACAAGAAAAATAGAACAATAGGCAACATTGTGGCACCCACAAGAATTAAAAAGACAGGACAACCCATCTCTTCATGGTTGAGCTGTAAAGGTACATTCCACTGCCACCATCGCACATGTGTGGCTTGTGAGAAGCTGGCCCCTGGTGACCGGTTTATCTCACTAATGACAGGTCAGAATTTCATGATAGATTCTTGCCTCAACTGTAGGTCTACATATGTGGTTTATTTGATCTCTTGTAGGGAGTGCTCCCTCCAATATGTAGGCCTCACGACAAGAGAAGCTAGAACCCGTATTAAGGAGCACCTTAGTGACATAAGGGCGGGGGTACTTACCACAGCATTGATTCAACATTTTGCAGGGACACACCAGAAAGACACTAGTTCCTTCTCTTGGACCATTATTGAGAGGGTGGCTCCCTGTAAGGGGGGAGTCGACAGGGTCCACAGATTGGGGGAGAGGGAGGCCTTCTGGATTTTTAAACTCAAGACAAGAGTTCCAGGGGGCCTAAATTCGGAATATGACCTCATCAATTTCTGGTAGGGCCGACCCTCTCCCCCACCCGGTTCGCCCTGCACACATTAACTATATATAGTCTTTACCACGTCACCTTTGGAGCGTAGTAGCCTACTAACTCAGGACTCCCTAGTATAACCCATCAAGTCCTTGGGACTCTGGTTTGCCCTATGGACTTATTACTCTAGTGTAAATGGGGCTCTTTCTAATAGTGTAGCCACCTATTGTCCGGTGTGGCATGAAATACATTTGTTAAAGGTACCTATGTATTAGTAGACTCCGCATTAACTTTATTTCTGCTAAGGGTTAACTGCAGTATTATTATTATTATTATTATTGCTGTCATTGATATAGCTCAAGGTCCAGTATGTGTTCACAGTGCGTACTGATTATATCTCAGCAATAATAATGTTTATATTGGTGGCTAGTCTTTAGATGTAAACGATTGTTATCCCGTGCTTATATCTTTTGTGTTTTCATTTCAGCCATTATGAAGCAGCGTCCCAGCACTACAGGTGTGTCCAGCTGGGTCCGGAGCTATCTGTTCTGCCCTCGGCTGTACTGAACACATTTCTTCTACTTTGATCACTGAAATTGTTTTGTAATTATAGGATTAAACTGTATATAATGCACGGGTACCGTTTATTATCTTCTATCATTTATTAATTATGTAGTATTTACAATTATTCCTATCTTGTTCCAAGTGTATTCACAGTGTGCTGTATTCAGTGTGTAACCCTGTGCGTCCCCAGGTGTCCTTGGCTACGTAACTAAACACCCATTGGAGGATCATTTGGGGGGAGTGTTCCCATCCACCAATGGGATGACTAGCTACTGTTTTTAAGTTCACCTCACTGTGTTTTAGCCAGGTAATGAGTAAGGCTGTAAGCTGAAACGCGTATACCTGTTTTCCTAAAAGCTAGTCTCCTTGTTTTTGTCAGTATTTACCCCGGGGGTTTTTCTCCCCTCTCACGGTTTTGTACATTGTTCGACAAACGTGTTTGTTTTTCTTCACTCAGAGCGCCAATGCGCTATGCTTACTATCTGTAAATAAACTCTTTGTGCATAGATCTGCTGCTTGTGCTCCTTTTTCAATTTTGTTTTCTTTTTTTTTTTTTTGCTTAGAAAAATCAGTCTTGAGATATTTCTTGGCCCAGTCTTGACGTTTCAGCTTGTGTGTCTTGTTCAGTGGTGGTCGTCTTTCAGCCTTTCTTACCTTGGCCATGTCTCTGAGTATTGCACACCTTGTGCTTTTGGGCACTCCAGTGATATTGCAGCTCTGAAATATGGCCAAACTGGTGGCAAGTGGCATCTTGGCAGCTGCACGCTTGACTTTTCTCAGTTCATGGGCAGTTATTTTGCGCCTTGGTTTTTCCACACGCTTCTTGCGACCCTGTTGACTATTTTGAATGAAACGCTTGATTGTTCGATGATCACGCTTCAGAAGCTTTGCAATTTTAAGAGTGCTGCATCCCTCTGCAAGATATCTCACTATTTTTGACTTTTCTGAGCCTGTCAAGTCCTTCTTTTGACCCATTTTGCCAAAGGAAAGGAAGTTGCCTAATAATTATGCACACCTGATATAGGGTGTTGATGTCATTAGACCACACCCCTTCTCATTACAGAGATGCACATCACCTAATATGCTTAATTGGTAGTAGGCTTTCGAGCCTATACAGCTTGGAGTAAGACAACATGCATAAAGAGGATGATGTGGTCAAAATACTCATTTGCCTAATAATTCTGCACTCCCTGTACTTTTCTTTCATATTTCAATAGATTCTCAGATTTAAAATGGGTGTCTAGCCCATTAATGCTGTTACACACAATTTGATTAAAAACATTGATGTTGGAACAGCTATTAGTGGCTGGAACAAATTTGGATTTGGTCTTTAGAGTTTTTCGCCAGTCAAGTCCTTCAGGTTGTTCTTGAAAGGATAATAAATCTTCCAAAATTTGTAGTGATTCTTGTTCTTCTTCTGTCCAAGAGGTAGGTGGATTATCTGGATCTCTTTTGGCAAAATGTTTTTTGAGAAGTAATTTGCTTAGGAACAGTCTTTTATTATTTCAAATTTATTTGTCGGAGAGTTCGGACAAAAGGACAAGCCTTTAGATAAAACACTTGTGTATATTCTGTTAAAATTCTGTCGGACAAATTAATTATCCTTATTTTTTCATCCTCATTTGGGAGAATGGACTAGGATTTCTTTTGTAAGGTTTTGAGGTTTGCGGTTTGTCCTTTTGATTCTTCGTGTTCCTGGTTTGCCTTTTGTTTTTTTCCACCCACCTCTCCTGGTGGCTCTGAATCTGTGCTGGTATCTTCTTCTAAAAAAGACTTCCGTTTTCTATTTTCAATTATTGCTGAACTAGTTGAGGTTGAAGGTTCTACAGTTCTTTCTGTTTCCGTGTTATCTTGATCTTCATTATCAGTATCTGAAATATCAGTTTCCACTCTGTTTATTCTTCTTTGTGATCAAGAATTGGAGGTGTTCATTCTGTTTTTCCATTTATAAACCTTATAGGAACTGAAGTCTTGTATATCCCTCTGTAATTTGCCTTTGTTCGCCATTTTAATTTCATTTTCATATTTATCCAGTTCTTTTTGGTATTTCTTATATGTGTTTTCAAACTCTGACAAGTTCTCAAATTGTTTGAGTTGATCATTTTGTTTGATACACTAGTAATTTTAATTTCAATAAATTTAAATCCATTCACTCTTTCTGCATATACACACACATATCCCTGTTATATTGTTTATTCAGGTTATATCTCAAACCTTTCACTTATACACATTTTAAATCACTCTCCTAATAGCCAAGAAAATAAATACCGCAAGTTATAGCAAGCAGATTACATCACAGTGACACTTATATGTGAATTCTATTCTTATTAAGGTTTGACATCTTTCAGCTTTTGATACTATTTATGAATAATCCAACGTAGGCTCAATAGTCTAATTCTTTAACATGCAGCAATAACCTTGGTACTCCAATACGTTGTAGCCTACTGTTATACATAAATAGATGATCTCTCAGGAATAGAACTAAAATCATATGCAGTGCTAATTTTACATGAACATTGGAAAACTGCACAAATAATAAATATAACTTATTATCATAAGTACGATTATATACCGATTTACTATAACAGTTACAGGTTCAAAGAAATATAGTCAGTTGAAATAGAAATTGCATCAAGAAATAATGCAACATAACAGAATGACATAACCTTCTTTCTTTGTTATGATAGTTTGTCACTCTAAATTTGATCCCCGCATCTTGTACGGACGAAAGGTCCAATAGAGGATACGACTGAACTCCTTAAGAAAAAGATTGGTAGAGAATCTAGAAAGGGCGGAGTTTAGTGCATAAATACCAGCAGACGCCGGTGCGCGTCACCTTTTGAAAAAGCCGAGATCAAGTCGGCGAAACATGTTAAGGGAGGGTATTCCTTAATACCGGATTAGCGTTTTTTAAACAGCAAAAAGACTCGTAATGCAAATAAATTTAGAAATATTATAGAGACACTGGTAGAAAATAACTATATAGAATATCGCTGATAAAATGTTAACATCAAACTAAGTAAGATATCAGTCACAATGAGTATACCGTAACGGCTATAGTAGCGTCTAGCTAAGCACAGCTTGACATAGATACACTATTACGAAACAAGTGTGGCTGCCTATATATTTTTAATAACTGAAGCTGATACTCTATAATTTTCTGTTGTGGTTAAAACTATTGTAATTTGAATATATTCGAGCAGAAATATCATAAAGAGGACATCTTAGAACCGCCTCTAGTATGAGATATACCAATTGATACACTGTAGTGCTAATATTAGCGATACAACAAGTGCAATAGTGATTACTTATGACGTATGATAATCTGAATTGGGATGAAAGCATAATGCATTGATAAATATCAAACTACGTGAAACACGATACATCCACTGTATTTGCAATAAAACATACAGGCCCCTAGTTATCAATGTCTGTCAGACCTGATCCGACAGTGCGGATCAGGTCCGACAGACATCGCTGAATACAGCGAGCAATACGCTCGTCGTATTCAGCATTGCACCAGCAGCTCACAAGAGCTGCTGGTGCAACTCCGCCCCCTGCAGACTCACGGCCAATGGGCCGCCAGCAGGGGGGTGTCAATCAACCCGATCGTACTCGATCGGGTTGATTTCCGGCGATGTGTGTCCGCCTACTCAGAGCAGGCGGACAGGTTATGGAGCAGCGGTCTTTGTGACCGCTGCTTCATAACTGCTGTTTCTGGCGAGCCTGCAGTTCTGAACTGGTACATCCCAACAGATTTGTAAGATTGAGTGAAGATGTTGGGGATATCAGTTCAAGGGTGTTAGTGTCAGATAGGGCTGTTCTGTCTAGTATAGGGAACAGTCCTTTAGTTATTGAAGAGGAGCATACTATAGTGAGCAATCCTTCAGTCATGGAAGCGGGGCATAGTATAGTGAACAGTACTTCAGTCATGGAAGAGGGGCATACAAGTCTGGGCCTGAGGCAGATGTTGGTGGTAGGAGACTCTATTATTAGGAAGGTTGATAGGGTCATTTCTCTTGTAAGGTGTATCCAGTCCACGGATCATCCATTACTTGTGGGATATTCTCATTCCCAACAGGAAGTTGCAAGAGGAAACCCACAGCAGAGCTGCAATATAGCTCCTCCCCTAACTGTCATAGCCAGTCATTCTCTTGCAACTCTCAACAAGCAAGGACGTTGTAGGAGAGAGTGGTTAAATATAGCTAGTTTATTTTCTACAATCAAAAGTTTGTTATTTTTAAATAGTACCGGAGTTGTGCTATTTTATCTCAGGCAGTAAATAGAAGAATAATCTGCCTGAGGTTTCTATGATCTTAGCAGGTTGTAACTAAGATCCATTGCTGTTCTCACATATGTCTGAGGGGATTACACAAATGAGGTAAAACTTCAGCGAGAGAATGGCGTGCAGTTTATTCTGCTATCAGGTATGTGCAGTTATAATTTTTTCTAGAGATGGAAAACACTAGAAAATGCTGCTGATACCGGATTAATGTAAGTTAAGCCTGAATACAGTGATTTAATAACGACTGGTATCATGCTTACTCTCAGGGGTAATACCCTTATGATGTTGCAATATAAAACGTTTGCTGGCATGTTTAATCGTTTTTATATATGCTTTGGTGATAAAACTTTATTGGGGCCTAGTTTTTTCCACATGGCTGGCTTAAATTTTGCCTAGAAACAGTTTCCTGAGGCTTTCCACTGTGTTACTATGAGTGGGAGGGGCCTATTTTAACGTTTTTGTTGTGCAGTTAAAATTACAAACTAAGACATCCAGATTCCCTCAAAGGCCCTCTGAATGCTATAGGACATCTCTAAAGGGCCCAAAGGCTTTACAAAGTCATTTATTGGGGAAGGTAGGGCTACAGCTTGCTGTTGCAGTTGGTTGTGACTGTTAAAAAACGTCTATTTCGTTTTTTTGATCCGTTTTTTGAACTAAGGGGTTAATCATCCATTTGCAAGTGGGTGCAATGCTCTGCTAGCCTATTACATACACTGTAAAAATTTCGTTTGATTTACTGCATTTTTTCACTGTTTTTCAAATTCTGACAAAATTTGTTTCTCTTAAAGGCACAGTACCGTTTTTTATTTTTGCTTGTTAACTTGATTTAAAGTGTTTTCCAAGCTTGCTAGTCTCATTGCTAGTCTGTATAAACATGTCTGACATAGAAGAAACTCCTTGTTTATTATGTTTAAAAGCCATGGTGGAACCCCCTCTTAGAATGTGTACCAAATGTACTGATTTCATTTTAGGCAATAAAGATAATTTTCTGTCTTTTAAAAAATTTTATCACCAGAGGAATCTGACGAGGGGGAAGTTATGCCGACTAACTTTCCCCACGTGTCAGACCCTTTGACTCCCGCTTAAGGGACTCACGCTCAAATGGCGCCAAGTACATCTAGGGCGCCCATAGCGTTTACTTTACAAGACATGGCGGCAGTCATGGATAATACACTGTCAGCGGTATTAGCCAGACTACCTGAACTTAGAGGTAAGCGAGATAGCTCTGGGGTGAGACAAAATGCAGAGCATACTGACGCTTTAAGAACCATGTCTGATACTGCCTCACAATATGCAGAAGCTGAGGAAAGAGAGCTTCAGTCAGTGGGTGATGTTAATGACTCAGGAAGATACCTGATTCTAATATTTCTACATTTAAATTTAAGCTTGTACACCTCCGCGTGTTGCTTAGGGAGGTTTTAGCTGCTCTGAATGACTGTGATTCCATTGCAGTGCCAGAGAAATTGTGTAGACTGGATAAATACTTGCAGTGCCGGTGTGTACTGATGTTTTTCCAATACCTAAAAGGTTTACAAAAATGATTAATAAGGAATGGGATAGACCAGGTGTGCCGTTCTCTTCCCCTCCTATTTTTAGAAAAATGTTTCCAATAGACGCCACCACACGGGACTTATGGCAAAAAAATTAGAAGGTTACCTTAAGAAAATATTTATTCAACAAGGTTTTATCCTACAGCCCCTTGCATGCATTGCCTCTGTCACTGCTGCTGCGGCGTACTGGTTTGAGTCTCTGGAAGAGGCTTTACAGGTAGCGACTTCATTGGATGACATACTTGGCAAACTTAGAGCACTTAAGCTAGCCAATTCTTTTATTTCTGATGCCATTGTTCATTTGACTAAACTAACGGCTAAGAATTCTGGTTTTGCTATACAGGCGCGCAGAGCGCTATGGCTTAAATCATGGTCAGCTGACGTGACTTCAAAATCTAAGCTACTTAACACTCCCTTCAAGGGGCAGACCCTATTCGGGCCTGGTTTGAAGGAGATTATTGCTGATATCACTGGAGGAAAAGGTCATGCCCTTACTCAGGACAGGTCCAAATCTAGGGCCAAACAGTCTAATTTTCGTGCCTTTCAAAACTTCAAGGCAGGTGCGGCATCAACTTCCTCTAATAAAAACAAGAGGGAACTTTTGCTCAATCTAAGACGGTCTGGAAAAAAGGTAAGCAGGTCAAAAAAGCCTGCTGCTGCCTCTAAGACAGCATGAAGGAACGGCCCCCTATCCGGTAATGGATCTAGTAGGGGGCAGACTTTCACTCTTCGCCCAGGCGTGGGCAAGAGATGTTCAGGATCCCTGGGCATTGGAAATTATATCCCAGGGATATCTTCTGGACTTCAAAGCTTCCCCCCCAAAAGGGAGATTTCACCTTTCACAATTATCTGCACACCAGATAAAGAGAGAGGCATTCTTACACTGTGTACGAGACCTCCTAGTTATGGGAGTGAACAGGAACAGGGTTTTTACTCAAATCTGTTTGTGGTTCTCAAAAAAGAGGGAACCTTCAGACCAATTTTGGATCTAAAGATCTTAAACAAATTCCTCAAAGTTCCGTCGTTCAAGATGGAAACTATTCGTACCATCCTACCACTGATCCAGGAGGGTCAATATATGACTACAGTGGATCTAAAGGATGCTTATCATCACATTCCGATACACAAAGATCATCATCGGTTTCTCAGGTTTGCCTTTCAAGACAGGCATTACCAGTTGTAGCTCTTCCCTTTGGATTAGCTACAGCCCCAAGAATCTTTACAAAGGTTCTAGGGTCGCTTATGGTGGTCCTAAGGCCGCGGGGCATAGCAGTAGCCCCTTATTCAATATTTCAAGTCTCATACGGACGTAGTACTGGCATTTCTGAGGTCGCATGGGTGGAAAGTGAACGAGGAAAAGAGTTCTCTATCCCCACTCACAAGAGTTTCCTTTCTAGGGACTCTGATAGATTCTATAGAAATGAAAATTCACCTAACGGAGTCCAGCATTCTAGGTTGGGGTGCAGTCTGGAACTCCCTGAAGGCTCAGGGATCGTGGACTCAGGAGGAGTCTCTCCTTCCAATAAATATTCTGGAACTAAGAGTGATATTCAATGCTCTTCAGGCTTGGCCTCAGTTAGCAACTCTGAGGTACATCAGATTTCAGTCAGACAACATCACGACTGTAGCTTATATCAATCATCAAGGGGAAACAAGAAGTTCCCTAGAGATGTTATAAGTTTCAAAAATAATTCGCTGGGCAGAGATTCCCTCTTGCCACCTATCAGCTATCCATATCCCAGGTGTAGAGCACTGGGAGGCGGATTTTCTAAGTCGTCAGACTTTTCATCCAGGGAGAGTGGGAACTCCATCCGGAGGTATTTGCACAACTGATTCATCGTTGGGGCAAACCAGAACTGGATCTCATGGCATCTCGCCAGAACGCCAAGCTTCCGTGTTTTACGGATCCAGGTCCAGGGATCCCAAGGCGACACTGATAGATGCTCTAGCAGCGCCCTGGTCTTTCAACCTTGCTTATGTGTTTCCACCGTTTCCTCTGCTCCCTCGACTGATTGCCAAGATCAAGCAGGAGAGAGCATCAGTGATTCTGATAGCACCTGCGTGGCCACGCAAGGCCTGGTATGCAGATCTAGTGGACATGTCATCCTTTCCACCATGGTCTCTGCCTCTGAGACAGGACCTTCTACTTCAGGGTCCTTCCAACCATCCAAATCTAATTTCTCTGCGGCTGACTGCCTAGAGATTGAACGCTTGATTTTATCAAAGCGTGGCTTCTCCGAGTCAGTTATTGATACCTTAATATGGGCACGAAAGCCTGTCACCAGGAAAATTTACCATAAGGTATGGCGTAGATATCTTTATTGGTGTGAATCCAAGGGTTACTCATGGAGTAAGGTCAGGATTCCTAGGATATTATCTTTTCTCCAAGAAGGTTTGGAAAAAGGATTGTGAGCTAGTTAAGCGTCTGGCAGAAGTTCCAGACGTTCAGGGATTTGGTCAGGCTTTAGTTAGAATCAAGCCTGTGTTTAAACCGGTTGCTCCACCATGGAGCTTAAACTTGGCTCTTAAGGTTCTTCAAGAAGTTCCGTTTGAACCTCTTCATTCCATAGATATCAAACTTTTATCTTGGAAAGTCCTTTTTTTGGTAGCTATTTCCTCGGCTCGTAGAGTCTCCGAGTTATCTGCCTTACAATGTGATTCTCCTTATCTGATTTTTCATACGGATAAGGTAGTCCTGCGTACCAAATCTGGGTTTTTACCTAAGGTGATATCTAACAAGAATATCAATCAAGAGATTGTTGTTCCTTCCTTGTGTTTCACAATCTGGACGTGGTCCGTGCTTTAAAGTTTTTACTTACAAGCTACTAAAGATTTTCGTCAAACATCTGCTTGGTTTGTTGTCTTCTCTGGACAGAGGAGAGATCAAAAGGCTTCGGCAACCTCTCCTTCTTTTTGGCTAAGAAGCTTAATCCGCTTAGCCTATGAGACTGCTGGACAGCAGTCTCCTGAAAGGATTACAGCTCATTCCACTAGAGCTGTGGCTTCCACTTGGGCCTTTTAAAATGAGGCTTCTTTTGAACAGATTTGCAAGGCGGCGACTTGGTCTTCGCTTCATACTTTTTCAAAATTTTGCAAATTTGATACTTTTGCTTCTTCGGAGGCTATATTTGGGAGAAAGGTTTTACAGGCAGTGTTTCCTTCCATTTAAGTTCCTGCCTTGTCCCTCCCTTCATCCGTGTACTTTAGCTTTGGTATTGGTATCCCACAAGTAATGGATGATCCGTGGACTGGATACACCTTACAAGAGAAAACACAATTTATGCTTACCTGATAAATTTATTTCTCTTGTGGTGTATCCAGTCCACGGCCCGCCCTGTCATTTTAAGGCAGGTAATTTTTAAATTTAAACTACAGTAACCACTGCACCCTATGGTTCCTCCTTTCTCGGCTTGTTTTCGGTCGAATGACTGGCTATGACAGTTAGGGGAGGAGCTATATTGCAGCTCTGCTGTGGGTTTCCTCTTGCAACTTCCTGTTGGGAATGAGAATATCCCACAAGTAATGGATGATCCGTGGACTGGATACACCACAAGAGAAATACATTTATCAGGTAAGCATAAATTGTGTTTTCTTTCATGTAATTAGCAAGAGTCCATGAGCTAGTGACGTATGGGATATACATTCCTACCAGGAGGGGCAAAGTTTCCCAAACCTTAAAATGCCTATAAATACACCCCTCACCACACCCACAAATCAGTTTTACAAACTTTGCCTCCTATGGAGGTGGTGAAGTAAGTTTGTGCTAGATTCTACGTTGATATGCGCTCCGCAGCAGGTTGGAGCCCGGTTTTCCTCTCAGCGTGCAGTGAATGTCAGAGGGATGTGAGGAGAGTATTGCCTATTTGAATGCAATGATCTCCTTCTATGGGGTCTATTTCATAGGATCTCTGTTATCGGTCGTAGAGATTCATCTCTTACCTCCCTTTTCAGATCGACGATATACTCTTATATATATACCATTACCTCTGCTGATTTTCGTTTCAGTACTGGTTTGGCTTTCTACAAACATGTAGATGAGTGTCCTGGGGTAAGTAAGTCTTATTTTCTGTGACACTCTAAGCTATGGTTGGGCACTTTTTTATAAAGTTCTAAATATATGTATTCAAACATTTATTTGCCTTGACTCAGGGTGTTCAACATTCCTTATTTTCAGACAGTCAGTTTCATATTTGGGATAATGCATTTGAATCAATCATTTTTTCTTACCTTAAAAAATTTGACTTTTTCCCTGTGGGCTGTTAGGCTCGCGGGGGCTGAAAATGCTTCATTTTATTGCGTCATTCTTGGCGCTGACTTTTTTGGCGCAAAATTTTTTTCTGTTTCCGGCGTCATACGTGTCGCCGGAAGTTGCGTCATTTTTTTGACGTTCTTTTGCGTCAAAAGTGTCGGCGTTCCGGATGTGGCGTCATTTTTGGCGCCAAAAGCATTTAGGCGCCAAATAATGTGGGCGTCTTATTTGGCGCTAAAAAAATATGGGCGTCACTTTTGTCTCCACATTATTTAAGTCTCATTATTTATTGCTTCTGGTTGCTAGAAGCTTGTTCACTGGCATTTTTTTCCCATTCCTGAAACTGTCATTTAAGGAATTTGATCAATTTTGCTTTATATGTTGTTTTTTCTATTACATATCGCAAGATGTTCCACGTTGCAACTGAGTCAAAAGTTACTTCAGGAAAATCGCTGCCCGGTGCTGGAGCTACCAAAGCTAAGTGTATCACTTTTGGTATCTGTTCCTTCAGCTGTTGTTTGTATTAAATGTTATGACAAACTTGTTAATGCAGATAAAATTTCCTTTAGTACTGTTACATTACCTGTTGCTGTTCCGTCAACATCTAATACTCAGAGTGTTCTTGATAACATAAGAGATTTTGTTTCTAAATCCATTAAGAAGGCTATGTCTGTTATTTCTCCTTCTAGTATACATAAAAGTCTTTTAAAACTTCTCTTTTTTCAGATGAATTTTTAAATGAACATCATCATTCTGATACTGATAATGGTTCTTCTGGTTCAGAGGTTTCTGTCTCAGAGGTTGATGCTGATAAATCTTTGTATTTGTTCAAGATGGAATTTATTCGTTCTTTATCTAAAGAAGTATTAATTGCATTAGAAATAGAGGATTCTGGTCCTCTTGATACTAAAACTAAACGTTTAAATAAGGTTTTTAAATCTCCTGTAGTTATTCCAGAAGTGTTTCCTGTCCCTGATGCTATTTCTGAAGTAATTTCCAGGGAATTGAATAATTTGGGTAATTCATTTACTCCTTTTAAAACGTTTTAAGCAATTATATCCTGTGCCATCTGACAGATTAGAGTTTGGGACAAAATCCCTAAGGTTAATGGGGCTGTCTCTACTCCTGCTATATTTTTAGCGGATGTTGCTGCAGCTTCAACTTTTTGGTTAGAAGCTTTAGCGCAACAAGTAACAGATCATAATTCTCATAGTATTATTATTCTATAACATGCTAATTATTTTATTTGTGATGCCATCTTTGATATCATTATAATTGATGTCAGGTATATGTCTCTAACTATTTTAGCTAGAAGAGCTTTATGGCTTAAAACTTGGAATGCGGATATGTCTTCTAAGTCAACTTTGCTATCCCTTTCTTTCCAGGGTAATAAATTATTCGGTTCTCAGTTGGATTCTTTTATCTCAACTGTTACTGGAAGGAAGGGAACTTTTTTACCACAGGATAAAAAATCTGAGGTAAATTTAGGTCTAATAATTGTTTTCGTTCTTTTCATCACAACAAGGAACAAAAGCCTGATCCTTCATCCTCAGGAGCGGTATCAGTTTGGAAACCTTCTTCACTTTGGAATATATCAAAGCCTTATAGAAACCCAAAGCCAGCTCCTAAGTCCCCATGAAGGTGCGGCCCTCATTCCAGCTCAGCTGGTATGGGGCAGTTTACGTTCTTTTCAAAGAAATTTGGATCAATTCCGTTCAAAATCTCTGGTTTCAGAACATTGTTTCAGAAGGGTACAGAATTGGCTTCAAGTTAAGGCCTCCTGCAAACAGATTTGTTTCTTTCCCGTGTCCCAGTAAACCCAGCAAAGGCTCAAGCATTTCTGAAATGTGTTTCAGATCTAGAGTTGGCTGGAGTAATTATGCCAGTTCCAGTTCTGGAACAGGGGCTGGGGTTTTATTCTATCTCTTCATTGTACCAAAGAAGGTCAATTCCTTCAGACCAGTTCCGGATCTATCAATATTGAATCGTTATGTAAGGATACCAACATTCAAGATGGTAAATGTAAGGACTTTCCTGCCTTTTATTCAGCAAGGGCATTATATGTCTACAATAGATTTACAGGATGCATATCTGCATATTCCGATTCATTCAGATCACTTTTAGTTTCTGAGATTCTCTTTTTTAGACAAGCATTACCAGTTTTGTGGCTCTACCGTTTGGCTTAGCATCAGCTCCAAGAATTTTTACAAAGGTTCTCGGTGCCCTTCTGTCTGTATTCAGAGAACAGGGTATTGGTATTTCCTTATTTGGACGATATCTTGGTACTTGCTCAGTCTTCACATTTAACAGAATCTCATACGAATCGACTTGTGTTGTTTCTTCAAGATCATGGTTGGAGGATCAATTTACCAAAAAGTTCATTGATTCCTCAGACAAGGGTAACCTTTTTAGGTTTCCAGGTAAATTCAGTGTCTATGACTCTGTCTTTGTCAGACAAGAAAAGTCTAACATTGATATCAGCTTGTCAAAACCTTCAGTCACAATCATTCCCTTTGGTAGCCTTATGCATGGAAATTTTAGGTCTTATGACTACTGCATCGGACGCGATCTCCTTTGCTCATTTTCACATGCGACCTCTTCAGCTCTGTATGCTGAACCAATGGTGCAGGGATTACACAAAGATATCTCAATTAATATCTTTAAAACTGATTGTACGACACTCTCTGACGTGGTGGACAGATCACCATCGTTTAGTTCAGGGGGCTTCTATTGTTCTTCCGACCTAGACTGTAATTTCAACAGATGCAAGTCTTTCAGGTTGGGGAGCTGTGTGGGGGTCTCTGACGGCACAAGGGGTTTGGGAATCTCAGGAGGTGAGATTACCGATCAATATTTTGGAACTCCGTGCAATTTTCAGAGCTCTTCAGTCTTGGCCTCTTCTGAAGAGAGAGTCGTTCATTTGTTTTCAGACAGACAATGTCACAACTGTGGCATACATCAATCATCAAGGAGGGACTCACAGTCCTCTGGCTATGAAAGAAGTATCTCGAATTCTGGTTTGGGCGGAATCCAGCTCCTGTCTAATCTCTGCGGTTCATTTCCCAGGTATAGACAATTAGGAAGCGGATTATCTCAGTCGTCAAACGTTGTATCCGGGCGAATGGTCTCTTCACCCAGAGGTATTTCTTCAGATTGTTCAAATGTGGGAACTTCCAGAAATAGATCTGATGGTTTCTCATCTAAACAAGAAACTTCCCAGGTATCTGTTCAGACCCCGGGATCCTCAGGCGGAGGCAGTGAATGCATTATCACTTCCTTGGAAGTATCATCCTGCCTATATCTCTCCGCCTCTAGTTCTTCTTCCAAGAGTAATCTCCAAGATTCTGAAGGAATGCTCGTTTGTTCTGCTGGTAGCTCCAGCATGGACGGATTCTTTTTCGGATGGCCTCTTGCCAACCGTGGGCTCTTCCGTTAAGACCAGACCTTCTGTCGCAAGGTCCTTTTTTCCATCACGATCTCAAATCTTTAAATTTAAGGGTATGGAGATTGAACGCTTGATTCTTGGTCAAAGAGGTTTCTCTGACTCTGTGATTAATACTATGTTACAGGCTCGTAAATCTGTATCTAGAGAGATATATTTTAGAGTCTGGAAGACTTATATTTCTTAGTGTCTTCTCATCATTTTTCCTGGCATTCTTTTAGAATTCCGAGAATTTTTTTTTTACAGTTTCTTCAGGATGGTTTAGATAAAGGTTTGTCCGCAAGTTCCTTGACAGGACAAATCTCTGCCCTTTCTGTTCTTTTTCACAGAAAGATTGCTAATCTTCCTGATATTCATTGTTTTGTACAAGACTTGGTTCGTATGAAACCTGTCATTCAGTCAATTTCTCCTCCTTGGGGTTTGAATTTGGTTCTGGGGGCTCTTCTCGCTCCTCCTTTTGAACCCATGCATTCATTTGGACATTAAACTTCTTTCTTGGAAAGTTTTGTTTCTTTTGGCCATCTCTTCTGCCAGAAGAGTCTCTGAATTATCTGCTCTTTCTTGTGAGTCTCCTTTTCTGATTTTTCTTCAGGATAAGGCGGTGTTGCGAACTTCTTTTGAAATTTTTCCTAAGGTTGTGTATTCTAACAACATTAGTAGAGAAATTGTGGTTCCTTCATTATGTCCTAATCCTAAGAATTCTAAGGAGAAATCATTGCATTCTTTGGATGTTGTTAGAGCTTTGTAATATTATGTTGAAGCTACTAAGTCTTTCCGAAAGACTTCTAGTTTATTTTTCATCTTTTCTGGTTCTAGAAAAAGCCAGAAAGCTTCTGCCATTTCTTTGGTATCTTGGTTGAAATCTTTTATTCATCATGCCTATGTCGAGTCGGGTAAAACTCTGCCTCAAAGGATTACAGCTCATTCTACTAGGTCAGTTTCTACTTCCTGGGCGTTTAGGAATGAAGCTTCGGTTGATCAGATTTTCAAAACAGCAACTTGGTCCTCTTTGCATACTTTTAATCAATTCTACCATTTTGATGTGTTTTCTTCTTCTGAAGCAGTTTTTTGGTAGAAAAGTACTTCAGGCAGCGGTTTCAGTTTGAATCTTCTGCTTATGTTTTCATTAACCTTTATTTTGGGTGTGGATTATTTTCAGCAGGAATTGGCTGTCTTTATTTTATCCCTCCCTCTCTAGTGACTCTTGCGTGGAAAGATCCACATCTTGGGTAGTCATTATCCCATACGTCACTAGCTCATGGACTCTTGCTAATTACATGAAAGAAAACATAATTTATGTAAGAACTTACCTGATAAATTCATTTCTTTCATATTAGCAAGAGTCCATGAGGCCCACCCTTTTTGTGGTGGTTATGATTTTTTTGTATAAAGCACAATTATTCCAATTCCTTATTTTATATGCTTTCGCACTTTTTTCTTATCACCCCACTTCTTGGCTATTCGTTAAACTGATTTGTGGGTGTGGTGAGGGGTGTATTTATAGGCATTTTAAGGTTTGGGAAACTTTGCCCCTCCTGGTAGGAATGTATATCCCATACGTCACTAGCTCATGGAGTCTTGCTAATATGAAAGAAATGAATTTATCAGCTAAGTTCTTACATAAATTATGTTTTTTCATCCAGACCCCTTAAATAGAACAGTTTGCATATTGTTGAGCGTATTGATAGATTGTTAGAGGGATGCAGGTCTGATCTTGCAGTCATGGTGCATATTGGTGCTAATGAAAGACTCAGCGGGAGATGGAGTGTCCTAAAGAAATTACTTTAGGGAGTTAGGTAGCAAGCTTAAAGCAGGGATCTCCAAGGTAATATCATGTGCTAACTCAATACGGCAGAAGGAGCTAAGGTCAGTTAATTCATGGTTAAAAACATGGTGAAAAATGAGGGGTTTGACTTTTTAGAGCACTGGGCTGACTTTTCACTTGGGTGCAATTTATACAGTAAGGATGGATTGCACCTGAATGACATAGATGCAGGTGTGTTGGGGAAGAGGATGGTAGCACGCTTAGAAAATCTTTTAAACTAGGCAAAGGGAGGAGGGTCAGTCCGAACATAATAGAACAATAGAATATGTCACACCTAGAATATCTCAAGGAATGGAGGCCTTAGGAACTGTCACATTATAATGTTATGTTATAATGTCATGTCATGTTATAATGTTTCAAGATATCAGAAAAAGCTAACTGGTTTGTAACAGCATACAAATGTTATATTACAGGGAGATCACGTTTGTATGCTGTAACATTCCAGACAGCTATATTATGATCTGGTTTATTCTACCTGTTGTCGATGTCATATCATACTAATCTAAAGATTTCTGACCAATTTCTCTGATATCTTGAAACATTATAACATATTAGATACTGGCTACAATATATCCTGGCAAGTTTAAAGTTATGTTGTACACATGGTGTTATACAGAAATACTGCTTTAAGATACACAGTGTGATTTTAAACTATGTTATTTTGGCTGTTAGTTGCTATGGGAACCCATTTTGGCACCTTTTTCACTTGAGGGAACGGTTTTAGGGTTTAAATACACTCATTGTACTGATGTTCAGGTTGGTCTGAGGAAGGGGAGAATATCCTTGAAACGTCACCACAATAAAGAAGTACTGAAGTTTGTCTGAAACCCAGCAAGTGCCGTGGCACTTTCTATTTATTACCCCTGCCGGCACCCTGGTTGTTGTCATTTTTGGTTAGTGAGAGTGCAGTTCCTAACATTTATATATAATCTTGGTTATACTTGCTTAATTTGAATATATTTTAAATCCCTTCTTCAGCAAAGCAGAAAATAGTTCTCATGTTTAATATAAATTTGTTTTTCAGAAATACACGCTTGGTATTTTAAGTGAATCCATTTTTTGGGGGGAATTTATTACTAATGTGCAGTTGCATGAAAGAAAATGTATTCTATTAAAGTAAATATTTAAAGTCCCTGTTTTCTTTCAATGTAGCTGTTTATGAAAAAAATGTATTAAGGTAAAAAATAAATAAATAAACAGCATTCTTTTTGGATTTTTGGATCATTTTAATATATGTTTCTAAAAAGCTAATGAACGTATTTTGCATTGTTTTATTTATTTTTGGTATTAGTTATCATTCGTCAAAAAACATCATGTCACACATTAATAATAATAAAAATCTGAAAATGCTTGCAAAGGTATATAAATTATTCAGCTTTTATAAAAGTGTGCTGTATACCATCTCTTTATAATTGTAGATGCAGTTTTCTTAGTTTAAGATACTACATTCAGAAAATGACTTCATGAGAGTTTCTTGCTCTTTTCTTATGACATCACAAATGTATAGGTGTCTGCCTGTTTACCCAGCCTGGACACCGGAACTGCAGATATCCCTGATGTATTGCTCTATAATACGTTAGTTAGTCTAATTTATTCAAATACAAAATATCCTCATAACCTGAAACACTGTTAATATATGTATGTAAGTAACCCGGTTTTGAGAAATATGACTTAGAACTGGTAAAATACTAGAAGCTAAAGAAAAATACATAATTGATATAAAAACTGTTCACTTTAATCCATATATACCGGTATATATATGTGTGTGCATTAGAGACTTTTGCCGTTAAGTAGATGAAAACATGAAAAAACATTTATGCAATATTCATATTTAATAAAGGTTTTACCTATGTATTTACTATAAATATTTCACATTCCAATGTTCTGTGCATAGGGGAATATTCCTATATATCACTATATATCTATACCTATATAAAATGTTATAAATATATACAGTGTGTATATATATATATATATATATATATATATATATATAGGTATAAATATATATTTGTTTAATAAACTATCAGATATATATAGAACAATTTAATTATGGCTAAATAGAACATATTCCATTACGTAAAGAACATTGGAATAGGACAACTCTAGTAAGAGGATTTACCTAGCTTCATATTTTCATGTCGGTTTAGCGCTAAGGAGAATATGTGGTGGTGTTAGATTTTTTCCCAACATTTTTTATATTCTAAGTTCTGAATTTTTGCTCTAGTCGTGTTACCGCTAAAGCAAAAACAGTTTACTTTCAACTTGTAATACCACATAAAAGACCAACCTTTGTCTTTGTCCTCAGATAACGGCCGCTCCTTCCCAGAAAGAGGTCAAAAACGAATCTGTGATAGTGCAAACAAAACACAGAAGGGCGCCTCCTAGTGTGATATAGTACCCCCTATATTTCCTTATTTTTCAAAAGTCCAAAAGGATATGTCAAATCCCCCCATGGTGTCCTATAATAGCAGGGATTAATTCCCTTTATGTGCCCCTCTCTGATCTTATTGATAGTTTTCTACAAACTCTAGAAAGAGGGTTTAAATAGCTTCATTCAAGTACTACGTCCCTTCTACTAAAATTGAAAGATATTAAATGGAAATCTTCCTATAGATTCCTGGTGGTAGATTTAACTTCTCTGTATACGTCTATTTTGCAAAAAAAGGGACAACAGGCTGTAGAATTCTTCCTACATCACTATAGTAGCTTTGAAATTGTGACTAAGCAGCGTATACTTAGATCTATTGATTACTTGCTAACCCACAACTTATTTATGTTTGATGGGGGATTCTATCTCCAGAGACTAGGGACTGCTATGGGGGACACATTTGCCCCCCTGTTACACCAATCTATTTATGGGATGGTGGGAGCAGTTTCACGTCTTTGGTGATAGAAACCCCTATCGTGGGGACATCCTCTTATGCAAGATATATAGATGATTTTATTTTTATTATGGACTGTAATGAAGAGATCATTAATTCATTTTGTGAGCATTTAAATAAAAATAACAGTGGCATTAGGTTGGCAAGAGAACAGAATACTGACAAGAATGAAAATAATATTAAAGGGACAGTAAACTCAAAACTTTTATAAATCAGATAGAGCATGTATTTCTAAACAACTTTACAGTTTGCTTCTATTTTTAAATTTGCTAAGTTATCTTGGTTATCTTTTTTGAAAAGAATACCTAGGTAGGTTCAGGAGCATCAGAGCACTACTGGGAGCTAGATGTTGATTGGTGGCTAAAGATATACGTGTCTTGTCACATGCTCACCTATTATGTTCAGCTAGTTTCCAGTACTACATTGTGTTTTATCTAATTCTCAGAACTGGAAATACTCCATGCTGACTCTTCAAGGTTAATCCTGTTACATATCTTTCCTTATATGGCTTTAACAGTGTCATGCTCCTAAACACATCAGAAGCTGTGCTGTACTAACAGGCTGTAGGGTATTGCACTTCCCTATGAGCTACACTACTTTGAAGGATGGGCTGGCGGGCTTGCTAATGTCAGGGTGCCAGGAATCAGACTGAGACGAGAAGTGCAAAAATAATCACACCTTTATTAATAACTAAAAATAATAAAAAGTCCACAAGTCAAATAACAAGCCACAAGTCAAAACCAGAGCTGGTAGTCAGACGAGCCGAGTCAGGAGCCAAAGCGAATAGTCAGACGAGCCGGAATCAGGAACAAGCAAAACAGCAGAGTCAGGAACAAGCCAGGGACCAGGAACCAGAAAGGACGTCAGACAGCCAGGTAATACACAGGAACTCTCACAAACAGGTCTGAGACAACGCAAAGGCAAAGCATACTGAACAGAGGCCCTTTAAGTGATGACATCACAATTCTGAGACTGCATCCTGTCTCACACAGATGATGCACACCACTCTGGCCATAAAAGGAAGTGCAGGAAATGAGCAGCATACCCCACAATGCACCATAGTCCGCAAGAGAGGAGAGTAAAATGGCTGCCGCAGCACATGGCAAACAAAACAGGGAAAAAACCCTGACAGTACTCTCCCCTCAACGACCCGGCTTATTGGGGAAACGGGCATGGAAGGCACGAAGGAGGGCGGGTGCATGAGCATTAGAGGAGGGAACCCAAGAACGCTCCTCCGGACCATAGCCCCTCCAGTGAACCAAATACTGTACACTGCCTCTGGACATACAAGAGTCAATAATGCTACTGACCTCATACTCCTCATGGTTGTCAACAAAGATAGGACGGGGACGAGGCAACACAGTGGTAAACCAATTACAAACCAATGGTTTCAAGAGGGAGACATGAAAACATTGGAGGAGGAAGGTCAAGAGCGTAGGCCACAGGATTGACCCGTCGGAGTATTCGAAAAGGACCAACATAATGGGAAGCCAGTTTATTGGAAGGCACACGAAGGTTCAAGTTGTGGGAGGACAGCCAAACTCTCACCAACCTGGTAGGAAGGTGCGGGCAGATGCCTACGATCAGCCTGGAACTTTTGGAGCTGCATAGAACGATGAAGGCAATCCTGAATCTGCACCCACCTGGAACGAAGTTGCCGGATATGCTCCTCCAAAGCCGAAATACCCTGAGACATAAATGAATCGGGCAACAAGGACGGTTGAAACCCATAATTCGCCATGAACGGGGATAACTTGGAGGAAGAATTAACAGCACTATTACGAGCAAAATCTGCCCAAGGTAACAGTTCAGACCAATTATTGTGGTGATCTGAGACATAGCAACGGAGGAACTGTTCTAGAGCTTGATTAGACCGTTCCGCAGCCCCATTGGATTGAGGGTGATATGCCGAGGAGAAGGAAAGCTGGATCCCCATTTGAGCACAAAAGGAACACCAAAATCTGGAGACAAATTGGCTACCCCGGTCCGACACTATCTCCTTGGGTAACCCATGTAAACGGAAGACCACCTGGGCAAAAATTGAAGCAAGCTCCTGAGCGGTAGGCAACTTCATCAAGGGAATGCAATGTGACATTAGAAAAATGGTCAACCACCATAAGGATAACAGTATTGCCATTGGAAACAGGGAGCTCGATAATGAAGTCCATGGAAAGATATGTCCAAGGACGCTCACCATTAGCAATAGGTTGAAGAAGACCCACAGGAAGACGTCGAGGAGTCTTATTCTGTGCACAAACTGAGCAGGAGGCAACATACGCAGCAACATCAGAACGAAGACCTAGCCACCAGGATTGTCGAGTGACATACCAAATCATTTGGTTCTTGCCTGGGTGACCTGCGACTTGAGGATAGTGGTAAGTGTGCAAATGTTTAGTTTGAAGATTCTCAGGAACAAAACACCACTAGGTTTCTCAGGAGTAGTGATGTCGCGAACAGTTCGCCGGAGAACAGTTCCCTGCGATCTTAGCTTGTTCGCGTTCGCTGCGGCGGGCGAACATATGCGATGTTCGATCTGCCCCCTATTCGTCATCATTGAGTAAACTTTGACCCTGTATCTCACAGTCTGCAGACACATTTCAGCCAATCAGCAGCAGACACTCCCTCCCAGACCCTCCCAGCTCCTGGGCAGCAGCCATTTTAGATTACGATCCTGCATTCTTAGTGAGAGGAGGGTTAGTGCTGCTGCTTGTGATTTTATAGGGAAATTGATAGCTAGGCTAGTGTATTCAGTGTCCACTACAGTCCTGAAGGACTCATCTAATCTCTGCTGTAAGGACAGCACCCCAAAAAGCCCTTTTTAGGGCTAGAACTTCAGCCCAAAAAGCCCTTTTTAGGGCTAGAACTTCAGTCTTTTTTTTGTTGTTGTTTTTTTTGTAATCTAATTGCATTTGCCTACCTGTCAGCCTGTGTGTGAGGCTCACAGCATATACTGTGATTAATTGCTCTGTGCCACCACTGATATCTGGCGTAACATTAGTGTAAATTTAAAAAAAAAAACTTTTACATCAGTTTGCTAGTGTAATGTAATTTCATTTTCCATCAGGCCTGTGTGTCAGGCCCACAGCATATACTGTGATTAATTGCTCTGTGCCACCACTGATATCTGGTGTAACAGTGTAAATTTAAAAAAAAAAAAACTTTTACATCAGTTTGCTAGTGTGGCATGCCAAAGTACAGGTGTTAGTCCCCTTGAAACAACTTTTCCATCACTATTGTGGCCAGAAAGAGTCCCTGTGGGTTTTAAAGTTCGCCTGCCTATTGAAGTCAATCGCCGGTTCGCGAACAGTCGCGGAAGTTCGAGTCTGCCGTTCACGAATCGAAATTTTTAGGTTCGCGACATCACTACTCAGGAGGTGCATTGATTTGTGCAGCCAGGATCTCCTCCCCCAAGGGAGAAGTCAAATTAGTACGTATGGTCGCTAAAATATAGTCAGGAGGTATAACAGGAGTAGGTACAGACGACTCCTTGGACAGAGGCGGAAATTGTCAAGAGAGGGCATCAGCCCTAACATTCTTACTACCAGGCAGGTAGGAGACCACATAATTAAACTGAGACAAAAATTGCGCCCATCTGGCCTGTCAGGGCGACAAACGTTTTGCTTCAGATAGATAAGTTAAATTCTTGTGGTCAGTAAGAATGAGCACTGGCACGCTAGTACCCTCGAGAAGATGCCTCCATTCCTTGAGTGCCAAAATTATGGCCAGTAATTGCCTTTCGCCAATTTCATAATTGCACTCCGCTGGAGACAATTTCTTAGAGAAGAAACCACACGGATGCAAGGAACTGTCAGGCGTAGGACATTGATACAAGAGGGCACCTACTCCAGTCTCAGATGCATCGACCTCAAGAACGAAAGGCAGGACAGGGTTAGGATGAGCCAGAACTGGAGTGGCAGCAAAGGCAGTCTTAAGACTATCAAAGGCCTTAATGGCAGTAGGTGACCAATGGAGTGGATCATTCTCTTTACGGGTCATGTCTGTGATAGGTTTGACCAAGGAAGAAAAGTTTTTAATAAACTTTCAATAGTAATTGGCGCACCCCAAAAAACGTTGAATAGACCGAAGACCAACTGGGCGAGGCCACTGCAGAACTGCAGATAACTTGTCAGGATCCATGGAGTACCCTGCAACAGAGATAACATAACCTAGGAAGGTTACTTGAGTCTGATGGAACTCACATTTCTCGAGTTTACAAAACAGGCCGTTCTCACGTAGTTTCTGAAGAACCCGTGTAACATTAGAACGATGAGCCTCAAGTGTAAGTGAGTGTATGAGGATGTCGTCTAAGTACACCACAACATACTGTTGCAACATATCTCGTAGGGCATCATTAATACATTCCTGAAAAACAGCAGGAGCATTACATAGGCCAAAGGGCATTACAAGATACTCATAATGCCCGCTCCTGGTGTTAAACGCTGTTTTCCATTCGTGGCCCTCCTTGATCCTAACGAGATTGTACGCTCCTCTTAAATCAAGGTTAGTAAAGACCGTAGCTCCCTTGAGGCGGTCAAAGAGTTCCGTAAGTAGCGGTAAGCATTCTTAATGGTAAGATAATTAAGACCCCTATAATCGATGCATTGTCTTAACTCGCCACCCTTTTTCTTCACAAAGAAGAAGCCAGCGCCTGCAGGAGAGCAGGATTCGCGGATGATCCCCCGTGACAGAGCATTGGCAACATACTCCTCCATAGCGCAATTCTCTGCAACAGACAGAGGGTAAACCCGGCCCTGAGGAGGAATGGCCCCGGGTTGCAGGTCTATGGCACAATCGTAAGACCGGTAAGGAGGCAACGTACCGGCACGCACCTTGTCAAAAATGTCTAGGATCTCTCTGTACTCTTCTGGCAATTGAGATACCGAAGAAATGCACAAGACTTTAACTGGTTTCCGAAGACAAGTGGAAATACATTGCGGAACCACAACAAAATTTCGGAACTGTGCCAGCCGAGACTGGGATTGTGCTTTTGGAGCCAGGGATAACCCAGAACAACCAGAAAATGCGGAGAGTTTATCACCTGGAACTGGAGGGTTTCAAAAAGGAGAGCCCTAACGGCCATGGACAACGGAGCAGTTTCGTGAGTAACGAGTGCGGGCTGAAGGGGCCTGCCATCAATGGCCTCAATAGCAAGCGGAACGGACCGAGGCAAAACAGGAATGGAGTGCTTTGATACAAAAACACTGTCAATGAAATAGCCTGCAACACCGGAGTCAACAAGAGCCTGGTGACTATGGAGGAGTCCACCCAGGAAAGGACAACCGTGACCAAAGGTTTCTCCTTAAGCGGTTCCGGGGACGAGGATAAACCACCCAAGGTCTGCCCCCGTCAGGACCTTAGGTGTGAGCGTTTCCCGGCTGTGTAGGACAAGACTTCAAAAGGTGGCCCTGTAACCACAATATAGGCAGAGCCCCTCCCTCCTCCTAAAGGCCCTCTCCTCCGCGGAGAGACGTGTTAATCCCAACTGCATCGTCTCAGCAGTACCCTTTGACTCAGGACCAGGAGGCATGGGAGGAGAGGGAAGCATGGGTGGGAAAGAACACGTAGGAGCTAACCGAACAGGTGGCTTCCGCAAGTGCTCCTTGAAAGAGGGCCTCTCTCTGAGTCTGATGTCAATTTGGATCATAAAAGACACCAATGCCTCTAGATCCTCTGATAAATCTCTGGCAGCAACTTTGTCTTTAATCGCATCAGAGAGCCCATTAAAGAAGGCGGCAACAAGGGCTTCATTGCTCCAACCTCTGCGGCAAGCGTACGGAACTCAATAGCCTATTGAGCAACAGATCTTGTACCTCTCTGAATAGACATGAGTCATTTAGCAGGAGGCCACAAATTCAGGGTAATTGGAAATCACAGGTTTATTAGTCTCCCGTAAGGGATTAGCCCAGGAAAGAGCTGTGTCAGAGAGTAACGAGATGAGAAATCCCACCTTAGCTCTGTCAGAGGGAAACGCCTGAGGTAACATCTCAAAGTAAATGCCCACCTGGTTCAAAAACCCTCTGTACTGAATAGGATCGCCTCCATATCGCTGAGTTAGAGGTGCAGAACCGGACATGCTCCTGGTAGGACTAGGTGTAGCAGCGGAAACAGGAGCAGCCATAACTTGTGAGACACTTTGGTCCAAATGTGCAGTGCGAGTCAGCATGGTTTGCAGGGCTAGTGCAAATTGATCCAAGCGGTGATCCTGTTCATCCATCCTGGAAATGATGGCAGGTAAAGGTGGATTATTAACACCATCAGGATTCATGGCCTTTGCGTAATGCCAGGGTGCCAGGAATCAGACTGATACGAGAAGTGCAAAAATAATCACACCTTTATTAATAACAAAAAGTAATAAAAAGTCCACAAGTCAAATAACAAGCCAGGAGTCAAAACCAGAGCTGGTAGTCAGACGAGCCGAGTCAGGAGCCAAAGCGAATAGTCAGACGAGCCAGAATCAGCAACAAGGAAAACAGCAGAGTCAGGAACAAGCCAGGGATCAGGAACCAAGAAGGACGTCAGACAGCCAGGTAATACACAGGAACTCTCACAAAGAGGTCTGAGACAACGCAAAGGCAAAGCATACTGAACAGAGGCCCTTTAAATAATAAGTGACGACAACACAATTCTGAGACTGCATCCTGACTCACACAGATGATGCACACCAGTCTGGCCATAAAAGGAAGTGCAGGAAATGACAGCATCCCCCACAATGCACCATAGTCAGCAAGAGAGGTGAGTAAAATGGCTTCCAGCAGCACATGGCAAACAAAACAGGGAAAAAACCCTGACAGCTAAGAATGGTTGCTGCTGTACAAGCCAGGTTCCACACTTACTAGGTTTGGATTACCATGGCCATCTCTCTGGAAGTTATTTTATGTAACCAGTGTTCTAAGTTTAGCTCTTTTTATAGTGTTCTGGATTGGAAGTGATGCTAGCCTTGTTCCTGGTGACAAGCCTGAATGGAAAGAATTAAAAAGTCATCTCAGACTCACATTCAGTGTTTGGTTATTTCACATGAAGACTGAAACATCCTTATTTCTAACCTCTTCTTCTGACCCTGGTATAGTTTCTGGCTTATGCAACCTGTATGGACCTTCTACGGAGATATGCTATCTGTTGATTTACTGCATTGTGATCAATGGAACTGTTTCCTGTTGGTCTATGGATCTTTCTTTTACTAGACTAACTTGTTCCTGCAATCCTTTTCCGGTCAACTGGTTCTAAAGAGAAAACCTGGTAATTATTTAATTACAATATAAAAAAAAAAAAACAACTGCAAAACAATTTTTACTTTATACTAATTTTATCATCATACTTTGTTGTCTGCAGATTCAAGTCCAGATTGGCTCCTTCATATAAGGCTAGAGGTGAGTGGAGATTGGCTATTGAAAAATAATTGCAGTAAACAATGAAACAATGAAACAATTGTTTCAAAATGTTTAGACTTGGCTGATATGCTATACAATAGCAATACAACAGACATTTATTGTAATTACAAGGTATTTACTGTCCCTTTAAAAGCTATTTTGTAGTTATGGGAAGTGCATATATAGAATGACTAAATAGTCTATATGCCCCAGTATTTTAGTGGTCTGAATTTGAATATGCAAATCAGCCAATGTTCAAGCTCTAAAGAAGAAGACCACAGCTTCCACCTCCACCGAATGAAGATAAGAAGATGGGCCGCCGCCGGGATGAAGAAGGACCATCGCTGGGATAAAAATGGAGCAACACCATCATCATCTTTGGTGAGTACCATCTTGGGCTTTAGTGTTAGGTGTTTTCTTATTAGTTTTTGGTTGGGTTTGTCCTTTAAGATTAGGTTTTTTCCGTTTTTTTTTTTTATCTGGGCAGCAAAAGAGCTAAATGCCCAGCCAAATGCCCTTTTCGGGACACTTTCTAGATTGCTTTTTTATTTTTTTTAAATTGTTTTGTTTCAGGTGATGGAGGTTAATGTTTTTTTTAAAGTAATGTGTTTTTTTTTGTTGTTATTAGTAATGTAAGTTTTTTAAATTTAATAGTAATGTTAGGTTTTTTATTTTTTTAAAGGTAGTTTTTTTTTGGTAAAAGTTAGTTTATTTTGGGTTAACTTAGGGTGTGTTAGGTTAGGGGGTTTGGATGTTAGTGGGTTACTTTGTGGCGGGAGCTGGCGGTTTAGGGGTTAATAGTGTAGTATTTTACTATGCATAGGGGTTAATAGTGTAGTAGGGACTTTGAGGTGGGCTTTATGGCGGTTTTTGGGGTTATTAGAGTAGGGGCTTATGGTGATCGGGTTTGTGAGAGTAGGGTGTTAGGTTTTTTCCACTTTTTTTTCTCTATTGATTTTAATGGGGGAATAGATTATCACACGCAATAGTGTAAGATCGGCTTTTTGCGCTCATCGGGTAAGTGCGAGCGTGATACATTTTTACTCTCAACTTCTAATACCAGTGCAACCCGACAAGCACAAAAGGCTTACCGCTAGCGCAGTTAGCAGTCTAGTGAAAGCACTAATCAGCATTCCACTTGTAATCTAGCCCTTAATGAGCACCAGGTCTGTCTGACAAACTAAATGTATTTTATGCTTTGTATATATTATTTTTTTTTAAAAATCTTAAAACATTTTCTTCTAGTGTAATCTCTTTGTGCACTATGGTCTAGATTACAGGTGGAACACAAAAATACAAGCAGTTATAAGTGTTAAAATCCTTATCGCACAGTGTATTGCACTTCAATACCACTTATATTTTTGTGCTATAAGTGGATGGGTAATATATATCAGTATCAGTAAGCTGTAGCATGGTTCAGGCTACAGAACTCATGTTGGATAGTCTGTATAAGTAATTTCACTCAGGTAAAACAGCTCTATGAGAGAGACTTCACTAAAATTATTCTTGTTGTATAACGTGAATGTGCAAAACCAATCGAGAACAAAAATGTAATTCACGTATATTTCTATAACATTTTAAGTTGTATTTAAATGCACAATAGCATGTGCTTAAAATGTTATTACTAGGCTATTTAAAGCATAAACCCCTAACAACCACAGTGTACCCTGTTTGGAAAGGGTTTTTTGGCCCGTAATATTGCGGGTCTCAGCATATCAAAAAACAAGTCCCATTGAAAAACTTTGAATAACCATAAAAAGCAAGACATCTTTAATTGCTACACCAGTTTTCTGCAGCAATATAGTATAGCAATTTATGAAAGTATAAAACATTAAAGTAAAATATATTATTAAATTACCTGTACTATAAATTTATTTTTGTTTTCCGAGAATATTGTTTAAATTAAAATAAATTAATATTAAACTTATTGGATTAAAATAGTTATACTCACTGTTTTCAGTGTGCAAAATTAATGTATTCCTATTTGTTCTAGTTATTCATTATAGTGGATCATTAAAATGTATGTGGGGGAAGGATTCACAACACAGGGAATTTTAAAAGTTTATTGTACCAAGAGAAAATAAATAAATAAATAAAACAGAAAGGAGCATAGTGGAGAGATAGAATATTCAAAACCTCTCCACTCAGATAAGATATTCTAAAATGATCCCCACAGAACTGCAAGATCCCTAGTGAAATTTTCAAAAGGCAGATTTTTCTTTACTTCTCCATGGGGCATTCCCGGCATTTCTGTATGTAAAGGAGAGACAAGCCCAGTGCAATAAAGAACTGCATGACATGACAGTTCTGCTGCATTTACACTTTGTGCTTTCAATTTAAATATCACTTTACACCAGATTAAATGTTATTATATTTAAACTTTGCACTTTCTATTTTGTATTTTATTTTGTGTACAGCAGTGTATTTATTATTGTGATTTTACTAATTCTGATTATGCCTTCACAGTTTCTATGTAACAAATTAGTCTCATACTTTGTATAGTTATGTGTATATTTTACAAATTAGATTATAGTGCTGACTTCAGGGGCAGAACACACTAATTTTTTTTTTTAAAAAGGGGAGGAATCTGGAAATCCCAGAGAGGTGAGAGGTGCCTTCTATAGAAAGTAATGAAGCTCTCTGGGATACAAAATGTAACATGGGAGAGAGAAGGTAAATGGAGAACCCATGGGGCAGGTATAAAGGGGCATATTTATCAAGCTCCGATTGGAGCTTGATGCCCCGTGTTTCTGGTGAGCCTGCAGGCTCGCCAGAAACACAAGTTATGAAGCAGCGGTCACAAAGACCGCTGCTCCATAACCTGTCCGCCTGCTCTGAGCAGGCGGACAGACATCGCCGGAAATCAACCCGATCGGGTTGATTGACACCCCCCTGCTGGCGGCCTATTGGCCGCGAGTCTGCAGGGGGCGGCGTCTTGTGAGCTGCTGGTGCAATGCTGAATACGGTATATATATGTAATTTGTAAAAGATACACACACATATACAAAGTATAATCCTAAGTTATTAAAGTAAAAGATACTTTCAAAGCATAACCAGAAAGTGTAAAATAACTGCTAGATCAACATTTAAATGTATTATAATACAAATGAGAAAGTGCAAAGCTTAAATGCAATAATGCTGACAGGATCCAATCTGAAATGTATAGTAATATAAAATATAATGCACAAAGTGTAGTTGTAACCAAACTCTCATATTATGCAGTGCTATATTGCACTGGGTTTGTCTCTGCTTCAGATAGATAAATAAGAGATCTCACAGTGCTGGAGAGTTCTGCTCTTTTTCTTTTGAAAACTCAGTGAGTTTAGCCTTTGTGTAATCTGAACTACAATTTCTCTCCAAGCTAGAGAATCTTTGAATATCAGGGCCCAAGAGAGAAGGAGGGGCAATCTGCATTTTTTCCCCCACAATTATAAACATTATACTATGCACACCTCATACACCACATATTCTAACCACAGATGTGGATGGAAGAGCATTTAAGAACATAATTATTTTCTAACTATTAATAGGGATGAGTTGAACCAATAATATAGTATATTAGCATAGATATCTGCATTCTATTTTTTATAGAATGATGATACAAATGGTTAAATAAGTTTTTATTTTCCCTTTATGATACAGTTATGGTTTAAAATTTACTTTGTCCCAAAGGACAAATACCTTTGTGTGAAGCCAGGCAGCTGTGGTATAGCATCAAAGAAAGATAAGGATTCCATCCATGCATCTAGTGACAACACCAATACATCTTCCTTGTTACTTAAGCAACACACAGGCAGACCCACCAACCATGCTCACAACACATACTTATGATTTACAAGTTTTTAAAGTTCATGCATAATTATTTGGTTTACAAACATTATTTTATGCTATTTCAGGCTTGCTGTTTCATACATCATAATTATGATATACACTAATGCGTCTTTTGTGTGTTATACTTTTATTGTTAAGGTATAGTTTTACTGATTGTATAGCTCATTGTTGCCTTTCGAGCATGATTATTTTTGCCTGATCATTTACAGAGCTATACAATAAATATTTATTTTACATGGTTTGGATTTTATTTCATGTGGTCTCTAAGGCTGCTCTTTATTAAAGAGTTTGGTGTATCCAGAGTGCTATGATATATGTATGTATCTTTTGAGAGATCATTATCATTACAGGGGGTTTAAGGTATCAGCAGATTTATCAGTGCCTAGGGCAGTATACAAACTAATTGCACCTCTGGCTCTGATACAAATAGGCAAAATATGTGTTTTTAAAACTAGTTTATTGGTTATTTGCTTCTCCCTTTATTTGGATAGTTTATACTTATATATGCATATGAAAGAGTAGCATTTCCAAGCTGGAAACGATTTTTCTGGAATAAAAATAAGTAAACTTTTAAATTTAAAATAATAACTAATGCTACAGTATTAAGGTCTAATTCTATAAAGCTCTCTGAGATGGTGAGATTCTTTAAGGATGCTCGCCAGTACTTCTATTTCCTGGTGGATTTATATAAAGACACTTTTTACCCTGGAAACAGGGTGTCTCGCTAAAGGACGTTTACTGCATTTTCATTTGGGAAGGAGATGCGGACACTACAAAAGTGCACAATGAAAACTGTTATTTAAAATCATACAAAACGAATAATAGAATCATTCATAAAAAAATAGGAAAAAACTGTATTGTTAAGCTGTATCAAAAATCCTAACAAAATTGTTTACCAAAAATCATATTTTACCAAAAACGTAATAATTTGTATATAAATTATACAGAAATAAATTGTATTAAATGTGCACAGTATAAGTCATAATTTAATTACACTGTATATGCAACAAACACAGAAATCCATACTTATAAGTACAATAAAAAAAAATGGGTTCATTAGATATATATGTTATTAGAACACACACATATGTACAAATATAGCAGAGATAAAACTGAGACTGAGATTGTCAAACTTTAGTGGAATAAATACATAATACAAGAAACAGGATATGTTAACGGTTGCATTATGATAAAAACTAAAGTATATATATATATATATATACATGTGTATAGATGAAAATACACTATTCCCAAAAATTTATTAGATCATATTTTGAATTTAATCGTTGAGGTGTTTTGGTCCTAAGATGGAAGATCCAGAACACCTCACGCTTAGCCAAAAGTTTATTAATGTCCCCTCCTCTCTTTGGTACCATCACTTTTCGATAGCCACCCACCTGAAGGTGTTCCGCTTACAGTTGTGTGATGTGGCAAAGTGCTGGACCAAAGGAGTGGTGGATTTTCCTCTGGTAATGGTGGAGATGTGTTCTCTGATTCGTGAGGTAATGTCCCTGGAGGTGAGGCCTACATACTGAATATTGCACTTAATGCAAGTGATCAAATATATGACATAAGTACAAGTGCAATTAAGACATGCTTTAATGTCATACGATTTGCCACTAACAGCTGATGTAAAGCTGTTAGTGATCTGAACATATTCGCAGGGCTTACACTTTTTGTAGAAAAAAAGGGGGTGTGGTGTGAGTGCTAGCTAAGAGGTAATTAGCTATCTGTTCCTATAAGGGATCATTATATTCTTGATAAAGGTAGCTCTAGACTACTGAAACGCGTAGAATTTGTTTACTGATATTAAAATAGGCTTACCACTTGCAACAAGCAGGTTCATCCCCCAATTTTTATTTCATATCCTTTGGGCATATGATTAATTCCTGTGTTGCCTGGACTCTTATTTCTCACTTTGACACATTGCAGGTACATTGTTTTGTGTTTTAATATCGGAAACACTAACCATATGTATAATTCCTGTTCAAGTGTTTAACTGTTCCTGTTCAAGTGTTAAACTGACACTGTTTGCCCACCTGTTTTGGGCTTCCTTTTATTGGACTGCTAGACTGTGGATCAAGTATACCATAACACAGAGATTGCAGTGGATTCCTAACTAACAAAGAGACTGATACAATCTGTCTTTCAAACGGAATAATTTGTAACTGCTATCTGGAATCGGAAAGGTCTCCGGTGTTGAAATCTCCCCATTGGGTGACAGAATTCAAAGCGCACACAGATTGGACCGGATGGGACCGGAAGAGGCCTGACATCATCATTTCATCGGAGCTCCCTAGGAACTGAAACACTTTTATGTGTATCGAAGAAACTGTAAGTTTTTAGTTTTAAAGCTGTGCACAGCCGAAAATATCTATTTTACCAACTCACTGTCTTCAATACTCTATGCAGAAATACTCCAAGCTTATGAACTATCAGCTCTAATACATCCTCTATTTAAAGAGTGAACTATCTTCTATATACCTTTTATATATTTTCTGGTAACATATTGCCTTTTTACATAGTCTTTATTGTTCAGATATATCGTACGTATATGTGTCTAGGAGTGTTATATATGAATATAGCAATTATATATTTGTTTTAGATATTTTGATGCCGGCATCTTACAATTAATATATTTGACATTTTACAATATGATATACTAGTGGCAGTATAGTTCAAATAAATTTGATATATTTTTTATGTTCACCAGTTTTGTGCATTTTGTCACATCCATACAATTATCTGTTATTTAAAGAATATTACACAAACACTCGTATATATTTCTATAAAATAGTATTTTTTTGATACACACGTCACAACACTAGGACGAATATCCACACACCTGTATCCTAATATAACGTTTATTACATATTTATTGAAATATACTTTTTTATATTGATAAACACTTTTCTATATGGTAAGCTCCATTTCTTAGGAGCGCTTCTGTTCCATACATCTTTCTTCTTTTACACTTTTTGTACCCGCATCTAAACATGCCAGTATGAGTGAACCAAGAGCTCTCAGCTCTGTCAGATTGTCTCAATTGGGTAGGGGACAGTAGGGAGCCATGGGTGTGGCATCTTTTGTATGAGCAATGCACCCCTTCCTGTAATACTTCTATCAGTCTATTATCAGCGACTAAAAGGTGGAAGTGTTTCTTAATAATACTGCATATTTTGGAAAATTGGGCACTATAGCCTGTTACAAAATGGACCCCTTTAAAAGTTTTTTCTCTATCCTTTGTAGTACTGTCTTGTAACAAAGTGTCTCTCAAGATCATATGCACTTTCTTTTTGGCTTCTTTAATGTGACTATGGTTGTATTTTCTTTCTTTTAGTCTTTCCTTCAACAGTTTAGCTTCATGCATAAAGTCTTGCTGTATACTGCAGTTTCTTTTGAGCCTGGTAAATTGACCTTTGGCTACTGCCTAAGACATATTTTTGGGTGACAGCTGGCCGCATGGAGCAAAGTGTTGCCAGAAATTGGTTTGCGAAACACCTTAGTTATGATATTACCATCTCCACCACCAACCAAACATAAATCAAAAAAGTTGATATTACTGGGATCGGATTCAAAAGTAAAGCGAAGTCCCTTGTCATTTACATTAAGCCATTGAATAAAGGGGCCAATTTCCTCAATGGGACCTGACCAAATCAGAAGCAGGTCATCTATATATCGCTTAAAAAAGTGTATATAGGACCTGAAAAGGTTATTATCTCAAAAGATGTGGACCAACTCCCACCATCCAAGATATAAATTGGCATATGAGGGAGCATATGCCAAAGCCCCATCTCTTGAGATAATAAATACCCTAAAATTAGAAAAAAAAATGTGTGAGTAGAAAAGTCAACACATGAATGGCGAATGCCTGAAATTCAGCTGTATATTCAGTGTAATTGACAAGAAAGAACTCCACTGCCTCTATACCTTTATTGTGCGGTATCGAGGAATACAGGGAGACTGCATCCACCGTAACCCAAGTGTAAGAATTGTCCCATTTAAACTGTTTAACCAAATTTAAGATGTGTTTGGAATCCCTGGTGTACGATGGCAAAGTTACTACTATGGGTTGAAGTATGGCATCAAGCCATTGGGACAATCGCTCTAATAAAGAGTCAACACCACTTACATTTGGTCTGCCCTGAATGTCTGTTAAAGACTTATGGACTTTTGGAAAATGGTGAAACATCGATATCCTGGGATATTTGACATCAAGATATTGTGCAATAGGTTCATGTCAGGGTTTTTTCCCTGTTGTGTTTGCCATGTGCTGCTGGCAGCCATTTTACTCACCTCTCTTCCTGACTATGGTGCATTGTGGGGGATGCTGCTCAATTCCTGCACTTTCTTTTATGGCCAGACTGGTGTGCATCATCCATGTGAGACAGGATGCAGTCTCAGAATTGTGATGTCATCACTTATTATTTAAAGGGCCTCTGTTCAGTATGCTTTGCCTTTGCGTTGTCTCAGACCTGTTTGTGAGAGTTCCTGTGTATTACCTGGCTGCCTGACGTCCTTCCTGGTTCCTGATCCCTGGCTTGTTCCTGACTCTGCTGTTTTCCTTGTTCCTGATTCCGGCTCGTCTGACTATTCGCTTTGGCTCCTGACTCGGCTCGTCTGACTACCAGCTCTGGTTTTGATTCCTGGCTTGTTATTTGACTTGTGGACTTTTTATTATTTTTTGCTATTACTAAAGGTGTGATTATTTTTGCACTTCTCGTCTCAGTCTGATTCCTGGCACCCTGACATTACGCAAAGGCCATGAATCCTGATGGTGATAATAATCCACCTTTACCTGCCATCATTTCCAGGATGGATGTACAGGATCACCGCTTGGATCAATTTGCACTAGCCCTGCAAACCCTGCTGACTCGCACTGCACATTTGGACCAAAGTGTCCCGCAAGTTATGGCTGCTCCTGTTTCCACTGCTGCACCTATGCCTACCAGGAGCATGTCCGGTTCAGCACCTCTACCTCAGCGATATGGAGGTGATCCTATTCAGTGCAGAGGGTTTTTGAACCAGGTGGGCATTTACTTTGAGATGTAACCTCAGGCGTTTCCCTCTGACAGAGCTAAGGTGGGATTTCTCATCTCGTTACTCTCTGACACAGCTCTTGCCTGGGCTAATCCCTTGTGGGAGACTAATAAACCTGTGATTTCAAATGACCCTGAATTTGTGGCCTCCTTTTCGAAGGGTATTTGATGTTCCGGCTTGCTCCTCCTCTGCTGCAAAACAACTCATGTCCATTCAGCAAGATACAAGATCTGTTGCTCAGTATGCTATTGAGTTCCGTACGCTTGCCGCAGAGGTAGGTTGGAACAATGAAGCCCTTGTTGCCGCCTTCTTTCATTGGCTCTCTGATGCGATTAAAGACGAAGTTGCTGCCAGAGATTTACCAGAGGATCTCGAGGCATTGGTGTCTTTTTTGATCCTAATTGACATCAGACTCAGAGAGAGGCACTCTTTCAAGGAGCTCTTGTGGAAGCCTCCTGTTCGGTTGTCTCCTACGTGTTCATTACCACCCATGCCTCCCTCTCCTCCCATGCCTCCTGGTCCCGAGTCTCAAGGTACTGCTGAGCCGATGCAGCTGGGATTCACGCGTCTCTCCGTGGTGGAGAGGGCCTTTAGGAGGAGGGAGGGGCTCTGTCTCTATTATGGGTTACAGGGCCACCTTTTGAAGTCTTGTCCTACATGGCCGGGAAACGCTCACACCTAAGGTCCTGTCGGGGGCAGACCTTGGGTGGTTTATCCTCGTCCCCGGAACCGCTTAAGGAGAAACCTTTGGTCACGGTTGTCCTTTCCTGGGTGGACTCCTCCATAGTCACCCAGGCTCTTGTTGACTCCGGTGCTGCGGGCTATTTCATTGACAGTGCTTTTGTATCAAAGCACTCCATTCCTGTTTTGCCTTGGTCCGTTCCGCTTGCTATTGAGGCCATTGATGGCAGGCCCCTTCACCCCTCACTCGTTACTCACGAAACTGCTCCGTGGTCCATGGCTGTTGGGGCTCTCCATTTTGAAACCCTCCAGTTCCAGGTGATAAACTCTCCGCATTTTCCGGTTGTTCTGGGTTATCCCTGGCTCCAAAAGCACAATCCTAGTCTCGACTGGTGCAGGACCGAAATTTTGTCGTGGTCCCCGCAATGTATTTCCACTTGTCTTCGGAAACCAGTTAAAGTCTTGTGCACTTCTTCGGTTTCTCAATTGCCAGAGGAGTACCGAGAGTTCCTAGATGTGTTTGACAAGGTGCGTGCCGGTACGTTGCCTCCTCACCGGTCTTACGATTGTGCCATAGACCTGCAACCCGGAGCCATTCCTCCTCGGGGCCGGGTGTACCCTCTGTCTGTTGCAGAGAATTGTGCTATGGAGGAGTATGTTGCCGATGTTCTGTCACGGGGAATCATCTGCAAATCCTGCTCTCCTGCAGGGGCTGGCTTCTTCTTTGTGAAGAAAAAGGCTTACGAGTTAAGACCATGTATCGATTATAGGGGTCTTAATCGTCTTACCATTAAGAATGCTTACCCTATTCCGCTTATTACAGAACTCTTTGACCACCTCAAGGGAGCTACGGTCTTTACTAAACTTGATTTGAGAGGAGCGTACAATCTCGTTAGGATTAAGGAGGGCCACAAATGGAAAACAGCATTTAACACCAGGAGCGGGCATTATGAGTATCTTGTAATGCCCTTTGGCCTATAGAAACATAGAAACATAGAAACATAGATATTGACGGCAGATAAGAGCCATAGGCCCAGCAAGTCTGCCCGACCTTACCTAACAGTATAAACTTATCTAGTTCGTAGGATAGCCCTATGCTTGTCCCATGCATTTTTAAAGTCCCCCACAGTGTTTGTTGCTACTACCTCTTGAGGAAGTTTATTCCATAAATCAATCACTCTTTCTGTAAAGAAGTGCTTCCTCAAATTACTTCTGAATCTACTACCCTTTAGCTTGAGCTCATGACCCCTTGTTCTTGAATTTTCCATTTTATGTAAAATACCCACAGCCTCAGTTTTACTAAACCCTTTAATGTACTTGAAAGTTGCTATCATATCACCTCTTTCCCTTCTCTCCTCTAAGCTATACATATTTAGGTCATTGAGCCTATCCTGGTAAGTTTTATTTTTTAGACCATGTACCATTTTGGTAGCCCTCCTTTGCACAGATTCAAGTTTGTTAATATCCTTCTGAAGATATGGTCTCCAGAACTGCACACAATACTCAAGATGAGGCCTAACTAATGATCTATAAAGTGGCATAAGAACCTTACTATTTCTGCTGCAAATACCTCTACCAATACATCCAAGCATTCTGCTAGCCTTACTCGCTGCATTACTACATTGTTTACTAAGTTTTAAATCATCTGAAATAATAATTCCCAAGTCCTGTTCCTCGTCTGTAACAGTCAGTAAAGTGTCATTGAGTCTGTAATTAACATTTGGATTTTTCTTCCCTAAATGCATTATTTTACACTTTGCTGTGTTAAACTTTAGACCCCAGTCATTTGTCCAATCCTCCAATTGTTGTATATCACTTCTCATTTTGTCTACCCCCCCTGGAACATCCACTCTGTTGCAAATTTTTGTATCATCTGCAAAGAGACATACTTTCCCCTGTAGCCCTTTGCTGATATCGCAGATAAATATGTTAAACAAAACAGGCCCCAGAACTGACCCCTGAGGAACACCACTAGTAACAGCCCCCTCTGCTGAATGAACTCCATTTACTAAGACACTTTGTTTTCTGTCCTTAAGCCAGCATTCCACCCAGTTCACAATTTTTGAATCTAGACCAAGGAGATATAGTTTGTGAATAAGTTTATTGTGTGGGACGGTGTCAAATGCTTTGCTGAAATCTAGATATGCTACATCAACTGCTCCTCCCTTGTCTAATACTTTTGTTACATAATCAAAGAAGTCAATTAGATTAGTCTGACATGATCTCCCTGAAGTAAAACCATGTTGATTTTGGTCCTCTAAATTGTTTGTCTTTATGTAAGTCATAATTCTTTCTTTTAAGAGGCTTTCCATTAATTTCCCTACTACTGAAGTTAAACTAACTGGCCTGTAGTTGCCAGATTCTTCTCTACTGCCCTTTTTATGAAGAGGTATTACATTTGCTATTCTCCAATCATCTGGGACAGCTCCTGTTAATAGTGACTGATTAAACAGATCAGTTAATGGGACAGTTAGCACTGATCGAAGTTCTTTTAAAACCCTTGGATGAATATTATCAGGACCCACTGCCTTTGTAACATTTATTTTTGATAATGCTAACAAAACCTCATCCTCTGTAAAAAGATTACTGTTAAGCTTGTTTCTATTTTGCGTTGCATCCCTTAATGTAGACATTGTATCTTCACAATCTTTAGTGAAAACAGAACAGAAGTAATCATTGAGACAGTCTGCAATCTGCTTATCTCCTTCTATTATTCTACCATCAACTGATTTCAATTTTACTATTCCTACCTTATTTTTTCTTCTTTCACTGATATATCTAAAGAATGTTTTGTCCCCATGTTTTACTGACTGTGCTATCTTCTCTTCTGCATGAGCTTTAACCTTCCTAATTAACTGCTTAGTCTTTTTTTGTTGGAGTCTCCATATTTTCATATCATCATCTGCTTGTGTGTGTCTGTAATTTTTATAAGCTTTCTTTTTTGTCTTTACAGCATGTGCTACTTCTTTGGAAAACCAAATTGGTTTCCGCTTTCTTTTACTTTTACAGACATGTCTAATACAGTGTGCGGTTGCATCTAAAATGGCACCTTTCACAAATTCCCACTGTTCTTGAACCCCTGTAATAAGAGTTTTCCCCTTTAAATAGTTCTTTAGGTATTCTCCCATTAATGAAAAATCTGCCGTCCTAAAGTCTAAAACTTTTGTTTTAGTCTGGGTGGACAGTTCCTGAACATGAATACTAAACCAAACAGATTGATGATCACTGGATCCTAAGTTCTCACCTACAGACACATCTGAAACTGTATCACTGTTTGTAAGTATTAGATCTAATATAGCTTCCTTACGAGTTGGTTCCTTGACTAATTGTTCAAGTGATTCCCCTAGCAGAGATTCAAGAATATACCTGCTTCTAGCCGATCTGGCAGAAGGAATCTTCCAGTCTATATCTGGCAAATTAAAGTCCCCCAGTACTATAACCTTACCCTTCATGGTCATTTTGGTTATTTCATCTAATAACAGATTGTCCAGTTTTTCATCCTGCAATGGAGGCCTATATACAACCCCTATTCTAAAAACATTTTTATCTCCAATTCCAGTCACCCAAATACTTTCCACCTCATCATTTGTTCCTACAATTTCAGTAACCTTTATATTTTCATTTACATACAAAGCAACTCCTCCACCTTTCTTTCCTACTCTGTTCTTTTTAAATAACCGGTATCCAGGTATGACTATGTCCCAGTCATGCAAATCATTGTACCATGTTTCTGTTATAGCTACTAAATCCAAGTTGTCCCTAGTCATTATTGAAATGAGTTCAGGTAATTTATTTCCTAAGCTGCGAGCATTTGTGCTCATGGCACGAAGAATTTTTCTACTAGAATTTCTAGAATTGTTACTTGGACTAACAGTTTTGGCATGCTGTGGGGGGCAGGTGGATATATTAATGCTACCCCCCTTTATTAGTTTAAATGATTTCTAATAAAGTATTTAAACTCCTCTCCCAGATACTCTGTTCCTTTAGCATCCAAATGCAAGCCATCTCTCCTAAATAACCTAGTATCTTTCCAAACAGAGCTATAATGGCCAATAAAACCAAATCCTCGTTCCCTGCACCACTTATCTAACCAAGAATTAAATGTTGCTATCCGCTCCATCTTTCCTGCTTCCTGGCCATACACAGGTAAAATAGCAGAAAATGATAGAGTTGATGCCACAGTCTCTAAATGATTACCTAGGTCACAAAACTCTTTCTGAACAGCAGCAACATGATTACTAGCCAGATCATTTGTTCCTAAATGTACAATCACATCTAACTCACTTCCCTTTTCTGCTGCCTTAACAATTCTCAAAATACGATTCTTATCCCTGTGAGCAGTAGCTCCTGGAAGACATCTAACCTCCCTTGTTTCTCCTTTACTTTCACCTAAATACACATTCCTCAAAATAGAGTCACCCACTAACAGTCTTTTTCTCAAAAACACATCTTCAGTTCTTTCCTGTGTTATGTTACCTGGAGAATCAGGTGCCAATAGATTTAAATTACCTGTTACAGCTTCAGAGGGCTCAGAAACAGCAATCTCCTCATCACAAGTATATTCGGCAAGAGCAGCATAGGAGTTTTGCAATGGCAGAGGTTGTGGGCAATGCTTCTGGTCTACTGTTCTAATTCTTCCAGAGCCTACAGTGATCCATCTGCCTCTCCTTGCTGATCTCTGGGGTAGAGGGGCTTCTTTCTGAGGCAGCTTTGTAGAGGTAACAGGTATGTTACTTACCTTAGCTTGAAGTTTAGCTATTTCCTCCCTTAACAGGGAAAACTGCTTACAAACAGGACAGCCCCTAAATCTCCAAAAAGTAGAACGATTAAAAAGTGCAAAACACCCATTGCACTGTATCTGAGACATTTTAAACTATGCAACACTTTAACAATAAGAAAAATATAAGTATTATTTACTACTGAATAAGCCTGAATAACCCTGAATAACTCCTGAAATAACTCAAATATCCTTATGTATTTGATCCTTTTGTAGTTTGATCTCTTTGCTAAGAAGCAGAGCTAAATTAATGATGTAATGCTCCTGCTGTTTTTCAGGAATTTATTAATGATGTCCTACGAGATATGTTGCAACAGTGTGTTGTGGTGTACTTAGATGACATCCTCATACACTCACCCACACTTGAGGCTCATCGTTCTGATGTTACACGGGTTCTTCAGAGACTACGTGTGAACGGCCTGTTTTGTAAACTCGAGAAATGTGAGTTCCATCAGACTCAAGTAATCTTCCTAGGTTATGTTATCTCCATTACAGGGTTCTCCATGGATCCTGACAAGTTATCTGCAGTTCTGCAGTGGCCTCGCCCAGTTGGTCTTCGGTCTATTCAGCGTTTTTTGGGGTTCGCCAATTACTATAGAAAGTTTATTAAAAACTTTTCTTCCTTGGTCAAACGTATCACAGACATGACCCGTAAAGAGAATGATCCACTCCATTGGTCACCTACTGCCATTAAGGCCTTTGATAGTCTTAAGACTGCCTTTGCTGCCGCTCCAGTTCTGGCTCATCCTAACCCTGTCCAGCCTTTCATTTTTGAGGTCGATGCGTCTGAGACTGGAGTAGGTGCCCTCTTGCCTCAACGTCCTACGTCTGACGGTTCCTTGCATCCGTGTGGTTTCTTCTCCAATTATGAAATTGGTGACAGTGAATTACTGGCCATAATTTTGGCACTTAAGGAATGGAGGCATCTTCTCGAGGGTACTAGCGTGCCAGTGCTCATTCTTACTGACCACAAGAATTTAACTTATCTATCTGAAGCAAAACGTTTGTCGCCCCGACAGGCCAGATGGGCGCAATTTTTGTCTCAGTTTAATTATGTGGTCTCCTACCTGCCTGGTAGTAAGAATGTTAGGGCTGATGCCCTCTCTCGACAATTTTCACCTCTGTCCAAGGAGGAGTCTGTACCTACTCCTGTTATACCTCCTGACCATATTTTGGCTACCATACGTACTAATTTGACTTCTCCCTTGGGGGAGGAGATCCTGGCTGCACAAACCAATGCACCTCCTGAGAAACCTAGTGGTAAGTGTTTTGTTCCTGAGAAACTTCGAACTAAACTTTTGCACATTTACCACTATCCTAAAGCCGCAGGTCACCCAGTCAAGAATCAAATGATTTGGTCTGTCACTCAACAATTCTGGTGGCCAGGTCTTCGTTCTGATGTTGCTGCTTAGTTTGTGCACAGAATATGACTCCTCAACGTCTTCCTGTGGGTCTTCTTCAACCTATTGGTAATGGTGAGTGTCCTTGGACACGTCTTTCCATGGACTTCATTGTCGAGCTCCCTGTTTCCAATGGCAATACTGTTATCCTTATGGTGGTTGACCATTTTTCTAAAATGTCACATTGCATTCCCTTGATGAAGCTGCCTACTGCTCAGGAGCTTGCTTCAATTTTTGCCCGGGAGGTCTTCTGTTTACATGGGTTACCCAAGGAGATAGTGTCGGACCGGGGTAGCCAGTTTGTCTCCAGATTTTGGCGTTCCTTTTGTGCTCAAATGGGGATCCAGCTTTCCTTCTCCTCGGCATATCACCCTCAATCCAATGGGGCTGCGGAACGGTCTAATCAAGCTCTGGAACAGTTCCTCCGTTGCTATGTCTCAGATCACTACAATAATTGGTCTGAACTGTTACCTTGGGCAGAGTTTGCTCGTAATAGTGCTATTAATGCTTCCTCCAAGATATCCCCGTTCATGGCGAATTATGGGTTTCAACCATCCTTGTTGCCAGCTTCATGCATGTCTCAGGGTTTTCCGGCTTTGGAGGAGCATCTCCGGCAACTCCGTTCCACGTGGGTGCAGATTCAGGATTGCCTTCATCGTTCTATGCAGCGCCAAAAGTTCCAGGCTGATCGTAGGCGTCTGCCCGCACCTTCCTACCAGGTTGGTGAGAGAGTTTGGCTGTCCTCCTGCAACTTGAACCTTTGCGTGCCTTCCAATAAATTGGCTCCCCATTATGTTGGTCCTTTTTTAATACTCCGACGGGTTAATCCTGTGGCCTACGCTCTTGACCTTCCTCCTGCTATGTGCATCTACAATGTTTTTCATGTCTCCCTCTTGAAACCATTGGTTTGTAATCGGTTTACCACTGTGTTGTCTCGTCCCCGTCCTATCTTTGTTGACAACCATGAGGAGTATGAGGTCAGCAGCATTATTGACTCTCGTATGTCCAGGGGCCGTGTACAGTATTTGGTTCACTGGAGAGGCTATGGTCTGGAGGAGCGTTCTTGGGTTCCCTCCTCTGATGTTCATGCTCCCGCCCTCCTCCATGCCTTCCATGCCTCTTTCCCCAATAAGCCTTTTGTCCTCCCGTGGGGGAGGGGTCGTTGAGGGGAGGGTACTGTCAGGGTTTTTTCCCTGTTGTGTTTGCCATGTGCTGCTGGCAGCCATTTTACTCACCTCTCTTCCTGACTATGGTGCATTGTGGGGGATGCTGCTCAGTTCCTGCACTTCCTTTTATGGCCAGACTGGTGTGCATCATCCATGTGAGACAGGATGCAATCTCAGAATTGTGATGTCATCACTTATTATTTAAAGGGCCTCTGTTCAGTATGCTTTGCCTTTGCGTTGTCTCAGACCTGTTTGTGAGAGTTCCTGTGTATTACCTGGCTGCCTGACCTCCTTCCTGGTTCCTGATCCCTGGCTTGTTCCTGACGCTGCTGTTTTCCTTGTTCCTGATTCTGGCTCGTCTGACTATTCGCTTTGGCTCCTGACTCGGCTCGTCTGACTACCAGCTCTGGTTTTGATTCCTGGCTTGTTATTTGACTTGTGGACTTTTTATTATTTTTTGCTATTTATAAAGGTGTGATTATTTTTGCACTTCTCGTCTCAGTCTGATTCCTGGCACCCTGACAGTTCATCCAGGAACCCATGCTCCAAAACATCATCCAAAATGCGAGTTAATTCTCTCCTGTACTGAGGGGTAGGATTGCTATTTAAAATTTGATAATCGTGGATATTATTAAGCTGACGTAGGGCCTCAGAGACATAATCTGCCTGATCCATAACAACTATAGTCCCGCCCTTATCAGCAGGGCGTATGACTATAGAGTTATCTGATTGAAGAGATTTTAATGCATTTATTTGGTTCTTAGATGAGTTTTTATGATTGGGTCCAGATTGTCTCTGAGGGCCTGTAGATCTTTTTCAAAACGGCTGTAAAAGGTTTCAATAACTGGGCCCCTACAATGTATAGTATAGAACTTGGATTTATCCCTGAATTTAAATCCACTGTTCACCTCACCATTAGTCACATTTGTTTCTGAGGCTAATGCCTGTAAATTGACTATATCACAATTTTCTTCAAAAGTTTTAAATTCTGGTGTGTAAAATGTGGGGCGCTCAGTCAATTCTATAAGGGTGTAAGTATTGCCTGCAAAATGTTTCTTGAGAGTAATGTTTCTAACAAATTTGTTTATATCAATCATCGTTTGAAACATGTCAAAATGGGGGGAACTTCCGGGCGGCGACCATGTTAGGTCGCAAAATTCCATACTGCTCCTGCATTCTACCTATTTGTATCAGATATAATACTTCAGAAGGCTCACCTGTCAGCTAAACACACAGATTTGTGACTCCCTAAAGATCCTGCATCGAATGAAGCCAAAACTGCAGAGATAGATGCGACTTTGAGCACCCGGAGCATATTTTAAGGTTGAGGCCTTTAACTTACCCCCCGGCGAGGCAGAATTGGGCCTTGTCGTTAAACAGCACGCAGTGCTGATAGTATCATACCAGGTGCATATAAGCCAAGTATCCATGAACCGGACGTACCTACCATGGAGGCTATACAAATATTGAGGGAAATAGATAGCCTGCTCTTTGTCTATAAAAAAGGAATTCTCAGAGACCCTTGAGGAAGCTTTTCGACTTACGCCAGGTGGTCCTTCTATCTGTACCTCTGTGTTTGCCCCTGAGAGCGACCACAACGATGAAGCCAGTGCATCTGATCGAACCCTAACAAAACCCCAGAAGGTCCTGTATGAGGGGTCAGGAGCTTTTCTAGCAAGCAGGGGAGCGCTGGATGCGACAAGCGATGCATGTTGTGTGGGGCCCTACTCAGTGCTTACCTCCCATCACATTACCGCAGTAGAGGTTTTGGTCACTGATCTAGTGGTAGCGGTACGACTGCCTGACAGTGCAAAGTCCCAACTACAACTCGTCTTGCTTCTAGCTGACACTGGGACAGAGCCGAGCGCCTTGACACAAGGTAGAAGAAGAGACCCTGTAACTAATATGTGTTTCCAACGGACCCTAGCAAGCTATCTGCTACATACCAGAGATTTGTTTCCCCGGAGCCGTATCCCTCTCTCTCATGCTTGTTTTCTGGGTCACACAAAGAATGGTATGGCTGCTTGCACTACGATGGGTACAGTTTTTTAACGCCTGGGTATAGGCTGAGCGACTCGCTAAGTTTCCCATGATAGACACATTTCAGTATATGCTCAGTCTTTACATTGCAGCCGAGTTGACGTTAAGGGTTGCTTTACATTTGATATAGTTATCTATTTGTTCCGCTTAAACAAAGTTATTGAGAGTGTTATTATTTTATTTTCATACGTTGTTGTGAGTGTATCTAAGGGAACTCTATATGAGGACTATTAATGTTCTGTTTGGACAACGTCACAGAATTTATTACTATTCATTACCATAATATGCTGTGAGTATATCAGTGGGAATTCTCTATGAGGGTTATTTATGTTCAGTTGGGGCACAGTTACAGAAACTATTAATATTTCATCATTATAATCTATTGTGAGCGTATTTGTGGGAATTCACTTTAAATTTGTGGGAATTCACTTTGAGGACTATTAATCTTCAGTTACTGAAACTATTGTTATTAATTCACTTCCATATTTTACAGCGAGTGTACTTGTGGGAATTTTTGTCTAAGCTCATATGTCTCCCTTTGTATTGGCCACTCCCATGTTACTATGTATTTGTCTGTTTTCATTTCCACCTAGGGATAACGAGATCCCTCTCCCTTCCTTTGGATTTGAAGTAGAGCTGCCTGCGGCCGGGGCAGCGTATTTTAATCCTATTTACAATATGGAGATTATCTCTGTACATGTTTAACTGCATAACAATGTGTATGGGTAACATGGTGAATGCCTGAAATCAAAATGTCTTGTTACTAGAGATTGGGATCACTCTGTTGCTTAGAACTGTGGGCTCATATACTTAGGATGCTTATAACCTATAGGTTTAGTCCCTCTCTGCAACCACCCAATATATCATATGAGAAGTGTGAATATGCTAATAATTATTGTAAAAACAGCTTTTTTGGAAGACACCAGTTAAAACTGGTGCTCCCTTGTTACCACCCTTATTCTTTCACTCTAGCTCATCAAGCGGTACTACTTGTATATGTGAGTAACAGTGGTCTGACCATACTAACCTTACTCCTTCTTATTAATTCCCATAACTCACAACCCTACAAAAATCAGGCCCCGATATTTGTATTAGGAAGGCTCGGAACCTTGTAAGTAATTATCCAGTGCCTTAATGTCATGTATCTTCATTTTTATCATTGCTCTAGGTGGTGGAGATTCCTCATATAGCTGAAGCTAATAATATTATGGGGATACTTGGTAATACTTAGCAATTTAGACAATATTGCACCTAAAAGAAAATAGTTTAAAATCTGAGGTTAATTTGAGACCCATGATCTCCTTGGTATCAGTGTACCTTCTATTATTCTTATTCTACATATCATGAGGTCCAAAAGTGGCCTATGGAGTGGGTGTGAAGGTCCATAACTTTACTGGCATGTCTATCTATGCTGTTTAATTGAAATAATTTATTTATGCTCCCTGACCATATTACTGATGACAGCTTGTACAAAATGTGAAATATGATTGTATTCCTTCTTTTTTCTTTTAATACATTGTTTGTATGCCAAAACATAAAACCTCAATAAAAAAGATTAAAAAAAAAAGAAACATGTCAAATTTTTTGTAGGTACAAAGCCTAAGCCAAATCCTAAGACCTATATTTGTACATCAGTTAGATTAATAGAGGACAGGTTAATAACGTTGTTCACTTGTATTTGCATTGAGTGCGATTGCCCCTCAGCTGATATATACAGCTAAATTTCATGCATTCACCATTCGTTTGTTGACTTTTCTGCTCACACATATTTTTTTTTATATTTTGAGGGTATTTATTATCTCCAGAGATGTGGCATCACCATTGGGGCAAAATTTTCCCCCTTATATGCCAATTTATATCTAGGATGGTGGGAGTTGGTCCACATCCTTGGAGACAATAACCCTTTCAGGTCCTATATACGCTTTTTTAAGCGATATATAGATGACCTGCTTCTGATTTGGTCAGGTCCCATTGAGGAAATTGGTCCCTTTATTAAATGGCTTAATGTAAATGACAAGGGACTGTGCTTTACTTTTGAATCTGATCCCAGTAATATCAACTTTCTTGATTTATGTTTGTTTGGTGGTGGAGATGGTAATATCAACACTAACGGCTAGATTTAGAGTTCTGCGGCCAAAGGGGTGCGTTAGCTAAGTGTGCTTTTTTTCCCCCGCACCTTTTAAATACCGCTGGTATTTAGAGTTATCAGAAGGGCTGCGTTAGGCTCCAAAAAGGGAGCGTATAGCATATTTACTGCCACTGCAACTCTAAATACCAGCGGTGCTTATGGACGCGGCCAGCTTCAAAAACGTGCTCGTGCACGATTCCCCCATAGGAAACAATGGGCAGTTTGAGCTGAAAAAAAACCTAACACCTGCAAAAAAGCAGCGTTCAGCTCCTAACGCAGCCCCATTGTTTCCTATGGGGAAACACTTCCTAAGTCTGCACCTAACACCCTAACATGTACCCCGAGTCTAAACACCCCTAGCCTTACACTTATTAACCCCTAATCTGCCACCCCCGCTATCGCTGACCCCTGCATAATTTTTTTAACCCCTAATCTGCCACTCCGTACACCGCCGCAACCTACGTTATCCCTATGTACCCCTAATCTGCTGCCCCTAACCCCGCCGACCCCTATATTATATTTATTAACCCCTAATCTGCCACCCCCAACGTCGCCGCCACCTACCTACAATTATTAACCCCTAATCTGCCGACCGGACCTCACCGCTACTATAATAAATGTATTAACCCCTAATCCCCCTCACTCCCGCCTCAAAAACCCTATAATAAATAGTATTAACCCCTAATCTGCCCTCCCTAACATCACCGACACCTAACTTCAAGTATTAACCCCTAATCTGCCGACCGGACCTCGCCGCTACTCTAATAAATGTATTAACCCCTAAAGTTAAGTCTAACCCTAACACCCCCCAAAGTTAAATATAATTTTATTCTAACGAAATAAAATAATTCTTATTAAATAAATTATTCCTATTTAAAGCTAAATACTTACCTGTAAAATAAACCCTAATATAGCTACAATATAAATAATAATTATATTGTAGCTATTTTAGGATTTATATTTATTTTACAGGCAACTTTGTATTTATTTTAACCAGGTACAATAGCTATTAAATAGTTAAGAACTATTTAATAGTTACCTAATTAAAATAATTACAAAATTACCTGTAAAATAAATCCTAACCTAAGTTACAATTAAACCTAACACTACACTATCATTAAATTAATTAAATAAACTACCTACAATTATCTACAATTAAATCAACTAAACTTAATTAAAAAAAACAAACAAACACTAAATTACAAAAAAAAACAAACACTAAATTACAAAAAATAAAAAAAGATTACAATAAGTTGAAACTAATTACACCTACTCTAAGCCCCCTAAAAAAATAACAAAGCCCCCCAAAATAAAAAAATGCCCTACCCTATTCTAAAATAAAAATGTTAAAGCTCTTTTACCTTACCAGCCCTTAAAATGGCCTTTTGCGGGGCATGCCCCAAAGAAAACAGCTCTTTTGCATTTAAATAAACATACAATACCCCCCAACATTACAACCCACCACCCACATACCCCTAATCTAACCCAAACACCCCTTAAAAAACCTAACACTAAGCCCCTGAAGATCTTCCTACCTTATCTTCACCACGCCGGGTATCACCGATCCATCCAGAAGAGGCTCCGAAGTCTTCCTCCTATCCGGCAAGAAAAGGTCCAGAAGAGGGTCCAAAGTCTTCCTCCTATCCGGCAAGAAGAGGACATCTGGACCGGCAAACATCTTCATCCAAGCGGCATCTTCTATCTTCTTCCATCCGGCGTGGAGCGGGACCATCTTGAAGCAGCCGACGCGGATCCATCCTCTTCTTCCGGCGACTCCCGACGAATGAAGGTTCCTTTAAGGGACGTCATCCAAGATGGCGTGCCTCGAATTCCGATTGGCTGATAGGATTCTATCAGCCAATCGGAATTAAGGTAGGAAAAATCTGATTGGCTGATTGAACCAGCCAATCAGATTCAAGTTCAATCCGATTGACTGATCCAATCAGCCAATAAGATTGAGCTCGCATTCTATTGGCTGTTCCGATCAGCCAATAGAATGCGAGCTCAATCTGATTAAATAGAGTGGCGGCGATGTGGGGGGCCTCGGTTTAGGGGTACATAGGTAGTTTATGGGTGTTAGTGTACTTTAGAGCACAGTAGTTAAGAGCCTTATGAACTGGCGTTAGCCCAGAAAGCTCTTAACTCCTGGCTTTTTCCTGCGGCTGGAGTCTGGTCGTTAGATTTCTAACGCTCACTTCAGCCAAGACTCTAAATACCAGCGTTAGAAAGATCCAATTGAAAAGATAGGATACGCAATTGGCGTAGGGGGATCTGCGGTATGGAAAAGTCGCGGCTGGAAAGTGAGCATTAGACCCTTTCCTGACTGACTCTAAATACCAGCGGGCGGTAAAAACCAGCGTTAGGACCCCCTAACACTGGTTTGGACGGCTAACGCAGAACTCTAAATATAGGTGTAAGGTTTTTCGCAAACCAATTTCTGGCAACACTTTGCTCCATGCGGCCAGCTGTCATCCGAAAAATACGTCTTATGCAGTAGCCAAAGGTCAATTTACAAGGCTCAAAAGAAACTGCAGTAGACAGCAAGACTTTATTCATGAAATTAAACTGTTAGAGGAAAGACTAAAACAAAGAAAATACAAACATAGTCACATTAAAGAAGCTAAAAAGAAAGTGCAGATGACCTCGAGAGACACTTTGTTACAAGATAGTACTACAAATGCTAGAGAAAAAACTTTTAAAGGGGTCCATTTTGTAACAGGCTATAGTGCCCAATTTTCCAAAATATGCGGTATTATTAAGAAACACTTTCCCCTTTTAGCCACTGATTATAAACTGAGAGAAGTAGTACAAGAAGGTGTGTGTTGCTCATACAAAAGATGCCACACCCTTGGCTCCCTACTGTCCCCTACCCAAATGAGACAATCTGACAGAGCTGAGAGCTCTTGGCTCACTCATACTGGCATGTTTAAATGCATGCACAGAAAATGTAAGCCCTGTGAATACATTCAGATCACTAACAGCTTTACATCAGCTGTTAGTAGCAAATCATATGACATTAAAGCATGTCTTGATTGCACTTGTACTTATGTCATATATTTGATCACTTGCATTAAGTGCAATATTCAGTATGTAGGCCTCACCTCCAGGGACATTAACTCACGGATCAGAGAACACATCTCCACCATTACCAGAGGAAAATCCACCACTCCTTTGGTCCAGCAATTTGCCACATCACACAACTGTAAGTTGAACACCTTCAGATGGGTGACTATCGAAAAGTGATGGTACCAAAGAGAGGAGGGGACATTAATAAACTTTTGGCTAAGCGCGAGGTATTCTGGATCTTCCAGCTTAGGACCAGAACACGTCAAGGATTAAATTCAAATTATGATCTAATACATTTTTGGGAATAATGTTTTTTCATCTATACACATGTATATATATATATATATACTTTAGTTTTTATCATGATGTATCCGTTAACATATCATGTTTCTCGTATTATATATTTATTCCGCTAAAGTCTGAGGATCTCAGTCTCATTTAGTCATTTTACATTCTTTGGTCTTATCCAGAATTTGCTCTACAGTTTTATCTCTGTAATATTGGTACATATATGTGTGTGTTTTAATAACATATATATCTAGATCCATTTTCTCTATGGAGCTGTGATTATATATATATATATATATATATATAGGTTTATATTTATATTAACATTTAACACCTTGCATTTAGAACCTTATGAGTTCTCAGTCATATTCTTGGGTTTGCTCACATAAACATAAATAGATATATTTATGTGTGTATCTATAGGTATGAGTATAAGTATCAGTACATTTACACATATACCCAATGCTGATTATGTGTGCATTAGTCTGTATTTGTTCTGCTGTAATATTTGTGTAACACTTAGAATTTATAATTGATAAGTTCCTGATTTCGATATGGTTTAATATGTTCACTACAGGGTTAATGTCTATGTATGTGTCATTCACGTAGGGCATCAAGGTACTGTTTAACTATCTTCGGAGGGCGTTCTCATTGTTTTAGTGTTCAGGTGATTTGTACCTTTCTTAAAGTCTTGTATCATGTGTAGCACCTTATGCTATGATTACGGCTCAGTGCCGAAACAGGTAAGCCATCAGGTGCTACGCTCTTCGTTTCATTTAATTTTTGATGCTTCAATGTTTTTTACTATTTTTTTAAATAAATAAAGTGATTTTCCAATTTGATCAGCGGTACTACCTTCTTTTGTTCTGTGGTCTTTTGTACCAGTTTTGGATACCGCTGTTTCTTCAGAGTTCTACAGGTGCCGGGCAGTTATATCCTCTCTCCTCTCTCGCTCACGTCACGTTTGACGTCATCATTGCTGTGCCGCATCGGTTCAGATGCACAGACAGAGGCTATGACTGGGAAGCCGCTATGGATACATGCTGAGTAAGTTTCTTAGCCCGTTTGGTATACAGACAGATCCTGAGTGAACGTGTGCAGTTCCTAGATGGACTGCGATCTCCAGGAGACATACGGCTTAACACAGGTACAGAAATTGCTATTGGATACAGCCAGGGCTTGGCGGTTATTACTTTCAGGGGAGTAAGAGGTAAAACATAAGTCCCACAGACCGGAGTGGTTATTAGGTATTTACCTTATAAATTTGCTATGAGGGATACATATTCTTCCTTTTACTGTTAAAGGGACAGTAAACACATTAAGATTTTTATATAGAATGCTTATTTTTGCGCAATGAAACAATATACTTTAATATTCATTTTGCCCCATTTTTATGTTGTTTAGTTCTGAAAATATTAATATAGCTCAGTGGAAGAAACTGAGTCTTTGGTAACACACATTAAAGTTTGTATAGTTTTCTCTACCAACAAAACCTTGTTAATATGTATTTGAATATTTACTTAAAAAATAATTTACATATGAAGCAATCTTCACATGTTCAAGGGCTTAATACCATAATCAATATTTCTAAAATACTGATTGCAGTTACTTTAATTAATAAAGGGGTTTGAAGTTAATGAACACATTTGATATAACTCTTCCGTGTAAAGACAAAAAAAAAACATGAAAGACTGAGTACATTTAGTTCAGCAAATGATTATTAATGTAAAATGAATCTTAAATTCCTTATGCAGTTTGTATTGCTATTCTCCCTCCCTCTCTTTTTTGCTTTACAAAATAACCAGATGTCATCTACAGGAGTTTGATTTAGGATCACACAGGCTTCATCTGAGATTGTTATGACAGCATGTAAGATATGATCAATTGCTGCATATTATCACAACAGACTAAGGCATTTTCCACTTGTGACTCTTTCAAAAAAGGGTATGTTTTTTTTTCTTTTCTTTGTATGGTCAATCCTGCATCAGGTCAATATCAACATATACTTAGTTGCTGCCATTTTCAGGCCATATATTTACTAATTGAAAGGAAGTTTTTAATGCCCTGCCAGTCATTAGCTGTAATACCAATATATATTACAATGTTATGATTTAAACATTAAGTACGTGAACACAAACTGTGTGCATATTATTATTATTATTTTTTTATGCTCACTTAAATGGATGCATCAACTTATTCCAGTGTGGAACCTACAGATAAATTCCAGGAGTAAACAAATAGCTTTAAATCATATAAAGACGATATTGCCACCAGATTATTGCTATATGTTATATTATATTTAGTACAGTTTTGTCAATGTCTATTGTTAGCCCAATTTTTTTAATGGGTATAACTCATAGCTCAGTAGCTGAAATATTTTTAAAATTACACTCAGTAAGAAATGATTAGCAAAAACTATAGAGCAAACACAATTTTGTTACTTTCTATTTTAAAATTAATCCTACCAAAATTAGTCTCTGACATACAAGGTTTGTATTATTAATAGAAATTGATATATCACATACAAGTTTTTAAGAAATAGTGTATCTGGTTTCAGTTTACAATTGTTGCAAAAGATTACATAATGATTAACTAAATTCAAGCAATTCAAAGTCAAAATTAAAGGGACAGAAAACTGTCAAAAATGTAACTGTAACGGATACATAGAAACATAGAATTTGACGGTAGATAAGAACCAAAAAGGCCCATCAAGTCTATCCATATTATGTATTCCTTAGGATTGCCTTTTGCATGTCCCAGGCATTTTTTAATTCCTTTACAGTCTTTATGTTTACCATGTCAAATGGAAGTTTATTCCATGAATCCACCACCCTTTCTGTAAAAAAATGCTTCCTCAAATTTATCCTGATCTGCTACCCTCTAACTTTAGATTGTGACCCCCTTGTTTTGGCATTTATTTTTTTGTGAAAAATGCTTTCAGCTTCTATTTTATTAAGTCCCTTCAAATATTTGAAGGTTTCTATCATGTCACCTCTTTCCCTTCTATCCTCTAAACTATTCATATTTAGATCATAGAGTCTTTCTTTGTACATTTTATATTTTAGACCATGTACCATTTTAGTAGCCCTCCTTTGGACAGCTTCTAGTTTATTTATATCTTTCTGAAGATATGGTCTCCAAAACTGTACACAGTATTCCAGATTTGGTCTAACTAATGATCTGTAAAGTAGCATAAGAACCTTGCAATTTCTGCTACTAATACCTCTTCCAATGCAACCAAGTATTCGACTGGCCTTACTGGCTGCACTGCTGCATTGTGTACCAAATTTTAAATCATCTGAAATAATAATTTCCAAGTCCCTTTCTTCTTTAGTTACTGTCAGTAATGTACCATTGAGACTATAATTGGCCTTTGGGTTTTTGGATCCTATATGCATAATTTTGCTCTTGGTAATATTAAATTTCAGATCCCATTTATTTGACCAGTCCTCTAGTTTTTTTAAAATCACAGTTCATTTGATCAACCTGTCCTGGAACATCTACCCTGTTACAATTTTCTGTATCATCAGCAAACAAGCAAACCTTCTCCTTAAGCCCACTTCCAATATCACTTATGAACATGTTAAACAAAACAGGCCCAAAAACTGACCCTTGGGGAACACCACTAGTAACTGATGCCTCATTTGAATGTACTCCATTAATTGAAACCCACTGTTGTCTATCTTTAAGTCAGCATTCTACCCACTTAACAATCTTAGTATTTATTCCAAGGCAATACATTTTGTGAATAAGTTTGTTGTGTGGGACAGTGTCAAATGCTTTGCTAAAGTCTAGATATGCAACATCTATGGCTCCTTCCTGGTCTATTATTTTAGTTACATGGTCAAATAAATTAATTAGATTAGTCTGACATGATCTTTCACCAGTGAAACCATGCTGTCCTTTGTCTTTTAAGTTGTTTGTCTGAAGGAAAGATACAAGTCTTTCCTTTAAAAGAGTTTCCATTAATTTCCCTGCAATTGAGGTCAAACTGACTGGCCTATAGTTAGCAGAATCTTCCCTACTACCTTTTTTTATGAAGAGGGACTACATAGGCAATTTTCCAGTCTTTTGGAACAACTCCTGCTAGAAGTGACTGATTAAATTAATCAGCTAATGGTGTAGCTATTAAGGATGAATATTATCTGGACCCACAGACTTATTTACTTTTATTTTTGATAAAGCCCTTGAATCCTTTTCCTCTGTAAAAAGAAAAGTACTATTCACTTTCAGTTAGATTACGAGTTTTGAGCGCTATAGGGATTTTAACGACTGCCACAAAAGCGGCGTTATTTCACCTCCCTATAGCGCTGCTATTACAAGTTTTAAAAAAGCAGGCTTGTGCGGGCGATATGGTTGCGTTGAGCTCCATACTGCACCAAAATCAAGCGCTGCTTTGACATTACAAAACCCCCCCCACTAAAATTACTAAAAATAAAAATAACTAAATTACATAAAAAAAAAACACTAAATTACAAAAAATAAGAAACAAATGATCAAAAATAAAAAAGAATTACACCTAATCTAATAGCCCTATCAAAATAAAAAAGTCCCCCCTAATAAAAAAAACCCCTAGCCTATAATAAACTACCAATTGCCCTTAAAAGGGCCTTTTGTGGGGCATTGCCCCAAAGATAACAGCTCTTTTAACTGTAAAAAAAAATACAAACACCCCCCAACAGTAAAAACCCACCACCCCCACAACCAACACCCCCAAATAAAATAACTATCTAAAAAAACCTAAGCTCCCCATTGCCCTGAAAAGGGCATTTGTATGGGCATTGAACTTAAAAGGGCATTTAGCTCTTTTACATGCCCAGACCCTAAACTAAAAATAAAACCCACCAAAAAAAAACTTTTAAAAAAACCTAACACTAACCCCCGACGATCCACTTACAGTTCTTGAAGTCCTGCTTGAAGGGTCCATCCAGCCGGCAAAGTCCTCATCCATGCGGCAAGAAGTCTTCATCAAGGCGGCCTCTTCCACCTTTATTCAGCCGGTGAAGTCCTCATCAAGGCGGCAAGAAGTCTTCATCCAGACGGCATCTTCTATCTTCATCCGGCGCGGAGCGTGTCCATCCTGAAGACATCCGGCGTGGAGCATCCTCTTCATACGGTCACCGCCGTAAACTGGAACTTCAATGCAAGTGACATCATCCAAGATGGTGTCCCTTGCATTCCTATTGACTGAAAGATTTCAATCAGCCAATAGGATTAGAGCTGCTAAAATCCTATTGGCTGTTCCAATCAGCCAATAGGATGAGAGCTCAGTGTTAGGATTTTTTTAATGTGTAGTTTAGTTCAATTTAATTGGTAGTTAGTTTAATTGTAGTTTAATAATTATCTTAGTGTAATTGTTAGTTTAAAATTAATTTATTTAATTTGACAGGTGAGTTTTAATTTAATTTAAGATAGAGAAATTGTAATTTTAATATAAAGTTAGGGGGGCTAGGCCAGGTGTTCTTCAATTATTATCAAAAATTATATTCCGCTGTTAATATTAATCGATCCACCCAAGAAGTTTTCTGGGCGAAGGTTAAGACTCCTAAGTTATCCTCTGAAGATCTGGTAATATTAAATGAGCCAATTACAACAATTGAGATTAGCAAGGCGATAGACCAATTGAAGTTAAATAAAGCAGCAGGCCCGGACGGGTTCCCCGTGGAATTTTATAAATGCATGAAAGAAGAGCTATTGGAAGTATTAGAGAAATTATTCAATACTTATTATATCACAGATAATTCCATCTCGTCTTATTTTTCATCTGCCAATATCTCTCTCATTTATAAAAAAGGCAAAGACCCGGAAGATCCCGCATCTTACAGGCCAATTTTGGTATTAAATACTGACTATAAAATATTAGCAGCTATTTTAGCGGCCAGACTATCTAGGGGTCTACAGGATCTCATACATCCTGATCAGTCAGGATTTATGACCCAAAGGAATCCCATAAAGAACTTTCGTAAATTAATTACATTTTTGGATTACACATGGAATACTTGTCAGGAGGATGGGAGGCGGGAGATCCCAGATAGGGCAGTGCTCACACTGGATGCAGTCAAAGCATTTGACTCCATTATATGGGAACATCTATTCAGATCAATGGATGAATTTGGGCTCAAGGGTAATTTTGTTCAATTCATCAATAGAATCTATGCAAAACCTATTTCATATCTGGTGATAAATGGAGCCTGTTCTCCCCCAGTGGTTCTACAACAGGCTACTAGACAAGGGTGTCCATTATCACCATTATTGTTCAATATTGCCCTTGAACCATTTGCAATTAGATTAAGGGAAGGCCTATCTGGTATCCCATTGGGTCCCAATAGCCTTAAAGTATTGTTATATGCTGACGACATCCTGGTCTTCCTGGAGAATACTCGTCAATCTCTTCCAATACTTCTGTCGTTAATTGAGGAGTTTAGCTCTTTTTCGGGTTAAAAAGTTAACCTTGAAAAGAGCGAACTCATGTTTGCAGGAGAAATTACTCCCCCAAGGATTGAATTACCATTTAAAATGGTTAATGAAATCAAATACCTAGGGTTAGTATTACATAAGAATCCTAAACAGTGGTATGCGGCAAATTATATTTCAATCTTTCAGAAGATCAAACAAGACCTACAACTTTGGGCCTCTTTTCCGTTAGCCATTACAGCAAGGATCAACTTAATCAAAACTATCATTTTTCCCCGTCTATTGTATCCGTTACAAAATTTACCAGTTTTTATACCAAACAAGGATATTAACAAATTAAATGGTTATATTTCTAAATTCTTATGGAAGGGTAAGAAACCGCGTATTGCTCTTATGAAATTAAGGCAGAAGTCTTCCCGGGGAGGAATGTCCTTGCCAGACATTAAGTTATATAATATTGCAACAATGGTCAAATTTGCTTTTGACTGGATTGCGGATTCAAATAGGATTACCTCAATTGAGGAAGAGTCGTTTCTTATACACCCTTTTGCTCTAAAAGCTATTCTTCATTGTAAGTTGCGACAGTTACCATTGAATGTGCTTTCCCTAATCTCATTCAAGAATATAGTGCAGGCCTGGCACAAATTTTGTACTATGCTAGGTATAGATCCGGCTTATTCAGATTATCTGCCCATTATGGGCAACCCGCAATTACCGGGGATTTCCCAGGGAGTGTTTAAGAAATGGAATGAAAAGGGTTTAAATTTAGTGAAGCAGCTTTTTAATGATGATTACCAAATTATAGGTGTGGGATCATTTTTTCAAATGTTTGATTTGCCGAAAACTAATCTGTTTGCGTTCTTTCAGATCTGTCATTTTATTTCTGCGCAAGGTTGGGTCTTTCCTATATCTGTCATTTGGTCTGAGGTCAAAATTATCATTCAGAAGTTTGCTAGACAAGCTACCTCAATCTCATTGATCTATGATATCATGTTGTCAAAACAAAGTCAAGTCCTCGTAGATAATCTATGTGACTTCTGGGTACGGCGAGGTATGGACACAGATTCTGAGAGTATTGAAAAGAGTTTTTCCATGTTAAAAAAAGCAAGGTCTCTGTGGGCTGGAGGGAATCACATGTTAAGCTTATCAATAATTACTACTTGTCCCCTCAGAGAATTGCCAAATTCTATCCCACTAGATCAGGTAACTGTCCCAAATGTGCACATATAAGTGCCGACCTATTGCATATGTTTTGGTTCTGTCCAAAAGTCAATCAATTATGGTCAAAAATTACTTACTGGTTGGGCTTTCATCTTAAAAATTCTCTCTCTTTAAAGTTGCAGGATGTTGTATTTTTGAAGTCAGTATCAAATATAGGGGACCACCTCTGGATTCATATTGTTAATACCACAATATTGGCACAATATTGGCAGTCAGGCACCTTATATTAAAACACTGGATATCTAGTAGAACTCCGAGATTTAATGAGGTTGTAAAGGTCATACAGGAACAGATAGTTTTCAAATCTTATCAAATGCAGGATGCGTCAGAAAGGAGAGTCAGAACTTTTCTATCAACAAGGTTCCCGTTCATTAAGTCCTACCCCTCTTCTATACAAAAACAAATTCTCTTCCCTTTTCTTTCCTCTGTCAGCTTTGCGGAACTAGTCTTATTAGGTATATTTCCATCTTCCTGGATTGATAGTAGACAGCAAAACAGTGGTTAAATTGGAGTTTAGCCCATATTGGGGGGGACCAATTAAATTTTTTTTTATTTTTTTTCTTTCTTGTTTTGTTTTGTTTTGGGTTGTTTCGTTTTGTTTTGTTTTGCTTTGTTTTGTTTTGTGTTGTTTTGTTTTGTCGTCTTGTGCGGTCCCATTATGTTGGGAAAAAAAAAGAAAAAGGACACCATGCAAATGAATTTAAGAATATTATTTTTGTAAAGTTATATACCAATAATGGTTGAAAGATGAATTTATATTGTCAGTGTAATGGTTATTATACATTGATTTGGAAGCATTGTAAAATATTACTTTTGTTTATTGGTGATCAATTATTAAATAAATATAATAAAAAAAATAAAGTTAGGGGGGCATTAGGTTTAGGGGTTAATAGTTTATTTTAGTATATTTCGTTGTGGGGGCTCACTGTTTAGGGTTTAATAGTTTATTTAAGTATATTTCGTTGTGGGGGGCTTGCGGTTTAAGGGTTAATAGTTTTATTATAGCGGTGGTGTGGGCGGACGGCAGATTAGGGGTTAATTTTATTTAAATAGTGTTTGCGATGCGGGAGGGCGGTGGTTTAGGGGTTAATAGGTTTATTATAGTGACAACAATGTCGGGGAGTGGCGAAATAATAATATCGGCGCTATGGGAGTCCCATTGGAAAAAGGACTTTTTTAAAAGTGCGGTACTGATGTTGCGTGACAGGCTAAAAAGTGTGCGGTACACCTATACTCACAAGACTTGTAATAGCAGCGTTAGGGAAAATGAAGCGTTATGCGCCATAACTATGCTATTTGACTCATAACGCAAAACTCGTAATCTAGCTGATTATTATTTACAGTAACATCCCTTAATAGAATCTCACTATCTTTACCATCTGTTGTAAAGACTGATCAAAAGTAATTATTTAAACAGTTTGCTATTTGTTTATCTTCTTCCACTACTCTATCATCATTCTTGAGTCGAACTATCTCTCTGTTAGTTTTTCTCTTTTTACTGATACAATTATCTTTGCAATATGCAGTTATCAAAAATTATTAATGGATTTTTAGATAATTACCTTTAAAACTAAAAGCAATGCTTTAAAACATACCATATCTTTAGTATATAAGCTCCTTATCACGCCACCTTTCAAGAGCTTACCTTCCTATGCTAGGTCTTGGGGCAAAGGCTTACCTTTCACTGTTTCGACCAAACTTGTCTAAACTACTAGAAACAAAGCCAATCCTAGAAACAACCCCAATCAACTTTAACTAATGACCAGGTATCTAACACCACAGAAACCTAAAAACTTATTTCCAGGAGCTTCAAACCACTGTTGGAGGTTATGTCCAGACAAAGGATCTGTGTACCACATTTGGTAGTCCTGTCCCAGAACAAAACCCTTTTGGAAGTCAATGTTGCAATATGTGAATATGGCCTTAGAAAGTAACGTGCAGTAAGATCCGTTAATGTTAATCTTTGATCAAGCCCCGAAATTTAAAACAAAGCTTTCAAATGATGGTGAATAGCCCCAAACAACTAATACCACATTTGTGCAAAAAGGCAGCAGCACACTCCTTACAGATGTGGCGGACAGAATTACAATAAAATGTAAAACTTGAAAGATATCACTATTTAGTTAATAACACCTTGAATGTATACTATGATATGATGTTTGTGTGGGAATCCCACCTTAATCACCCAACTTCATAATAATCATTTAGTTTCACAACTGTAAATTTATATGGAAGTTAGCATATAAGCCTTTTATTCCAAGCCCCTTTATACTTATACACTAATGACTCTTACTATACTTGTAACATGTTATTTTTGAGAAAAAGGAGAGTGTGTGTCACACAAGTATCCTATGTTAGTCCACAAAGAGAGTTTATGGAGGGTGCTGAGTGCCAATAAGTAATGTATGAATATAAATGGAAAAGAAGCACCTATAGCAGCACTCGCTTATAGCGAGTATGAGGTGGTAGGAACCCCTATTATTTAAAATATAACTTTTAATAGTGATCAGAAATAAAAAATCTATAGGAGACAGATAACACAAACAACATATAGTGTTAAAGACGGCACAAATAAATGCCTACAAATAACAACCCAAAAAGTTTAACCGATAATTAAATACTGGGATAAATATAGGACACCCAAAATTTATATAAGAGGGGGCACTGACCTATAACTAGACCCTGAGTAACTAGCCTAATCCGAGTGTGGAACAAATTTCACACAGACGGATATTATAATTTAAATTAACTATAGAAAAAATGAGACACAGTCCCAATTACATGTATAATAGCTTAGTAAGATATACCCAGAGTCAGACCCAATATTGATAGCCTAATCCAAGTATGGTACAAATTACACACATACAGACACCACTGGTATCACACTAAATAATATATTTGGATGAAACCTCCAACCAATAATACATAGTATAGGTTATTAATGTGATTAGGCTAGATTAGCAAAACTGTGGAACATATTTCACACATAGGGATTGTATATTGTAGGCAGCAGTCGGGTGATGTACATTTCGCTGTAGCTTTTTTAAAGGCAAACAGGATGTGGGGTTACACACCCTTAAATAGCATATAGTTGCCAATCAGAATGGGGTATCGTATATACACCCATATCTAAGCCTATCCGATGAGGTAATGGACCGAATGGTCCGATTAGTCATGTGAGCATGTCATGTGATAGCAGAGGATGACAACAGTAAAGGGGCGTTTAAGGAGTACGAATCCCCAATAAGGGGTGTGTCAGATTGTATAGTAAACAATAACAGAACTCAATGAAAGATGGACCCCATATTAGGTTGTTAAAATGCACACCTGATCACATATTAAACATGTTAGAGAAAGTTATGACTGGTATATACTAATATCTATACCAAATTGTCTCAATGCAGATCGTGCCTAAGTGCAGTACTTCTAATTGATTAACATGTGTAAACCACTATGCGGGCAAATGTCAGAGGAAGATGCCTCATAGGTACAAACGAAGATACAGTACTTTTTGTTTAAAACTGTGTTAGATCTCATACCTGATTAATATTTTATCCCCTTTCGAAACAGATCTTAACTTGCAAGTGTTAGACTGCATCGTAACAGCAATACACAAGAGGGGAGGGGGAATGACATCAGATATACGTCCCAGCATTCCCAATTGTTTAGAACAAAAGGGTGTGAAAGGTCCCTTATGTTTGATTGGTTGATGACCCAACACAGGAAAGAATACTGTTCTGGTTTACATCGATCTAGTGTATCACTGTATAGTATGCCAGTTACTGTCTCCATAAAGGCTACCCTTTCCAAAAGGTAAAGTTATGTCTTTATACTGACATTTGCACTATTCCCAAACACATATTTGGTTACTCCAATATTTATGTATATGCTGATGTCAAAAGCAGATGCCCCACAGATACACACAAGAATCGGCCAATGAGGATGGGGATGTGCAGAAAGTGCAAACCTATCCTAATGCTTTCTGTACAAGAAATAATAAAGAGACAAAATGAAAAAATCTGTTGATAATTATACCAGCTATACTGCAGGGATCAAACACAGAGCTCACAACCCAATATTCCCATTGTATATGTAGTGGATCACAGAATTTGTACATGGCTGGGCACGTTGATAGTGTCATCAGAGCAAAGCAAGTGTCCATGCACTAAAGTTACCATTAAACATATAAACGAAGTCTTCGGCAGTTATACATGCACCGCAATAATATCCTTGTACAATCCCAAGTCAATCACAATGGATATACAAATCAAGCGGACTTACTGGAGAGCAGCTATCCCTGCTTGGCATCTCCTCTGCGTCTCCTCCACTCACGCTGTGTAACTCAGCCGACTCTGGTACATCCTGGTAAACTGCTCATTGGTTCTGTGTCCTCACGTCACTGGAGAGTCCTATGGGAAAGTCCAACGGTAATCCTAAACAAGAAAATACCCAGACTGGCTCCTCCAGATAAAAGACGTTTTTACTGCAGATTGTAAAGACAAAATTAACAGCACACTATTAAAACGGCTGTAGGTGCACCTACAGGCATTGGTAATGTAGATCAGGTAAGGTACTCGTCACTCCTGATGCGTTTCGGATGTACCCGTAGTCATAGATGGTTTAGTCAGAGTACCGCCTCCTTTAAGTAATCGATAGTCTATTCTAATAGGTCCTTTTTCGGCTTACCCCCTATGCTGGATGATTGATATATTCTTACACACAAGAGCATTTTTAACAGGATCTACACAAGGATATAAACGGGATTCATTATATAGTTGCTAAACATTTTACCACATCAAGGTATAACATATATGCAGTATATACAATTTGGGGATAATCATATCTATCTCTCTGTGCAGTGATGCTTCCAAAAGTACCACTATAACACAGAGATATATACAATTCAAAGAGACAAGCCAAAATCTCCAAAGCAGAGCATTATAATATTATTTTGTCTGCTACGCTAGACCAAATTACTTTATTAAACAAATTTAACTAAGTGTTATACATTTGCTAACTGTGAATTCCTATTTCCTCAATACACCAAATGCATTCAAAGCAGATACTTGCATTTTAAGATATTTTTGCCTCAGGTTACAAGCATTCCTTACATGAGTTAGGCTAAACCACAGTAGTAAGAGTTTGGATTTTCAAATCGTGACTCCCAATGATTTATTAAATCCCATTCTGAGTTAAACCCTCTGGGTAGCCGCGTACATAATTTGAAAATCCAAAATGTTTCTCTCTTATAGAGAAGCTTTTCTCTATTGCCTCCTCTTGGGGGCTGTTTTACATGGTCCACTGCTTGCCATCTGAATGTAATCACATCTTGATTATGATCATGTATGAAATGAGATGCTAGCGCAGAACATTCTTTTTTGCATCTAATGTTACTTAGGTTTTCTCTAATTCGCAATCTCACCTCCCTAGTGGTGAGACCCACGTATTGCTTTTTGCAATCTGTACAGGATACCCGGTAAACTACAAACCCCATTGCACAATTAACACATTGTGAGGTTTTTAAACCTTTGGCTTGTAACATTTGATTCAAAGTATCTTATAACCTGTATATACTGTAATCACATGCTACTTCATTTTAATGTACCTTTATGTACTAACCATGAGCTTGAACTCTTGTTTTTAGGTAACTTTGTAGGTGATAACATATTACCCAGTGTCATGCTTCTAGTATATGAGAACCTACACCCTCGCTCAATGATAAGTTTCAGTTTCTCATCTGCCCGTAAAATCATTAGATTATTTTTAATTATGTCACAGATTCTAGTGTATTGATTACTATGATTAGTAACAAAATATACCCCTGGGTTTCTTTGTCCTTACTCTGCTTCATCTGCTTTCTGTGATCCCCCAGGAGATTCTCTCTGGGTAACAAATCCATTAGTTTTTTTGCATTGAGAATTATACATTTAGTGTAGACCCTATCTTTCAATTGAGATGATAATGTGCTGCATTCCTTTTCATAGTCACTCTCATAGGAGCAATTCTGCTTCATTCTGAGGAATTGCCCCTTTGCTATTGCCATTGCCACATGCTTGGGGTGATTACTTGAGGCGTGCAGCAAAAAAAAAAATTTAAATTGGCTTTCTGTATGTTCTGGTATTAATCTCCCCTCCATCAGCATCTCCCTGAAGAGTGATATCCAAGTAATTAATTGTACTTTGGTCATGTTCCATGGTAAACCTCAGGCCAACCTCATTTGAGTTAAAAAAAGCTAGGAAGTCATGAACCTCCTCTACAGGACCCTTCCAAATTAGAATAAGGTCGTCAATAAACCTTTGATAGAAAATTATATGTTCCCTTTAAGTATTTCTATCTCCAAAGATGTGGGCTTCCTCCCACCAACCTAAAAATAGGTTTGGCGTATGAGGGGGCAAATTTTGTCCCTATCGCAGTCCCACATCTCTGGAGATAGAAATTTCCCAGAAACTCAAAATTATGCTCCAGCAGAAATTTTACTATACATACCACAAATTCTATTTGTTCAACTGTGAGGTTGCACCTACAGCCGTTTTAGTAGTGTGCTGTAAATTTTGTCTTTATAATCTTCAATAAACACGTCTTTTGTCTGGAGGAGCCGGTGTGGGTCTTTTCACGTTGATAGTGGTGTGAGGTTACACATGTTGTGTGTATTGAAACCATACAACACAAATTGCTAAGAGTGTTTAGAAAGATACTACTCCTGTAATCACCAGACAATAAGAACACGTAGTTAGTTGACTATAGATATAGACTTATCTCACCAGTCTTAATGTGTGTATTCAACCAAACATATATAAATATGGCACAAGGTAGTAGGGAAACCTGATACTTTCAATGGTATATATTATTAGCAGTAGGTTGTGTTCCCACCTAGTGCTGCGATAGTGTCATAGGTAGCTTTTAAAACTGTCAGTTTTACTGATGGTTTGGCAATACGATGTTTAAGAAAATGTCTTGCTATTGATGTTAGGGTTTTCCCTTTGTTTCTATCCTCAATGCTATTTTTAATGTTATTTATATGTTCACCCAACCGGGTGCATACTTCTCTTGTTGTAATACCCACATAGTATTTATTGCATTCACACTGTAAACAGTATATAGCGTTCTTAGTTCTGCAATTGGCAAAATCTGTAATTTTTATGCTGCCTTTTGGGAACATCTGTATTTCTTTACGGTTATACATATATTTACAGAATGAGCAGGACCAACAGCCGTGGGTTCCTGAAAATACTTTTTTTCTGGTTTTTACGTGTATTCTGAATGTTTGTTTAGAATTTTTGTAATCTCTTTATAGTTTTCATTGTAGCTGGTTATAAATCTTGCCTTCTGATCAAAACAAGTTATTTTGTTTATAGTTACTAGTAGGTTTTCTCTCTTTGTGTGTAGCACCCTACGGAATGCTTTTTTGATAACCTTACAGGTATAGCCTCTGGTTTTAAGTCTGGTTCTTAGCTCTTTGGATCGTGAAAAAAATGTGTTCAAGTCAGAGCAATTCCTCCTCAGTCTCAGAAATTCCCCAACTGGTATTGCCTTTTTAGTGTGCCATAAGTGGCAACTACTAAACTCTAGTATAACTTTACCTTTTGGAAGGGGTAGTCTTTATGGAGACAGTGACTGGCATACTATATAATGTTACACTAGATCGATGTAAACCAGAACAGTATTCTTTCCTGTATTGGGTCATCAACCAATCAGACATACGAGATCTTGCACACCCTTTCGTTCTAAACCAATGGGAACGCTGGGAAGTATATCTGACGTCATTCCCCCTCCCCTCTTGTATATTGCTGTTACGATGCAGTCTAACACACAGTTAAGATCCGTTTCAAAAGGGGATAAAATATTAATCAGGTATGAGATCTAACACTGTGTTAAACAAAAAGTACTGTATGTTCGTTTGTACATATGAGGCATCTGCCTCTGACATTTGCCCGCATAGTGGTTTACACATGTTAATCACTTAGGCACGATCTGCATTGAGTCAATTCGGTATAAATATTAGTATATATCAGTCATAACTTTCTCTAACATGTTTATTATGTGATAAGGTTTGCATTTTAACAACCTAATATGGGGTCCATCTTTTATTGAGGACTGTTATTGTTTACTATACAATCCAACACACCCCTTATTGGGGATTCATACCCCGTAAACGCCCCTTTACTGTTGTCATCCTCTGATATCACGTGACATGCTCACGTGACTAATCGGACCTCATCAAATAGGCTTAGATATGGGTGTATATACCATACTCCATTCTGATTGACCACTATATGCTATTTAAGGGTGGATAACCCCACATCCTGTTCGCCTTTGAAAAAGCTACAGCGAAATGTACATCAGGCGACTGCTGCCTACAATATACAATCCCTATGTGTGAAATATGTTCCACATAGTTTTGCTAATCTAGCCTAATCACATTAATAACCTATACTATGTATTATTGGTTGGAAGTTTCATCCAAATATATTATTTAGTGTGTCCGTATGTGTGTAATTTGTACCACACTTGGATCGATATTGGGTCTGACTTACTATACATGTAATTGGGACTGTGTCTCGTTTTTTCTATAGTTTATTTAAATTTTAATATCTGTGTGAAATTTGTTCCACACTCGGATTAGGCTAGTTACTCAGGGTCTATTTATAGGTCATTGTCCCCTCTTATATAGATTAACACATGTGCATTTGTAGATTTGGGGTGTCCTATATTTATCCCAGTATTTAATTATCGGTTAAACTTTTTGGGTTGTTATTTGTAGGCATTTATTTGTGCCGTTTTTAACACTATGTTGTTTGTGTTATCTGTCTCCTACGGATTTTTTATTTCTGATTACTATTAAAAGTTATATTTTAAATAATAGGGGTTTCTACCACCTCATACTCTCTATAAGCGAGTGCTGCTATAGGTGCTTATTTTCCATTTATATTCATACAGTTTTGTTATTTGTACCTTAAATGTATGTTATATCTTATTGTGTTTTATTTTTATTATCAAAAGCTAGTTTTTGAGGGCATACACTAATGATGAATGGACATTGCTTATGGACAACCTTCTACATTGCCTTGCTTTGGCCTATATGGACATTCAGAACTATCTCTATAGAATAACTTTATGATCGTAAGCCAATAGTGCCTTTGTTGATGTTTTTTATTGATATAATTGTTACTGCTGATTTGTTTAGTACCTGTCACTTTGTATTTTATTTGACTTTTCTCTTTATATAAAGTTTTCTAGAAAAATTAAAAGCAATACTTTGAGTAAATCCGGATTGGTTCTCAGCAAGACTGCTTTATTTTTACACTTTTATATATCTATTTAAGTGTAATTTATATGTATTTAATTACAAAAAAAGAAAACAACGAAACAGGAACCTTGTTGGCCCATAGTGCTTGATAAATAGAACTCCCAATTTAAATGGACAGTCAAGTCAAAATTAAACTTTCATGATTCAGATAGGGCATGCAATTTTAAACAACTTTCCAATTTAGTTTTAGGGGCCAATTTACTAATGTGTGGGCGGAGATGATTGGCTGTAGCGGATCATGTCCGCCACACATCGATAAATGCTGACAGCATATGCTGTCAGCATTTATCATTGCACAAGCATTTCTAGTAAAATGCTTGTGCAATGCCGCCCCCTGCAGATTCGCAGCCAATTGGCTGCTAGCAGGGGTAGTCAATCCGATCTGTGTCAATATGATCGGGCTGATTGCTGTCTGCCGCCTCAGAGGTGGCAGACGAGTTAAGGAGCAGCGGTCTTATGACCTGAAGGCAGAGTGGGTCAGAAGCAGGATTCGCTGCTTCATAAATGGACCCCTCAGCATCAAATTTGCTTGGCATTCTTTGTTGAAAGCTAAACCAAGATAGGCTCATAAACTGATTTCTAAGCCGTTGAAGGCTGCCTCTTATCTCAGTGCATTTTACAGTTTTTCACAGTTAGATAGTGCTAGGTCATGTGTGTCATATAGATAACATTGTGCTTAGCACTGATTGGCTAAAATGCAAGTCTGTCAAAAGAACTGAGATAAAGGGTCAGTCTGCAGAAGCTTAGATACAAGGTAATCACAGAGGTAAAAAGTGTATTAATATAACAGTGTTGGTTGTGCAAAACTGGAGCATGGGTATTAAAAGGATTATCTATCTTTTTAAACAATAAACTTTTCAAGTAGATTGTCCCTTTAAACTTTGTGCTCTCTCCTACCAAAACTCTTCAATTCAAATTGAATAAGTTCAGAGTAATGAGGGGTTGTCTTACATGCAAACACAATAATATTGTGAAATGTTTAATGAAAATGTTCTACATTTCAAATTACTTTTATGCTTTTTAAACAGCATTAAACTTTTGACCATGTGCATAATACCATTTAAGAAGGGTTTTTTGGGGGATAAAATGCTAGTACAGATATTTTCAATAACTTTACAACAAACCCATTGACACTGGAAATATATTAAAGGGACATAAAACAAGTGGGATAGAGACAAAATATAATAATATGTACTTTTATTACTTTACCTCCAAAATATACTGCAGTGCCTCACCCTTAACCCTTTTTTTAGTTTCTGAATTGTAGAGCTCTAACTCCCCCCCACACACACATTTCCTTCTATGGCTGTATCTATATCTATTGTTGTTTTGGTAGAATGCAAAAGTGCATAGGGATTATCTGCTGGAGCATGCCTAGAAGCTGTGATCTTAGTTAAAATATAATGACTGTGTCTAAACACTGATAAGGGGGGGGGGTGGAGTTGTGCGGCTCCAGGCAGCTTAGCTATTAATTTTGCTTATTTTTGAAAATTATTTTAAAATACTTGCCAGCAATTTTTAAAAATTTTTTTATGCAAACTATTTATAATTGATTCGCCCTTTTAGGATATGCACAAATCTCAACCTGTTTTATGTCCCTTTAAGACTTGGATAGCACATTTTATCAAATGAATACACAACATGTTAGTGGACTGCACTTACAGACTGGGCTGGAATTCACAGAATATACGTATATGCATTTGTGATTGGCTGATTGGCTGTCACATGGTACAGGGGGAGTGGAAATATACATAACTTTGAAATTTGTTATAAAAAAATCTACTACTCATTTGAAGTTCAGAGTAAGTGCTATTGCATTGTCTTGTTATCATGCAAATCTACTGTATTTACTGGTCCTTTACTGATACGAAATAATGTTGTGAGTGCAGCTTTTTTCTCGTTTATCTCCTCTAGAGCTACAGCCCATGTGAAACCAAACATGACCACTTCTTTACCACACAACTTTATTATCCTTGGCACACTGTCATTCATACAACCTTGCATCAAGCATTCTATGTTGCTCCTTTATAGCCTCAAACTACTTTCATTTCCTCCTGTCTCCTTCACCATGCACCACTGACAATCTAAATGTTATGGTTTGTACCAGTCATATGTAAACAGATCTAAATTCATAGATAGCAGAATGTTCTTTGTTATGTTTAGGAGCCTATTTGCAAGGTATGACATACTACAACATAGACAAACAATTGAATGGTAGTTGTTAAAAACATTACAGGGACAATAAAGTAAAAATTAAACTTTTATGTTTCAAATAGAGCATGCAGTCTTAAGAGACTTTCCAATCTGCCATTATCAATTATTATTTATATGTACACTTACTGAGGCACCAGCTCCTACTGGGCATGTGATTGGCTGATGGCTATCACATAACACAGGGGGACGGCAGATGAAGTACATTTTAAATTTGTCAGAAGAAATACTACTGCTCATTTAAAATTCAGACTCAGGGCTCAATGATATAAACATCGCCTGCTCAAAACTACTTTTTCTCGCCGACTCTCGCAGGGCTAATCGTAATAAAGGTGCAGACCCTGCGAGTGGCGAGATTGCTCCTATTTAAAGTAATAGAGCTCGCTGGATAGGGACATTTCGCTCCATTGAGCGAAGTTAGCAGGGGGAGCACTTTAAAATTAAAATCCTGCAGCCAATATAATTCACATTATGCTGCTTTCTGCATAGAGCATCTTATATTCGCCTATATTTTCGTATATATGTGTTTTTCTATTAGGATTATAAGTATTTTGAGTGTTTTGAGAAAAGCTCGCCACATTTTAGTTGGCGAGAAAAAAACTGTTAGATCTGCAGTGCGAAATTTTTTATAGAATTAAGCTGGGATTAGAGAGACATTTTCATATACGCCCATGGAACGCCCATGTTCAGCCCATTTTACGAAAAAACAACAATCACACTTTGCATTCTGTATTAATATGTACAAATTTCTATGTTATTTTTGCACATCCAGTGCACTAAAATGACGATTTACGCTGTGCATTTTTAGTTAGATTTATTCCTGTGTAAATTACACACAAATTTTAAGTTTTTGTTAAAATACGATTTTTGGTGAAAAATTTTGTTACGATTTTGATGCACCTTAACAATACAATTGTTGTGTGATTGGGTCAAATATTAGTTTTGTATGATGTTCAAAATACAAATTTTACTGTGCATTTTTCATATGGAAATGTTGTATACGCCCCTTAGCGAGATACCCTGTTTTCAGGGTAAAAAGTGGCTTTAGATAATTCCACCAGGGAAATAGAAGGACTGGAGAGCATTCTTTAATAATCTCGCCAGCCCAGAGAGCTTTCAATCATCGAGCCCTAAGTGTTATTGCATTGGGGCCGATTTATCATCGGTCTGTCCGACATGATCCGCTCAGCAGATCATGTCCGACAGACATCGATGAATGCCGACAGCATATGCTGTCAGCATTTATCATTGCACAAGCAGTTCTTGTGAACTACTTGTGCAATGCCGCCCCCTGCAGATTCGCAGCCAATCGGTTGCTAGCAGGGGGTGTCAATCAGCCCGATCGTATAGGATCGGATGGATTGATGTCCGCAGCCTCAGAGCAGACAGACCAGTTATGGAGCAGCAGCCTTAAGACCGCTGCTTCATAACTGCTGTTTTCAGCAAGCCTGAAGGCTCGCTTGGAGCTTGATAATTCTGCCCCATTGTCTTTTTATTATACACCTGTTGATTATGCAGTTCTGTTGTAATAGTCCTTTAAGTATAATAACTCCTCTAATGAGCTTCAGGGTAAATGATCTTTTCTCTTTCTATAGTCATTCACATAATTCTCCCTACAACAACAAAAACAACAACATCATTGCCCAATGCTGATGTAGCCATCTTTAATTACTTTGTATGGTAATAAAAATACAATAATATAATCATTATCATTATAATAAATTATATGAAGAAGCTTTTTACTGATATTATAGTCTTATTTAAGACTAAGGACACATGCACACACATTTACAGGATGTTTAGCGTTGTCATATAAATTACATAATGTAAGCATATTACAAGTGATTTGAAGGACAAATATTATATATTCTTTTTTTGCCATGACGTGCAAATACTGGACAGCGGAGGAAAAAAAAACACGTCAATAAGTTTTAAGTGCTCTGACAAAAATTTGACACCTGTGACCTACTCGTAGGATGTTCCCTTCAGAGTATATATTTTTTTTTACAGCCGTTAGTTATAGAGAGAATACAGTTTGCTAGAGATTTATATTCTACAGAGTTTGTACCAGCAATGTGCAAGATGCAGGTTGGGACATGCACATGCTTGTTTCTCTGTTTATGATCAGAACAATTTGCAAATGAAAGATGCCATTTTTTCCTTGGGTGTGGAAAACCAGTTTCTCTAGTAGATAATACCATGAAGCTAAGTTCTGTGAATGAGGCCATGACGTACAAACTAGTTCCTGCTTTTGATTTCCAAGGGTGTGGACAAAGAGCTTTAAGTCCTAACATTTTATAATCATTTTTTTACATCATTTTGAAATTAATTGTTTGTCCTAATTTGAATGTCTCAGGCAAGGGTGGATTTATGTTTAAGACAACTATGTCCAGTCCTAGGGCACCATATTTCAAAGAGGCAGCAGACAATCATCTGGGAATACATTTTGTAGACTTCTGTATCTGCCTCAATCTCTAATTGCAGTTGGAACACTTTACTATATAGACATGCAAAGTGCTAAGCTAAATATAGGAATGGGAAAACAGTTAAATCAACACAGGACTAAGTAAAATAAGTCATGGAGCAGAACATTAGTCTTAGTATAAGGCAGTGTGAAACCTAAATACATCTCTGGTCGAAACGAAATACACACACTTATACATATATTTATTAAAAATATTTCCAAAATAAATGTTTTCAGGACAAAATCACCATAGATTGTAATTGTTGCATAATTGTAATTTTTTACTGTAAACATAAATGTTAATGCATATATACGAATATCCTGTGAATGTTGCACATGCTCAGTAGGAGTTGGTGCCTCAGAAAATGTGCATATAAAAAGATTGTACACATTTAGATAATGGAAATGAATTGGAAAGTTGTTTAATAAAGTGGTTTATATCATATTATGCTCTATCTGAATTATGAAAGTTAAATTTTGTGTATCCCTTTAATATGTGTGTAGGATGTGTGCATTTAGGATAGCTGTAATATATACTATATGTATACTGTGTGTAAGGTTAAAGTATATTAACCACATATGCAATGTAAATGTTGCTATGAGCTGTAATAATTTTAGGTTTACACTTCAGATCATATCTGTATTTTTATTAACAGATTAATTAAATGCAACTTAAAAGATGTTGCAGCAAATAAATAACCTCAATACAACGTAGGCCTCAAAGAAACATGGGACCCTGTTTATCAAGATACAGTTGGTCAAGATTCCCAGCTAGGTAACCTGTCAGCTTGTGTTTAGGGTGAGCAATCAGCATCCAATATCCTTACTTAAAGGGTGAGTTTACTTGAAAATGTTTATTGTTTAAAAAGATAGATAACCTCTATTTCCCATTCCCCAGTTTTGCATACCCAACACAGTTATATTAATACACTTTTTACCTCTGTGATTACCGTGTATCTAATCATATGCACACTGCCCACTTCTCTCTCAGTTCTTTTGACAGACTTGCATTTTAGCCAATCAGCGCTGACTCATAAATAACTCCCTGGGAGTGGGCAAAATGTTTTCTATATGACACACATAAACTAGCAGTGTCTAATTGTAAACAACTTTCAAAATGCACTGATACTAATAAAATTACTTAAAGGGACAGTCTACTCCAGAATTGTTATTGTTTAAAAAAAAGATAATCCCTTTATTACCCATTCCCCAGTTTTGCATAACAAACACAGTTCGATTAATATACTTTTTACCTCTGTGATTACCTTGTATCTAAGCTTCTGCAGACTGCCCCCTTATCTCAGTTCTTTTGATAGACTTGTTCTTAAGCCAATCAGTGATGACTCAAACTAACTCCACGGAGTGAGCACAATGTTATCTATAGTGCACACATGAACTAATGCTGCCTTGCTGTGAAAAGCTGTCAAAATGCACAAAGAATACCAAGAGAACAGAGCAAATGTGATGATAAAAGTAAATTGAAAAGTTGTTTAAAATAGCATGGACTATCTGAATCATAAAAGCTTAATTTTGACTAGACTGTCCCTTTATCACTGTGCAAGCAAATGACAAATCAGTATAAGAAAATGTAACTCTGCCGCCACAGAGCAGTTTGCAGGCTCAATGAAGCTGTACTTCAAGGGTTCCAAGTTTCATCTGCAACTTCATAAATGGGGACCATGTGCTCCTGTAGAGGACCTACTTAACAGAGGGACCTAGTGCAAAAAATGTTTTGGGCCCCATAAAAGCTAACTCTGTATAATGATTTTGAGGATAGAAAGACAGAAAGATAGATAGATAGATAGATAGATAGATAGATAAATAGGTAGCTACACCTGCAACCTGAACAAATCAAAGGCTCACCTGTATTAGTATTGTACACATTCTACACAAACCCATTTATAGACTGACTGCTATGGGGCCCCCCAATCCATGGGCACCGGTGCCACTGCACCTGCTGCACCAATGGTAGTTCCGCCCCTGATGGGCTCTATAGTTAAAGGGACATTAATGACAATCTCTAAAAGGACATAGAAGCTAAATTGAAATGTGCATAGATTATTCATAAGCACATGCATCCTTATTCAGACACTGCTCCTACATAGAATTTAGGTGGTGGCATTTATTTATCACTGACAATCAAAAGCGAGTTATCACTTAAGCAATGTATGCAATTTGAGCAGGCGAGATGTTTAAATGCACATATGCTTTATGCACTGTAAAAGCTGAAACTGTTATTGTTTTACTGAATATAATTTTAGCTATTATGGGCTAGATTACAAGTGGAGCAGTAGTTAGTGCTCCCGTTTGAGCATGAACACCGCTAAAAGTAATCTTTTTGCGCACGCGGGTTAGTGTGCGTCTTACAAGTTGAAAGTAAAATTTTGTGTGCAAACGAAAATCCGACACGTGCTAACTAATAAAACTTTAGATATCGCGACCATGCTAACTTTTCTTTCATGTAATTAGCAAGAGTCCATGAGCTAGTGACGTATGGGATATACATTCCTACCAGGAGGGGCAAAGTTTCCCAAACCTCAAAATGCCTACAAATACACCCCTCACCACACCCACAAATCAGTTTTACAAACTTTGCCTCCTATGGAGGTGGTGAAGTAAGTTTGTGCTAGATTCTACGTTGATATGCGCTCCGCAGCAGGTTGGAGCCCGGTTTTCCTCTCAGCGTGCAGTGAATGTCAGAGGGATGTGAGGAGAGTATTGCCTATTTGAATTCAATGATCTCCTTCTACGGGGTCTATTTCATAGGTTCTCTGTTATCGGTCGTAGAGATTCATCTCTTACCTCCCTTTTCAGATCGACGATATACTCTTATATATATATCATTACCTCTGCTGATTTTCGTTTCAGTACTGGTTTGGCTTTCTACAACATGTAGATGAGTGTCCTGGGGTAAGTAAGTCTTATTTTCTGTGACACTCTAAGCTATGGTTGGGCACTTTTTTATAAAGTTCTAAATATATGTATTCAAACATTTATTTGCCTTGACTCAGGATGTTCAACATTCCTTATTTTCAGACAGTCAGTTTCATATTTGGGATAATGCATTTGAATAAAACAATTTTTTTCTTACCTTAAAATTTGACTTTTCCCTGTGGGCTGTTAGGCTCGCGGGGGCTGAAAATGCTTCATTTTATTGCGTCATTCTTGGCGCGGACTTTTTGGGTGCAAAATTTTTTTTCTGTTTCCGGCGTCATACGTGTCGCCGGAAGTTGCGTCATTTTTGACGTTCTTTTGCGCCAAAAAATGTCGGCGTTCCGGATGTGGCGTCATTTTTGGTGCCAAAAGCATTTAGGCGCCAAATAATGTGCGCGTCTTATTTGGCGCTAAAAAAATATGGGCGTCACTTTTGTCTCCACATTATTTAAGTCTCATTTTTTATTGCTTCTGGTTGCTAGAAGCTTGTTCACTGGAATTTTTTCCCATTCCTGAAACTGTCATTTAAGGAATTTGTTCAATTTTGCTTTATATGTTGTTTTTTCTATTACATATTGCAAGATGTCCCATGTTGAAGCTGAGTCAGAAGATACTTCTGGAAAATCGCTGCCTGGTGCTGGAGCTACCAAAGCTAAGTGTATCTGCTGTAAACTTTTGGTAGCTGTTCCTCCAGCTGTTGTTTGTATTGAATGTCATGACAAACTTGTTAATGCAGATAATATTTCCTTTAGTAAAGTTACATTACCTGTTGCTGTTCCATCAACATCTAATACTCAGAGTGTTCCTGATAACATAAGAGATTTTGTTTCTAAATCCATTAAGAAGGCTATGTCTGTTATTCCTCCTTCTAGTAAACGTAAAAAGTCTTTTAAAACTTCTCATTTTTCAGATGAATTTTTAAATGAACATCATCATTCTGATTCTGATAATGGTTCTTCTGGTTCAGAGGATTCTGTCTCAGAGGTTGATGCTGATAAATCTTCATATTTATTTAAAATGGAATTTATTCGTTCTTTACTTAAAGAAGTCCTAATTGCATTAGAAATAGAGGATTCTGGTCCTCTTGATACTAAATCTAAACGTTTAGATAAGGTTTTTAAATGACTGTAGTTATTCCAGAAGTTTTTCCTGTTCCTGGTGCTATTTCTGAAGTAATTTCCAGGGAATGGAATAATTTGGGTAATTCATTTACTCCTTCTAAACGTTTTAAGCAATTATATCCTGTGCCATCTGGCAGATTAGAATTTTGGGACAAAATCCCTAAGGTTGATGGGGCTGTCTCTACTCTTGTTAAGCGTACTACCATTCCTACGGCAGATGGTACTTCCTTTAAGGATCCTTTAGATAGGAAAATTGAATCCTTTCTAAGAAAAGCTTACTTGTGTTCAGGTAATCTTCTTAGACCTGCTATATCTTTGGCGGATGTTGCTGCAGCTTCAACTTTTTGGTTGGAAGCTTTAGCGCAACAAGTAACAGATCATAATTCTCATAGCATTATTATTCTTCTTCAACATGCTAATAATTTTATTTGTGATGCCATCTTTGATATCATTAGAGTTTATGTCAGGTATATGTCTCTAGCTATTTTAGCTAGAAGAGCTTTATGGCTTAAAACTTGGAATGCTGATATGTCTTCTAAGTCTACTCTGCTTTCCCTTTCTTTCCAGGGTAATAAATTATTTGGTTCTCAGTTGGATTCTATTATCTCAACTGTTACTGGAGGGAAAGGAACTTTTTTACCACAGGATAAAAAATCGAAAGGTAAATTTAGGTCTAATAATCGTTTTCGTTCCTTTCGTCACAACAAGGAACAAAAGCCTGATCCTTCATCCTCAGGAGCGGTATCAGTTTGGAAACCATCTCCAGTCTGGAATAAATCCAAGCCTTTTAGAAAATCAAAGCCAGCTCCTAAGTCCACATGAAGGTGCGGCCCTCATTCCAGCTCAGCTGGTAGGGGGCAGATTACGTTTTTTCAAAGGAATTTGGATCAATTCCATTCACAATCTTTGGATTCAGAATATTGTTTCAGAAGGGTACAAAATTGGCTTCAAGATAAAGCCTCCTGCAAAGAGATTTTTTCTTTCCCGTGTCCCAGTAAATCCAGCGAAGGCTCAAGCATTTCTGAAATGTGTTTCAGATCTAGAGTTGGCTGGAGTAATTATGCCAGTTCCAGTTCTGGAACAGGGGCTGGGGTTTTATTCAAATCTCTTCATTGTACCAAAGAAGGAGAATTCCTTCAGACCAGTTCTGGATCTAAAAATATTGAATTGTTATGTAAGGATACCAACATTCAAAATGGTAACTGTAAGGACTATCCTGCCTTTTGTTCAGCAAGGGCATTATATGTCTACAATAGATTTACAGGATGCATATCTGCATATTCCGATTCATCCAGATCACTATCAGTTTCTGAGATTCTCGTTCCTAGACAAGCATTACCAGTTTGTGGCTCTGCCGTTTGGCCTAGCAACAGCTCCAAGAATTTTTACAAAGGTTCTCGGTGCCCTTCTGTCTGTAATCAGAGAACAGGGTATTGTGGTATTTCCTTATTTGGACGATATCTTGGTACTTGCTCAGTCTTCACATTTAGCAGAATCTCATACGAATCGACTTGTGTTGTTTCTTCAACATCATGGTTGGAGGATCAATTTACTAAAAAGTTCATTGATTCCTCAGACAAGGGTAACCTTTTTGGGTTTCCAGATAGATTCAGTGTCCATGACTCTATCTTTGACAGACAAGAGACGTCTAAAATTGATATCAGCTTGTCGAAACCTTCAGTCGCAATCATTCCCTTCGGTAGCCTTATGCATGGAAATTCTAGGTCTTATGACTGCTGCATCGGACGCGATCCCCTTTGCTCGTTTTCACATGCGACCTCTTCAGCTCTGTATGCTGAACCAGTGGTGCAGGGATTACACAAAGATATCTCAATTAATATCTTTAAAACCAATTGTACGACACTCTCTGACGTGGTGGGCAGATCACCATCGTTTAGTTCAGGGGGCTTCTTTTGTTCTTCCGACCTGGACTGTAATCTCAACAGATGCAATTCTTACAGGTTGGGGAGCTGTGTGGGGGTCTCTGACGGCACAAGGGGTTTGTGAATCTCATGAGGTGAGATTACTGATCAATATTTTGGAACTCCGTGCAATTTTCAGAGCTCTTCAGTCTTGGCCTCTTCTAAAGAGAGAATCATTCATTTGTTTTCAGACAGACAATGTCACAACTGTGGCATACATCAATCATCAAGGAGGGACTCACAGCCCTCTGGCTATGAAAGAAGTATCTCGAATTCTGGTTTGGGCGGAATCCAGCTCCTGTCTAGTTTCTGCGGTTCATATCCCAGGTATAGACAATTGGGAAGCGGATTATCTCAGTCGCCAAACGTTACATCCGGGCGAATGGTCTCTTCACCCAGAGGTATTTCTTCAGATTGTCCAAATGTGGGGACTTCCAGAAATAGATCTGATGGCCTCTCATCTAAACAAGAAACTTCCCAGGTATCTGTCCAGATCCAGGGATCCTCAAGCGGAAGCAGTGGATGCATTGTCACTTCCTTGGAAGTATCATCCTGCTTATATCTTTCCGCCTCTAGTTCTTCTTCCAAGAGTGATCTCCAAGATTCTGAAGGAATGCTCGTTTTTTCTGCTGGTAGCTCCAGCATGGCCTCACAGGTTTAGGTATGCAGATCTTGTCCAGATGGCCTCTTGCCAACCGTGGACTCTTCCGTTAAGACCAGACCTTCTGTCGCAAAGGCCTTTTTTCCATCAGGATCTCAAATCCTTAAATTTAAAGGTATGGAGATTGAACGCTTGATTCTTAGTCAAAGAGGTTTCTCTGACTCTGTGATTAATACTATGTTACAGGCTCGTAAATCTGTATCTAGGGAGATATATTATAGAGTCTGGAAGACTTATATTTCTTGGTGTCTTTCTCATCATTTTTCCTGGCATTCTTTTAGAATTCCGAGAATTTTACAGTTTCTTCAGGATGGTTTGGAGAAAGGTTTGTCTGCAAGTTCCTTGAAAGGACAAATCTCTGCTCTTTCTGTTCTTTTTCACAGAAAGATTGCTAATCTTCCTGATATTCATTGTTTTGTACAAGCTTTGGTTCGTATAAAACCTGTCATTAAGTCAATTTCTCCTCCTTGGAGTTTGAATTTGGTTCTGGGGGCTCTTTAAGCTCCTCCGTTTGAACCTATGCATTCGTTGGACATTAAATTACTTTCTTGGAAAGTTTTGTTCCTTTTGGCCATCTCTTCTGCCAGAAGAGTTTCTGAATTATCTGCTCATTCTTGTGAGTCTCCTTTTCTGATTTTTCATCAGGATAAGGCGGTGTTGCGAACTTCTTTTGAATTTTTATCTAAGGTTGTGAATTCCAACAACATTAGTAGAGAAATTGTGGTTCCTTCATTATGTCCTAATCCTAAGAATTCTAAGGAGAAATCATTGCATTCTTTGGATGTAGTTAGAGCTTTGAAATATTATGTTGAAGCTACTAAGAATTTCCGAAAGACTTCTAGTCTATTTGTTATCTTTTCCGGTTCTAGGAAAGGTCAGAAGGCCTCTGCCATTTCTTTGGCATCTTGGTTGAAATCTTTAATTCATCATGCTTATGTCGAGTCGGGTAAAAGTCCGCCTCAAAGGATTACAGCTCATTCTACTAGGTCAGTTTCTACTTCCTGGGCGTTTAGGAATGAAGCTTCGGTTGATCAGATTTGCAAAGCAGCAACTTGGTCTTCTTTGCATACTTTTACTAAATTCTACCATTTTGATGTGTTTTCTTCTTCTGAAGCTGTTTTTGGTAGAAACGTACTTCAGGCAGCTGTTTCAGTTTGAATCTTCTGCTTATATTTTCAGTTTTTTTCATTATTAAATTTAAACTTTATTTTGGGTGTGGATTATTTTTCAGCGGAATTGGCTGTCTTTATTTTATCCCTCCCTCTCTAGTGACTCTTGCGTGGAAAGATCCACATCTTGGGTAGTCATTATCCCATACATCACTAGCTCATGGACTCTTGCTAATTACATGAAAGAAAACATAATTTATGTAAGAACTTACCTGATAAATTCATTTCTTTCATATTAGCAAGAGTCCATGAGGCCCACCCTTTTTGTGGTGGTTATGATTTTTTGTATAAAGCACAATTATTCCAATTCCTTATTTTTTATGCTTTCACAGTTTTTTCTTATCACCCCACTTCTTGGCTATTCGTTAAACTGATTTGTGGGTGTGGTGAGGGGTGTATTTGTAGGCATTTTGAGGTTTGGGAAACTTTGCCCCTCCTGGTAGGAATGTATATCCCATACGTCACTAGCTCATGGACTCTTGCTAATATGAAAGAAATGAATTTATCAGGTAAGTTCTTACATAAATTATGTTTTTCTCTTGATAGACTTCAATGGAGCTCACAGGGAAAAAAGACTAACACTTACTGTTATATATATATATTAAATAATAAAAATTAAAAAAAATTCTCTGTGAAGAACATTGAAAGTTAAAATAGGCGTAACACTCTTCTATGGATTATTTAGAATTTTTCAGTACATCTAATTATTTACATTAATTATTAATATTTTTCAATCTTTTATATTTAATAAATACATAACAAACCTTAACATACCATGCGACCATACCCTGTACGGTGCTGGTCGTTAAAGGGAGAGGAAACCTCAACATTTTCTTACATGATTTGGAAATTTTAAACAAATTTCCAATTTACTTCTATTATCAAAATTGCTTCATTATCTTGTTTTTCTTTGATGAAGGAACAGTATTGCAATACTGGCATCTAGATGGACACATCTAGTTAGCCAATCACAAGAGACAAATGTGTGCAGGCACCAATCAGCAGCTAGCTCCCACTAGTATAGGATATGTGCGTATTCTTTATCAACAAGGGATACCAAGAGAACAAAGCACATTTAAAAATAGAAGTGAAGTTAAAAATGTCTTAAAAGGACATGCTCTATCTCAAATATGAAAGTTTTATTTTGAATTTTCTATTTCGTTAAGCCTTTAAGGACCAGCATCGTACCCTGTATGACGCTACTGTCCTGGGCCTCTCTCTGCTGCAAACTCGCTACTTTTAGTGGGACAGTGCAGAAATAGAGTTACCGATGCAAAGAGGGCCACTCTGTGGCCCTCTCTGCATTGGGCAGTGGTGGTGCCCATCGTTGGTGGCGTGGGAGGGTAAGGAGGGAGGCGGGTGGGTGACTCATCCCTGGTGGTAGACGGGAGGGGTGGGACTGCTACACTACAGAAAAAAATCCTCTCAAGCAGCTGGGAAGGAGGGGGGAGGAGGGAAAGGGGGATCATACTGTGGAAGTGGAATTAGAGGGTGGAAAAGCGATCTGGTAGGGGGGTAAATGAGGTAGGGTCATCTACACTACAGGAAAAACGTGTTTATTTTTTTTTACATACAATTGCCAATGGGGGGGGGGTTAGAGAGCTTTTTGGGAGGGATCAGGGAGGTGGGAAGGTAAGGGGGTAATCCTACACTAAGGACAATGATAATAATAATAATAATAAATAAATAAATAAAGTGTAAAACTGCATACTGACAGACTGTCTGCCAGTACTTAAGAAGGGGTTGACCATTGGTTGAGTGGGGAGGGAAGAGAGCTGTTTGAGAGGGATCAGGTAGGGGTAAGTGTCAGGTGGGAGGCTGATCTCTACACTAAAGCTAAAATTAACCTATTTAATTACTTTATTAACCCCTTCACTGCTGGGAATAATAAAAGTGTGGTGCGCAGCTGCAATTAGCAGCCTTCTAATTACCAAAAAGCAATGGCAAAGCCAATTATGTCTGCTATTTCTGAACAAAGGGGATCGCAGAGAAGCTTTTACAACCATGTGTGCTTTGATTGCACAAGCTGTTTGTAAATAATTTCAGTGAGAAACCTAAAGTTTGTGAAAAAGTTAATTTGTTTTTTTATTTTATCGCATTTGGCGATGGAATGGTGGCATGAAATATACCAAAATGGGCCTAGATCAAGCACATTGTTTTGACACTTTGAAACAAAGTCCTGTGAGTGCATTCTCTTGCTTTGCATTACTTCTATTTTTACACTCAGGCAGTTGGCCCAGGAGGGTGGATTCACTCAGTGGAATTTGATATATATACTGTAGGTCATGTAGAAATATATGCACTCCCACTAACAAACAGGCTCCATATGCCAGAGTAGTAGATAAATCTGATAGACGAAGCACTCTTTGGTCTTATCAAGTGTACAACACAATTTTATTTAAAGTGACGTTTGGGGGTGTTCAACCCTTCATCAGACCAACAAGAGTGAGAAAAACAAACACAATTATAAACCATATTTGATCCCTCCCCCCAACAAAAAAAACGCCAAATGGCTGCCATGGTAATACAACTAGTGTAACAAAATATCTCACACCTTAAACAAAGTGTCAACACAGATAAAAGAGATATCGATTGATTTGCGATATGCATATATATTTTGTTTGTATATATGTGTGTACATGTGTATATATGTGTGTGTGTATGTATATGTATGTATGTATATATAAATACATACACATGTTTACATATATATATCTACATAGATACATACACATATACTGTATATATATATATACAATATAGTCCTTTCCATTGAAACACCTTGTCATATACGGTATACCATTAACCTTTTTAAAAATGTTTTATTAATATTTATATGAATCCTTTTTATTAAATGTGCATATATGAGTGTAACACTTTATTTTAATGTGTTTGGTGCACATTTATATTTTGTTCTAACCCTTTACATGAGGTCTTCACTCGTGGTAACCCAATGAGGGCAAATTTAGATTGCCTGCTACGGTGTGCATTTAATTTGTAATACGCTGTCAAGTTAGCGTGGTTGTGATATTGAAATATTGTGCCTACGCGAATGTTAGAGCGCCACTTGTAATTTAGCCTATAGTGCATTTCTTTAGTTGAATGGCTCCATCAGGGTAGATCAAATGGGCTTCATTTATAGATACTCATTAGTAGGGATGGGAGAATGTGTAAATTTCTGAATTCGAATGTTAGAACGAATGTTATTACCGAAATTCGAATTACAAATCCGAATGTTGATACGAACAAATATTCTTAAAAATTCTATAATCGAATTCTATTTACAGTTTTCGAATGTCACTTTCGAATTCGAATGTTTATTATTAGATTGAATGTCCACATTTGAAATTTCGAATTTATCATTCTATTAAACAAATACTATTCAGAAGTTCAATAGTTCATGTGGTAGGGAATCTAGTAAACTGATACATAATAGATACAAATATATCAATTCAAATGTTTCTATTTCGATCGAATATTGCATAATTCGAATATTACATTTAAAGAAAGCATTAGAAATACTATTACAAACATATAAATTCTAATTTTTCAAATTCGAATATTGCATAATTTGAATATTACATTTAAAGAAAGCATTAGAAATACTATTACAAATATATAAATTTGAATTTTTCAAAACAAATATTTTTGAATGGAATCGTAAAATTCGAAACCGAAAATTTGAAAATCGAATGTTAGAATGTTATGTAAACATTCGAAACTCGATTCAAACCAACGAATGTGTTAAAATTTGTTTCATTTTTTGAATGTTGTGAAACATTCGCCCATCCCTACTCATTAGGCTTCTAAAGAGTCTTATCTCGTCAATCAAGCAAAATCATGTTCAAAATTCATAGTGGCTTGTTTCAAATACCTTTTCCAGCCTATTGCAAGTTGGTATTCATGCAGTTAACATATATAGTTGTATAAGCGTCCCAATAAATCATCTCTTGCAAAGCAAATGAGAAACACTAGCAATGCAACAATTGCAACACTCTGGAAGCATATTTGCAAAAAGAGGTTCTGTAAATGGGTGTAATTCTTAAATATTTGCATGTCGGTTTTGTTATGGTAAATTAGTCTCACTGGATTGAGCAAAATGTATCCCTGCAATCACTCAGACAGGATAAAGGGGCTACCTGGGGATGTTCCGGGTGCTCTAGGTAGTTCTGAAACCTTGGTCCAAATTTTTCACCTAAACCTTGAGTCAAGATGGGGAATTTAAAAACACAGTGTGTCCCCTGTGAAGTATCTTGTCTTGTGGTTGCTTTTTGCTATTTCAGAGCTGACAAGGTTTTACGCTTTTATTTTTATTATTCTTGAACTTTTTTTAGTTTTCTTTTGTGCATGTTAATGGACTGTTTTGTACGGGACATTTTTATTTCTCGTTTTCATTCATTTGTTTTGTAAAGTTCTAAGTGCATTTTTGGGATGCTGGTACACTTGACTGTGAAACTAATATCTTGCTGAAAGAACCAGTTTTACTAACAAATTGTATTGATTCTAGGCCAATGACTATCAGTAAGGTCAGTTTAACGTTAGTTGCAAAAAATAAAAAACATTTTTCATATGATAAGAACTGACACTTATTTTCCAGCCATTTTATTGACTTAGGGGAACTGTCATTTGATTTAGTAAAAGTGCTTATGAAATAACAGGAAAATCTAGTTGAACATGCAAAAAAAAATAAATAAACAGGTTTTCACATGCTTTTTGAGGGGTGTTTGCAAGGGATTATAAACGACTTTCAAGGAAACAAAAAGTTAAAATTAAAGCTAATTGATTTAATACTGATGATAAAGGCCTTTTGTGTTTGCAGTTTTTATTTTACTTAACCAATAAATAGTACACGTGCAATTAGCAATTTCACATCATTTTGTGTGTTTATAATTTACATTTTATTAACATTTTAGCACAAAAACATAAATGATGATTTGAATGTGTGTATTTAAATTGTATAAATGTGAAATACTTACAGTAAATACACAGTATAACACTTTATTAAATATCTATATTGCATAAATAGGCTTTTACATGTTTTCATCTACTTAACTGCAAAAGGCTCTAATGCACATATATATATATATATATATATATATATATATATATATATATATATTCAGTATATATATATATATGTCTATATATGTGTACACATGTATTTATGTGTTTATATGTGTATATAATGTGTCTGTAAATACATACACATATAAATACATATATAGACACATATATATTTGATAAAGTGGAAGTCAAATTCAATTGACGTTTTGGGGAAGATAACATCCCCTTCATCAGATACATATACATATTTAGACATGTATATATCTATCTGTTAAAGCCCTTTACAGCCTTTTTTTTCCCTAACACCTGATACATCATATCTTTTAGCCCTTCTAATTTTTGCGTGCAATACATATATTTTTTTAATAATTGTTATTTGATGGTGTTATTATGAGTGTAACTGTACTTTGTAATGAATTTTTGATTTGTTTTGTGCAACTTTTTTGTTTAGCAAAACAGTTAAACCAGAGCTCTGAGGACACGCTAACCTGGCGCAAATTAACTTCAATTGTGCTCAAGCAATCTCGTTTACTTTCAATTTGTAATACGAGCCAAAAAACCTGATGTGTGCAAACACCCGCTATATACTCCTAATCGCTCTTGCATAACTATTAGAGCTTGTAACCTGGCCCTTAATATTTAAATGCATGATTTTACCTTTTATTATAAAAGCTAGTCTTATTTATTTACATGTGAAGAGTTGGGGAAAAATGCATACAGCCAAGAAATAGACCAAACAAGTTTTGAAGGAGTCATTAGATTTAAAATTCTGTGAAATTCAGATTTTAAAGCATTATTTTTTATTAGAACATTGCTGTTCATTTGTCTCATGACAGAGTATCTATCAAGTTACTGGGAGTAAAGCCAGTGGAAGACCTCTTAGAAATTGAGTTTTATATTCATCTGGAATGGCTTCGGATTGTAACTTTCACTTTTGTTCTTTGCTTATCCTAACCCCTACTTAAAAAAACAACAACAAAAACAGCCCATATATAAATAAATATATATATATATATATATATATATATATATATATTATTGTAGAAAGTATAGTAGCACTCCAGCTACATCTGGCTTGAACAGCTCTCCTTGCCCTGGGTGCACTTCAAATATAAGTAAGATCAGCGTCTCAGGAAGAAGTAACTCACAGGGTCTTTCATTAGTTAAATACAAAAAGTATTTTATTTGATGTTTCGGGTATTACTCAGTTTTCAAAAATAAGCATAATAATAAACAGTGTACTCACCCCCTTTAATACCCCTGCACACTAAACATTAGTGCGGCGCTCACTCTGCCCCCCGGCAGTTACCCAACGTCACATGACACTACGCCATGCGAGAAGTCATGGCAACAAGACGCTCTGATATGAGCGCTGTGTGTGTACTTAAAAACATAGAAAAACATAATGTCAGGAGCCATTGCCTTTACAGAAAGTGATGATATCACACAGGTGTCTAGGGCATATAATTTGTTACACTACTGGGAGAAGGTGTTATTTCATATCACTACACAAGACAGTATTATATGGCAGTAATAAACTAGTGACATATCATTAGCACTGGAATCCCCAAATTGCATTCACATTTGTACAGACTCAAAGGTTAAATTTGTATACAGTCAAGAAGAAAAATATATAATATGGTATATTGTACAATGTACGTAAAAGTCCTACCGTATGGTAATGTTTTTCTATTTATGTCTCATTATAGTAGGGGTGTTTGGCTAACACTGGGGTAGCTTATTAGTGCAATCTAGGAGATATTTATATCTATCTATATCTCAAATACATAACCTATCGTGGCAATAGATGTGTGTTAGGGCATACATGCTATACCTCAAAGTAGTGGAATTACACGGGTATATAGTTGGGGCTCAGTATATGTAGACAGTTCTGCAAAATATATGAAATGTTTGCAACACTGTTTCAGGAAACAACATATTGCAGTCTATGAAACTTAATATAATACGGTTGAGTAGACAAAACACCTATACTATCCGTATACTATGTGTGGTTGAAGGGACCCCAGATAGCAAATAGCTATCTATAGACAACAATGCCAGTCCAAATGGACATTGAGCCCCCTAGGGGTCATGGTCCCTAGGTTAAAAAATCCATCGTGTCTCCCTTTGCAAGAGGAGTTTTTTCCCTATCATTCCCACTAGTCAACGGGGAATGTGGTCTATAATAATGTACTTAAGATCTGTAACTCTGTGTCCGGCTTCAGCAAAATGCTGAGCCACCGGCTGATCAGACGTTCCTTTGTCTATTGCTGCACGTATTGTGGACCGGTGGTTCGCCATCCTGGTCATCAGGTCATCCACCGTCTTGCCCACACACTCTGTGTGTGGAATGTTTTATTTGGGCAAGACGGTGGACAACCTGAGGACCAGGATAGCGAACCACCGGTCCGCAATACATGCAGACACGATGGATTTTCAACCTAGGGACCATGACCCCTAGGGGGCTCAATGTACATTTGGACTGGCATTGTTGTCTATAGATAGCTATTTGCTATCTGGGGTTCTTTCAACCACACATAGTATACGGATAGTATTGGTGTTTTGTCTACTCAACAGTATTATATTAAGTTTCATAGACCGCAATATGTTGTTTCCTGAAACAGTGTTGCAAACATTTCATATATTTTGCAGAATTGTCTACATATACTGAGCCCCAACTATATACCCAACTATATACCCGTGTAATTCCATTACTTTGAGGTAAAGCATGTATGCCCTAACACACATCTATTGCCACGATAGGTTATGTATTTGAGATATAGATAGATATAAATATCGCCTAGTTTGCACTAATAAGCTACCCCAGTGTTAGCCACCTCTTGTGAACTGCTGGTGCAATGCCGCCCCCTGCAGATTTGCGGCCAATCAGCCGCTAGCAGGGGGTGTCAGTCGACCCGATCGTATTCGATTGGATTGATTTCTGTCCTCCGCCTCAGAGCAGGCAGACAAGTTATGGCGCAGCGGTCTTCAGCCTTGAGGCTTGCCGGAAACAAGGGGCATGATAAATCGGCCCCTAAGTGTGATTCCTCTAATGGATTGAAAAATTATACCCCAAGCATTTTATAATTATTTAAAACTTTGATATAGCTCACATTTTACATTTTTTTTACAATTTAAAAAACTACAGGAATTCACCCCTTGACAGGTACTTAAAGGGAAAAAAACTACTTACAACTAGACTTTTGTGTAGCACTGCAATTAAAATACCAAAGAAGTGTGAAAACATTCTTTATAGATTAATACATTTTGTGCTGTTGCGACCAAAGCCACAAAAGCACTTACCAATATGGATTTGTTACTGAAGTAAACAATGGTTGCTACTGACCTTTTATTATACAAACTTTTTTACAGTATTTTATCTTATCACTTATGTTCAGACCTGTTATACTGGATACTATGTAGCAGAATTGAGTTTGTGTAGTCTGCAACGTGCATTTCATGCTCTAAGAACCAAAAAAAAAAAAAACACAACACAGTTAAATTACAGGGAAAAGGGGCAAAATTTATAATATATATTGCAAATTTTAATTAAACATTTTATATTAAAATCCTAAACTATAAGGCAATTAAAAGCAGTTGATTAGTGATATTTATTAGCAGCTTACCTGAGCAAGAAACAAAAAGTAACCACAGTGTGGCAGTGCATTTGTATTCACTGAACAGTGAAAAGAGTTTGCTGATAGTTTCCCTGTAAAAGATGTAAGTTATAATAATGATTAATATAAAAAATATTGATTTATAGAATTAAAATATCAGTGACATGAATATAAGATAAAAGTGTAGACATTCCCATCCCTTATTGTGTTTCTAATGATCCATTTGAACTCCTGGAGGGCATTAATTTCTTTACAAATAGTTCCTTTACTTTTATTTTGTAGTTTGAAATGGCTGCTTTTGTATGCTGAAATACTCAAGTAAAAAAATGTTACCTTCAATTTGTAATACAAGTGCTCTGATGCTTGTAATGTAGTTGTGGTAGCAATTTCACACTAGCAAAATGTACTCTAGAAAATGTGTGCAAAATACTCCTACACTTGTAATCTATGCCTATATAGGTTTAAGCGTTCTGTATGTTAGAAAATATGACAGGATTCATGTTTGTTTACTAAGACGGGACATCAGGGGTCTTCAAATAGTTATTCATCGTTTATACTTTACTATTTACCTGTTGTTTGGCATATCAATAGCACAGACCGAATTCTAGCCCTGTAACCAGATAAACAAAGCTTTATTGTTAACTTCTATTTTACACAATTCTGGACGCCTTGTTTGTTTGATTAGTAAGTCTGTGACTTTGTATTTGCTGTATACTGTAAACTGTGCTGTACTGTCTTTATTATACATTTGAATAAAGCTCTTTTGAAAAAAAAAAAAAAAAAAAGTGTAGACATTCCCATCCCTTATTGTGTTTCTAATGATCCATTTGAACTCCTGGAGTGCATTCATTTCTTTACAAATAGTTCCTTTACTTTTATTTTGTAGTTTGAAATGGCTGCTTTTGTATGCTGAAATACTCAAGTAAAAAAATGTTACCTTCAATTTGTAATACAAGTGCTCTGATGCTTGTAATGTAGTTGTGGTAGCAATTTCACACTAGCAAAATGTACTCTAGAAAATGTGTGCAAAATACTCCTACACTTGTAATCTATGCCTATATAGGTTTAAGCGTTCTGTATGCAGAACATATAAGGTGATGACTCATTTTGATTAAACATACACATAAAAACATGTTGTTATATGTTTTATCTGACATTTGTAAACAATGTTTTTGCATGTATTTATACTCACTTAAGAATAAAACACAAAGTCATTAGTAAATATGTTTTTAAAATAATTTAATAAAATACATTTGTATTAAAGCAAATTGTTTTAAAATGAATCACTTTCATCATGCCTACTAATATATGTGTGAACAAAAACAATTTGTATGCTTAGATTTTGTTCAAATGATATGCTTGGCTCTGTATAAATCTCAGAGCAAAGCAAGTGTCCATGCACTAAAGTTACCATTAAACAAATAAACTAACGCCTAGATTTAGAGTTCTGCGGTAGCCGTCAAAAGCAGCGTTAAGGGGTCCTAACACTGGTTTTGGCCGCCCGCTGGTATTTAGAGTCAGCCAGGAAAGGGTCTAACGCTCACTTTCAAGCCGCGACTTTTCCATACCACAGATCCCCTTACGCCAATTGCGTATCCTATCTTTTCAATGGGATCTTCCTAACGCCGGTATTTAGAGTCTTGGCTGAAGTGAGCAGTAGACCCTCTACCGACAAGACTCCAGCCGCAAAAAAAAGTCAGTAGTTAAGAGCTTTCTGGACTAACGCCGGTTTATAAAGCTCTTAACTACTGTGCTATAAAGTACATTAACACCCATAAACTACCTATGTACCCCTAAACCGAGGTCCCCCCACATCGCCGCCACTATAATAAATTTTTTAACCCCTAATCTGCCGACCGCACACCGCCGCCACCTACATTATCCCTATGAAGCCCTAATCTGCTGCCCCTAACACCGCCGACCCCTATATTATATTTATTAACCCCTAATCTGCCCCCCCCCAATGTCGCCGCTACCTAACTACACTTATTAACCCCTAATCTGCCGACCGGACCTCGCCGCTATTCTAATAAAGTTATTAACCCCTAAACTGCCGCACTCCCGCCTCGCAAACCCTATAATAAATAGTATTAACCCCTAATCTGCCCTCCCTAACATCGCCGCCACCTAACTTCAAGTATTAACCCCTAATCTGCCGACTGGACCTCGCCGCTACTCTAATAAATGTATTAACCCCTAAAACTAAGTCTAACCCTAACACTCCCTAAATTAAATATAATTTTAATCTAACAAAATAAATTAAATCTTATTAACTAAAGTATTCCTATTTAAAACTAAATACTTACCTGTAAAATAAACCCTAATATAGCTACAATATAACGAATAATTATATTGTAGCTATTTTAGGATTTATATTTATTTTACAGGCAACTTTGTATTTATTTTAACTAGGTACAATAGCTATTAAATAGTTATTTACTATTTAATAGCTACCTAGTTAAAATAATTACAAAATTACCTGTAAAATAAATCCTAACCTAAGTTACAATTAAACCTAACACTACACTATAATTAAATAAATTAAATAAATTACCTACAATTACCTACAATTAACTTGAGTCGTCTTCACCCAACCGGGCCGAAATCTTCATCCGATGGGGCAGAAGAGGACATCCAGACCGGCAGAAGTCTTCATCCTATCCGGGCAGAAGAGGACATCCGGACCGGCAGACATCTTCATCCAAGCGGCATCTTCTATCTTCATCCATCCGACGAGGAGCGGCTCCATCTTCAAGACCTCCGGTGCAGAACATCCTCCTTCCCCGACGAATGAAGGTTCCTTTAAGTGATGTCATCCTAGATGGTGTCCCTCGAATTCCGATTGGCTGATAGGATTCTATCAGCCAATCGGAATTAAGGTAGGAAAAATCTGATTGGCTGATTGAATCAGCCAATCAGATTCAAGTTCAATCTGATTGGCTGATCCAATCAGCCAATCAGATTGAGCTCGCATTTTATTGGCTAATCGGAACAGCCAATAGAATTCAAGCTCAATCTGATTGGCTGATTGGATCAGCCAATCAGATTTTTCCTACCTTAATTCCGATTGGCTGATAGAATCATATCAGCCAATCGGAATTCGAGGGACGCCATCTTGGATGACGTCACTTAAAGGAACCTTCATTCGTCGGGTAGTCATCGGGGAAGAAGGATGTTCCGCACCATAGGTCTTGAAGATGGAGCCGCTCCTCGTCGGATGAATGAAGATAGAAGATGCCGCTTGGATGAAGATGTCTGCCGGTCCGGATGTCCTCTTCTGCCCGGATAAGATGAAGACTTCTGCCGGTCTGGATGTCCTCTTCTGCCCCATCGGATGAAGACTTCGGCCCGGTTGGGTGAAGACGACTCAAGGTAGGGAGATCTTCAGGGGGGTAGTGTTAGGTTTATTTAAGGGGGGTTTGGGTTAGAGTTGGGGTATGTGGGTGGTGGGTTTTAATGTTGGGGGGTGGTATTGTGTTTTTTTTTACAGGCAAAAGAGCCGATTACTTTGGGGCATGCCCCGCAAAAAGCCCTTTTAAGGGCTGGTAATAGAGCTGTTAACTTTTGTAATTTAGATTAGGGTAGGGAATTTTTTTTATTTTGGGGGGCTTTGTTATTTTATTAGGGGGCTTAGAGTAGGTGTAATTAGATTAAAATTCTTGTAATCTTTTTTTATTTTTTGTAATTTAGTGTTTGTTTGTTTTTGTAATTTAGTTTAGTTTAGTTAATTGTAGGTAATTTATTTAATGTATTTAATTATAGTGTAGTGTTAGGTTTAATAGTAATTTAGGCTAGGAATTATTTTACAGGTAATTTTGTAATTATTTTAACTAGGTAGCTATTAAATAGTAAATAACTATTTAATAGCTATTGTACCTAGTTAAAATAAATACAAAGTTGCCTGTAAAATAAATATAAATCCTAAGATAGCTACAATATAATTATTTGTTATATTGTAGCTATATTAGGGTTTATTTTACAGGTAAGTATTTAGTTTTAAATAGGAATACTTTAGTTAATAATTTAACTTAGGGGGGGTGTTAGGGTTAGGGTTAGACTTTGCTTTAGGGGTTAATACATTTATTAGAGTAGCGGCGAGGTCCAGTCGGCAGATTAGGGGTTAATACTTGAAGTTAGGTGGCGGCGATGTTAGGGAGGGCAGATTAGGGGTTAATACTATTTATTATAGGGTTTGCAAGGCGGGAGTGCGGCTGTTTAGGGGTTAATAACTTTATTAGAGTAGCGGTGAGGTCCGGTCGGCAGATTAGGTGTTAATAAGTGTTGGTAAGGTAGCAGCGATGTTGGGGGGCAGATTAGGGGTTAATAAATATAATATAGGTGTCAGCGATGTTAGGGGCAGCAGATTAGGGGTACATAGGTATAATGAAGGTGGCGGCGTTGTCTGGAGCGGCAGATTAGGGGTTAATTTTGTAATGCAGGTGTCAGTGATAGCGGGGGCGGCAGATTATGGGTTAATAAGTGTAAGGTTAGGGGTGTTTAGACTCAGGGTTCATGTTAGGGTGTTAGGTGCAGACTTAGAGAGTGTTTCCCCATAGGAAACAATGGGGCTGCGTTAGGAGCTGAACGCTGCTGTTTTGCAGGTGTTAGGTTTTTTTTCAGCCCAAACTGCCCCATTGTTTCCTATGGGGGAATCGTGCACGAGCACGTTTTTCCAGCTAGCCGCTACCGTAAGCAACGCTGGTATTGAGGGTTGAAGTGGCGGTAAATAAACGCTCCCTTTTTGGAGCCTAACGCAGCCCTTCAGAGAACTCTCAATACCAGCGTTGTTTAGAAGCAGCGCTAGAAAAAAAAGACGTGGAGCTAACGCACTCCTTCGGCCGAAAAACTCTAAATCTAGGTGTAAGTCTTTGGCAGTTATACATGCACCGCAATAATATCCTCGTACAATCCCAAGTCAATCACAATAAATATACAAATTAAGCAGACTTATTGGAGAGCAGCTATCCCTGCTCTGCGTCTCCTCTGATCACGCTGTGTAATTCAGCCGACTCTGGTGCATCCTAGTAAACTGCTCATTGTTTCTGTGTCCTCACGTCACTGGGCCCTATGGGAAAGTTCAACGATAATCCTAAACAAGAATAAACCCAGACCGGCTCCTCCAGATAAAAGACGTGTTTATTGAATATAATAAAGACAAAATTAACAGTACACTATTAAAACGGCTGTAGGTGCACCTACAGGCATAGGTAATGAAAATGAGGTAAGGTACTCATCACTTCTGTATAAAGCTTAGACAGGAATCTTATACATAGATAACATTGAATAATACCCTCCTGATTGTCTGAGACTAAGGGGTAAATGTAAATGTCGAACAGACATGATCCGCTAGTGAAATGCTTGTGCAATGCCTCCCCCTGTTCACTGGTGGCCAATTGACCACTAGCAGGGGCTGTCAATCATTCCAATCATATCAGATCGGGTTGATTTCAATGGTGGACAGGTGAGGGAGCAGCGGTCTTTTGACCGTTGCTTCTTAACTTCTGTTTCAGGTGAGCCTGAAACGATGGGCCTCCGAAAGCAGCATTCACTGCTTCATAAATGGACTGCAAGCAAGGTTGCACTATGGTATTAGTAAACTAGTAGCCTTGGTAACCCTCATGTTCATGCTAGATATTACTACCAATGAGTAGGCTATACAGCCTCTGAATGGCTGATGTGTTCCTTCTTCTAGATAGAAAAATGCTGAAGCATAAAGCATATTTTATTAAGCATATTTACTATTTAGTATAAGTAGTCCCCATAACTTCATAATGAAAATAGCCACACATTCATCACATCCAGCCACCTTCCTATAAGACCCAATCACTGAACTTACGTTGGACGCCATTCATACTCAGCCATCCAACAAACCCACTATTCTACCACAAAACCATTATCCAGGTGACTTTCAATCTAAAACAAATACCCACTTAAATTATAAATTCAATACTTCTCCCAATCTCGGAATCATGCCATAGAAGTCCTCCTTGTTATATGACTGTAATCATGATCTTCTTATGGAAGATCTCTCTGCCTTAAAACCCTTTCAAACAATGGGGATACATTATGATTTCTTCACCCAAAAATCATCATCCATGGACCACTCATTCAGACTCCTGTCAAATGTACCTGGTCTTAAATTTGATTACAGTCTTTGAAAAACTAAAATTGCTGAAGTCATCTAGTTAAAATAGTATTTAAGCACAAAACCATATTTCTACTTTACCATAGTGGAGAAAATGGAAAAGATGCATTACAATTTATAACCGTCAGTCACAAACAAATTATTAATGAGACCTCCTCTTTTCTGAATGTTTATAAAAGACACATAATGATTATAGCTTTTTATTTGAATTTTTTTTTTTTAAGTTTATGGCTATAATCATTACACACAAAGCTTGCCAGTATTGGGTAAAGTTCAAGTAAACATTAGCTCTGTGTTTAAACTTCTTTATTTTGATCTAGCCTATAGCTCTTTAACTAAATAACCCCATTTAGGTTAATGTGAAAAAAAAGCAAAATATAACACATGTCCTGGATTATTATTTGTATACTTAATATATATTTGGAACTTGCTTCAATTTAAATTAACTTGAAAAATCAGCATTAGAATGGATTTTGGTACAACAGAATTATTATTCTTTGGGAACCATGCAATAACTATGTAAAGGGTATGCACAATTAGTTTACAAATGTTATTAGTGTGCTAGGATTTCAGGACATCACTGTTATAACACTGTCTAATAACTCATTAGGAATAACTGTGAGTAATTTATATTCTGGAAAAATAAATTGTAATCAAGCAATGGAACCTTAGTAGAAGACTTGCCTTCCCCAACTTCATGTTCTAGGTTGACACAACAGATGTTTTGACTTCTTTTTCCTTAAGAGTTGTTATCTGGGGGGAACTTCCGGGTGGGGGCCCATGACTAGTCACAAGACTGTTTGCTCCAACAGCTAGCAGAATAAATATGCCTTAAATTTGCTCCTAACTATCCCAACGTGGAAAGATCTATGCTGCATGTTACACAGATGAATATGCTCTTCTGATACATACCACTATTTCCAGGTCTGGTGGTAGCTTCAGTCCCCCGGAGATCATAACAGGTTACGGCCTTCTCACTACCCCCCAGCAGAGTTGCCTAGTGTCTGTGTCGTTACTGTGCAGTACTATCTGGTACACCACCTCAGGGACTTCTACTTAACATTACTCGCACTAAGATGGGCTCTTCAGCTGAATTTATATTGTAGGCTTCAAAATATCTTTTACCAACTTACCTGGACAACTATGGCTATCCTGCTACACTCTAGGATACCTCACCTCTTGTTGACCATGAGCAGGCACCGGCTATTCCTTCTACCTGTACTCAGAATGTACAGTCTGGCTTTACGATTTCCCCTTACCGCTGCTCAAAAGTTGGAGACCGAGAGTTGCACAGAAGCTAAGGTACAGCCTTTTGTTTTCAACGTGCATGCTGAGGCCACAAAGCCTACTACACAGTTATTTCTGCAGACGCCTTTGAGCCGACTGTGCAAGGAGTGAATGGTCACGACCATGGAGTTCCTTTGTTACTCTCCAACCCATTCGCTCGAGACTCCCTGGATTCGTGGCCTCAAGAGGATTTGGACACCTAGTGCTTAATCTTTAATGACTTTGCAGCAACTATTGTGCCTCATTATCTACCACAGTCCCCCTTATCAGAGAGGTTTGGCTCCAGAGATGCGGTAATGTACATAGTTCACACTGCTATTCTGCTTCTGATGTACTGCCTTAAACTTACTCAAAACTAGTGCCAAATTTAAATATGCAATGACATCAAACAGAGAGAAACAACATCAAACACTTTTCACTATGTAAGCTGCTTTTGCATTAGGTCAGTCTGTGTCAGTCAGCATCTGCAACAACTTCTGTTCCTTTCTAAGAGATTGTCTAGTCCTTTACTGTCCTGTAATGTCTTTAGATTTAGTCATCCTAACTAAGAGATTGCTTAGTCCTTTCTGTCTTCCACCTGCTGACCTGGTCTGTCCTGGCCTCAGTTTTGCAAAGTCCTGTTTTGACTACAAAGTGCTAATCCTCTCTCTTTCAGTCTATGAGATTGCAAAGTCATGTTTATGCAAGCTCTGTTATATGTCCTCCAAATCTGGATCTGCCTGCTTGTTGCCTATCTCAGGTAGTTCACTGACTTTAGGCTTTGGCTATTTTCAGGCAAACTACATGTGCACTGGTTTTCAGCCAATTATGTATTGTCTTAAACACTGGCAAACAGATCCTCACACATTAACATATTATAATCAAGGCAAATGCTTTCTTTCCAATTTCTCTAAATATTCACTTATCCTTTGTCAAACTTGCATGTACATCATTACAACTATATGTATGGTTCATATTACTACTACTACTAATAATAATACTTATAGTAATAATAATAATAATAATAGTAATAACATAAAACATTAACAATTATTATTATCTATAATGCTTCCTCATGCTATTAGACAAGAGTAAAAAAAAAATGGAGAAAATCGTTGCTACTGAGTTTCAGCTCTTGATTTTTTAGCAGAAATAAATGCAAATTAAAAATAGAAGAAACATTGATTTTAAGACACTTTAAAATGAAATAACATAAAGGATTTGTTCACCCTACTAATGAAGAAAACATTAGAAATGTAAGATCAGCTAAAAGGGAAAACAGTACAAACATTTACTACAGAGCAAAATCCTTTATATTTCCAGCTCATGTTTAGTTTCTGTTAACATCTGTGTAATCGTATTTTCCTTGCAACTTCTAAATGAATAACTCAGCACAAATGATTATTATGGATCATTTCAATGACACTCATTTATTTTATTCTCTGCCTATTTGATTTTTTTTTTTTTCACTGTGCGCTTTATCCTTTCGTTTCCCTTCTGAATGTGAGGTCCTTACTAAGAACAAAAAAATGAGAATACTGTCTCTTTATAAATATTAATAGGGAAATCAAGGGGGACAATGGCACTTCAAGTTTCATCTCTCTATCTCCTAGAGGCGCAAACTCTGCAAGTTGTCACCTTGGTGTATGCAGTGCTTCTTGAAGCACTAGACTCCTCCGGAGAGAATGTCAGCCCCAGCCTTGGGCAGTTTTGACAAACAGAGTATATATTGATACATGATAAAGTATGCTAGAAATCACCCCAGCGCTAAAGGCTACTATAGTTTTAATATCATCATTTGAATTAACAAGCATTCTGGGGAGAAATAATGAGCTTTCATTATTCAGAACATCATCCTTACCCAGGGAACTCAGAAACCATTAGCTCTTGAGAGCTTAATGAAAAGATGATAAAGAATATTTTAGATAAAAGTTTGAACAGGAGCACTTGGTGACTGAGGTAAAAAATTAATGTTGCCGGTGACTGATGGTTTAGCCAATAAAATTTGTGGATAGCTAATGTAAAGGAGACACATGCAATTCATTTACTGTTTAAACTTCCATTCAGATGATCACTGCAAAAACAGATTGTAAAAAAAATCTTTTAAATCCTCAAAAGTGAAGAAATGTATAAATTCTGGGTTTTCTACTTACTACGGAAACCTATTAAATATGGCATATTTTTGAATGATGGTTTTAAATAAATATATATATATATAGTATATATATATATATATATATATATATATATATATATATATATATACATACATACATACACAAACGCATACACACACACACAATCCATAGGGGTCGATTTTGAATCTCCCCGGAAAAAAGAGGGAAAAATAGCGTTCTTGTGCAATGATGATTGATGAATTCCGCTAGAGGCGAGCTTTGGTGGACAAAGGCGCATATGTAAGCTTCTGTCTGCCGTATCTTGATAAATCGACCCCATAATATCTATAATATCCTTGTTTGTATTTTTTTTTTATAATTTTTTATTGAGATTCTTGGTATGCAAACAGCAAGAAAATGACATAACCAGTAATCTACATGTAGAGTTGACATTGTCACATTTCTATGATACATAGAAAAAACTGTTTAATCTCGCTCATCAAGAAATGAAGGTTGTACATTACATAGTTATCAGTAATGACAATCTCTTTTTGTTACATATATGTAATAGCATTTAACAGTGGCTAATGCAATGGTTATTTATGAACCAACTGATATAGGAAACAGAAGCTCTCTACTCTCTACATATGATAACCACAGAAATGATACAGCTATACTGAAATAGAATTAGGTTAGTATAGTAAATGGCAAGGTATACAGTATATTTTTTAGTAGTAATACATAAGTGCGTTCTTAAAAGCATATTGCTAGATGGGAAAAACTTCAAATGGCTACAGTCTCTTGTATATTCTCTATCCTCAAGAGGCTCCTGGCATGTGAACATAGAAAGTAGATTAAGGAGCTATAGTAAGAGTGCCAGTAGATGATAGAAATCTATATCAACTATAGAAACAGTGTTATTTCAATATGCTTAAAGTAATCTGGTGAAAGCAAAGTCAGCGGGTAAACACTGTAAAAACGGTATTTATAATGTGTTTGAGCTACAACTTAATATTGAGTTACAAAAGTAGTACATATAAGTGGGGGGGGGCAGAGTAGAAGATAACTAGATAAGCTCGGTAGTGATGTATCTGGTCAATGATAATAGCTACTAGATTTATATAAGGTATTGGGTTTGTGCAAAAGAGTATAGGGCAGAAATTACAATTTTAGTTTAGGGTTATGAAGTAGCTATGGAGGGAGAGAGAATAGGTGTACTAATGATGAAAGAGATGACTAAGAAGCTTCAAGTTATAAGTGTCTTAAATCTTATTGGAATTATACTGCCATGCCTACAATCTGAATGGAGAATTTGTTAATAGTATGAAGATATACCAAACCATCTTAACACTGTATAAACAAACCAATATAAACACAACATTGCATAAATCTGGGAATAAAAAGAAGTAAACATGAGAAGAAAATCCACTCCTAAACTTATTATTACATCTCTAAACATAGCAGGTGAAATGAAGAGGCAATCATTCTATGATTAGGGCTGAAGGTGATAGGAGTAGAATATAAGATAAAGCTTACAATTCTAAATGTCACATGCTCAGCAATATACATCATTAAGCTATTGTTGGTAAACTAATATCTGGTAAGCATAAATTAGCCACTAAACCTATACATACAGGGTGAGGCCTCTAAAAAATTATACCCCCTGAACTTCAACATATCTTCTGTACAAATTAAGTTGCTAACAATATAAGGTATTAACCTCCCTGTATTGTCTACAAAGTACGCCAAGATACCTGTATTCCACTATCTTCAGAGTAAAAGTATAAACATCTTGCATATTTAGTATGTTAAACCCTTGTTGGTATTTCAATTTCACCTGCTGTTTGTAAGCAAACATTTTGTAACCATGTGGTAAATTTATTGAAAGGAGGTAAGCAAGTGGGCTTAAACAGTAGGCAAGCACAAGGATGCGAGTAATAGATCAGCACAGGTTCACTGGTGACAACAGGTCCAGAATGGTGGTATAGACCAGGTGGTATTTATTCAGCTTACAGTAACACAGCCATTGACACAGGATCACTTGGTCTTGCCAGGTAATATGGAACACAAGAAATTAGTAAAAAGGATAAAGAGGGGGTCACATTAAAACAATGATGACACCAAATTACTACAATGGCACCTCAAAGATAACATCTAAAAATTCAGTTTGATGAAAAAATCCTTTGTATAAGGTTAGGACTTTCCATCCAGGTTTCAGCACATGTAAAGCGAGAAAAAAATAGTGCAATACTATCACAGTCTCTGTTAAAAACAATGATCCTTCTCATGTTCTTCTGAGCTGTTGACCCAACTCTAAGTATACACAGCGCATAGTACAGATGGATCAAATGATAACAGGAACCAGATTCCACTGGATACTTAAAAATACAATTTATTAAAAATAACTATTTGCATAAATCATAAAAACAAGATGTTTGGTCACAGACCAGGGATACAAAGTAACTTCCAATACCCTCCAGAGTACTCTTTGATTGAAAGCTATGAGTCCCACACAGGGCTTGTATGAAGTCCCAACACTGACAATAGATCCCGTCTCTTTGGTGAAACGTACATTGGATAAATGCAAGTCTTCTTAACCCAATGTAAGTTTCACCAAAATTTCTATTAACTTCTTCAAGGATGAACACGGGTCTTCTTTGGAAGTGTCTAATGTTGTTTTCATTATACTCTCTTACCATTTTATCCCTGCATGTTTTTTTAATCTAACTAATGTAATGATGGTTAATTTGTCCAGTAATATACAATGCACAAACTACCCTGAGTTAGACATGTATGTGAAAACTAGAGGTGAAAAAAGTCAATGTACAGTGGAAAAAAATTAATTTGGGTTTCCCTCTTAAAGGGACAGTAAACACCTTGAGATGCAATTTTAATATCATTTTTAAAAAACAACTTTGCAATATACTTTTCATTATTTATTCTGCATTCTTTTCATGTAATTTAGCTCTACAAAGTATAGGTTTTCTCAGTTTCATAGTTGGAAAAGTGTCCTGAGGAATTTTCAAAACTAGCCCAGCTACATATTTTTCCTTAATTGTCTTTAACAGATAACAACTGCAAAACAATTCATCCTAACTTTATGACCACAACTAGCCTTGTTGCCTCCAGATTAAAGCCCAGATTGGCTTCTCAAAATATAGCTAGTTGTGGGTGTTTTGCTATTGAAAAGAAATTCAGTAATCAATATGTTATTTTGTTTTAAAAATTACATGGTTGATTAGTTATTGTGTAGCAACACAACAGAAATATCTTGTAATTACAAGGGGTTTACAATCCCTTTAAATTCTCTCTCCACTTTAAGATTGTATTTAAAGGGACAGTCTAGGCCAAAATAAACTTTCATGATTTAGATAGAACATGTAATTTTAAACAATTTTCCAATTTACTTTTATCACCAATTTTGCTTTGTTCTCTTGGTATTCTTAGTTGAAAGCTTAACCTAGGAGTTTCATATACTAATTTCTTAGACCTTGAAGGCCACCTCTTTTCAGAATGCATTTTAACAGTTTTTCACCACTAGAGGGTGTTAGTTCATGTATTTCATATAGCTAACACTGTACTCGTGCACGTGAAGTTATCTAGCAGTAGGCACTGATTGGCTAAACTGCAAGACTGTCAAAAGAACTGTAATAAAGGGGCAGTTTGCAGAGGCTTAGATACAAGATAATCACAGAGGTTAAAAGTATATTAATATAACTGTGTTGGTTATGCAAAACTGCGGAATGGGTAATAAAGGGATTATCTATCTTTTAAAACAATAAAAATTCTGGTGTAGACTATCCTTTAAGGAAGCTTCATTACTTGTTGTGCAAGGCAGCTTGTCACATGCCAAGACTTCCAGGTTCATTCCCTTTTTTTAGAGAAATGACAAAGCTCTCCGTCTGCAAGGGTTGGTAATGAATTAGCTCTATTCCAATGTGTTTTGCAAGCATTGGTACCTTAGAGTCACTTAAAAAGGGACAGTCTAGTCAAAATTAAACTTTCACGATTCAGATAGGGCATGCAACCTTAAACACCTTTGTAATTTACTTTTATCATCAAATCTGCTTTGTTCTTTTGGTATTTTTTGTTCAAAGCTAAACCTAGGCAGGCTCATATAGTAATTTATAAGCCCTTGAAGGCTGCCTCTTATCTTAGTGAATTTTGACAGCTTTTCACAGCTAGACAGTGCTAGTTCGTGTTTCATGTGTGCTATATAGATAACATTGTGTTCACTCCCATGGAGTTATTTATGAGTTAGCACTGACTGGCTTAAATGCAAGTCTGCCAAAATAACTGAGATAAGGGGCAAATAGCAAAGGCTTAGATACAAGGTAATCACAGATAAAAAGTATATTAATATAACAGTGTTTGTTATGCAAAACTGAGGAATGCATAATAAAGGGATTTTATGTCAAGACAGGAGGCTTCATATTTTTGCATCAAATCTTTACTGAAACCAAAACAGCAGCAAAGAAAACTGAAAGGAAGAAAAAATAACATAGCAACAGTGTATAACCAATCAGGATACAGCATAGCAATAAAGAGTCCAGAACAATCTAAGTCCTTCCTCTTTTCTTTGCTGCTACCAAGACAGCAGCTCACGTATTCTTTTTTATGTATTGTATTAGTATAGACTTTATATCATTAATATTCACTGGCAAAAGTATTTATTTATCTATTTAATTCTTAAACTATTAATGTGTCATATATGTATTTTTTCTTACTAACTATTTCTATTTGGGAACAATGTTTTTTATACATTGCTAATCTTGCCTTGTCATTTTCCTGAAGCAAGTGTACAGGATAACAGATTCCCCCCCTTTAATATGTGGCTTCAATTGCTGCCACTTCTAGCTCACAACGGAGCAGCCGCTTTCAGACTGACTGCTCCATTTTTCCTGTCACCGGACCACATACCGGTCCCTCGTGACTCTCTTAGCTCTGTCTTTCTCTCAGCTCCGGTGCCACTCGGATCTCGCGGACACACGTCTGACCAGTAGCTATTGATAATTTTTCTGGTCGGATGTGTGAGCCGCGGCCTGTGTCGGCTCTGGATCGGGGGGGGGGGGTGGCGGTAGAATTGTGTTTTTAATAAAAAAAGAACAAAGTGATTAGCAATTATTAATTTGGAGAAATATTAGATATTAACAGAATAAAGCATATAATTATAAATAAATATATACATTTTAGAAAAGGCTCCGTTTTTTACTTTGCTAAAGAGCAGCCAAATTTATTTTTAATAAAAGAGGTCTTATTATACAAAATGTTTCATATTATATTCAAGCTCTTATAGCATATTGGTTAGCTTAACTACCTTTCATGCAAAAGGTTTGAGGTTTGAATCCAGCTTCTTCTTGTATGCACATCTAACAAAAAAAAAAAAAGATTTTCTGTCAGTAACGTTTTTTTTATTTAAAAAAAAAAAAAAGAAAAAAAAAAGGAGTTATTTTATTTCATGTCTGCTATCATTAAACTTTCACAATAGCTTTGTGGACTTTCACTGTATTTTTGGAGATTGTAGGTTCAGGGTTCAAATCATGCCTCTCTTTTTATTAAACCAAGAGAGGGATGTGAGGGCACCAAACACCCAAACAGTAGTGCTCCGATAGTCCCGTATCACTAATACCACAGGGAATATTTCCTCATGGTATACCCAGAGTGTTCACTGTTATCACTTGGCGGTTACCAACGGTATGACCAAATTCAAGAAAGGGATGCAAGTGAGTGTATATATATATACAATGTAGTCTCACCTTAATCGATAGTCCAAAGGATATCCTTTATACAGGGCCGTCTGTTACTTCCATATCATCTGCATGTGGATAGAAAACACGTTTTCTTTTCGATCAGCTTAAGCCGCACTTCACTCGGATCTTTTGCAGAGGCGCCGTATACTTGCGCCCACCCGGGGGCGTGTCCGAATATGGACTAGGCAATCCTCCAACCGAATGATTCTAGGCAGCAGCAGCGATTGACGTCATACCAGGATTCCACCAATCCGATGTACGCTTGTGGACCGCACCTCCTCGGCAACGAGTCAGCGACTCTATACTGTATGTTGATGCCAATTTTAGCGTCCAAGGTAACCAAGACACTCCGGGGATAATTAGGCAGCACAGAGCAGGGATACTAGCGCTCTTAGGCAAGAAAGCCCACCAAAGCAAGAAAGAGGATTGAGCGCTAGTAGTTATATATAAAACATAACCTTTATTGGCTATTTAAAAAGTAGAACAGACAGTCATATTGGAACGAATAGAGGGGGTTCCTCTGGCTGGCAGGCTTACGCGTTTCGGCTAGGCCATAATCATAGCATATTGATGCCAGCCACAGGTGTGCTTTTTATACATAATTGCAACATCGTCATTGGATAAAACAAACATGTCATTAAAAACAATAACACGCCCAGAATCTGTTTAACCCCTTGTATTTGGAAGGTAAAGCGGACTCTTTTGAACAACTAAGAGGGCATAAATTAATCAACAAACGGTGTTATCTGTTGTTATACAAATTGTTACATAAATACTGGCATATATATACAGTTTTATTAATTGAACAATGCAAATTTTGTTTAATTTGTATATGCACAAACAACTAACTACCGATTTTGATATAAATGAATGAAAATAGACCTATGGTGTAAATGAAGTCAAACATATTTCCTACTTATACTATTTATGCTGTATTGATCACATAGTATAACATTACACTAGTAAAGGAGAGAAATGTAGATATAAGCGGAATTAGTAACGGACAAGATCAGTCTATACAACCATATGTTACATAATAAATTAATGTATGTACATGTTCTATAGCACAACCTAGGTAGACGTAGTCAAACTGTGACAAAACATAATACATATGCTTCACAATATATGGATACTTGAGTATCCGGATAGTTCAAATATGGAAAAAGGAGTAACACTGTTTTATGTAATACTATGTAGCAGATAGCTACAAACCTACTCCTGATCCATATTCTCAAAGCATATATACGTGTATATTTGGGTCTTAAAGAGTATTCTATATATCATGTAAGTACACACCCATCACAGATAAATAAAACTGTGGTCAATGTATATAACACGATAGGTAATACTCAATAATAAAGTAGCAAGACTGAATTTGATATATTATATGGAGTGAGTGAGCAAACTGAGGTAGGAGACATCAGGGTACATGGGAGGGGGAGAAGGAAGGGGATTAAAGGAATATTCAAATGATTTTATCTATATGTATGTTAATTTATCTAGCAACCTAGACTAGAGACCATGTGGTTTAGTGGCTCATTCCCAATAGTTTATAAGGTCGAACTCAGAGTTCAGACCTCTTGGTATCCTAGTATCCAACTTGAAGATCCATAGCATCTCTCTCTTGGATAGTGCTATTTCACGATCTCCTCCACGTTTGGGTCTCAATACCATATCTATAGGCTGCCAAGAGAAACATGTTAAGTTCTTTCCATGAATTTCAGCAAAATGGTGTACCAGGGGGGTGGTAGCTTTTCCCACCCTGATGGTGGACAGGTGCTCAATAATTCTTGTTCTGATCTCCCTGGTGGTGAGTCCTATGTACTGCTTGCCACACGCTGTGCATGTGATACAGTAGATGATGTAGGTAGATGTACAATTCATGCAAAAATTGATATCATAGGTTTTTCCTGTCACTGTTGAAGTGAATTGTTCTGACACAGTCAGATATTCACATGCCCCACATCTAGAGCTACCGCATCTATAGGAACCTTTGCAGCTTAGCCAGGCACTACCCTGGGAAGCATCTCTTGCCAGGACTGTGGGAGAAAGTATATTACCCAGAGATGGATTTCGTCTATACGAGCACCTAAGCCCCTCCTTGACGCACTGTATGAGTCATGATCATCTGCAATTAACATTCCAAAGTGTTGTTTAACAATGTTGCAGATAACCTCATATTGAGCGCTGTATTCGGTGACAAACGTCACACCCTTCTGGGTTTTGCTCTCTTTGGGTAATTTATCTTTGAGTAATTCACATCTATCCAATTTGTCCACCTCTTTGTATGCTCTATTCAAAATTCTCTCCCCAGTCTCTGAACAATTCCGTTTGGCTCGCATGAGCTGTCCCTTTGCGATTGCATACTGCACATGCTCCTAGCATGCAACACAGAATTTCCCGATATGGGTTTTCTGTATAGGCTTGTCTCAATAGTACCATTAGGGTTACCCTTTAGTACTATATCCAGAAAGTTAATCCTGGTTTGTTCAACTTCACTAGTGAACCTCAGACCAATGTCATAAGGTCCCTTAGGAAGTTCCCTAGATCATCATGATCACCATGCCAAATCAAGATCAAATCATCAATAAAGCGTCGATAAAAGGTGATGGAGCTACGCAGGGGGTTTCTATCTCCAAAGATGTGGGACAGCTCCCACCAACCCATGAATAGGTTGGCATAGGAGGGGGCAAATTTCGCCCCCATAGCCGTCCCACATCTTTGGAGGTAGAACACCCCCTCAAACTCAAAAAAGTTATGAGTTAATAGAAACTCAGCCACTTGCAAAATGTATGCCTGGAATTCCTTAGAAAAGGAGGACCAATTCTTTAGGAAGAATGATAGTGCTTCTAGCCCCTTAGAGTGTGGGATGGAGGAGTAAAGAGCTGTTACATCTATGGTAACCCATAGACTTTTTCCTTCCACCCATACAACATCTTGTACTAGATTCATAAGATGTTTCGTATCTTTAAGGAAACTGGGGAGAGCCAAAACGAACGGATAAAGAATCATATCCAACCATTCGGACAACCGTTCGAACAGTGACCCTATGCCACTAACTAACGGACGTCCTTTTACATCAGTTAGAGACTTATGCACCTTTGGGAGGTGATGAAACACAGGAGTGACTGGATGTTCAATATATAGATATGACAATGTATGATTGTCTATGAAGCCACTCTCTGCTCCCTCGTCCAAAAGGTGCATAATTTCTCTTTTAAAGCGGTATGTAGGGTTGGCTGACAAAACTGAATAGCAATTTATGTCATTCAGCTGGCGGAGGGCCTCATTGATATATTGGGCCCTGTTTATAACCACAACCGAGCCACCCTTATCCGCATTTTTAATAACCAAGTTTCGGTTATTTGACAGGGAATTCAAAGCCTCCATTTCCGCTCTGTTAAGGTTACCAGGGGTATTTTTAGTAGAGTCAGCTAGAAGTTTTAAATAATTCTCTACTCTCTTGTAGAACTTTTCTATCACCTGGCCCCTACTATGTACCGGATAGAACTTTGATGGAGGCTTTAAGCTTTTTACTCTGTTCACTTCCTGTAAGGAATCAGGTCTGTTGCTCTCCACCAAGAGACTGTTAAGTGAAACCAGATCACATGATTCAGAGAATGTGAGATCAGTATTTAAATTGGTAGTAACCCAATGGATATTTTGTTCAACATGGGGTAACATAGTGTTGTCATTTGAAAAGTAACCCTTAAGTGTAATATTGCGAACCAGCCGGTTCACATCTATTACTGTGCGAAAAAGATTGAAATTGGTGGTTGGAACAAATCCTAAGCCAAAGCTCAGTACACGTATTTGGGTGTCAGTTAACACTATGTCAGAGAGATTTATGACACAAGTCATTTGTATTTTGTTTGATTCCTTGTCTCTCTGAGCCTGTATCCCCCTCTCTCCTGACCTGATGTCCCCCCCTGTCTGGGTTGCTCTGAGGCAAGGAAAAAACCTGTTGTAAATGTTCCTGTCCGATGTCAGAATTAGCAGATTTATCCAGTCGCTTATTGTCAGTCCCATTTGTCTTGTTTAAAGTTTTTACAGGTTCTCTCTTTTTATTAAAACATACATTTAAAAATGTTATTTTCTTTAAAACTAAAATGTTTCAGAAGGGTTTGATTTTTATTTCAATATTTTATTTTTTCATTTAGATCAAACTCATTTTTTCATCAAATAAAGAAATGGAGTCTGCCGACCCTGTCATTGACCCCGCCCCTTCTTCCTCCCAATCCAAATAGGATATTTTAGCCTATATTAATTCAGCCATAGCTTCTGCCCTTAAACATAATGTTCCTTCTCCCCCTCCTGATAAAGTTTTGGAACAACCCCAGTCCCTTCATATTGAGGAATCCTCTTCCTCTGATTCAGACCCTCCAATATCGTGCAAGCACCATTGGAAGCCTCATTCTCGCACTGCCCCACCGGGCGTTTCACATAGGGGTGTCAGAACCTCCTCCCCGGAGGCTAAACCGGGTAAATGAACCCTTTCCCCCCTGGGTGTACAAGAGGGGATTCAGAGCTCAGACTGTGAGAATTTTGATATGGAGGACTATATGGCGTCCTTCCCAGTATTAGATTGGGAGGAGGATCCTCCGTCTGACCTGGAGCTTGATCCAAGTCCAGCTCCTCAGACTGGTGCTTCTCGCTCCCAGTCTTCTCATATTGAATTAGAGGACGAAATGGTTGACCCGGCTGGGAATCCCATCTTTAGCCCTAAACACATTAAACATCCCAGGTCATCGGACTGGGCATTAGCTCCTCATCTCTCTCGTTTTTTGCAGAGATCTCTCAGAAAACCTCTCGATCATGCAGATCGTAATAAATTATGAGCAGAATGCCGTAGACCTTCCCTCCCTGGTAGGGAATTCGTAACTCCTGTATTTGATGCTAAACTCGCTACCTTTCTAACTAGGGGGGAAGGGACCCTAGGAAGGGTCTAGACAAGGCTCTCAGAGGAGTTCAGGATAAACTCCTAGACACTTCGGGTCCTTTGGCCCAGATTTTACATCTTTCAGATTAAGCCCTTTTGTCTGGCTCTCCTTTATATCCTTTCGCCATTCGAGAATGGGCTTTTCAAGCTTTCTGCTTCCTTGGCAACGCCAACGTAGCCATTTCTACTGAATGCAGAAGATCTGCCCTCCTGAGAATTAATCCTAGATTGGCTGTTCTCGCTGTCGAGGAAGCAGGCTCTTCAGCCAAAGGTCTTCTTTTTGGAGAACCCTTTTTGGATATTATGAGGCATTATGTTTCCACCTTTACTTCTATTGATAGGATTCAAGCCTCCCTTAGGAGAGATTTTTATCCCTCTAATTGGGTTTTTGGCAGGGCCGGCAGATTCAGGGGTCGTCTGCCCGGCCGTCAACAGTTCATGGTTCAGCAACGCCAAGCAGTCGCCTTCCAACAGAACCCCTCCTATCCTCAGAGATCATTCTTCCCACCAAGATCACGAGTGGTCAGGACCAGATCAGCCCTTCCCAGGCCCACCTTACCTCCAGGCTTTCCCACTACCCAGAGTGAGTACTCCTCCTTTGTGCCTGACTTCTTTCCCCATATCTCCCTTTGCAGGCAGACTGTCCCTTTTTTCCCATATGTGAGATTTAATTTCTCAGGACCCTCGGATTGCTCAGACAGTGAGAGGCTTCAAGCTGGAATTCATATGCCCTCCCTTCAAGAGTGGTCACCCAAGACCCATGAATCTTTCAAAATCAAATGTAGACCTAATTGGTTTAGAAGTTCAATCTCTCCATCTCAAAGGCTCAATAGAGGAGGTTTCAAACCCAGAGGAAGGATTTCTAAGCAACCTCTTCCTAGTAAAGAAAAAGACAGGTGGGTTTCGTCCTGTCATCAACCTTCGAGAGTTAAATTACTTTGTGGTATACCGCCATTTCAAGATGGAGGGTATCCACATGCTCAGGGACCTACTCCGTCTTGGAGACTGGTTCGTCCGCCTAGACTTGACAGATGCCTACCTTACGGTTCCAGTTTTTCCAGACCATCGGAAATTCCTCAGGTTCCTCTGGGACGACAGGATCTGGCAATTTACTTGCCTTCCTTTCGGTCTCAGTTCAGCTCCTTGGTGTTTCACCAAACTTCTAAAGCCCGTCATTGCAAGCCTCAGAGGCAAAGGTATTCACCTTATCATTTACCTGAACGATATTCTCCTCATGGCAGAAGATCATACTTCCCTCCTTTGTCACTTACACACAACCTCCTCCCTTCTTCAAGGGCTAGGATTTGTTATCAATTCGGAAAAGTCGGCTTTAATTCCCTCTCAGAAAGTAGAGTTTCTAGGTTTTCTCCTAGACTCCACCTCAGGTCTGCTCCTTCTACCTCAGGAGAAGATCGACAAGATCAAATTGGAAATTCAAGAAGTGCTGGTGTTCCCCATGGTATCTATCCGCCAGCTTTCCAGAATCATCGGGCTCCTCGCCTCTTCCATTCAGGCGATTTTTCCTGCCCCTCTGCATTACCGAGCAATGCAGAGGCTGAAGATTCAGTCTTTCAGAGAATGCCGTTCATATCATCAGATGATTTGTTTGAACGAGGAGGTCCGTGCAGAAATGTCCTGGTGGCTCCTTCACATGGAGTCTTGGAATGGCAAGGCTATCATTGGATCCTCACCAGACTTTGTACTCTCCTCAGATGCCAGTCTTCTGGGTTGGGGGGCGTCTTTCGAGACCTCTGCGACAGGAGGAGCTTGGTCCCCTCTGGAACAGTCTTTACACATCAATTGTCTAGAGCTTTTGGCGGGCTCTTTTGCCATTCGCTCTTTCTCCAAACAATTTACAGATTGCTGCATCCACCTCCGTACGGACAACATATCTGCGGTCCAATACATCAATCGCTTGGGAGATCTTGCCTCAGAACTGTTCAGGTTCTGTGCCTCCCGCAACATTTCTCTCCGAGCTCAGTATATTCGTGGAGTTTCCAATACTGTCGCAGACTGGTTCTCTCGTTTTTGGAGAGACTCCAGTGATTGGCGGCTGTTTCGCCCTATTTTTCTGAAAATTCAGAGAATATTTGGTCCATTTTCGGTGGACCTTTTTGCTTCCAGGATCAATCATCAGTTGCCTCGTTATTTCAGCTGGCTTCCAGATCCAGGGAGCGAGGCCTCGGATGCTTTCCTGCAGAATTGGCCTCAATCCGGAGCTTACGCTTTCCCTCCCTTCTCTCTCATCACGAGAACCCTCTGGACGGTAAGGAGATTCAAATGTTCCCTGACAATAATTACCCCCTTTTGGCCAATGCAGCCTTGGTTCCCTCTTCTTCTGGAGATGGCTGTTTCTCCGCCTCTTCTTCTGCCCAATCTGCTCGACATCCTTTCAGACCCGAAGGGAGAACCTCATCCCCTAATTCTCCAGGATCGCCTTCCCCTGCTAGCTTGGCAGATTTCAGGGGATCCTGGTCTTCCGAAGGCCTTTCTAAAGATGCTCAACTTCTCCTTTGAGAATCTTGGGCCCCTGGCACCAGGAAATGTTACTCTTCAGCCTGGGTTAGTTGGTGTTCTCACAGGCAGGTTGATCCCTTTTCAGCTCCTGTAGTTTTTATTGTAAATTTTCTTTCTGAACTTTTTTCCCAAGGTAAAGCTTACCGCTCCATTAATGTCATCCGTTCTGCAATTTCAGCGGGTCATTTTCCGGTCGATGGTAATCTGGTTGAAAGGCATCCCCTAATTTGCCGGATTTTAAAAGCCATTTGATTGAAGGTTCCCCCTCCCGTTCGATATTCTCACATTTGGGATGTTTCCATCATGTTGTCCTTTCTTAGGAATTGGCCTCCCAATGCAGAGCTTTCCCTTAAACAACTGTCGGCCAAATTGGCTATGTTGCTCTGCTTGGTTTCCTTCCGCAGGATTTCAGCTATCCGTGCGCTGGACGTAGAAGGCATTTCCTTTTCCCCTGAGGGCGTTACCTTTGCTATCTCTAAACGCACAAAATCCATGTCATCTTCCATTTTCTATCCCTATTTCCCTGAGGGTCCTCAACTTTGTGTGGCTCTCTGTTTGAAATCTTATTTTTCTAAGACGATTTCTTCCCGCCCTTCTTCTGGGGGTAAATTACTGATCTCCTTTGTTCCCCCCTTTTGCCCCGTCTCTTCCTCCACTTTAGCTAGATGGGTTCGTTGGCTCATGTCCTCTGCAGGCATTGATCTTTCGTTTGGAGCTCATTCCGTTCGGGGCGCTGCTGCATCCAAAGTTCTTTTAGCGGGCAGTAATCTTCAAGATATCCTTAAAGCCGCAGATTGGTCTTCTTCAACCACCTTTTCTCGTTTCTATTTTAAACCCATTATTCACGCTTCAGAGTCATTACTTTTATTGCGTTAAAATTGCAAAAATATGAAGCCTCCTGTCTTGACATAAAATTCAGATTATTGTAACCTTGGTGACTAAATAATCTTGATTTTATTAAAGACAGGAGGCGAATATTTTCCCACCCTTTTCTTCTTGCCTCTCCCTGTGTAGAATTACAAAAGTTATTAAAATGTTTATATATTTTCATGGTTATGTTTTTTAATATAGTTCTGTACCTAAGAGAACAATTATTATTGTCATTTTTATTTCTTCTTTACAGTTTAATTCTGTGAACTGGATTTTTTCTTGCATCTCTAAAGGCTCGGCTAGGATCCTCCACAAAGCTCCACAAAGCTTTGAATCCCTTTCTTCACAGGATGTTATTGATGTTCATTCTTCTTTAGTCTTTCAAGAGATTCACCAAAGAAAAGAGGAAGGACTTAGATTGTTCTGGACTCTTTATTGCTATGCTGTATCCTGATTGGTTATACACTGTTGCTATGTTATTTTTTCTTTCTTTCAGTTTTCTTTGCTGCTGTTTTGGTTTCAGTAAAGATTTGATGCAAAAATATTCGGCTCCTGTCTTTAATAAAATCAAGATTATTTAGTCACCAAGGTTATAATAATCTGAATTATCTATCTTTTTAAGCTTGTGCAATGTTAAATGCCAACAGCTATAGCGAATCAGCTGTAGCGAATCATGTCCACCCGGGTTATGATAAATCTACCCCTTAGTCTAGAACTGTACATAATTAATGTGGCCTTAATAGTGCTTTATAAAGTGGCATAAATTAGTCAATTCCAGTTAGTTGAATTACTACTTTGCTGTTTATTTATTTATTTTTAATGCATGCAAGCAGTTTTTATTGATAAAGAATTAATTAGTGCAGTTTAATATGTAAAACAAGATAAAGCACGAATTGGCAGAAAAAAGTCTGAAAAAGGAATCTTTTATGATTGGGTGTGGACATTTTGACTACTGATGTTTTGTAATAAATAGGAATATCATTTACTGTATATTGTTACTGTGTTTCATGTCTGCTATAAAAGTCCTTATGTAATAAATGGGGGGGGGAGCAAACATATTTTATTGTGTGTAAATCTCTAAAGGCACTATGGGTAACAAATAGCATTTAGATTATATGATTTTAATGCTGTATGCTACTTCTGAATATACATTTTTTTCTATTTAACCCTTTAAGGACACAGCTTTCAGTTTGCTCAATTGTTTTATGACGGAAAAATTCCATCATATGTCCTTAAGAGGTTAAAATGATTGTCTGTTGTTCTCAGTTCTAATAGCATGGTGCATACACATAAACAATGATATGTGCCAAATTCCACTGGAGAATGTTTTGCATCTATGACAGGTGCTGTTTGTTAATTAAAATTGTGACTGTTTTGAAACTTATACTATGAATTTTATCTAAAATTCCAGAACGTAGAAAGAATGATACAAATATAAATGTATTTATTTTTCACATCGCTGAATTCACTGGTTTGCATTTAACAGATGCATTAATGTAAATGGTTGTACTGAGGTGTTATCTTCTGGGAATCTTTATCTTAGCTCTTTTTTAAGTCTGAGCAGCTGTTGTTTAACTACCAACACCCCACAGCTCACAATTTATCTGTAGCTTGAGGCCCTAAAGGTAGGTTAACTGCACCAACTCTACTGCTTTTTCCCTGTTTGATCTAATTCTCCCAATCAAGTCATTAGAACAGTTTTCATATCACAATGCAAACTCAAGGCTAAAGTGGCTTTATTAACAACAGTGAAAAGTGTTTGGTTTAAACTGTTTAAGGAAAGAGGAAATAAAGTTTTTCTTTAGCTTAAAGGGACATAAAACCCTTTTTTTTCTTTTATGATTCAGATAAAGCATAGAATTTTAGACCATTTTCCATTTTACTTCTATTATCAAATGTGCTTCATTCTCTTAGTAGCCTTTATTGAAGGAGCATAAATACACTTTTGCAAAGCTCTCTGAGCACACTGGCTTAGCCAATGACAACAGGCAAATATATGTGTAGCCACCAACTAGCTCACAGTAGGGCATTGCTGCTCCTTAACCTTTCTAGGTATGCCTTTTCACAAAGGATGTTAAAAGAACAAAGCAGATAAGATGATAGTAGTAAACTGGAAATATGTTTAAAAATACATGATTTATCTGAATCATGAAAGTTAAATTTTGACTTTATATCCTTTTACTATAAAATCTTTTAGAACTGTTCACAAAAGATGTTTTATTATTATAAGTTTATATTCTTGTGCACTGATAGGGGTCCATTTATCAAAGTCCGGGCGGACAAGGGCAGGCAAGGGCATTGCTGCTAGTGGACAGCAATAAGCTGTCTGCATTTATCACTGCACAAACCGCTGCTTGACAGTCCATGTTGCGCGAGCAGGTGGCAGCGTTGCACAATCACCCCAGTTGGACAAGTTCAGGGTGATTGAAAAACTCCAGTTCAGAGTTGAGGAACAGGCTAAGAAGCAACAGTCTAATGACTGCTGCTTAATAACTATTGGCTAAAGACTCACACTTAAATAAAGACCTTAGTTTAAAATTGTACAGTGACAGCTAATCATACAATGTTTTTCTTTACAATGACATTTTAGTGCATGCTCAAATGTATCAAAATAAATACTTTTCTTTTCATTGTATGCTCTTTCTTTCTTTGTTCTTTGGTTGTTGGTTTCAATTAGTCTTCATGAACCTGAAACACTTCTTGTTTGATAATTACACAACAAAGCTAACATATTGGCACTTTAAACACATTGAACAATAACTATATTACAAAAATGTTGGAAAAACTTTGCCATTCTATGCATCAAACTATGACAAATCTATTTCCAAGCACCAATGTCATGTTATTATATTAATAGGTTAGCTATACATCTGTCAACAACTTTCATATTATGATACTGTAAAAACATCACTTACATGGACAACTTAACTAGAGAATCAAAAGGGAAGATCCTCTGAGAAAGCCTGGGTCAGTTTACCTGTTTATTAGTCGATTAGTAATCAGTGCTTAAGTTGTACACAGACATACACTTTATTCTTAGTTCCTAAATCCAAAATAAACAGATTTAAAGGGACATAAAATCCAAAAAAAATCTTTCATGATTTATATAGAGAATACAATTTACCAGTTTACTTCTATTAGCAAATTTGCTTCATTCTCATGCTATTCTTTGTTAAAAATATATCTAGATAGGTAGCGTGCACATGCTTGAATCACTACATAACAGGAAATAGTGCTGCCATCTAGTGCTCTTGTTAATGTGTAACTTTGTTGCAAAACTGCTGCCATATAGTACTGCAGACATATGCACACTCCTGAACTTCCTTTTCCGATTTTCAATAAAAGATAACAAAAAAATAAAGTAAATTTGATAATAGAACTAAATTGGAAAGTTGTTTAAAATTGTATGTTCTATCTGAATCATGAAATATTTTTTTTGGGTTGTATGTTACTTTAATGCAACTTTTCAACAGGTTTAAATTGTTTTCTTTCATATGCATGATAACAGTTTTTAGACTAACTTTTATTTATTACCTAAAAAAAAGTACTTGCAATTGTCAGTTCAGGCAAATTTGTTCAGCCAATTAAAATGTAAAAGCTTTTGATAAACGACAATTATCATTCACTGCTCATTGTAAACACACAGTATACATACTAGGGGCGCGATCCGATATACGGCGCAGGTTTCGGCGCTGCCCGTAGTTTCACCTCGCACCTCAACCTATCACATATACGGCGCCGACAGTTGCTAAAGTGCCGTAAGTCGGACAAACTAGCGATGTCCAGAAATAAGCGTAAGTACATATTTCTGGAGTCGCCAGTGACTTACGGCACTTTAGAAACTGCCGCTGTATAAAAAAACTAACTAAAGTATAAAATATCCCGTAACTGTCTAACACGCCTCCCAAACATCATCCCGACACGTATACCCCTCTATCCGCAATCTCGGGTGGGTTTTAGAGTAGGGGTGTGTGGGTGGTGGGTTGTAATGGGGGGGGGTTGTTCTTTTTTTTACAGGTAAAAGAGCTGATTACTTTGGGGCAATGCCCCGCAAAAGGCCCTTTTAAGGGCTGGTAATAGAGCTGATTACTTTTTTAAATTAGGTGAAAGTGGAAAAAAGTGTGTTTTCATCCTACAGCTACAGGTGAATTTTCAGCTTGATTAGCATTACGGATTCGTCCCTGTTGATCGACATCAGAACCAGCCAATAGGATTCGGCGCTTGCCGAAAGTGGAGAGACGCTGTTCATACCCAGACCCACGAGGACGCCAAGCAGCAGAGCCGGCAGAAGGATGAGCACTCGACTGAGGTACAAGGTACCCGTGCATCCGAGATCCATATATATATACCGGTAAATGCTTGGGCAGCAGTGGGGGTATTGAATTGTGTAACAGACGTTGCAGCATTGGAAATTGTTATAATGTATTCCATTTGAAGGCTGGTCCATCGCTCATTATCTACCTAATAGTAGCTGTTTTAAAGTGACGTAACTCACTACATTCATTACTTTTGCACTACTGAGTCCTTTTGTTGCATGATAGGTGAAAATGGAGTAAGATTTCTCCATTTTCGCCACATAAGTCCTTATGCTGTATATTGGATACCAAACTGCGCGGGTTTGGTATATCACTCTATGGGCCAAAAAACTACAGCCGAAAGGTGAAATATACAAGCGTAACTTCTATGTTACGCCGTATATGTGATACCAAACCAGCGCAAAATTTGGCATCGCCAGCTTCTGCGGGCGATGCTGCATATCGGATCGGGCCCTAGAAGTAATCAACTTTAGGAAATTGTTATTTGAACTTTTACAATAAAGTGATTGGTTCAGATAATTTAATTCATTATGTGTTTTTTTATTGTGTTGCAAAAGTTATACATGCTTCTTTTTTTTTTTTTTTTTTTTTTTAAACTGAACCTAGATAGTTTAATTTTGACCTTCATATCAGCTTACTCAGGTGCAGCATTGTCTGCCGGAATAATTTTTTTTTTTTCTCTTTTTTTTTCTTTCTTTTTTAAATATTTTATTGAAATTCAACTTAGGGCATACAAGGCAAAAATCTCAGTACAGTTTATACGAAATAGTCATATCCATATAACCAAGAGACAAGAAACAAACCAAAAAATCATAACAGAGGTATGAAACAGATGTAAAAGTATATAAAAAAAAAAACAACAATTTTTTGCCCATTCATACTATCAACCTTCAAATTAATCTATGAGGCCACTCTTGGACCTCTCATGGTCATAGAACAAATTTAATATATAGAAGGTTATCAGATGCTGTAAGGGACCACTTTTGGATCCCAAAAGATGTATCACATTCCAACATAGATGGATTAAACCCATACTAATATATTTACATAAATGAGCACTATATATCAAAGGTATCAAGGAACAATGCAGTAAACATAGAGAAAATGTGGACCTCTCACCCTCATTGCGACACTATAGTAAATCCTGCTGGTATACCCCTTACCTTTAACCTAGCATCTGTTGATATTATAAAGTATATCAGGTCTTATAACTTCAATATAAACAATATGGGTACAGGACCAATATATCTATATATTAACGGGGTGATTAGCCTAATGTGTAGGAATTATGTGGATGGAGGACAAACTCTATTCTTAACTATTATACTTATATAGAACCTGCAAAAATACAGTCGCAGCACATCAGTAACACCCTTGCATATACAGAAACTAAACATCATAACGTCAATAAGCATTGTACACATTGAATACAAGGGCTCATGAAAGCGTTGCCTTAATAACTGTTTTATATAATATAGATTAGAATTGTATATATCAACCTGTAACCATTGTGTAATAAAGCATTCTCAGAGAACATTTCTTAATAATGTGAGAAAATACAGGCTATCAGTACATAAGGGAAATGCGTAACATACTAGAGCATGGTGTGACTACCTTCCTTAACAAATATACTAAGCAGTATAAGTAATATTGCAGTAAATGTTTTCCATATTTATATAAAAGTAAACAAATAAAGAAAGTAGATAGAAGCGAAAGCTTTCAAATAATCTTGCAAGATGTACCAACTTGTGGAGCCGTTTCAGTCCTGGAACTAATGTTCATGGTATTAAACAGAAATAGAACTAGATTTCTACTTAGCATACTGCACAGTCTTCATCAAAAGGGTCTCTCATACAGTGAATACAAAAAATATTTTCTCCAGCGTGATCTGTTCAGGTCAGTCTTAACACGGGTACTCACTGGGATCTATCCCCCTCCCTATCCTATGCCGGTTTTTAAGTTTACCTCCACGGCTATACAACGATCAGCCCAGCTAGAAACACCAGCCAAAGGAAAATTCCCACTGTCGGCAGCTATATAGGGCGATGCAATGGACACCATCTCCGAGGTCCTTCCCGACCGAGGTCGCTTAGCCCTCCATATCAGAGTAAGATTCTCACCAAAGCCGACCGTCTCATTGTATCCTCCTTTCTCTAGATCCGCAGTCGTCTTCGCCTCGGTCAGCCACATCACAACACGCCCCAGTTTCATTCCAGCCCTCACCTGGGAGGGAACCAAAGGCCTTACTTTAATAGAACTAGCAACGGGATGGCCAGCGTTAGAGGGGTTAGAGAGACCCGGTCTGCTCCAGTCATAAGTAGGCATAGATTGTTCGCGTTGGGGAGTACTCAAGTGCAGCTCCTTCTCCTGCCACCCTTTCACCATTGGCAGGACTGTGGGATAGAGCTGTGGGTTATTCAATGTGCTCGTTACCTTTTCAGAGCTAATTTCCTTCGACCCTATTTCTCCTTGGCATAGAGTGTCTGAATCCGATCTCGAATAATTAGGTCTATTTAGGTTGACTTGATCTGTAGTAGTGATCTCATATACACAGCAATGTATACTATCAATCATCTCATCCTCAAATTGCGAAATACATGTCAATAAAAGTTTCTCAATTGTATAGCAGAGTTGCTCATCCATGTTAATCTTTAATCACAATACAGTGTTCTAACGTGTGAACGTTCTTCAGCGCAAGCGGCTGGACGGACTGAATTATCAGAAAAATGGGGGGTAGGGAGAGGTAAAGGCCGTTATAGGCCTCTGCTGCGTACTTTCTCCCTGTGGGTCTGCCTGTTCTCGAATATATATGAAAGTCACATTAAACTGTTCCAGAAGAAATACTTATCTTCCTGCTCTTAATAAAAAAGAGTTTAAAGATCTTTGGAGAGATATCCAGCAGTTATATCAGCTCCCTGATGCAGTCATAAAGAAACAGCAGCCATCTTAGTCGGTAGTCGGACACGCCCCCCTACATGCTTCTTTTTTTATGGCGGAAGGTAAAATATTCTGGTGACAGTAGTGTTTCTTATATTCATCCTTCAGATATGAAGTGTTCTGGTGTTATGCTTATTGGTGTTTCTATGCAATAAACTTTGGAGATTGATTTTACCTACTGCTTTGGAAATTTTCAGCTTCTTATAATGAAATCACTTTGTTAAAAGTACTTTTTTAGTAGGAGTAAAATTATTAACCATTTAATCAATTTATTGGAATCTAAAAAATAAGAAATTAAAAGGGGAAACAATAAAACTATAACTTCTACAGACCATATAATCAATAAAATAAAATTTTAAGTTATAAACGGCAAGATTACAAGTGTTGCGGTACGGCTTTTAACGCTAAAAAAAATGGCCATTCCAGCATAATGGCCAGGAATGCATATTACGAGTCGTGTCGGTATAGTTATACCGCAAGCATTTAAGCCTGTAATGCAAAGTCCATTGCGCACTCCAAAAAAATGACGTTTATGTGTGGGATTTTCATGGCGCCGGTATTACAGGTTGTGCGTTCAGGCTTAAAAGCTTGCGTTATAGCCTATACCGATATGATCCATACCGCATTCTGAGACCAGTAGTTATGGATTTTACTAAACAAAAATGTTTCACAAAACTCATAACTAAACTGTTACAAAATACACTAACACCCATAAACTACCTATTAACCCCTAAACTGCCACCCACCAACATTGCGACAATAAATAAACCTATTAACCCCTAATCCGCCGCCCCCGACATCGCCAACACTATAATAAAGCTATTAACCCCTAATTTGCCGCTCCCCGACATCGTCGCCACTATAATAAAGTTATTAACCCCTAAACCGGAGGCCTCCCACATCACCACCACTATAATAAAGGTATTAACCCCTAAACCGGAGGCCTCCCACATCGCCACCACTAAATAAACCGATTAACCCCTAAACCTCCGGCCTCCCACATCGCAGCCACTAAATAAACCTATTAAACCCTAGACCGCCGGCCCCCCACATAGCAAAACATTAAATTAAACTATTAACCCCTAAACCTAACACCCCCCTAACTTTAAATTAAAATTACAATATAGCTATATTTAAATAAATTAAAACTTACCTGTGAAATAAAAATAAACTTAACATTAAACTATAAATTAACCTAACTTAACTATTCTAATAAAATAAAAAAATACTACCAATTAAAAAAATCTAAATTACAAATTTAAAAAAACCTAACACTACGAAAAAAATAAAAAAATTTAAAATTACAAAAAATAATAAACACTAAATTACGAAAAATATAAAAAACCCTGCTTACAAAAAATAATAAACAAAATTCTCAAAAATAAAAACAATGACACCTAATCTAATAGCCCTATAAAAATAAAAAAGCTCCCTAAATAAAAACACCACCAAGCCTACAATAAACTACCAATAGCCCTTAAAAGGTCCAATGTCCTACAAAAGGCGTCGGAATAGGGGTTAATAACTTGTATTAGTGTCTGCGATGTCGGGAGTGGGAGATTAGGGGTCAATAACTTTATTTAGGTTTCGGCGATGTCAGGGGCGGCAGATTAGGGGTGTCTAGACTTGGGGTTTATGTTAGGGTGTTTTTTTCCCCATAGACGTCAATGGGGTTGCGTTACGGAGATTTTTCATTCTGCACTTCAGGTGTTAGGTTTTTTTCTAACACTCTCTCCCCATTGATGTCTATGGGGGAAAGCGTGCACAAGCATGTCAAAGCAGCCCTTGGATTTTGTGCGGTATGGAGCTTAACGCCACCATATCGCACACACAAGGAGGCTTTTCAGTAACTCGTATTTGCAGCGCTATGGAGAGTGAAATAACGCAACTTTTTGGTGTTAGTTTTGCACCCTGTTTAATGCAAAACTCGTAATCTAGGTGATAAGTTATTTATAAAATTGAGATGTAAAAATTAAAACATCATTTAGCTTTCAATTTGGTAAAAAGTAAATATACAATCCCTAAGTGGAAAAATAAAAAATGATCTGCTGCCAAAAAAAGAACAAAAAAAGAAAGAAAAAAAGAATGAATAATTTATAAAAGACTTATGTATCCTGAACATAGTTTCAGGCATAAACCAGTGGGACATCGGCAATCAAAAGAAGTTGAATTAATTTAGCTTTTTTTCTGCATCTGATATTTTTATCTAAGTATTACAGCATGCATGTTCTAGTCAGGACAACTTTCATTTTCTGTTTGCATATTGTTATTTCCATAATTTCTCAGCTCTTTTAATTTTAATCCAAAATATTTTAATGTTAAATAATATATCCAGAACAATCAAAAACATGTCAAATCCTACTCTATTTAGCAAAAACACTCAGATGATGGGGTAATAATCCTTTAATGCAAAGAACGTAGAAATAAAAGATGAATGTTTCAAATTAAATTAATTTAAAAGGGAAATATACTTTAAGAGAATAAAAGTAGTAGGTAAACAATAAATAACTGTTAATAAAAATAGCTAAAATGCTTATATTATACACTTCTAAAATAAAAACGGAAAGACAAAAAAGAAAATTATGTGTACCTAGTGCACCAGCCCATTATATATTACTTATCAAATACATACACATTTTATTAACAAAACTAAAAATGTCAAGGAATAATAAGTAAATAGAAATATTTTATTGTTTATAGTTATAAAGATAATAATACAAGTCTAATAGAAAAACTTAAAATACATGGGTTTTATTATATAGACTTCTTGTACAAAAATACTTAGGCCTAGTTTCCATTGCTGTTACAAACTGGATAAAATGGTGGTGACAACAAGTTTCTCCACTAAAGTATATGTAGATGATCTATGTTACCACCAGTTTACTTAGCACTTGAAATTGAAAATGTTGCCAGTTATTAAGTTTAGCCCCATTTTACCAGTTTGTACAATGATAAAGATGGCAGAAACTGCCTCACTTGCCTGAAATGTGGGTGGACAGGTTCCGTGTCTGGAAACCATAACAGTCCACACAATGTTAAATGGGGCCCTTTTTATTTAAGTAATTTTATATTACAGTATTCTGCATGGCGAATAAATACAAGTTTTAGATCTGGAGACAGTCTTACTTACTGAATATGAAACTGCATTTCAAGCAGAGTGAAGCATGAGAATTTTGAAAAGCAGAAGAGAGCATTGTTTATTAGAAGTGTGGCGTGGTACACATCCCTAGAGAAGTGGAGGGGTCTGACAGGTTTTAAAAAATGCTTCAATTTCCATTTCTGGTAAATTTCTTGGTTTCTTAAAGGTGATAATAATAATTTTAAATTTAATTAAAGCAGGGAGTAAGACCCAATGCAGAGATTTGAAAGGAAGGATAATATATGATACCCAAGCATTTTGGAAAATTAACGGCTAGATTTAGAGTTCTGCGGCCAAAGGGGTGCGTTAGCTAAGTGTGCTTTTTTTCCCCCGCACCTTTTAAATACCGCTGGTATTTAGAGTTCACAGAAGGGCTGCGTTAGGCTCCAAAAAGGGAGCGTACAGGCATATTTACCGCCACTGCAACTCTAAATACCAGCGGTGCTTACGGACGCGGCCAGCTTCAAAAACTTGCTCGTTCACGATTCCCCCATAGGAAACAATGGGGCAGTTTGAGCTGAAAAAAAACCTAACACCTGCAAAAAAGCAGCGTTCAGCTCCTAACGCAGCCCCATTGTTTCCTATGGGGAAACACTTCCTAAGTCTGCACCTAACACCCTAACATGTACCCCGAGTCTAAACACCTCTAACCTTACACTTATTAATCCCTAATCTGCCACCCCCGCTATCGCTGACCCCTGCATATTTTTTTTAACCCCTAATCTGCCGCTCCGTACACCGTCGCAACCTACGTTATCCCTATGTACCCCTAATCTGCTGCCCCTAACACCTGCCGACCCCTATATTATATTTATTAACCCCTAATCTGCCCCCCACAACGTCGCCGCCAGCTACCTACAATAATTAACCCCTAATCTTCCGACTGGACCTCACCACTACTATAATAAAGTTATTAACCCCTAATCCGCCTCACTCCCGCCTCACTAACCCTATAATAAATAATATTAACCCCTAATCTGCCCTCTCTAACATCGCCAACACCTAACTTCAAGTATTAACCCCTAATCTGCCGACCGGACCTCACCGCTACTATAATAATTGTATTAACCCCTAAAGCTAAGTCTAACCCTAACCCTAACACCCCCCTAAATTAAATATAATTTAAATCTAACAAAATAAATTAAATCTTATTAAATAAATTATTCCTATTTAAATCTAAATACCTGTAAAATAAATCTAGGCGTTAGCAACAGAGATCAGGGTGGTTTGCAGAGTGGAATAATGGCTTTCTAGTTGTCAGAATTATTCTTTAGTTGATCCTAACATTAATTAGAGCTTAGATAAAGCTGACAAGGCTAATGGAGAAGCATAATGAGAAGCTTAAAGGCAAATATGGAATAAAAAATGATGCTAAGGCAGCAGCCATATTCATGACAGAAACTTTCAAGTATATTAAAGGGCTTAGTAAATCTAAGACACAAAAACATAAATTATGATTACCTGATAATTTAATTTTCATTGTTACGGGGAGAGTCCAAGGCTTCATTCATTACTTGTGGGAATACAGAACCTGGCCACCAGCAGGAGGCAAAGACACCCCAGCCAAAGGCTTAAATACCTCCCCACTCCCCTCATCCCCCAGTCATTCTGCTGAGGGAACAAGGAACAGTAGGAGAAATAGAAGGGTATAAATGGTGCCAGAAGGAAAACAAAAGAAATTTAGATCCGCCCAGCTGAGAAATGGACGGGAGCTGTGGACTCTCCTCATAACGATGGAAATGAAATTATCAGGTAAGCATAATTTATGTTTTCATCTTATACAAGGAAAGTCCACAGCTTCATTCATTACTTGTGGGAAACAAATACCCAAGCTCTAGAGGACACTGAATGAATAACAGGAGAGTTAAAAGAAAGTCGGACCCTAAACTGAGGGCACCACAGCCTGTAAAACCTTTCTCCCAAACACAGCTTCATCCGAAGCAAAAACGTCAAATTTGTAAAACTTTGTGAAAGTGTGTAAGGAGGACCAGGTAGCTGCCTTGCAAATCTGCTCCATAGAGGCTTCATTCTTAAAGGCCCAAGAAGAAGCCACAGCTCTAGTTGAGTGAGCCGTAATCCTCTGAGGAGGCTTATGTCCCGCTGTCTCATAGGCCAAATGAATCAAGCTCCTCAGCCAAAAGGATAAAGAAGCGGAAGAAGCCTTCTGCCCCTTACCCTTCTCCGAATAGACAACAAACAAAGTTGAGGTTTGTCTGAAATCCTTCATAGCCTGAAGATAGAATTTCAAGGCTCGAACCACATCAAAGTTATGAAGTAACCGCTCCTTCAAAGTAAAAGGATTAGAACACAAGGAAGGAACCACAATATCCTGATTAATGTTACAATCAGACACCACCTTAGGAAGAAATCCCAGTGCAGTGTGAAGAAAGGCCTTATCTGTATGGAAAACCAGGTAAGGAGGCTCACATTGCAAGGTCGCTTATTTAGACACCCTGTGAGCCGAGGTAATGACCAGTAAAAAGAGAACCTTCCAAGACAGAGTCTTAATGTCAAAAGAATGCATAGGCTCGAACGGAGCCCCCTGCAGAACGAGATTCGGACTCCAAGGAGGAGCAAAATGTCAAAACACAGGCCTGATCCTGGATAGGGCCTGAACAAAAGACTGTATATCAGGGAGCTCAGCAAGCTTCTTCTGTAACAACACTGAAAGCGCCAAAATCTGTCCCCTTAAGGAATTGACGGCAAGTCCTTTCTCCAAACCATCGTGAAGGAAAGAAAGAATTCTGGATACCCTGACCTTATGCCAGGAATATCCACAAGATTCACACCAGAGTAAGTAGGTCCTCCACACCTTATGATAGATGCAACAGGTTACTGGCTTCCTTGCTTGAAATAAAGTATCAATCACCATCTCAGAATATCCTCTTCTGGCTAAGACTAGGCTTTCAATCTCTACGCAGTCAGCCTCAGAGAATCTAGACACATTTCTGCCAACCTCCTGTGATGAAAGGCAAAGAATGACTGGGGGATGAGGGGAGTGGGGGAGGTATTTAAGCCTTTGACTGGGGTGTCTTTACCTCCTCCTGGTGTCCAGGTTCTGTATTCCCACAAGTAATGGATGAAGCCATGGACTTTGCTTGTATTAGATGGAAAGAGCAATTTCAGAACATGATCTCAAGTTGAAGTTTAATGGGTTCAGCAGTAATTGTAAAAGTACTTTTCACAGAAAGGGTGGTTGATTCATGAGAAAACTTCCATTAAAGGTAATAATGACAAACACTTTAGGGGACTTCAAGAATGTTTGGGATAAGCATATCTTACGAACTAAACAAGTTTAGACTTTTATGACATTTTGGGCCTATCAATCTTAGCTGCTGTCAGATTTTATGTTTGTAGGTCAATTGGTTTAATTTTAATTTATAAATACTTTGCAACAAAAGGGTAGTAGTTGGGGCATTATTGTTACAGAAGATAATTAGATCACCTTTAGATTTGCTTTGTATTAGTGATACACGATAGAACTCAGGAGTGATTTCAAGAGAGAATATATTGATTTATTTTCCATTAGCATAAAGGTGTCACTTAAAGCCAATTGAATCGATCAAATTCCTAAAAAGTAGCGCTAAAGCAGAGTGGAAGAAGTATTAGGGGTATATTTATTGTAGTGTGGACAGACATGATACGATGTAATGTATCATGTCCGCCGCACATCGATAAATGCTGACAGCATAGGCTGTCGCCATTTATCATTGCACCGGCAGTTCTTGTGAACTGCTGGTGCAATGCCTCCCCCTGCAGATTTGCGGCCACTAGCAGGGGGTGTCAACCCGATCGTATTCGATCTGGTTGATTTCTGTCCGCCCCCTCAGAGCTGGTGGTAAGGTTATGGAGCAGCGGCCTTTAGACCGTTGCTGTATAACTTTTGTTTCGGCTCACCGGAAACACGGGGCATCAAGCTCTGTACGGAGCATGATAAATTGACCCCTTAGAACCAATAGAGTGCAGTATCATTAAAGTGATTTGGTGATTTGTATTTCAAATTTAAGTAGAATCATGATTGCAGTACACTTATAATAGAAAAAATCAAGTAAACATTTTTTAGTGTTAGTTCTTACTCTGAACAGATGCACATGAAGCTTAAGTACCTACAGTTCACACAATGGCTTGTAATGTATCAGTCATGACTAAATGTGTGCAGTGGCCAATACATTACAGGCCACACTCAGCTGTCTGAGCAGGTGTGCCATTTAAATGCAAATAACTTATGTACACATAATAATTAAATTATTGAAAACACCTGGATTTTAAGTGCAATTACCAATAAAACCCCATTCTGCATTACACCTGCAAAGTTAAAAATGTTAACCTCTTTCAACACAATCTATAATTTGTCTTTATAACTAGTTCATCACTGCTATGCCCATCACATCCATTCTTTGTTATACACTGCAGCCCCACTACAAGATCAACGCCCCCCAAATGATAAGTTGTGGTTCTTCCCTTTTTTTGAAGGTTAAAAAATTGCCTCCTATTAATAACATACGTCAACCTCTCTATAACTTACAACCATCTAGGAAGTTAATCTATTTCATATTTTCTACTTGCTCTATTTATAAACTTCTTAATATATGGACTAAAGAAACATTTTTTCCCATCGTTTTTAGGAAAGAAAATAAGGTAGTAATTAATAATGTGTATTTGTACTAAGTTTAAAAAAAAACATATACAGCTACATTAAATGCATAAATAGCAACTAATTTCATATACAATTTTTAACAAAAATGTGATATCTATTAATCAGCTATATTACGAGTTTGGCGTTATGATTGAAAAAGCAGCGTTATGGCCCATAACGCTGCTTTTTCCCTAATGCTGCTAATACAAGTCTTGTAGGTATAGGAGTACCACACACCTTTTAGGCCATCACGCAACGTCAGTACCACACTTTTAAAAAAGTCATTTTTCAATGGGACTCCCATAGCGCCGGTATTACAAGTTTGCCTGGGAGGCCAAAAACTGTACCGCCATCTAAAGTCAGTAGTTATGAGTTTTACATTACAAAGCTGTACCATAAAACTCATAACTAAAGTGTTAAAAAGTACACTAACACCCATAAACTATCTATTAACCCCTAAACCAAGGCTGCCACATTTTTTTATTAACCCCTATTTTGCCGCTTCTCAACATCGTCGTCACTATAAACCTATAGGAATTAAATGTGAAAAAATCCTATTGGCTGTTGCAATCAGCCAATAGGATTGAACTCACATTCTATTGGCTGATTGGAAAAGCCAATAGAATAAGAGCTCAATCCTATTGGCTGATTGGATCAGCCAATAGGAGGAAAGCTCAATCCTATTGGCTAATTGCAACCATCTTTGATGACGTCACTTAAAGGGAACCTTCAGTTTACGGTGGCGACCGTATGAAGAAGATGCTCCGCGCCGGATGGATGAAGATAGAAGATTCCGCCTGGATGAAGACTTCTTTCCGCTTGGATGAGGACTTCGCCGGATGGATGAAGATTGAAGAGGCCTCCTGGATGAAGACTTCTTGCTGCTTGGATGAGGACTTTGCCGGATGGATGAGGATGGGTGTCCGGATTTCGATAACTGTAAGTGGATCATTGGGGGTTAGTGTTAAGTTTTTTTAAGGGTTTTTGGGTGTTTTTTTTTTTAGCTTAGGGTTTGGGCAATTCCTAAAAGAGCTGATTGCCCTTTTCAGGGCATCACAAAAGAGCTAAATGCCCCTTTAAGGGCAATGCCCATTCAAATGCCCTTTTCAGGGCAATGGTTAGCTTAGGTTTATTTAGATATGTTTTTATTTGAGGGGTTTGGTTGGTTGGGTGGTGGGTTTTAATGTTGGGGGGTTGTTTGTATTTTTTATCGCAATGTAAAAGAGCTCTTATCTTTGGGGCAATGCCCCACAAAAGGCCCTTTTAAGGGCCATTGGTAGTTTATTGTAGGCTAGGATTTTGTAATTTGGGGGGGGGTTATTTTGATAGGGCTATTAGATTAGGAGTAATTCGTTTTTTATTTTTGATCATTTTGTTTTTTCATTTTTCGTAATTTAGTGGGGGGGTTTTGTAATTTAGAAAATTGTATTTTAATAATTTAATTTATTTTATTTTATTGTAATGTTAGTTTTTAGTGTAAGGCAGGTTAGGTTTTATTTTACAGGTAACTTTGTATTTATTTTAACTAGGTAGTTAGTAAATAGTTAATAACTATTTACTAACTAGTCTACCTAGTTAAAATAAATACAAACTTACCTATTCCAATCAGCCAATAGAATGCGAGCTCAATCCTATTGGCTGATTGGATCAGCCAATAGGATTTTTTCCTTTTTAATTCCTATTGGCTGATAGAATTTTATCAGCCAATCGGAATTTAAGGGACGCCATCTTGGATGACATCACTTAAAAAAAAACTTCATTTTCCAGTGACGATCCGAAGAAGAGGATGCTCAGCGCTGGATGTCTTGAAGATGGACCTGCTCCGCGCCGGATGGATGAAGATAGAAGATGCCGTCTGGATGAAGACTTCTGCCGCTTGGATGAAGACTTCTGCCACTTTGACAAAGACTTCTGCCGGCTTCGAGGAGGACTTCTGCCCACTTGGATGAAGACTTCTGCCGGATTCGATGAGGACTTCTGCCACCTGGATGAGGATGGATGTCCGGTCTTCGATAACTGTAAGTGGATCATCGGGGTTAGTGTTAGGTTTTTTAAGGTTTTTTTGGGTGGGTTTTATTTTTAGCTTAGGGTTTGGGCAATGTAAAAGAGCTAAATGCCCTTTTACGGGCAATGCCCATCCAAATGGTTAGCTTAGGTTTATTTAGATAGGTTTTTATTTGGGGGTTTGGTTGGGTGGGTGGTGGGTTTTACTGTTGAGGGGTTGTTTGTATTTTTTTACAGGTAAAAGGGCTGATTTATTTGGGGAAATGCCCCACAAAAGGCCCTTTTAAGGGCCATTGGCAGTTTAATGTAGGCTAGTTTTTTTTTATTTTGGGGGGGCTTTTTTATTTTGATAGGGCTATTAGATTAGGAGTAATTCATTTTTATTTTTGATAATTTCATTTTTTATTTTGTGTAATTTAGTGTTTATTTTTTTGTAATTTAGATAATTGTATTTTAATATTTTATTCTATTGTAATGTTAGCTTTTAGTGTAAGGCAGGTTAGGTTTTATTTTACAGATAACTTTGTATTTATTTTAATTAGGTAGCTAGTAAATAGTTAATAACTATTTACTAACTAGTCTACCTAGTTAAAATAAATACAAACTTACCTGTGAAATAAAAATAAAATCTAAGATAGCTACAATGTAACTATTAGTTATATTGTAGCTAGCTTAGTTTTTTTTACAGGTAAGTTTGTATTTAGTTTCAAATAGGAATTATTTAGGTAATAATTGTAAGTTTTATTTTAATTATATTTAAGTTAGGGGGTGTTAGGGTTAGGGTTAGACTTAGGCTTAGGGTTACGTTAGGGTTAGGTTTAGGTGTTAATATATTTATGTAGTGATGTGGGAGGCCAGAGATTTAGGGGTTAATAGTTTAATTTATTATATTCCATTGTGGGGGGCTTGCGGTTTAGTGGTTAATAGGTTTATTATAGCGGCGGTGTGGGCGGACGGCAGATTAAGGGTTAATAATATTTTAATAGTGCTTGCAATGCGGGAGGGCGGCGGTTTAGGGGTTAATAGGTTTATTATAGTGGCGGCGATGTTGGGAGTGGCGGAATAGGGGTTAATAAATTTTAATAGTGGCAGCGATGTCCGTAGTTGCAGATTAATAATAATTTTATTTTAGTGTTTGCGATGTGGGAGGGCCTTGGTTTAGGGGTTAATAGGTAGTTTATGGGTGTTAGTGTACTTTGTGACACTTTAGTTATGAGTTTTATGCTACAGCTTTGAAACGTAAAACTCATAACTACTGACTTTAGATGGTGGTACGGATCTTGTCATTTTAGGCTGTACCGCTCATTTTTTGGCCTCACAGCAAAACTCGTAATACCGGCGCTATGGGAGTCCAATTGAAAAGGGACTTTTTTTAAAGTGCGGTACTGGTGTTGAGTGACGGCCAAAAAAGGTGTGCGGGACACCTATTCTGACAAGACTTGTAATAGCGGCATTAGGGAAAAAACATCGTTATGAAGCATAACGATGCTTTTTCCCTCATAACGCAAAACTTGTAATCTAGCTGATTGTGTATTATACTTTGAAAGTATGTATATGTGAATTTAGAATTAAACATAAATATTGATGCTGACATTAGGACACACACTGTAGTATTTTAGACAAGGATTTTAAATTCGAATTGATGTTTGATTCAATATAATCTTAAATTGATAGCTCAAAGGGATAGCCCACCTAACATTAAACTGTCATGATTCAGATACAGCAAAATTTAAAATCACCTCTTTACTGTCATGCTATTTTCCATGTATTTCTTCCTTCTCTTGAATTTCTTTTTCAGTAAGAAATGTCATCATATATGCCAGCCCATTTTATAACACATGTGAAGGGGTGTTTTTTTAGAACTGGATTGCAATCAGGAGGGGTTACACAGGTACAGAGAGAAAACTCACCCAGCTCTTAAAATATCCATTGATTGCAAATAAATACATATGATACTCTGATTACATGTTATATTTGCAATTATTCCTGCTCAGAATAATAATACATTTACACTATATACATATAGTGGTATAAATAAACACAGAGATATGAAAGACAACATTGTTTAGAAAAAAAAAGGAATTTAGGGACATGTAAATGTGTTTTCAAAAGATTTCTGACAAGATTTCTGACATAACAGACACACACACGCACACACACACACACACATATATATATATATATATATATACTTGTATATATATATATATATATATATATATATATAATACAAGTATGTGCAAAGATATATGTACAAATTCTAGCATTAATAATCATGTATAAAAAAAAATATGAGATAAAAGCATATCAAATACAAATACACATTCATTTATGTGAAAGTATCATATAACAGATTTTTTTTGTATAACAAATAAATATAAAAATAACTTTCTATGAGATATTGTTTGTTGAGGTATAAATGTAACTATTTCTTGGACATTAACAGTTAAAAAATAAAAAAATAGCTTTAGAGAAATGTGCTTGTTCATGGACAGTAAAGAAATGGTATTAATAAAGATGGGAAAAACCTGACATCGATGACTGTTAGTTAACACCAGTCCGATGCTCTTCGCACCGCACTTGACGCGCATGTTTTTGATGGCTTTTTTTAATAAATAAGGGTATCGTACACAGATCCGTGTCAGTGATGTCTGGCGAGCGTATTGACGCCGGCGAATGCACTGAGATTGACGCTTTGATAAATTTACAACCATATATGTAATCTTTGCCATTTAAAAAAGTATATGTGTACTTTTTTTTTAAATATATCCATGAAAAGTGTTAAATCTTTGCCTATAGTAATGTTTCTATTACAATGGTATGCCGGCCCACTGGGATGAACTCTTTTTTTTTATGACAATTCAAATGAACATTAAATCAGTGTATGTGTCATATGACAATCTTGATGTCCAGTCCTTTGGAAGCTCTTAGGAAGCCTATGTAGAGAGTGGGTGGGACTGCTTTCTATGTCACAGCCCAACCAAAAGAGGAAATTAATTGGAGCGGAGGAACAGAAGATACCAAGTAGGATTATAAATCTTGTATAATAAAATATATATAAAGTTGTTTAACAAAATAATAATAATTATGCGGTTTTGCTTGTACATATATTTTTCATTGCAACATTCTTAAAGATTGAAATTTACCATTACTTTAAGGGACGTGTACAAACTCACCCTCCTTGGGGTGAGGACCGCAGTAATATCTGTAACTGTATCTGTAGTAGCTGAACTCCTTATTCCCCCCCTTCTTCCAAAATCTCCACCCCCATTTCTCTATAACTGTTGATAACTCCATCATTACCCCTACACTGCATGCCCGATGGCTTGGGGTCACATTTGACTCAGATCTTTCTTTCACTCCTCACATTCAGTCCTTGGCTAAAGCCTGCCGCTTCCACCTTCAAAACATCTCTAAAATAAGACATTTTCTTACACGACACAACTAAGATTTGAATCCACTCTCTTATCCTTTCCCACCTCGACTACTGCAACTCCATCCTCTGTGGTTTCCCTAGCTGCCGCCTAGCTCCTTTAAATCCATAATGAATGCCTCTGCCAGGCTTATCTTCCGTACATGTCACTTTTCATCTGCTACATCCCTCTGCAAATTCCTTCACTGACTTTCTCTTGTCTCCAGGATTAAGCACAAAATTCTCACTCTGACATACAAAGCCCTCAACTGCACTGTTAACAATCTCCTCCTCGCTTGTTACCTCCTCACATTCCCAATTACAGTACTTCTCAAGACTGGCTCCCATCTTTTGGAACTCTCTGCCTTGCTCCACAAGACTTTCCCCTAGTTTTGTAAGCTTCAAGCACTCCCTAAAGACTCTACTATTCAGGGATGCATACAACCTACACTAACCTTTCCTAACTCCATGTCTATCCTCTTGAACCCCTCAGCATGTAAGCCTATGAGCCCAGCTGTTTGTAGATCACCTTTATAAGAGCCGAATACAACAGTGCAACTCTACCCATTTGATCCATAAAAATGTTATCTTGTATACCGCCTATGTTTATAGTGCTACGGAATCTGTTAGCGCTCTACAAATACCTGATAATAATAATAATAATAATATCTGAGGCTACTTCAAATGATTTAAATTTCTTTTAGCATCTTCAACACTTTGAGAAAGAGCAGGTTAATTTGCTCCACACTCTGCAGGAACTTGTTCCCAAACATTTAGAAAAAAAAATTCATAAAACTAAGGTTGTCTAATGGAGAGCTAGAAGATCTTTTGATTTAAATGGTCTGTAGTGTGTTGTCTTCCTGTATTCTAAGTCTTTGGAAATTATGGAGGGTTTACCAAAAATTATTGATGATGTATGTGATTCTTCAGCTCTGCAGCACAATATTACTTAACCTACTCTTCACTATTGAGCTGGATTGTACCACCTGCAGGGCATGACAAGAACTTGGATATTGTTCATATGCCTCCTTGATTAAGAAGATTTGATATGTTCAGCATTTAGTGCATATAGCCAGCTAGAGTTTTACTTACTTGTAATTCCCCATGTGTTGGAAGGCTGAGGTTTGAGGGAGGATTGGGAGGACATTGTAACAGTTATGGAAAATGTGAAGATCTTTTTGAGTTGGTGAGAAATTGATTTAAGCAATCCCAGTTTTTTTTCTAGATTTGGTACTTGTGATAGTTCTAACTGATCAAGCAAGGCAATTACTTTATGATTTTTTTTGTGAATGCTTCAAATGGTTAGTAAGTGCATGAGGCTAACAACATTGTTGTCGTTTCAACTCATTAGGAGAAAGAGAGTTAGGTATTCATGCTGTGTGGTACACAGCTTCCAAAAGTTTTACACAGCTCCATATATCTTGGACATAACTTGTCTTCTTTATATACTACACTTCATTTCATAGGTTGCAATTTATTTGGATAGCTATATAATTTATGGGATTGATTCATTCCTTGGATTTTGATATTTCTTAGACAAACCATCAGATTAGAGAATAATCTATGTGTTTATAATACTGACGCATGCCTACTTTACTTATACATCTATTTTTTAGAATTATAAATTAAGTTTTCCATGCCTGATACCTTATTATATTCCAGTATGGCATTATACTTTTTAGGGAGTAAATTTATTAAGCTGCATATGCAGCTTTTGATGCTTTGCATAGCAGGCGTGCATGAGCGAGCATACAGCCACAAATTTAAAAAGTCACACTAGTGGCAAGATCTTGTTGGGGGTGATAGAGATGTCCTGCTCTCGCACAATTTGTTGAATGAGATCAGGAGGCAAGATTACACTAGAAATTTTGTTAACCGATGCAGCATCCCAAGAAGCGATTGCAAGCAGATAGACTCTACTTGCGAACCTGTCTGCTTGCAATCATGATACATTAAATAACTAACCCCTATTGTGTTTAATATTTCTGTCTTCTATATGTCTAAGGGGGCCCTGTAAAATGTAAGACTGATATAATCTTATCTCCAGAAAGATGTTTTTCTAAGTGATAAGTCTGCTTGTATTCTATAATATTTGAAGTGTTTTGTTAATATGCACTCTCCAGTTATACTGAAATGTCAGTAAAAGTTTGTGATAGCTTTTTTTTTTTTTTTTAATAAAAAAAAAATCTATTTGGTTATAGCCATTTCGATCCTGTTTCTGGGTGAATATATGTTATAATTATTCTTGTGCGAGTCAGCAGGGGGCGGCGTTGCACCAGCAGCTCTTGTGAGCCGCTGGTGCAATGCTGAATACGGAGAGCGTATTGCTCTCCGCATTCAGCGAGCTCTTGCAGACCTGATCCGCACTGTCGGATCAGGTCCGCAAGACCTTTAATAAATTGGCCCCTTTGTGTCAGTAGCTAGTCTACATACACCTTGCCTAAAAACATTTAAATACTATAAAATGCAAGAGAATTCCTTACTGAATGGCCTATTTGATTCTTGCTATTTTTGTTCTGTTTATGGATAAAGGTATGTTATGACTATACTTGTGCTCTTTCTATATATGAGAAATATCTGTAATGCATTGTGAGGTGTTAAGTCTGTGAAATACCTTACGCCTCTAATTAATCTATATAAATATTACATATAGACTGTTACATATGTAAGTATGTAAGATATACAATTAGGTTTAACATAAGTATTTATAGACTAGTACTTGTCTAGCACTATTTATTAACTGGAGGATATATCTCTATTTTTTCATTGAGATGATGTTTTCTGTTAATAGAGTATTTTTTGTATTTTCCATATTTAAAATCTTAATATATAAGTTAATATTAGTATATAATAAAGATATTGGTCACTAATTAGATATCTTATAATGATCTTGCTGACATCATAGCAATAACAGTTCAAGCATCTCCTCAGGAAATGTGGAGGTGCTACATCATTAAAACCTCTCAGATAGGTATAGGGCCAAAAGATCAATAAACTGTTAGTGAAAATGAGTAAAGACAATTGACCTTGAACAGTTGTTACATGGCAATTCTGACTACATGTTCTATTTTTAGTTCATTTTGTTTTAACTTTATATAATCTAGAGCACAACTAAAACAATACCTAGTTAGTTTCATCATCATAAATATCCTTGACTTTTTGTTTTCATCATCAGTTTATTAATAACTTATTGTTCATCTCATGGTGTGAAGGTTATTTTCTTTATATCCAGTTAATATTTTCCTTTATCTATGTTTCTTTAAATTAGCTTTATTTAACCCTTCTAACTCAATAATACATGAAGTTCCTGCCAAGGTAACAAGGTACTAAAGCTATACTCTCTGTAGCAGCTATAAAGATCTTAGATAACATCTATAGTTCAGTGTAGAGTATGATATAGAACCTTTTGTAAAATACATATAATCTATCTAAATTTTGGGTTTCTCACTCTACTGTTTATGCCAAAACGGAAATCCATTTGACAGTAGTTTAAAATATTTGCTAACTCATTACTTTGCTAATCTAATGCAGCTTTTCAAAGCAATGACATACAATAACATTAGAAATAAAACAGAATGAATCAATAAGATGCCATTTGGAGAGAACAGCAAGAAGAAATGGACCAATTATCAAAGCCCCAATATTCATATATTGACCAGTATGCTGCTAGATCTCCTTTTTGGCTGCTGGTAATACGAAAAAAACAGAGATTGAATCAGTCTATTAAATAAAAACAGGACAAATGTCAAAAACATAAAAATAGCTTTCCAGGAAAGTCTGAGGAAAACATTGACAATAAATTAGAAAACAATGAAATGAAGGATGGTGTAGAAGGGTCTCAAAGAGCCAGAAAAATAAGCTATTGATAGCTGGTAAAAAAATTTCTTGAAAGTGGAGGTGTCTTAGAATTCTGATGTGTAAGGATTGGAAGCTGAAAAATAAAATACATTAACAATAATAACAATGTCCTGGTTAAATACATAAATGAATACGAGTGAATAATTAATAGGATGTGAATAGAAGAAAGGTGGTGGTGAGGGAGTAGAATATTTCTCTTGTTGTCTTAAACAAAATCTAAATAATGCAGTCACAAAGGTAGGATATTCAACATTTAGGGCCAGATTACAAGTGGAGCGCTAAATATTGCTTTCAAGAAAGTGATATTTGCCCTCCACTGAGTAATACCAGTGCACGCTAATATGCACTGGTATTAAAAGTTAATAGCAATGCGAACGTGAGCTCGCGTTCGAATTGCTGGGAAGCATGCTTCCATTGGTTCCAATGGGATCCTCGTTCTGATGCTGTCAGAGACGGCATCAGAACTAAAGCGCAGCGACGGGGGTAAGTTGCGCAGTGATTGCAGCATTTGAAAATATATATTTCTATGCTTATATACATATATATTTCTGTGTTAATATGTGTATATATACATATATATTTACTGGGAACACACAGTTCCCATACACCGCAATGTAAAAACACTTTTTAGTGCCTTTTTTTTCTAACACCCCATTTTAGACCCCAAAAACTGCCTAGTGCAGTCGCTTTTTATTAAACATTTTAATGAATTAATTAAAATACCCTCTATTTTGAGGACACTTTTAAAAAATTAACCAGAGATCAGATCTTTGGTTAATTTTCTGAGCGCTAATTGCTACAGTGAGCTTGCGGTACTAATAAACAGCCACTTGTAATGGCTGGTTAATTATCACGTGCCAGCAAATGGGCAGATTTGCCCATTTGCAGGCGTGCGATAATTTAGCATTTCACTTATAATCTAGCCCTTAATACAGTACCAAAGACTGATCTTTTGCTAGTATTATACAAAATAGATCATAAAATAAAATTATGTGGTAAAAATGAAAACAAAAATCTGCATTTTAAATATCCTGGGGGTCCATCCGATAAAAATCGTCGCCCGCAAAAGCCGGCAACGCCAATATTTACGCTGGTTTGGTATCACATATATGGCGTAACCTAGAAGTTATGCGCATATATTTCTGCCGTCGCCCGTAGTTTTTTGGGCTATAGGCAGGTATACCAAACCAGCGCAGTTTGGTATCCAATATGCAGCGTAAGGACTTACGTGGCGAAAATGGAGAAAACTTACTCCATTTTCACCTCGCCACAAAAAGCAGCCGTAAGAAGCCTTACGCTGACTATTGGAGCCCCGTAACTCCCTAAACTGGCTGCTAAAATAAACCTAACACCTAACGCATGCGCAATGTCTATCTCCCTGTCAACCGCGATCTTCTAAAATAAACCTAACACCTAACGCATGCGCAATGTCTATCTACCTGTCAACCGCGATCCCCCCCCCGAAATCCCTAATAAAGTTATTAACCCCTAAACCGCCGCTCCCGGACCCCACCGCCATCTACATAAACTAACCCCCTACTGTGAGCCCCTAAAACCGCCGCCATCTACCTTATCTATCCCCTAATTAGAACCCCTTACACCGCTGTCATCTACCTTATCTATCCCCTAATCTGACCCCTTACACCGCCGCCACCTATATAAAAATTATTAACCCCTATTCTAATCCCCCTATACCGCCGCCAGCTATATTAATATTATTAACCCCTAATGTAAGCCCCTTACACCGCCGCCATCTCTATTAAAATGATTAACCCCTAATTTAATCTACCTACCCCGCCGCCAGTTATATTATCTATATTAACCCTAAGTATATTATAGTTAATATAGGTATTACATTATATATATTAACTATATTAACCCTAATTATATTAGGGTTAATATAGTTAATATAGTTACTATAGTATTTATATTAACTATATTAACTCTATCTAACCCTAACACCCCTAACTAAATTTATATTAAATTAATCTAATTCATTTATAAACTAAAATATTCCTATTTAAATCTAAATACTTACCTATAAAATAAACCCTAAGATAGCTACAATATAATTAATAATTACATTGTAGCTATGTTAGGGTTAATATTTATTTTACAGGTAAATTGTTAATTATTTTAACTAGGTATAATAGCTATTAAATAGTTATTAACTATTTAATATCTACCTAGTTAAAATAATTACCCAATTACCTGTAAAATAAATCCTAACCTAAGTTACAAATACACCTACACTATCAATAAATTAAATAAACTACAAACATCTATCTAAAAATACAATTAAATTAACTAAACTAAATTACAAAAAAAAACAAACACTAAATTACAAAAAATAAAAAAAAGATTACAAGATTTTTAAGCTAATTACACCTATTCTAAGCCCCCTAAGAAAATAATAAACCCCCAAAATAAAAAAAATTCCCTGCCCTATTCTAAATTAAAAAAAGTTCAAAGCTCTTTACCTTACCAGCCCTTAAAAGGGCCTTTTGTGGGGCATGCCCCAAAGAATTCAGCTCTTTTGCATACAAATACAATACCCCCCCCATTACAACCCACCACCCACATACCCCTATTCTAAAACCACCCAAACCCCCCTTAAAAAAGCCTAACACTACCCCCCTGAAGATCTCCCTACCTTGTCTTCACCACACCGGGCCGAACTCCTGATCCGATCCGGGCGATGTCTTGCTCCAAGCGGCAAAGAAGAATTCTTCCTCCGGCGATGTCTTCCTCCAAGCGGCAAAGAAGAATTCTTCCTCCGGCGACGTCTTCCTCCAAGCGGCAGCAAAGTCTTCATTCTTCCGGCGGCATCTTCAATCTTCTTTCTTCGCTCCGCCGCCGCGGAGCATCCATCCCGGCCGACGACTGAACGACGAATGAGGTACCTTTAAATGACGTCATCCAAGATGGCGTCCGCCGAATTCCGATTGGCTGATAGGATTCTATCAGCCAATCGGAATTAAGTTAGAAAAATCTGATTGGCTGATTGAATCAGCCAATCAGATTCAAGTTCAATCCGATTGGCTGATCCAATCAGCCAATCAGATTGAGCTCGCATTCTATTGGCTGATCGGAACAGCCAATAGAATGCGAGCTCAATCTGATTGGCTGATTGGATCAGCCAATCGGATTGAACTTGAATCTGATTGGCTGATTCAATCAGCCAATCAGATTTTTCTAACTTAATTCCGATTGGCTGATAGAATCCTATCAGCCAATCGGAATTCGGCGGACGCCATCTTGGATGACGTCATTTAAAGGTACCTCATTCGTCGTTCAGTCGTCGGCCGGGATGGATGCTCCATGGCGGCGGAGCGAAGAAAGAAGATTGAACATGCCGCCGGAAGAATGAAGACTTTGCTGCCGCTTGGAGGAAGACGTCGCCGTAGGAAGAATTCTTCTTTGCCGCTTGGAGGAAGACATCGCCGGAGGAAGAATTCTTCTTTGCCGCTTGGAGGAAGACATCGCCGGAGGAAGAATTCTTCTTTGCCGCTTGGAGCAAGACATCGCCCGGATCGGATCAGGAGTTCGGCCCGGTGTGGTGAAGACAAGGTAGGGAGATCTTCAGGGGGTAGTGTTAGGCTTTTTTAAGGGGGGTTTGGGTGGTTTTAGAATAGGGGTATGTGGGTGGTGGGTTGTAATGGGGGGGGGTATTGTATTTGTATGCAAAAGAGCTGAATTCTTTGGGGCATGCCCCACAAAAGGCCCTTTTAAGGGCTGGTAAGGTAAAGAGCTTTGAACTTTTTTTAATTTAGAATAGGGCAGGGAATTTTTTTTATTCTGGGGGTTTATTATTTTATTAGGGGGCTTAGAATAGGTGTAATTAGCTTAAAAATCTTGTAATCATTTTTTTAATTTTTGTAATTTAGTTTAGTTAATGTAATTGCACTTTTAGATAGATGTTTGTAGTTTATTTAATTTATTGATAGTGTAGGTGTATTTGTAACTTAGGTTAGGATTTATTTTACAGGTAATTGGGTAATTATTTTAACTAGGTAGATATTAAATAGTTAATAACTATTTAATAGCTATTATACCTAGTTAAAATAATTAACAATTTACCTGTAAAATAAATATTAACCCTAACATAGCTACAATGTAATTATTAATTATATTGTAGCTATCTTAGGGTTTATTTTATAGGTAAGTATTTAGATTTAAATAGGAATATTTTAGTTTATAAATAAATTAGATTAATTTAATATAAATTTAGTTAGGGGTGTTAGGGTTAGATAGAGTTAATATAGTTAATATAAATACTATAGTAACTATATTAACTATATTAACCCTAATATAATTAGGGTTAATATAGTTAATATATATAATGTAATACCTATATTAACTATAATATACTTAGGGTTAATATAGATAATATAGCTGGCGGCGGGGTAGGTAGATTAAATTAGGGGTTAATCATTTTAATAGAGATGGCGGCGGTGTTAGGGGCTTACATTAGGGGTTAATAATTTTAATATAGATGGCGGCGGTATAGGGGGATTAGAATAGGGGTTAATAATTTTTATATAGGTGGCGGCGGTGTAAGGGGTCAGATTAGGGGATAGATAAGGTAGATGACAGCGGTGTAAGGGGTTCTAATTAGGGGATAGATAAGGTAGATGGCGGCGGTGTTAGGGGCTCACTTTAGGGGGTTATAGATATAATATAGCTGGCGGCGGGGTACGGGAGCGACGGTTTAGGGGTTAATAACTTTATTAGGTTGCGGCGGGGTACGGGAGCGGCGGTTTAGGGGTTAATAGCTTTTTTATTGTTAGGATAGTGAGGGGGGATAGCGGATAGAGGGTTAGACGTGTCGGGCTATGTTAGGGAGGCGTGTTAGACGTGTCGGGCTATGTTTATGAGGCGTGTTAGACAGTGCGGGTGATTTAGACTTTAGTCAGGTTTTATAGGCGCCGGCAGTTTCTAACGTGGCGCAAGTCACTGGCGACTCCAAAAATCTGTACTTACGCAGATTTCTGGACATCGCTGGTTTGTGAGACTTGCGCCACTTTAGCAAGTGACGGCGCCGCATATTGGATGGCTCGAGTTGCGAGCTGAAACTGCGGGCGATGTGGGTTCCCTCGCTTGCGCCGCAAACTGCGATCTATATCGGATCGCGCCCCTGGGGAGAAGCAGAAAAGCTTCTGGAGGATTGGATAAACGAGTGATATCAAAATTTCTCCATTTAGGATGTGAATATGTAAAGATTTTTTATAGACTCAATGGCTGACAATAAGAAAATAATAATAAAACGTGACAATTATTTATTTCAGACAATTTGAAATTTTGTAAACCGCAGCTCGGTATGTAGTGCCAGTAAATTGCTTGGTTGCATAGGAAGAGGTATTAGCAGCAACAAAAGTAATGTTCTTTCTTATGCCACATTACAAATCACTAACTGAATATTGTGTTCAGTTCTAGAGACCAAAAATCCAGATATACTCTAAATAAGATAGAGCCAGTGGAAAGAAGAGCTACTGAAATGGTATATGGTTAACAAAGTTGCATTAAAAAAAATAAAACTTCAAGGAAAGACTTAATTACCTAATATATATATATATATATATATATATATATATATATATATATCTCTATCTTAGAAAACAGAAGAGAGAGAGAGAGAGTGTGTAAGATAAGTCTAAAAGTAACACCAGGAAAATAAGTCATGATCACTCTAAGATATAGAAGAGTAGGTTCAGAAGTAAATTTTGGATGCACTTCTTTACAGAAATGGAGTCTGATTCATGATATAAACTTCCATTGTACATGGTAACAATATCTACTTTAAGGAAACTAAAGAATGCTTGACATATGGATAAGATTAAGATTATTCCAAGAACTAAATAAACTTCCACTTCAGATTGAAATATTGGTAGACGCCATGGCCCATTTGGTTCTTATTTGTCATTAAAATCATGTTTCAATATAAACATAACTTTACTAATCTTGAGAAATTGTTAACTTATTGTACAAAGTAAATTATATATAAACTACCTATCAGCTGTTACTACCTTGCAAATGTTTATTTTCCCTATTTTCCCCAGTGTTGGGTGAATCCATATGGATCTGGATATGAACAATTATTGGGATGAAGCCATTGCAGAATTGTAGATAACCCATTGTAGACTATACTCCCTGTGATTACTTTTTTTAACTGTGTCTATGTTTGAGTACAATATTTAGATGCTAACAGACAAATATCAAAAGAGAAGGCAGAACACTGTAGTGGTAAAACACTAGGACAGGAACTCCCTGGATATGGGATTTCTCTGACTGAAGTGTAAGCATATCCAAGCACTGAGTGAAGGGATTACTGGAATTTTATAGGGCTGTCATTAATTAGTATGCAAGTTTAGATGATCCATCAATGCCGACAGCACAAACATCACTGCTATAAGTAAAGTCTTGCAACATAAATTGAAGCCAAATATCATCCACACTGCATATGATATGTTGGCAAAGTCAAATGGATTGAATTGTGGCCTAGAATGGTAAACTACTCCAAAGCATACACATACTTTATAAAATTAAGACAGGCCACATTTTTTCCCTTTTTAAGGAATTAAAATTTATTCAATTATTCAACAAAAGGGACATTAAACACAAATATTTATTCCCCATAGAGTGTATAATTATATAGAGTAGTGAGTTTGTCTTAGTAAATGGAGTTCATTCAGCAGAGGGGGCTGTTACTAGTGGTGTTCCTCAGGGGTCAGTTATGGGGCCTGTTTTGTTTAACATATTTATCTGTGATATCATTAAAGGGCTACAGGGGAAAGTATGTCTGTTTGCAGATGATACAAACATTTGTAACAGAGTGGATGTCCTGCGGGGGGGGGGGTAGAGAAAATGAGAAGTGATATACAACAATTGGAGGATTAGACAAATGACTGGTATCTAACGTTTAACACAGCAATGTGTAAAAAAATGCATTTAGGGAAGAAAAATCCAAATGTTAATTACAGACTCAAGGAACAGGACTTGGGAATTATTATTTCAGATTATTTAAAATTTAGTAAACAATGTAGTAATGCAGCGAGTAAGAATAGCAGAATGCTTGGATGTATTGGTAGAGGTATTTCAAACAGAAATAGTACGGTTCTCATGCCACTTTATAGATCATTAGTTAGGCCTCATCTTGAGTTAGTATTGTGTGCAGTTCTGGAGGCCATCTCTTCAGAAGGATATTAACAAACTTGAATATGTGCAAAGGAGGGCTACCAAAATGGTGCATGGTCTAAAAAATAAAACTTACCAGGATAGGCTAAATGACCTAAATATTTATATCTTAGAGGAGAGAAGGAAAGAGGTGATATGATAGCAACTTTCAGGTATGTTTAAGGGCTTAGTAAAACTGAGGCTGTGGTTATTTTACATAAAATAGAAAATTCAAGAACAAGGGGTCATGATCTCAAGCTAAAGGGTAGTAGATTCAGGAGTAATTTGAGGAAGCACTTCTTTACTGAAAGAGTGATTGATTCATGGAATAAACTTCCTCAAGAGGTAGCAATGACAAACACTGTGAGGGACTTTAAAAATGCCTGGGGCAAGCATAAGGCTATCCTACAAACTAGATAAGTTTATACTGTTAGGTAATATCGGGCAGACTTGCTGGGCCTATGGCTCTTATCTGCCGTCAATATCTATGTTTTTATGAAACAACTTTGAAATGTACTTTCATTATTTATCTTTGCCAGTTTTTCCTGTAATTCCTGAAAAGTTTGTTGTTGTCCCCACTACAAGAGCTTGAGGCTTGCTGTGGAATGCAGAACACTGATACACCTACATTATGCACTTGGTTTAGTTGATATGTGTAGGAGCTCATATATTTTAGTTACTAATTTGCAGTAATGGAGATGAGAATACAACATACAGTAGGCTATTCAAGTAGTTTGTGTCCATAGGCTTTAAAAGAATTACTTAAAAAACACAGTTGTAAATGCTTTTAAAACTTGTATCATATATGCAGATATTTTACAATATAGTGATTCATTTCTGATGTACATATAAAAATTACTAATATTTTTTAAAAAGTTTCATAGTTTAAAGTATGATTTAAGTTATAACTTTTACTGCTTTTATTAAACAAGAAACTATCTATATGTATCAACATATGTACTGAGCATGTGCAAGTTCTTAAACAATAAAAAAAAATGTGTGATAATTTGATATGCAAAACGGGTTTTCAATAAATGAAATAAATCTTCAAATCATGATAAAATTGTTTTCTGATGGATTTGGATAATGCTATCAAGACTTGTTACAACATTTTTTTAAACTAATAATGATTTATATTTATTTTTGTATTGGAGTGGGCATCTCTGATGAGTAATTTTTAATGCAGTTATGCAAAAACAACTGTTATTTCTCATAACATTATCAATCTAGTTGCCTATTTAAATAAAGGCTTATGTTAAAGCAAGTTCTATTCTATGCCAGGCAGAAATGAATTTCTAATTTGTCTCACTCAAGTTGCCTTTGTTTCCTCTGCTCATCCACATTGCAAATAGGAATTTCAGACCTCCAATGGGCATCAGAATTCCAAAACCATGCTATGCTATCAGCAGTAACATGGTTAGCTAACTGCTGTGACTAAATGGATATTGTGAAACACTGCAGGCAATGGATGAAAAGTGATGCCCTCCCATTGCACAATGCTTCTGTGCAGAATTGGTCAAAACAACACAACTTCACAGACAGAGCAGCAGAAGGCACTGGCTCCTCTCTTTATTACCTGGAGCAATGTGTGCAGAGAGGGGAGATAATGAAGTACTTGACTAATTCAGTGTGATCCAACTGACTAAGCCAGGGGGGCTTTGCAAAGCAGAAAGCTACAGAACCTATTGCTATCCATTTTCCCCTGGTACCTGCAAAGCTAAAACAAAGAGCAGCAGAGATCAAAAACTGTGAAACGTCAATAGGAAAATAAATAATAAAAAAAAAAATGCAGGCAGCAGCCACCATGTCAATTTTGTTTTGCTTAGGAAACATTATTTTACCATTTGCTTCTTTGTATCCAGAATACATTTATTCTCCGTAGACGCTAACTACAAAAAAGTCTTCCTACTATGTAAATAATAAGTATAATTGTGAATATGGTTACTATTTACATAAGCTTGCAGGGTTATACACATAATTTATGTTCACTCATTTAATAAATTACTAGTTTTTCAGCTGCTATGCTGTGTTATCTAGGATGCTGGCTGATAGCCATTATGTTTAGATCAGTGTGCTACGCCCAATCACCTGCATTTTGTGTTATTCCTCAGACTTCCAGCAAACACAAAGCAGCTCTGCTCTTCGAAAAACAATAAAAGAATGCACCAAACACAGATGACTCTGCTTGAAGTATCTGCAAAATAAAGAACAGGAAGTAAAAGACTTAGCTGCTATAATGTATATAAAAATATATTATATTCATACCAGCTGCCAAGGAATGAATCATTACTTTCTTCCAATGTCTACTACAATTCAATGCTATAGCAGTCAGACACACTATGCATCATTCAGAGATGATGAATAGTCTAAAGAATATGTAAAAAGGGGTAGTCAGAGGCAACTGCCAGCATATTTCTACTGCCAACCACAGTGACGATTAAATCATGTGATCTGCTTCATTTAAAAATAAGGTTTCAGCCAATATATTTTGGAGCTAGAGGCTGAGACTAATTTTGAGACAATCTGATATGACATCACACTACAAAATGTATCAGGAATCCTTAAAAAAGGGCATACATCCCATTTCTTTTTATTCTTGTCTAGACTCTCAACATATTATTCCATTGGTAAACAATAAAGTTATTGCACGACACTATTTATTTGATTTCAGAATTGTTAAGGAGAAAATTAGCGCACCCACTTGCATGTTAACTTTGCTAAAAGTCGGGTAGTGAGTGTATTAAAAGTTGAAAGTAAAAATTTTTCACACAAGCGCTAATCGGACCCGTGCAAAAAAACAAACTTTGAATATCGTAAATGCGTTAACGTGTTTCCCCATAGACTTCAATAGAGCATGAAAAGTGGAAAAAACTTACACCCTTACTCACGCAGGCACGCCCCATCGCGTTCATTCACGTGTGCTAACCCGACATGAAATATAAATATATCACATTCCAATGTTCTTCACATAGCAGAATATGTTCTATTTATTCATAAATACATATTTCTACATATATCTGATGTTTGTTTTGTAAAATATATATCTATACCGATATATATATATACTGTATATATATATATATATTTTTATATATAATTATATTTAGGTATAGATATATACCGCTATATATATATATATATATATATATATATATATATATATATATATAGGAATAGCTATTCAAAAATACTTAGAACATATTCCCGTATAGTAAAACATTGGAATGTGAAATATTTACAGTACATACACAGTTAAACACTTTCACCCTCCATTGTGCTGCCATTATGAGTTTTTGAAAAGCCGCCTTGTACGTGCGATATGTTTGCGTTAAGCTCCATACTGCACAAAATACAAGTGTTGCTTTGACATGCTCATGCATGCTTTCCCCATAGATATCACTGGGGAGAGAGTGTTAGAAAAAACCTAACACCTGCGATCGCGGAATGAAAAACTCCTTAACGCAGCATCATTGATGTCTATGGGGAAAAAAAAGTCACATTTAAACAACCTAACATAAACCCCACGTCTAAACACCCCTAATCTGCTGCCCCAAACATCGCCGACACTTACATAAAGTTATTAACCCCTATTCCCCCGCACCCCAACATCGACCACACTATAATAAAGATATTAAGCCCTATTCCGCCGCTCCCCAACATCGCCGCCACTAAATGAAGTTATTAACCCCTAAACCTCTGGCCTCCCACATCACTGCCACTAAATAAACATATTAACCCCTAAACTGCCAGCCCCCAACATCGCAAAACACTAAATTAAACTATTAACCCCTAAACCTAACAACCCCCTAACTTTAAATTAAAATTATAAGATCCCTATCTTAAAATAAATTTAAAAAAAACTTACCCGGGAAATTAAAAAAACCTAGGTTTAAACTATATATTAAACTAACATTACTATTATACTAAAATTAAAATAACTATCAATTAAATAAATTAATTTACAAATTAAAAAAACCTAACCCTACTAAAAAAATTAAATCTACAATTACAAAAAATAAAAAATACTAAATTACAAAAAATTAAAAAATACTAAAGTACAAAAAATAACAAACACTAAATTACCAAAAATAACAAACAAAATTATCCAAAATAAAAACAATTGCACCTAATCTAATAGCCCTATAAAAATAAAAAAGCCCCCCAAAATAAGAAACCCTAGCCTACAATAAACTACTAATAGCCCTTAAAAGGGCCTTTTGTAGGTCATTGTCCTAAATAAATCACCCCTTTTCCCTGAAAAAAAATACAAAAACCCCCCTACAGTAAAACCGACCACCCAACCAACCCCCAAAATAAAAAACCTAACTCTAAAAAAAAACTAAGCTACCCATTGACCTGAAAAGGGCATTTGTATGGACATTGCCCTTAAAAGGGCATTCAGCTCTTTTTCATTGTCCTTAAAAGGGCATTTAGCTCTTTTAAGAAAGCCCAAAACCCTAATCTAAAAAAAAACCCACCCAAAAAAAGTTTAAAAAACCCTAACACTAACCCCTGACGATCCACTTACAGTTTTTGAAGTCCAGACATCCATGCGGCGAGGTCTTCATCCAGGCGGCGAGGTCTTCATCCATCCAGGTGGCGTCTTCTATCTTCATCCAGGTGGCATCTTCTGTCTTCATCCCGGCGGTGTGGAGAGGCTCCATCCTGAAAACATAAGGCGCGGAGCATCCTCTTCATACGGTCGTCGCCGTATACTGAATCTTCAATGTAAGGGAGCCTTTTCAAAATGGCATCCCTTGCATTCCTATTGGCTGATTTGATTTTTGAAATTCAAATCAGACAATAAGATGAGAACTACTGAAATCCTATTGGCTGTTCAAATCAGCCAATAGGATGAGAGCTACTGAAATTCTATTTTGTGATTTGAATAGCCAATAGAATTTCAGAAGCTCTAATCCTATTGGCTGATTAGCCAGATGGCTAAGGACACATGCATGCTCCAGAGCTCACCTAGAATTACTGTTTAACAAAGGATACCAAGATAACTAAGCAATATTGATAATAGAAGTAAATTGACCATATGTTTAAAATTGCATGCTGTATCTGGATTATGAATATTTAATTTTGACTTTACTGTTCCTTTAATGCGAACACAATTTTATAGTACACTGTCCCTTTAAAATAGATCTTTCAAAATATCAGAAATATTTCACGTTTGAATAAAGCAAAGAAAATTATAGGGGCACTAAGTTATTATTTGTTGCATCTAATGCAACAAATACATGTTAACAAGTTACAGACTTTTAAAGCAGATTTTCCTGTGCTGAAAACATTTTTGTCTATGCTTCTGTGGCAAGTTATTGTCCATCAACAGAGCTGTTAGAGTTATCCATAGCATCTGATGAGCAACCTGTGCCCATGGATAAGCTGTGCACAAACAAGAAAATCCTCTTAGTTTTGACATCAATTTATAAAGCTTTAACTTATCCTTTTTATGCAATATTTTTTCACATCCTCAAAAGGACACGAAACACTAAATTGAAATCCTTATAAACCAACCAATCACACAAAAGCAAAACTGTCAATCATCCCAGGCAGATCAGTCCAGGTGTAGTGGAGAGAATAGGAAGCAGTGGTTTTGTGTCCACTACCTGTAAGCTTGCAGTTGCTGGTTTGCTTGAGCAGGCTTGCGCCATAAGGGCACCAAAGCTCAAACTGCTGGTTCATAAATGGAGCTTACAATGTTGAATCATGTGTATTTGACCTCCGCAGAGGAGAAAAAGCGTTTAATGGGTAGTAACAAAAAATGCATATTCTTTTGTTACAGTGACAGCTTTTGACACAGCTTTTTAAAGTATTATTTGTGTGCAGACCTTTTGAAATGCAGTGCTTAAAGGGACAGTCAACACCAAAATTGTTATTGTTTAAAAAGAAAGATAACACCTTTACTAACCATTCCCCATTTTGCACAACCAACATTGATATATAAATATATACTTTATAACATTTAAACCTCTAAATTTCTGCCTGTTTCTAAGCCACTAAAGACAGCCTCTTATCACATGCTCATGTCTATGGGTTGTGGCAGACACTGCAATAATTGGATAAAATGCTAGTCAATAGATAATAAATAAAAAGTCATGTGATCAGGGGGCTATCCGAAAAGGCGGACATACAAGGTAAAAAGTATATTAATATAACTATGTTGGCTATGCAAAACTGGGAATGGGTAATAAAGGGGTTATCTATCTTTTTAAACAATAAAATTTTTTGAGTTGACTGTGTCTTTAATTGTTGATATATACTGTGCATTTGGCTTTTGGTTAAATACAAATACAAACAGATTACAAAACAGTGCAAATTCTCTAACAAAAGGATTTAAACATTTGTTTTGCTTATATGTACTATGCATATATGAGTAATGACACCAATGTCCCTTTGGCAATAATTTACATTACTAATGTCAAAATATGTGCAGTTTAATAGGTACATTCAGTTTTCACAAAAACTATCAGATAAATACTAGAAAGGTGGAAAATGCGTGGTTTAAAGAGCTTTAAGGGACACTCAAGTCAAAATTAAACTTCTATGATTCATATAGAGCATGCAATTTTACACCACACTAGAAGTATTAACAGCGCAACTTGGTAGAGTAGTGGATATGGGATATTGACGTTAAAAAAGAGGGATATTAGAATAGATTAAAATAGTTAAAATACTAAATTAATATTGCAGCAAATATACATCAATGAAATATTGAATAAAAGATACACATACAAGTTAATATAAGTTCATATATAAAAATATCAATACTTAAAAAAGCAATAGAAAATAAAAAAGCTGATGATCTCTCTGAATAGATATTACCCACTGCAGGGAAGTGTCCTTAGGAGTGTTCACATAGAGTAATGTTTGTTGCGGTGGTTTATAATGCCAGCTCCTAATCACTGACTTTCGAAAAATGAGGTGCAGCTATTTCCAGAGGCTTGTTTCCAAATGCTCTCTTTATTTGTAGATCCTATGGCGAAAAGAAGAGACAGTGCAACCCCACATCAAGGTAGTAGTTTCACAGATTTATTCAACACGCAAAAGTAATGCACTTACAAACAAATTAAAAGGTATCACATTAATCCCTTCATAGGGAAAATAAGAAGCAGGTCCCAGTTCACTCAGGAATCCTTCCGGTCACAGTTTTGTTGCTGCCGCTTCAATATTGCTTCCACACAGTCTTAGTATATCGGAGCCGTCCTTGGCTCCACCCCCAACGCGTTTCGTCTGCGCTCTCCAGACTTTCTCAAGAGGAAATGATGATGTATACAGCAACAAAGCTGTGACCGGAAGGATTCCTGAGTGAACTGGGACCTGCTTCTTATTTTCCCTATGAAGGGATTAATGCGATACCTTTTAATTTGTTTGTAAGTGCATTACTTTTGCGTGTTGAATAAATCTGTGAAACTACTACCTTGATGTGGGGTTGCGCTGTCTCTTCTTTTCGCCATAGCATGCAATTTTAAACAACATTTCAATTTACTTGCAATAACAACATGTGCACGGTCTTTTAAAATATACACTTTTTGAGTCACCAGCTACTACTGAGCATGTGCAAGACTTCACAGAATATACGTATATGAATTTGTTATTGACTGATGGCTGTTACATGATACAGGGGGGAGTGGAAATAGACATAATTTTGAAATCTGTCAGAAAATAATCTACTACTTATTTGAAGTTCAGACTGTGCTATTGCATTGTCTTTTTATCATGCATTTGATGATTATGAAAATCTACTGTATTTACTGCTTATTTAAAGGAAATTATTAATTCAGCTAGAAAAAGAATATACCCTTTTAACCAGAACCTCAGGTTCAGGTTAAATTTTTGGATTTAAAGATAATGGTGGTGGACCAGTGCAAAGTTACATTTAAGAACTTCAATTTGCACGATAATTTTTCATATTTTGTTGTGTTGTGTTAGGAACTTAGGAATGAATGTATTTTTTTTTTTTATGTCATTGAAATTGGAAATTCCATATTTCTTTCAAAAGATATACTGTATATGCTTAAATGTACTTAATCCTTTGGCTGCAAAATATCATTTAAAAATGTTGGTTTGTGTTAAATCTGATTTTGGCTGTAGCCCTGTCTAAACATCTCTTAGTTTTTCTATATTAATTTTAGTCAATGTGCACTTTTTTTAGTTAAACTATCTCAAACACTACTGAATTGATTTACTTAAAATTTTCAAGTCTCTAGAAAAATACTGGGATACAACCAGGTTGACTATTAAAGTTCTTATTTAGAAGATTCTGAAATGTTTATCATATTTTTGGTGTATATATATATATATATATATATATATAGAGAGAGAGAGTGAGAGAGAGAGAGAGAGAGAGAGAGAGAGAGAGAGAGAGAGAGAGAGAGAGAGAGAGATAGATAGATAGAGTCATACACCTCTCATTAATTTTGTTCAGTGGCTAATATATACTATTTGTAAAGTTATATGCTTTCAAGACATGATGATAATGTTATTTTTTTTAACTATTTATTAAAAAAAATTCTTATGGTTAAAATTATTTGGTGAGTTTAAAGACAGCAGGACTTTGTGGACAATGAATTATGTTCCATAGAAGTAAGCATTGAATGACATTTCATCTTTATCATCAGTGGATACTTCTATCATTTTTCTGTTTGTCTATATTTTTTATATACTGTATATAGGGGGTGATCTTTATTTATTTTTTTAGCTTCTTCAGATACTGATAAGCTTTTGCTTTTTTCTTTTGGAACTTCATCTTTGTTTGATAATTTGTAGTTGATACTTTTTAAAGAGAGGTTAGTTATGGTCCTTATAAAAAATAATTAAATAATATTTGATCTTTAAAGTTTTAGTTATATTAAATGTGATAATGTTTAAGCACATTATATAAATATATCATGTTAAAAATAGCAATAAATACATGACTATAGCTGCATGAAAGAATAATAAAAAATTATAAAAAATTATATTGCAGATTCAAATTATATAAGAAATAAATGGCGGCATGTTACATTATTTATAGGAGAGTACAGCAAACTGATTTTAAATGCAATCCTCACAAACAGTGCTGCTACTGGGTATTCACACAATATGGTGGTCCAATCAGGCTCCAGACAAATACAGACAGGAACTAGAACATACATCCCATTTTTTTCTTTCATGATTAAGATAGAGCATTCCATTTTAAACAACTTTCCAATTTACTTCTATTATCATTTCCTTCATTCTCTTGTTTTCCATTGTTGATGGAGCAGTAATGCACTACTGGTAGCTAGTCAAACACATTGGGTGAGCAGCCACCAATCAGTAGCTAGCTCCCAATAGTGCACTGCTGCTTCTGAGCGTACCTAGATATTCTTTTCAACAAAGCAATTTAGATAATAGAAATAAATTGGTAAGTTATTTAAAATTACATGCTCTATCTGATTCAAGAAATAAAAAAATGGCTTTTTTTATTTTTCCTTGTTTTACTGACCCAAATGCCCTTTCTCAAACAAGCTATTTAGTCACTACATAGTGTGCCTTCTATTTATGCTGATCAGTAGAAATCAGAGCCATCTTTGCTCTCATAATCCATAATCTCATGAACTGCATCTTATAGTATTTACCCTATAAAAATTCTTATTGGTCTTGTAAAAAGTATATATGTAAAACAATTAAAGATACATTAAACCAATAAAAGTTATTTCGTGATTCAGATAGTGTATAACATTTTAAACAGTTTTCCAGTTGACTTCTAGTTTACTTCAAATTTGCTTCATTCTCTTGTTAGCTTTTGTTGCAGCATTACACTACTTGGAGTTAGCTAAATACATTGGGAAAGCATTATGCATTTATTAAATATAAAATATTGAAAAATATTGATAACTAATGTAAATAATTATAATAGATGTACAAAAACATTCTAAAAATCAATAGAATCTCTCTCTCTCTCTCTCTCTCTCTCTCTCTCTCTCTCTTTATATATATATATATATATATATATATATATATATATATATATATATATAATTCAGATATATTTATATAAGTAAATATATATTACACACAGCAGAGCTATACGAGATGCTGTATTTAAAGTAGGGGATTGCAGCACTCAGTAGTAACTTCTCAAATCTAATATGTAGAGACAAGCTGAAACAAAGTATCAAAACAGAGGCTCACACACAGATGGTCCAATTGACGTGTAACGCATTTATTCATACATGTTTAACCTAAACCTAAATATGCCACTGCAGTGGAAACCAGTTTCAATACCTAAACTCATGTATACAAGGTACATGAATGACTATCACAAATGTTTGCAAAAATATACATTCAATAAAATAAAACATAACATCAGGAAATCAATCAAAATTGAAACAAAATGTCCCAAATAAAGCAAAAGTTCCACAAATCTTGTGTTAGTTATGGTGAAATTTCTTATTGACAAAAAAGCAACATCTGAGTTCATCCAGAAAAGGTACTGTTATTGGAGAAACAGCTGACAGATTCGAGGTAAAAGCGTCCTCCTATGTCAGCACTTATAAACTATGAGTGTTAATAGCATCTGGCTATTTCCAAATTGCGGCAATAAAGGATAAAGAAAAACGTATACAACCTCTTCCAAGTTAGGATAGGTCCCAGGCAGCACAGACCGGGTTCCGGTTTCTTTAGGCACCGACTTGAAGCATACCATATGAAGTGAGCCAGGACCTGGCATCCGGCTTATGTCTCACCCAGATCACTTGTCCCGTTTCTTGACACTTTCTTTGTGCAATCTGAACTTTGAGACTTTATACTGGGTAGATCCACTTTCATTCACCTCTGCCGACCTTTTTCCAGAAACAAAGTGTTATTGATCAACACCAATCCGGGTACTTGCTTGCTGCCGCTAAAACTTTCAAATATATATATTACAGTAACTATATGTAATTACATATTTTTTTCAATATTTTAAAATAACTAATTCTTCATGTGCACTAACTGGACACAGCATTAGACCTACAGCACGCAACACGAAGTGTGTTATGCATATTTTACATTCCAATGTTCTTTACGTAAAAAAAATGTTCTTTTAATTTTTACATTTATATTTCTATATACTTTATATCTGATAATGTTAATGTAAAATATATATCTATACCTATATATTTATATGAATATATACAGGTATAATTATATACTTAGAAATATAGGAATATCAATTTAAAAATACATATACCATTTTCCCCTATATAAAGAACATTGGAATGTTAAATATTTACAGTAAATTCACAGTAAAACATATTATTATATATTATTATAGAATTATTATTTAGACAGCTATACATATTATAGCCTTTTGCAGTCAAATACAGGGTCATATATACCTTATGCCTTTGAACCATTAAAAATATTTTTCATTAATTTTTCTATGAATGATTTTTGTCAGATAGTGTTTATATGAATGTAACTGTTTATTTCAATGTATTTATATTGTGTTTGGTGCAACTTTTATTTTAGCCCTAACATTTTACTGAAGGTCTTCTGACATGCGAACCTAAATTTGAATACACTCAAGTAAACACATTTACTTTAAAGGGGCACTAAACCCAAATTTTTTCTTTTGTGATTCATCAATTTTAAGCAACTTTCTAATTTACTCCTATTATCAATTTTTCTTCATTCACTTGCTATCTTTATTTGAAAAAGAAGGCCTCTAAGCTTCTTTTTTGGTTCAGACTCTGGACAGCACTTTTTTATTGGTGGATTAATTTATCCACCAATCAGCAAGAATAACCCAGGTTATTCACCAAAAATGGGCCGGCATCTAAACTTACATTCTTGCATTTCAAATAAAGATACCAAGAGAATGAAGAAAATTTGCTAATAGGAGTAAATTAGAAAGTTGCTTAAAATTGCATGCTCTATCTGGATCACAAAATAAAAAAATTGGGTTTAGTGTCTCTTTAAACTTGTAATATGCATGCAAATTAACAGTGCAATTAATTTTTATGTGCCACTTGTAATCTAGCCCAATATGTTTAGACTTTTCTCTGATATGTTATGCTGTTGAAAGACAATTAATTACAAGGTGTTTGCTGTTCCCAGTAAGAGACCACTTATTAAAGGGACAGTAGAGGAGACCAGAAACTCTATTTTTTTCAAGGGGTATATCTTAGGATGGTTCTGAAATACAAAAATTTTTCCAAAAGTTTTTAATGCTTTTAAAACACTTATTTTAGTCAATAAGATACAAATAAAAAAGTATTTATAAAATCATATTAAAGGGACAGTCTAGGCCAAAATAAACTTTCATGATTCAGATAGAGCATGTAATTTTAAACAATTTTCCAATTTACTTTTATCAACAATTTTGCTTTGTTCTCTTGGTATTCTTAGTTGAAAGCTTAACCTAGGAGGTTCATATGCTAATTTATTAGACCTTGAAGCCCACCTCTTTCAGATTGCATTTTAACAGTTTTTCACCACTAGAGGGTGTTAGTTCACGTATTTCATATAGATAACACTGTGCTCGTGCACGAGAAGTTATCTGGGAGCAGGCACTGATTGGCTAGACTGCAAGTCTGTCAAAACAACTGAAAAAAGGGGCAGTTTGCAGAGGCTTAGATACAAGATAATCACAGAGGTTAAAAGTATATTATTATAACTGTGTTGGTTATGCAAAACTGGGAAATGGGTAATAAAGGGATTATCTATCTTTTAAAACAATAAAAATTCTGGTGTAGACTGTCCCTTTAAGATCTACTCACTCACAGATTTTCTTTATATTTTCCAAAAACACTAGGCTAGATAATGTGTACAGTGACTCACAGCATTCCAAATGAGGAAGAACACTGTGTGCATTTCTTGGTGTGGTCAATAAATTGATGCCAATTTTGATGTATCATTATTTTACCAGGCCAGCATGTACACCTATCTAATGTAGAACATTGAAATAGATATATATGTTCTATGTTTTACCTCCCAAAAATTCAAGATGCAAAAAAACATTAGTCACTATTGTTTTTGGGCAGCACAATTTACAGTAAAATGTTTATCCCTTGCAGAAACCAATCTGAATTATATATATATATTTATGCCTAATGTTTCCACAACTTCAAAAGCATGCATGCTACAAAACAAATGCTCTCTCTCTTTTCCACAGACCATGAATAAAACATGTATGTCGTGACAAACAATGATCTGTCATAAGTGACTTAAGTAAAACTGTGATTTCCAATTCAAATTGGCACACCCTCAAAGACATGACAGCAAAAATAGTCCTTAAAAAGGAGCTGTACTTCTAAAAGAGGTATATACAGTAGTCTTTTGTATGTCACAGACATTTTTTACATATTTTACCGTCCATGGGCCCCATGTGCTAAGCACAGTGCAGACAAGGTTCCTGAATTGGGTACCTGCTTGCCTGTTTTCAAATTGAACAGTGTCAGAGAACTTAGTGCCTGTTCAGAAATGACTTAATAAACATTGCCTCAACTCCCTGGATGAGACCCAGGACATGACTAACAAGTTGGAAAGATGTAGTCAGAGCAGGCAATAGGTGGACAACTTGCTGTCAAAGAAGCTACCATATCAAACCCAAGGCTCAAGAACAGTCAAGAATCAAGCCAAAGCTCAAAAACAAAAATAATCACAATAAACAAACACACAAAGGAACAAGATCTAAAGAATGGGCATAATTAAATAGCACAAATTTAACGAAAAGACTTACGCCAAAGTGATGCAAGTGGTAACGCGAAGAGGCGAGTGAAAAAAATGATGCAATGTTAAAACATAAGACACCATAATAACAATGTTGCTAAGAAACTGGTCACAACATGACAGAGCCTTTCCCCTAAAGACCCCTCTTGTAGATTTAACTAGGTTTATAAGGATTTGCACAATGAAAACAAGACCAAGGCCCAAACATGCACATCAGTAGCAGGTACCCAGGAGCAATTTGTAACAAAGTGTTCCTTCCAGTCCACTAAGTAAAACAACCATTTACCCTGATGTTTAAAGGCCAGGATATGGGATACCTCAAATTCATCATGACCATTGACCATATCATGACCATTTACCATATCCAGAGCAGGAAGTCGGGTTGGGAAGAAAAAACAGTTATGAGAATATGGTTTGAGTAATAAGAAATTAAATACTGGATTAATTGTCATGGCTCTAGGAAGAACCAGATTTAAACCCATTTAAGAACTTGAAACAGACCAACAAAACTAAGTCTGAGCTTGGAAGAAGTAGATAACCGTAATTTGTAACTGGAAACATGGGGGAGCCCTTCTAATACTATCTTCCATTTATTTATATAATGAAGAGCGGATTTCTTAAGAGCACGCTGAATTTCTCACAAATGTCATTGTAGGGTGCACATTAGCTGCAAGAACTCCTGTCATAGGACGAGAAAGTGAAAAAGTCAGAGCATGATAACCATAAACAGCAAAAAATGGGATATAGAGATGTGAGGAGTGTTCCCTGGAATTTAGATCAATTTTTGATAGTGATAGAATATATTTTCAGGTATCTTTGATATTAGACACACAACTTCTGAGGAACATCCCCAAGTTTTGGTTCACCCTCTCCATCTGTCCATTGGACTGAGGGGGGTATGTGGAGGACAGTGACACCGGGATTCTTGGGTTATGATACACTGCATTCCAAAAACAAGAGACAAACTGGGTCCCTCTATCAGAAATAATGTGAAATGGTAGGTTTAAAAAATGATGCTGAATAAATATAGAGTTGCAAAGGCTTTGGCAGAAGATATACTAGGTAGAGGGACAAAATGAACCATTCTGGAAAATCAGTCTACTGTTACCAAAATGAAAGTGTGTCCTTTTTAAGAGAGGAGGTCAGTAATGAGGTCCATAAATATGCTAATCTAAGGCTGATTTTGAATTGGCAAGAGCTGAAGGAGACTTGCAGGAGATGAGTGTGGTACTTTATTCATAGCACAGACTGTACAAGCTGCCACATAATCTTTTAAATCTTTTTTTTAACTCTGACTACCAAACTTGTAATTCTAGCTTCTTGTATGCAGTTAGCACACATGGACAAATCTCTAGGTGTTATTCTGATGGAACAAATAGTCAACCAACTGGCAGATGGCAAAAAGTACGAGATGTTTTCTGAGATTCTTCCAGTTTATTAAGAGCGTTAGTAAAATAAACATTAATCACCCAAGAGGGATGTATGGATCTTGTTTTAGTATCTTCTTTGTGAGTAGGAATTAACTGTTGTGAGAGTGCATCTGCTTTTACATTTTTACATCCAGGAATATATGAAAGAAATTAAATTTAGTGAGAGAAAAATAAGGGCCATCTAGCTTGTCGTGAATTCAGGTGTTTTGCTGTCTGTAGATATAATACATTTTTGTTGTCAATCAAAATACAGAATGGCTTTCTTGTTCCCTCTAGTAGATGATGCCACTCTGTTAAAGCAATTTTAATTGCCATAAGATATTTATTTGTGACATCATAGTTAAGTTCCGTTGAAGGAGCTTTCTGGGATAAAATTGTGCCTGCTCTGATGCCTCAACTTCAAGAATGTATTGTTGTTCAGGATTGGGGTGTTTAACCCTTTCAGTGGTAACAACATTTCTGAGCCGACGCAGAGTTTCTCACTCAGGTGCTAATGACTGCTCAGAGCCGTCACTAGCACTTTCCCACCTTGAGGGGGATCTGAGGGCTCCCACCTGCTCCTCCACGTTATGAGTGGTGACGTCACACGCAATGACGTGATGACGTCACCTCGCAACTTTATTTAAAATTGACAATGTTAAGTATAGGAATAGGTGGCATGCAGCTTAGAAGCCTGTATCTCAGGCATCTAAGCAGCTACAGACGCACCATTGGAAAGGTAATCGCCTAACCTATCCAACAGTATAAGTTTTGGGGATCTGAAAAAAACTTAAAACAGCTTAGCACCCAGGTGGGAAAATGCTTAGCATTTAAAGGGTTAAGAATGGGAGCTAAAACAAAAGCATCCTTTAGTGTCTGAAAAGCTCAAATAGCAGATTCAGGTAAATTCTTAGGATAAGTACTCTTGGTAGTCAAGGTCGTAATAGAAAAAAATATTGTTGCATATCCCTTTGTATATCTTTAGAAATAGCTTGAAAAACTGAGAAATCTTTTGAAGGTGGTAGGTTGGGGCCAATTCAGAGTAACAGAAAGTTTGTTTGAATCAGTTTCAAAACCTTAAGAGCATTTATCAATTTTACATAAAACAGTGGCCTCCATCTTTTTTTAGAAGCCCCCTCCTGATGGAGACAATGACGACTTATTGAAGAATCTTGCTAGATTATTTTTAATGTACTCTTCGAGAGATTTAGATTCCTTGTCTGAGGAGGAAGCAAGAGTAGATGGGTCATTGCAAAAATGAAGCCGACACTGATTTAGGAACCCTTGGCAATCTTCAGAATCCCCATCAAATTTGTTGGGGATTGACAGTTTGGGTCCTGGAGCTTGACTGACTGTTGCTGGAATTGAGGAGGATTCTCTTACATTAGCTGAGACTGGATGCTGAGAAATATGAAGGTACAGTTTGAACATCTCCATCAGTTGATCCAGCTTTGTGTTCAGGCTCTGAAGATGAGCTGCGAGGGCACCTAATAATTGCCTTTGGTGGGTTACTACTTTTAATTAATTCCAAAAGTTAAAGACAGCACACTTTCAACACCTCACAAATATTCATCATCAATATAGATTCTAGCCTATAAATATTTAAAAGGACCTTTACTGTCTTATATTTGGGTCAAAAGGAAAGATACAAAGTTTCAAGACTTCAATATGCCCTTAGTTATGTATACATATATATTTCCTATGGACCCAACCATAAGACAATAAAGGTCCTTTTGAAAATTTGGAGGCTGGAAACTATATTGATGATGAATATGGGTTATTACTTTTGCCACTTTTGTAGGTTCCATTAGTATGGCCCATTGTTACTTTGACACTCTAAAATAAGTTAGTGTCTGTCCAGGTAAGGACCCAGTGACTGAGAAGTGTCTTGATAAACACTGCCTCAACTACTTGGATGAAACCCAGGACATGACTACCAAGTTAGAGGGATGATGTGGTCAGAGTAGAATATATGTCAGCAACTTGAGCTCAAAAGAAGTACAAAATCAGAATCCAAGACTCAGGTGAAATTTAGGCAGAGGTCAGCAACTTGCAGGCAAAGACATAACAAAAAGAGAATCTGTAGGTATAGTCAAGAATTAAGCCAAAATAGAGGAGGAAAATGATTTAGGTATACTTATAGATAACAAGCTAAAATGAGTGTGCCAAGCAGCAGCTTCCAAGACTAATAATATAGTAGCATGTATTAAAAGAGGCATAGATGAAAGGGAAGAAAACATAATTCTGTTGCTATATAAATCCCTGGTAAGACCCCACCTTGAGTATGGAGTGCAGTTCTGTGGCCAATTTTATAAATAGATATTGCAGAATTAGAAAGTGTTCAGAAAAGGGCCACAAAAATAATAAGGGGAAGGGAGTATTTAAACTATGAAGAGAGGTTAGCCAAATTGGGTCTGTTTACTCTAAAAAAAAAAGGTCCTTAAGAAGTGATATGATTACTTTATATAAATATATTCAAGGCCCATTTACAGAATTGTCAGAAGCGCTTTTTATTCCAAGGCAGTTGTTTGTCACAAGAGGTCACAATTTAAGGCTACAGGAAAAGATATTTTGTTCACATTTTTGCATGGTAAGACCAATCAAATTGTGGAACATTTTGCCTAAAGAGGTAGTAACTGTCAATACCATAGATCAATTTAAAAACGGTTTAGATACATTTCTGGCTAAAAATGGAATTCAGGGAAATGATTGCTTGTGTTAAATGGTCTACGTTCTAATTATTTATGGTAACTTCAATTATTAGCTTTTTTATTGTAAATCAGGTAAAAAATGTATAGGATGAACTCAATAAACTTCTGTCTTTTTTCAACCTCGTCTACTATGTCACTATGCAAACCACTTGAAATTAGCTTAACACAACTGTAAAAAGCTGACAAGAAAATATCACCTCAATATCTCTATGTAAAAAAGGAAGACATTTTACCTCATCAGAGTAAGTGCTCTTTGATCCAGAGCAACTCTTTTTACTGACCTCTGCATGGTGAAATAAACTGGCAATCAGAATCATCAATGCTAAATTCACACGATATATGTATTTACATACATATACATATTTAGACTTGTATATGTGTATAAATATATCTATATTTTTAAATATTTATATATATAGCCCTTTTCCTTCAAATACATTGTCAAATACCATATACTTTTTAATCCTTATAACTTTTTAAAATATTTATCTGAATCATGTTTATTCGATAGTGTATATATGAGTGTAACACTTTATCTTAAAGTATTTATGTTGTGTTTGGTGCAACTTTTTATGTATACAAAGTATATATGGTAGGCAAATTCTGGCTATATGGCCATAACGTTGTGGTAAGTCTTTAAAGTCTCTTAGTAGAATGTAGATCCGATCTGTCTTGTGGCCTACTAACATAACTCACATCCAAGTCAGTAAGAAAAAATGGTTAAGCACATCTAATAAAAGCATATGTTTTTAAATGCACATATTGTGGAGTGCTGCCAAAGTGACCAAAATGTATATAATAATAAGAGCAGGTATTGGCGCACCTCAAGACACATGAGACCACAAATTATTTCACATATTTTAACTTTTTTCATTTTTTCATTAATGCTGCAAAAATTGCCTTCTTAATATTTCATAATTTTTTTAAATTTAAAAAAATTATGAAATATTAAGAGGGCAATTTTTGCAGCATTAATGAAAAAATGAAAAAAGTTAAAATATGTGAAATAATTTGTGGTCTCATGTGTCTTGAGGTGCGCCAATACCTGCTCTTATTATTATATACATTTTGGTCACTTTGGCAGCACTCCACAATATGTGCATTTAAAAACATATGCTTTTATTAGATGTGCTTAACCATTTTTTCTTACTGATTTATCACTGGGGAAACTGACCAAAGCCCTTTGGTTTAAAGCACTCCACCCAGTTCAGGTGTGTTCCTGACACAGATATTTAACCGTGTGTATATAAAACCAGAAAACCTCATCCCATGCAGTCTGGATGAGAGGTATAGTATTGTAATGTTGGAATGTTATTTTGGTATATTAGAATTGTATTGGCTAACTTCATAGTGTTAAGAGGTGTTGAAAAAGCATTTTTTTGCAGCATTGGGAAACAAGTTTGAAGTATGTGTAATAACATGTAGCCAGGAAGCCTCATCCCATGCAGTCTGGATGAGAGATTGCAAATTCTATTTTGATATATTAGAATTGTATTCTTGAGCTTAGTTTGGCTAAAATTTTAGAGTTAGGACCAGTCTTTTGGGACACCTTGAAAGTAGTGACTGGCTTAAGCAGAATATGGCCATATTGTGCGACTAAGATCCCATCTTTATTTTAAAAAAAAAAATTAAAAAAAATTATGAAATATTAAGAAGGCAATTTTTGCAGCATTAATGAAAAAATGAAAAAAGTTAAAATATGTGAAATAATTTGTGGTCTCATGTGTCTTGAGGTGCGCCAATACCTGCTCTTATTATTATAACTCACATCCAAGTCACATGTGATGTTAAATTAAAAGGTAGCATTTATTATGAAAATACATATAAAAAGTCCTGGATGGCATCAGTATTCAGCAATAGAAAATACCTCCGACCCCCATTAGCGTCACCTGATGCTTTTCGCCAAAGCTTTATGGAAGGTGACCTTAGATACATTCTACCAAGAGACTCTTAAGACTTACCACAATGTTATGGCCATATAGACAGAATTTGTCTACCATATATTCTTTGTGTGCTCTTCAGGATTCCTTCTATTGCTTTATTCTTTATTTTTAGTTTTTATTTCTAGCGCCTATGGGGTTAAGCACTGGCAAATAATACATAGAGTACCTGTTCTCAAATTTTATTTAGCCCTAACTTTTTATGTGACAACTTCAATTGTGCTAAACCAACAAGCGCAAATTGAGTTTGCACTTGTGTGGTCGCGTTTACTTTCAACATAGACTAAGCATTTGTAAAATGTTTAAATGTTTTCTATATAGTAACACTTCAAATTATGCATGTGTGATGCATTAATTACACACTCCTTTTAAATGCAGTGCACTCATGTGTACATGGCCCGGAGTTGCAGTTTCCCAGCAGTTTATATGTATATGTGAATACTTTGCCTCCAGCTGCTGCTGTTTGTCTTGCACACATTGAGTACAAATAACAGTAATGTGAACTCTGGAAACTGCAGTATCCCAGTAATTCACAGGCTTAATAACCTTTATGCTATAACAGTAATGTACTAACTAGTAACATAGTAGATGAGGTTGAAAAAATAGACAGAAGTTCATAAAGTTCAACATATATAAATCTTACTTACAAAAAAGCTCCAGTTGAACTTAAATAAATCCCATTGAAAGGTGACCCATTTAACACAAGCAATCATATCCCTGAATTCTGTTTCTAGGCAGAAATGTATCCAAACCATGTTTAAATGTATCTAAGGTATTGGCATTCACTACCTCCTTTGGTAATGATGCTCTTACAGTGAAAAAGTGTTTCTGTTGCAGGAGATTAAGGGGTAGATTTATCATAGTGCAAGCAGACATGATACGATGTAGCGTATCATGTCCGCTGCACATCGATAAATGCAGACAGCATACGTTATTGCACAAGCAGTTCTTGTGAACTGCTTGTGCAATGCTGCCCCCTGCAGATTTGTGGCCAATCAACTACTAACAGGGGGTGTCAATTAACCCTATTGTATTTGATCGGGTTGATTTCTGTCCGCGGCCTCAGAGCAGGCAAACCAGTTATGGAGCAGTGGTCTTTAGACCGCTGCTTCATACCTTCTGTTTCCGGCGAGCCTGAAGGCTCTCGCGGAAACAGGGGCATCAATCTCCATTCGGAGCTTGATAAATCGGCCCCTAAATCTCCTTTCCTCCAGGCTTAAATTGTGACCTCTTGTCACAAACAATTTTCTTGGAATAAATAGAGTTCTGTCATCTCTGTGTATGTCAGCACTTAAGCACCTTTTTTCTAGAGAAAACAGACCCAGTTTGGCTAACCTCTCCCCATAGTTTAAAATCTCCATTCCAGTTATTAGCTTTGTGGCAGTTCTCTCAACTTTTTCTATGTCTGCAAAGTCTTTTTTTGAGATTGGTCCCCAGAACTTCACTCCATACTCAAGGTGAGGTCTTACTAGGGATTTATATAGTGACATAATTATGCTTTCCTCCCTTGCATCAATGCCTCTTTTAATGCATGCTAGTATCTTATTAGCCTTAGATGCAGCTGACCTGCATTGTGCATCTTTAGCTTGTTATCTATTACTACTCCCAAATCATGTTCTTCCTCTGTTTAGCTAAGTTTAGTCCCATTTAAATAATACATTGCCTGCTTATTTTTACTTCTAAAATGTAGAACATTGCATTTTCCCATATTAAATCTAATTTTCCATTTACCTGTCCATACTTCTAATTTTTAAAGATCCCCTTGTAACGCAAGTTCATCCTGCTCTGACCTAATGACCTTACACAACTTTGTATCATCTGCAAAAATAGAGATGTTGCTATTAAATCCATGCTCCAAGTCATTAATAAAAATATTAAAAAGAACAGGGCCCAGTACTGATCCCTGGGGGACTGCACTGATTACCTTTGTCAAATCTGAGTATGATCCATTTAATACTATTCGTTGCTCCCTGTCTTTTATCCAGTTATTTATCCACGAGCTAACATTTTCAGCTATTCCCACTCCCTTAATATTGTACATTATTAGCTCATGTGGCACTGTATCAAATGCCTTTGCAAAATCTAAATAAATCACATCAGCTGATTCCCCTTTATCTATATTTTTACTTACTTCCTGGTAGAATCTAATTAGGTTACTTTGACATGATCTATTTTTCATTAGATCATGCTGATTAGAACTCATAATCTTGTTTATAAGAATATACTCATCAATATAATCCTTTATAATCCCTTCAAGTATCTTCCACACTATTGTTGTCAGACTAACTGGTCTATTGCTTTCTGGATCAGCCCTGCTTCCCTTTTTGAAGAGTGGCACCACATCAGCTTTATACCAGTCCTGGGGTACTATGCCTGAAGATAATGAGTCTTGAAAAATTAAGAGTAGAGATTTGACTGTAACAGTGCTAAATTCCCGTAAAACCCTTGGGTGTATACCATCTGGGCCTGGAGTTTTATTTACCTTAATATTATCCATTTTTTTCCTGATATCCTCTAGACATAACCCAGTTAATGGTATGGGCTTGTTTGTTCTAGTTTGTTTCAAAGTATCCTCCATTGGTTCCTCTCTTGTCTATACTGAAGAAAAGAATTGGTTTAGTACCTCAGCCTTCCCCCTGTCACTGTTAATCATGCTACCCTCCACGCATTTTAATGTCTTTAGACCGCTGCTTCATAACTTCTCTTTCCGGAGAGCCTGAAGGCTCGCGTGGAAACAGGGGCATCAAGCTCCATTCAGAGCTTGATAAATCGGCCCCTAAATCTAATTCCTCCAGGCTTCAATTGTGACCTCTTGTCACAAACAATTTTCTTGGAATAAATAGAGCTTCTGTCATCTCTGTATATGGACCTTGAATATATTTTTATAAAGTAATCATGTCAGCTCTTAAGCACCTTTTTTTCTAGAGAAAACAGACCCAGTTTGACTAACCTCTCCCCATAGTTTAAAATCTCCATTCCACTTATTAGCTTTGTGGCCCTTCTCTGAACTTTTTCTAGGTCTGCAAAGTCTTAGATTTTTTGCAATTTATGTACTTAAAAAAACCTTTTTTTGACTTAGAATCCTTTTCAATTAATTTTTCATTTTCAATTTTGGCTAATTGTATTGCTTTTTTACATGCTTTGTTACATTCCTTATAAATTTGGTATGTTGAGTCAGTACTATTTTCTTTAAATAATTTAAATGACCTACGTTTTTTTCCTAATTTCTCTTAACACATTTTTATTAAGCCACATTGGCATGGATTTATTTATTTTACTTTTATAACCATATGGTATGTGTTGATATGTATACTTATTTAACAAAGTTTTAAATGTTATCTATTTATCCTTTGTATTTTTATTAGAGAATAATTTGTCCCAATTTATGTTATTTAATGATTTCCTTAAATCATTGAATTTTGCTTTCTTAAAATTAAAAGTCTTAGGCCTAGATTTAGAGTTCGGCGGTAGCCGTCAAAACCAGCGTTAGAGGCTCCTAACGCTGGTTTTGGGCGCCCGCTGGTATTTGGAGTCAGTGATTAAAGGGTCTAACGCTCACTTTTCAGCCGCGACTTTTCCATACCGCAGATCCCCCTACGCCATTTGCGTAGCCTATATTTTCAATGGGATCTTTCTAACGCCGGTATTTAGAGTCGTTTCTGCAGTGAGCGTTAGAGCTCTAACGACAAGATTCCAGCCGCCTGAAAATAGCAGGAGTTAAGAGCTTTCTGGCTAACGCCGGTTTATAAAGCTCTTAACTACTGTACCCTAAAGTACACTAACACCCATAAACTACCTATGTACCCCTAAACCGAGCTCCCCCCACATCGCCGCCACTCGATTAAAATTTTTAACCCCTAATCTGCCGACCGCCACCTACGTTATGCTTATGTACCCCTAATCTGCTGCCCCTAACCCCGCCGACCCCTATATTATATTTCTTAACCCCTAACTTGCCCCCCACAACGTCGCCGCAAGCTACTTAAAATAATTAACCCCTAATCTTCCGACCGCAAATCGCCGCCACCTACGTTATCCCTATGTACCCCTAATCTGCTACCCCTAACACCGCCGACCCCTATATTATATTTATTAACCCCTAATCTGCCCCCCTCAACGTCGCCGACACCTGCCTACACTTATTAACCCCTAATCTGCCGAGCGGACCTGAGCGCTACTATAATAAAGTTATTAACCCCTAATCCGCCTCACTAACCCTATCATAAATAGTATTAACCCCTAATCTGCCCTCCCTAACATCGCCGACACCTAACTTCAATTATTAACCCCTAATCTGCCGACCGGAGCTCACCGCTATTCTAATAAATGTGTTAACCCCTAAAGCTAAGTCTAACCCTAACACTAACACCCCCCTAAGTTAAATATAATTTTTATCTAACGAAATAAATTAACTCTTATTAAATAAATGATTCCTATTTAAAGCTAAATACTTACCTGTAAAATACATCCTAATATAGCTACAATATAAATTATAATTATATTATAGCTATTTTAGGATTAATATTTATTTTACAGGTAACTTTGTAATTATTTTAACCAGGTACAATAGCTATTAAATAGTTAAGAACTATTTAATAGTTACCTAGTTAAAATAATAACAAAATTACCTGTAAAATAAGTCCTAACCTAAGATATAATTAAACCTAACACTACCCTATCAATAAAATAATTAAATAAACTACCTACAATTACCTACAATTAACCTAACACTACACTATCAATAAATTAATTAAACACAATTCCTACAAATAAATACAATTAAATAAACTAGCTAAAGTACAAAAAATAAAAAAGATCTAAGTTACAGAAAATAAAAAAATATTTACAAACATAATAAAAATATTACAACAATTTTAAACTAATTACACCTACTCTAAGCCCCCTAAAAAAATAACAAAGCCCCCCAAAATAAAAAATTCCCTACCCTATTCTAAATTAAAAAAGTTACAAGCTCTTTTACCTTACCAGCCCTGAACAGGGCCCTTTGCGGGGCATGCCCCAAGAATTTCAGCTCTTTTGCCTGTAAAAGAATAAATACAATACCCCCCCCCCCAACATTACAACCCACCACCCACATACCCCTAATCTAACCCAAACCCCCCTTAAATAAACCTAACACTAAGCCCCTGAAGATCTTCCTACCTTGTCTTCACCATACCAGGTTCACCGATCCGTCCTGAAGAGCTCCTCCGATGTCCTGATCCAAGCCCAAGCGGGGGCTGAAGAGGTCCATGATCCGGTCAAAGTCTTCATCCAAGCGGGGCAGAAGAGGATCTTCCATCCGATTGAAGTCATCATCCAGGCGGCATCTTCGATCTTCTTCCATCCGGAGCGAAGAGGCAGGATCCTGAAGACATCCAGCGCGGAACATCCATCCGGACCGACGACTGAACGACGAATGACTGTTCCTTTAAGGGACGTCATCCAAGATGGCGTCCCTCGAATTCCGATTGGCTGATAGGATTCTATCAGCCAATCGGAATTAAGGTAGGAATTTTCTGATTGGCTGATGGAATCAGCCAATCAGAATCAAGTTCAATCCGATTGGCTGATCCAATCAGCCAATCAGATTGAGCTCGCATTCTATTGGCTGTTCCGATCAGCCAATAGAATGCGAGCTCAATCTGATTGGCTGATTGGATCGGCCAATCGGATTGAACTAGATTCTGATTGGCTGATTCCATCAGCCAATCAGAAAATTCCTACCTTAATTCCGATTGGCTGATAGAATCCTATCAGCCAATCGGAATTCGAGGGACGCCATCTTGGATGACGTCCCTTAAAGGAACCGTCATTCGTCGGGAGACATCGGAAGAAGAGGATGGATCCGCGTCGCCTGCTTCAAGATGGACCCGCTCCGCACCGGATGGAAGAAGATCGAAGATGCCGCTTGGAGAAGATGTTTGCCGGTCCGGATGTCCTCTTCTTGCCGGATAGGAGGAAGACTTTGGACCCTCTTCTGGACTTCTTCAGTGGATGTCTAGCCCCCGCTTGGGTTGGATGAAGATCTTGGAGCCAGGACGGATCGGTGAACCTGGCATGGTGAAGACAAGGTAGGAAGATCATCAGGGGCTTAGTGTTAGGTTTATTTAAGGGGGGTTGGGTTAGATTAGGGGTATGTGGGTGGTGGGTTGTAATGTTGGGGGGGGGTATTGTATGTTTTCTTTTACAGGCAAAAGAGCTGAACTTCTTGGGGCATGCCCCGCAAAGGGCCCTGTTCAGGGCTGGTAAGGTAAAAGAGCTTGTAACTTTTTAAATTTAGAATAGGGTAGGGAATTTATTATTTTGGGGGGCTTTGTTATTTTATTAGGGGGCTTAGAGTAGGTGTAATTAGTTTAAAATTGTTGTAATATTTTTCTTATGTTTGTAAATATTTTTTTATTTTCTGTAACTTAGTTCTTTTTTATTTTTTGTACTTTAGCTAGTTTATTTAATTGTATTTATTTGTAGCAATTGTGTTTAATTTATTTATTGATAGTGTAGTGTTAGGTTAATTGTAGGTAATTGTAGGTAGTTTATTTAATTCTTTTATTGATAGGGTAGTGTTAGGTTTAATTATATCTTAGGTTAGGATTTATTTTACAGGTAATTTTGTTATTATTTTAACTAGGTAACTATTAAATAGTTCTTAACTATTTAATAGCTATTGTACCTAGTTAAAATAAATACCAAGTTACCTGTAAAATAAATATTAATCCTAAAATAGCTATAATATAATTATAATTTATATTGTAGCTATATTAGGATTTATTTTACAGGTAAGTATTTAGCTTTAAATAGGATTAATTTATTTAATAAGAGTTAATTTATTTCGTTAGATTAAAATTATATTTAAGTTAGGGGGGTGTTAGTGTTAGGGTTAGACTTAGCTTTAGGGGTTAATACATTTATTAGAATAGCGGTGAGCTCCGATCGGAAGATTAGGGGTTAATAATTGAAGGTAGGTGTCGGCGATGTTAGGGAGGGCAGATTAGGGGTTAATACTATTTATGATAGGGTTAGTGAGACGGATTAGGGGTTAATAACTTTATTATAGTAGCGCTCAGGTCCGCTCGGCAGATTAGGGGTTAATAAGTGTAGGCAGGTGTCGGCGACGTTGTGGGGGGCAGATTAGGGGTTAATAAATATAACATAGGGGTCGGCGATGTTAGGGCAGCAGATTAGGGGTACATAGGGATAACGTAGGTTGCGGCGGTTTACGGAGCGGAAGATTAGGGGTTAAAACTGTAATGCAGGGGTCAGCGATAGCGGGGGCGGCAGATTAGGGGTTAATAAGTGTAAGGTTAGGGGTGTTTAGACTTGGGGTTCATGTTAGGGTGTTAGGTGCAGACGTAGGAAGTGTTTCCCCATAGGAAACAATGGGGCTGCGTTAGGAGCTGAACGCTGCTTTTTTGCAGGTGTTAGGTTTTTTTTCAGCTCAAACAGTCCCATTGTTTCCTATGGGAGAATCGTGCACGAGCACGTTTTTGAGGCTGGCCGCGTCCGTAAGCAACTCTGGTATCGAGAGTTGCATTTGCGGTAAAAATGCCCTACGCTCCTTTTTTGGAGCCTAACGCAGCATTTGTTTTAACTCTCGATACCAGAGTTAAATTTATGGTGCGGCCAGAAAAAAGCCCGCGGAGCGTTAACAGCCCTGTTACCGCCGAACTCTAAATCTAGGCCTTAGTTAAACCTTTAAGACACTGCTTATAGAAAGTGATTTAAAATGTGACCATGTTATGATCTCTGTTACCCAAATGTTCTTTGACATCTACAGTATGTTTGATATTATATCTGTATATAAATCCAATATAGCTTGGCTCCGTTATTATTTGTGTCAAGAAGTTATCCCTGAGAACATTTAAAAATCTATCTCCCTTAGCTGAATTACTAGTTTCATTGGCCCAGATTATGTCAGGGTTGTTAAAATCTCCTATAATTACAGCACTGTTATTATTAGCAGCCTTTCCTATTTGCATTAGTAGTTGAGTTTCCTCCATATCACTAATGTTGGGTGACTTGTAGCATGTTCCTAATAATATTTGTTAAGGTTTTTTTTCCCAGCTTCTTATTTCAACCCACACGGTCTCTACATTATAGCCTGTATCATCATAAATATTTTCCCTTACTGTAGGTTTGAGGTTAGGTATAATATACATGAAGATTTCTCCACCCCTTTTATTACTCCTGTCCCTCCTAAATAAAGTATAACCCTCTAAGTTAACTTCCCAGTCGTGTGAATCATCCCACCAAGTTTCAGTTATACTGATAATATCATAGTCCTTTTCTGCAACTAAGAACCCAAGCTCCCCCATTTTACCCGTCATGCTCTTGCATTTGCTGTCATACATTTAATTTTCATGTGCTTTCCGCTGCTACTTGGTGCGCTTTCCTCCAAACTTTTTAATGTTACATTTCCTTAGTCATCCCTTCCTTGAGATATTATAGGTGTGACATATTCACAGACTGATTTTTCTATTCTATTATGCTTGGACCGATCCTCCCCCCCTTTGCCTAGTTTAAAATATTCTCTAAGTCGCCCTTTTCGCAGATGAAGTGACAGTGTTTTCGGCAAACCCAATCAATAAAATTCCTAGGCTTATGGCTATCTTAAAGTCTTTTGGTAATCTATCCTTTTGTAAATTAAACCTGACCAAGACAGAGATATACACAAAAAATATCCCTCAAGACCAATTGCAGACTCTACATTCCAATTATCAAGTTACTTGGGCAGACTCGCACATTACACACCTTGGTATAAAACTTTCTAACAGCATACCCCAGTTAAGCAAAGATAATTTTCTCCCACTATTAACTGAACTGCAAGCTCTGAAAAGTACGTGGAATTATGACTCCATATCCTGGATTGGCCACATAAGCACCCTAAAAATGTCATTCCTACCCAAGCTTACCTATCTTTTTAGATGCCTCCCAATTAGATGACCAAAATATTTACTTTTACAATTCCAAAGTGAGTTCACTAAGTACATTTGGTGAAATAAATCTCCCTGGGTAGTGCATAAAATCCTGCAAACTCCTTTATGGGGGGGGGTTTAGCCTCCCCCTCTGTGGTCAGAAACTATGAAGGGGCTATGCTCACCCATATATCCCAATGGGGAGCACTTAACTCTCATACGGCTAGATTTGGAGTTCGGCGGTAGATGGGTTGCTAACGCCACGCGTGTTTTATGTCTAACGCACGGCATTGTTTAACTCCGGTATTTAGAGTTCAAATAAGACCATCTAACGATGCTCTTAACGCGTGTATGTCACACGCGTAATCCTGCCCGCGTTAGACAGTCTCCCATAGAGATCAATGGGAAAGGCAAAAAATAGCTTTTTTCACCTAACACTCGATCTCGCGAGAATACGCACAGCTCGGTCATATGACGCATACCACATCATGCACAACAATAACACGCCCCAAATGTCACAACAACAATCAATCAACAAAGCACACAAGCATTACACATTCACAAGCGGGGGAATTTGTAATAAAATTTATACGGGGAATACGCATATACTTTAAGATGCGGAAAATCGCAAAATAACAACAAGGATTAAAAAAGATATACATACACTAGAAAAAAAATTGCATTCAATATCACTATATATTATGACAAACATACATATACAACACTTCACGAAGAACACACCATCGCAAATTCACATTTAAAAAGAATACTATTGGACAATGAAAGAGAAAACGACCACTATGACATCATCGCATTCTACACATTCCACAAATACCAACTCTAAATGAGCATGCGCAAATTCACACACTTAATACACATTGCAATAATATTAATTGCTAATAAAGCACACCTGAACACTATTTACAACGGAAATTGGGACATCATTAAACATTTACACAGGGTATATAAGCACCACACAAGCAGGGCTTCTTTGACTGTGTTGCTGTTGGGTCTTTGGAGATTGGAGGTTTAATATTAGAGAGTTTGAGAATTTGAGAGTGAGTGAGTTAGTGGGAGTTAGTGGGAGTTAGTGGGAGTGGGAGAGAATCTGTTAGTGGGAGCGTGAGTGAGTTAGTGGGAGTTATTAGTGAGAGTTGTTAGTGGGAGCGTAAGTTACTGGTAGTTAGTGAGAGTTAGTGGGAGTGTTTGTTAGTGAGAATTAGTAGTAGTGTGAGTTAGCGAGCGAGTGATTTTTCTGTACACTTAACACATTTACACGCAAACACATTCAATACATACATACACTTATCAATAACACTACATACACTCCATACCCCCTACCCCCTCATACTACACTCCATACCCCATTCCTTGTAGTCCCATTCCCTTTCATCCCATTTACTCTTATCCCATACCCCATACCCATCCCATACCCATCCCCTAGTTACATTTAGTTTACATATCCTCCTTTTAGTCTTCTTCTTCTTTTCGTTTATTTAAATACTCCTTACCCTCTTTGTTTTTTTACATCCCTCTCACACTTTAAGCACCTTTTTTGTCTTTTTAGTTCTTTATTTTGACCCCCTTTCATTTCATCACACTCACTTTTTGTTTGATTATTTGGGGTTTAGTTTAGGGAAGAGATGGAGGCCAGGCAGGGGACAGGTAGAGGGGGGAGGAGAGGGAGGGGGAGAGGAACAGGGCAGGAAGGGGAGCAGGAAGGGGGGCAGGAAGCGGGGGTGGAAGCGGTGGGTGGACCCAGCCACTTGGTTCAAGATGACCAAGTGGCTGGGCCCAGTGGCGGTCAGAGTAGGGCTTCACAGTCCGGGAAACAGAGGGCATCATCACAGGGGAAGGCCAAGGCGACTAGGGAGGCGAGGTTTATGATGGAGGAGAAGGAGGCCCTCGTAGAGGCCTATATGGCCAGGCATAGGAGGCTGCAGCACCAAAAGACAACCCCGACTGACAAGAGGAGGCTCTGGAATGAGATCAGGAATGCAGTCAATGCAGTGGGTGGCCGGAACCGAGATATGGATTCGATCAAACATCACTACCGGGACTGTAAACTGGAACTCAAAAAAAAGTTAGGTCTGGAGGCACGACATGCCGCAGGAACCGGTGGCGGACCTGCCCTTGAAATCGAGTACTGCCGATGGGTGGAAATGTTGCGGCCCAGCATCTCCGAGGTGGAAGTAGTCGGTATCGCAGGAATTGATACCGGGAACCTGCCACTCTCATCTGACGGTAAGCTCATTGAACAATAATTTCACATACGAATGTATTTCAAGGGACACTATACGCAAACATTTACTTTCATGATTGAGGTAGCGAATACAATTTGACAAAACATTCAAATGTACTTAAATTACCTAATTTGAATCCTTCTTGAGATATATTTTAAGGAAGAAATAGCCATGCACACGGTGAAACAATCACAGGAGGCAGCTATATTCAGCTAACAATCAGCATCTTATAAGCATATTTAGATATGCTTTTCAGCAAAGAATATCCAGAGAATTAAGCTAATTAGATAAGAAAAGTACATTCGAAAGTTGATAAAAAATGTATGCTTCTAAATCATGAAAGATAAAACATTGGGTTTCATGTGTTAAGGATCCGATTAATGCTATAACATTGTTTACACGCATTCAATTACTTTGCGGTTACATCAGTATCTAGGCTATAGGTTAGGTGTGCATTTAAACAGACTGAAAACAAACGCTAAAACATTCACATTGACCAGATATCACAAACACGGTTTATGAAAAAGCTGAAATCGTATTGATTGTTTGTTAGATTTCTAAGTGGATTAATGATTCTGCATTTGTAATTGTATCGTAAGCTAAGTAATTTAAAGCTTGATTTGCAAATATGCTAATATATACATTTTTATTTTTTTTATTTTTTTAATATACAGAGTCTGGGGACGAGGCAGCACAGGAAACACAGCCTCATGCATCTCCCCGGGATGAGAGTGGTGGGGAGGAATTTCCACTTCGGAGGGAAGAGGCCCCCCATGACGAAGAGCGCACGGGAGATGATGAAGAGGCCCCGGAAGCACAGGAGGATCCCGCGGAACCCGAGGCCCCTCAAGGACCCGCACCCCGCCGTGCACGGGCACCCCGCCGTGCACGGGTACAACAACAAGCACAACAAGAGGAAATAGCGGAGGTGCGGGTTCTACTGGACTACATAGACCAGATGCGTACCTCCCGGATAGAAAATATCGAAGGACGCAATAGAATACTTGATGGCCAAAATCAAATTATTCAAGGACAAAATCAAATCATCACCATACTGAATCGAATCGAAGAAGGACAAACCAGAATATTTCAGCTTCACCAAGAAATGTTCACTTTTTTCCGGGAGGCGCATGCTGGTCTACCTCCTGGTCCGCCTCTTGTTGCTGGGCCTCTTGTTGCTGGGCCTCTTGCTGCTGGGCCATCTCCTCCTGCCGGCCCATCTCCTCCTGCCGGCCCATCTCCTCCTGCCGGGCCATCTACTCCTGCCGGGCCATCTACTCCTCCTCAGCCATCTTCTCCTCCTCAGCCATCTTCTCCTCCTCAGCCATCTTCTCCTCCTCAGCCATCTTCTCCTCCTCAGCCATCTTCTCCTCCTCATCCATCTTCTCCTCCTCACCTTGGTCGTCCCAGTACTCTTCCTTCCACTCTTCCCACAACAGCTCCAAGGAGAACTCTTCGGAGTCGGCAGTTGCCTCTCCCAGAGCCTCAGCCCCGTGGGAAGAGGGGAAGGAAGAAAGAATTTTTTTTCATCTTTACTGGTTTTTTTAATTTAATGTGTAATGGATAGGTATGTGATGATGTGGTTTTCATACACTTGTGGACCACACTCTGTATATAATCGACTTCTATGGGACCGGGTCCATGGAGGGAGATTGTTTGCAGAGTGTGGGTTATAAGTGTGTGAAAACCACATCATCACATACCTATCCTTGTTCATGATATTGATTGGTTTCTGTGATGTGATGTCCAAACTGTTTCCCGAATCGCAAACTAAATTACTATTACAATTATCCATGATGGCATATTACTGTTTGAATGCCAATAACACAGCTTAAAGGGACAGTCAGAAAATTATTGATTACAAAGAAAACACTGTATTACGCATTATAAAGTTAGAAACAACAAAACATGGAGAAATACGTGTGACTTATGTGCTTACCCTTGTATCTATGACTATGAAAAATGACCACTTATTTGTTGTTCAGACATAACAACATTTTAGATATCAATGATCAATACATGGTCAATAATATGCTGTATGAGCACAAGGTTTTACATATACAAATGCTATCCAAATGCCCTCTAGTGCTCAAATTGTATAATGATTACAAGCACTCTTCAAGATCGAAGAAATGAGCACACCAACCTCATAGGTTAAGCTAGCAAATTTAAATAAACCCAGACAAATGATCAATTGTTGAGAAACATTTGATATCATTGATATTACATAATTGACATTTAGAATAATGAAAAACATTATTTGTTTTCGAAACTGTCCCTTTAACAACATTACATATGCTAACACATTTTTGAAGCTTGTTGGTATATCTACATGTACTTTGTGAAAAAATAAATATTGAAATCACATTTATATTGACGTGTTAAATAAAGTCTATTTTCTTAAAGAGACATTATTGTGTTAATATTTTATTGTAAAGACATTTGTTTGAACAATGAATATGGTTTAAAGTCCTTTTAGGAGTGGGGGGGGAAATATGCTAACAATAATATATTTGAAGATTAAACAATGTGGATCTCATACATGATACAAAAAACATTTGCATTCAAGGGACAGTATACTATATTTTTAACAGAACTGTATGTAATAGACACTACTACAAACAACAAGATTAACATATACTGATATCAATATTACAAAGCTTCAAACACTTTAAAATAAAATAGGGTTAGCTATATTGAAAATATAGATGAACCCCCATTACAACCGTAAAACAAGACAATACCCCATCATTAACATATGAAAAGACCCTTTACACAAACTGGAGAAAGCTGGAGATGGTACTCACATGAAACTCAGAGGCTTTGCGAGGAGTCAGAAAATTACTTACATTTTCGTAGAACAGAAGAAAAAAATAAACGTATTGGTTAAACAATGGACTATCTAACTAGAGACAAAATCAAAGCTTTTGATTTATAATGTGAGTGTCTAATGAACCTTTAATAAAATATACAACAAAATTACATTTAGAAGAAGTCGGCATCATATATTTAGCATATGATAAATATAAATGCATATTGATTACTTTATTCAAACACAATAGCGCATATTTATTAATTAGATATCTTTAACATTAAACACAACAGTCATTTTTCAGAAAAAGGAACATTGTTGACAAACATATTAAACATGGACTATAGAGATTTGCACTTGCCTCGAAATATCATATGCATGAAAACATTTTGCTTTCGTTCGTTTATTCAACCAGACATCCAGCAAAAGAGAATGTGTTGGTCTTTATCAGCTACGGGTCAACAATGTAACATGATGCAAATAATACATATTCGCAAGGTTTTTAAAATTGGCTGCAGTCACAAACGTTTTTAACGTGCACAAATATTGCGGGACTACCTAATCCAATCAGACGTTTTTTTACCTTTGCATGTGACGTCTTAACATGGCGCTTCCTTGATCACGTAAGAACGCCATCCAATGAAAGGCACATTATTGATCACGTAAGAACGCCCCAAAAAAAAGGCGCATCCTTGATCGCGTCAAAATGCAATCCAATAAAAGGCACATTCTTGATCACGTAAGAACGTCAGTCAATACAAGGAATCATTGGACAGCCTGGCAGGTGACGTCTTAAGCAACATGGTGCATCCGAGATCGCTGAAAAACCGCAGACAATACAAGGACTCAGTGACATCTTGGCATATCACTAAGAAACGTATTTATATTTTAGGAACTAGTATGTGTCTAGATTGCTATCTAGGAATGTCACCAAATCATGAATCATCTTTTCGGACTTGACTGTCCCTTGAACTATAGCTATGGTGTATATCTTTAACATTTAAAAGATACACATGAGAAATACATATGCCATTGATGTTTTAAGATATCTTTGGATTGTTGTGGAATAACAATAGTTATACATGGATTGATTAAACGTGTCATTTATTCAAGTTTAATTATTGTCAGCCTACCTATAACCATATATGGGAGGAGAAGTATTTTGTTAACATCTTTGTTAACAAATATTCATCATCTAAATTATTTGCATTACACACAGAGATTTATTTGGTTACACTTTTACAATAATATAGAATTGAAAATGAAATACATGTGCTGTCAACATTACAATAAGATTGTTTATTAATAAGATTATATGTCCTTGTTCATGTAAAAAGGACAAAAACGCTTTAGAAATGGAAATACATTCATTAACAATTGTGCTCACCATCACTTAAAGGGACATTATTTTGTTTTTAAAAAGAGCATACACATAGACAATACTATTTCAATAAAATGAACACTTTACAGGGATTATATCATTGTATCAATACTCAGATCATTTGGTAAAGGTGCATCAATTCATGCAGAGTTTCTAAATACACACATGGATCTGAACATTGAAATATACATATATACACAAATAACAATCTATATATACATATATAAAACAATTACTATGCTAATCATAATCAGGCAATGATAAAGCTAAGAGAAAAATATATAAAGACAAATAATAAGATTACATTGGAGATGTTAATCTTAAAGTCATTTACTATTGTCTTACATATATGATTTTATTATTACAAATATATTTGGTAGGTCCCTTTAAGGATCAACAACATAAACTAGAGCTTTCAAAAAATAACATGAAGAATCAGGACAAAGATTTGTGCAATAAAATGTATTTTATTAGTATGTAAGAAAACATACACAACGTTTATAAATAATCTTGTAAAAATAAGGAATATATGAGCCATATGACAAGGTAACACAGTGCATCACAGTCCATGAAGAGAGTTGCCAAGGGCCAGCATAGCCCCATTGGAGACATATGACAAGGTAACACAGTGCATCACAGTCCATGAAGAGAGTTGCCAAGGGCCAGCATAGCCCCATTGGTGACATATGACAAGGTAACACAGTGCATCACAGTCCATGAAGAGAGTTGCCAAGGGCCAGCATAGCACCATTGGAGACATATGACAAGGTAAAAGAGTGCAACAGGCACAACAATAAACTTTTAAAAAGGCCAAATGGCAACAATAAAAAAACAAAATCAACATGTGGACGGAGGATTCTTATCTGCCACCATGGAGCATCTCCAGATCCTCCACTTACTGGTCATCCTCTTCATCGTCCTGTGCATGTCCAGCTCCAGATTCAGGCCTTGAACTTAATCTCATAATTGCACGCAGAGTCAAGTCCTGAATCCGGAGCTGGGCCTGCATGGTGTCGTTCATCCCTCTCAGGACAGCTGCGTTCCTCAACACGGCCTGCTCTACTCTTGCTATACTTTCTAGCATGAGCCATGCTGAGTCACAGCCTAAAATAAAGAATACATTAAATATTAAGGATAATTACACAACAGACGAAAAAATTTTACAACATACATTGTCATCATAAAGACAAATAATTCTTTACATCAATTAGTTTACATTTATTCTTTACACATGAATTAGGTTATTCAGACAGACAGAAATCATTAAAGGGACATTTTACTCAAACATGTTGTCCCCTTTAATTGGTTTTAGATGATCCACTTATACAGCTTGAGTGTATCAAATCTTGTTAAAGGATTTACATTGTACTTACATTAGCAATTTAAAAATTTCAATTATACTGTGGTAGGCACACCTATCCTTAAACATTTTGGCATTGAGGACAAGCTGTGTAAACATAGCAACCTGAAGAAATTACATTCCCACTGGGTTAGACAAGAGATAATGTATCAACATTTGTACATTAATTGTTGGATCCAAGTAGTGGTGATTGGTATATGTAGTGATATCCAATTAAAGGGACACTGAACCTAAATATTTAATGGACTGATTCAGATAGAGCATGACATTACAAATCTTTAAAACTTACACATATTCATTAAATGTTTGAATTCTCTAGCTAGATTTGGAATGCAAGAATGTTGCTTTTTAGGGAAGCCAATATTTGTTTATCAACTTTGTTTGTCCCTGCTGGTTGATGGATACATTCATCCAACAATAAAGAAATGATGTCCAGAATTTTTTTATTGTTTAAACTAATTATAGGAATTTCTTTGTTTCAATAAAGATATCAAGAGAATGAAGAATAATTCATAAGAGTAGTAAATTATAAATTTGATTAACATTGCATGCTGGATTGGAATCACAATTGAACAAATTTAACTTCACTGTACCTTTAAGTATCTTATAAAGTGTATTTTGAATGATACTTACAGCTGTGCCTGGGAAGGACAATCCGACACCCAGGACAATGAAGGTTGAGACAGGGGGGAGGGGTGGGATTGGCTTGGGGAGGGATGGGAGTGCCTTGGGGAGGGATGGTAATGGCTTGGGGAGGGGTGAGCTGCCGCTCCGGGGTAGGCCGTACAGCTGGGGAGTGGGGAGTTTGGGTCTGGGCAGCTGTACGGGCCATAATACGGGGAGAGCGGCGAAGGGGGGTGTAGGTGCGTTTTTTGGGAGGGACAGGAAATGAACAATGGGAAGGGCCGGCAGTGGTCTGGGCATGGGCAGGAGTCTGGTCATGGGCAGGGGTCTGGGTCTGTGCAGGGGTCTGGGCATGGTCACGAGTCTGGTCATGGGCAGGGGTCTGGGTCTGTGCAGGGGTCTGGCCATGGTCAGGGGTCTGTGCATGGGGAGGGGTCTGTGACTGGGCAGGGGCGGAAACCAGATGACCAGAAGTGGTGGATCCATCTGAAAATTTAAAGAAAATATATTAACATCTCATACATCCTGACATCAAATCAACGCATTTCAAATTGATTATGTTTTCAATATACTTCGAAGTGTGTTTGAATTTGTAAACAATTCTGAAATGAGGCTATGGTATGTATATAGGCACTCAGATGAATATCAATGACTGTCTGTACAATTATAACATTATTATTGTGTTTTGGCCTGGAATATGCATGTGACATAATGATGTCATGAATTTTACATATTTTCTATTCAAAATTTTTCATGCTGCCTGATATAGAAAGGGGGCAGTAGTGTATTTGAACAGACAAATAATATTCCTTTTTAAAGTGCAAAAGCTGTAGACTTTGAATGTCTTCAATTAAATTATTTCAAATAAAAAAACATGTTGGAAACATGATAGATATATTTCACATACCATTAGACTCCAAGGCAGCCTCTTCCTCCTCCGTCACATATGTTAAATCAATCTCTGTAAAACATAACATGTTGTGTACACGTTAACAACAGATATTATAACATATGTTACTGTTGGTCAAAGACACACATCAATGTTGCATTAAAGATATACACACCCAAAGTTATGATTTACATCATTTTGATGGAGCATACAAATTACATTAGATTTGTTATTCTCAATGATTCATATTTTCGATGTATTGTTTGGATTAATGTAAAAATCATAAAAGCATAGTACATAGAACATTTAAGATTTCTCATGTGTGTATCACTTGATGACTGTTGTCAAAAAAGAACATGGAAACAAACATATGTTATACATCTTCTGAATAACAAATGTGGAGACTAATAAAGTTGAAATTATTAATCGTTCAATATTAAAAGAAAATTAATATATAATCAGAAGAGAATTTTTTTTTTTTTTTCTAATGTTATGCTTCATCAGAATCATGATCATAATATTGATTAGCAATACACCTTCAATTACATATAAATGAGTCAATGGACTTACCAGGAGACCGCAAAGGCGGCTCTATGTCACTGCTGGATTCCTGTGGGCTCACCACACCAACTCTCTCTATGAATGATATAGATATATATTATGAAACACATTTGGGATATCACTAAATCACATCTGTCTCGAATTTTACCATTAATCAACTTTAAAATGTGAAGAATAGAGCAGTCATTACACCAGAAAATGCTTGATTGAATCAAGGGGATTCTGTTAAAAATTCTGTATTGAACATATGTTTAATGTCAGACTATATTAGACATCAAAATCATCTCATACGATGCTATTGCATATCTAAATATACCCATTGATCAATGTTCTTAACCCTTTAAGGACACAGCTTTCAGTTTGCTCAATCAGCTTTCCGTCATATGTCCTTAAGAGGTTAAAAGAATACACACAAACCACATTTTGAAGAGCATCTGTTGACAAATCCAAACAAACACATGTGTCACATCGAGCCATTTGTGCAATGTACAGTAATCTTGTTTAGGACACAACACATATTTATCACAATACAAAACAAAATTGATTATTACAAATATGTAATCATGGTGCTGTTAGAGTATGCAGATATCTATAAAGTAACTCCAACAGAGAATATGTGAATTATATATCAATATTGTTTAATCAAAAAAATGTAAAGATGAATGAATCTATTTTGTCTTAAAGGGACACTGACATGATTAATTTAAATCATTGATTTCTATGTTCAAACTGTTCAAAATGATTTAACATTGACTCCTATTATAATTAGAATGTTGCTAGATTTTAATCTTAAAGGCAGATAAGCAATATTGGATTCAATAAATATTGTTTGGTGAAGGTATCCACCAATCATCAATAAAAACCCAGGTTGGTCAAGCAAAATTTAGATGCACATAAACGTACAATCTTGATTTTAAAATACATTTAGCAATAGAATATGTCACATATGATGATAGTATTATATTTTTATGCTTATTAATATTGCATACTGTATCTGAATGACAACATTAATAATTGTAGCTCAGTATCCCTTTAATCTAAAATTAAATTGATTCGACAATGTTGTTGTTAATGAATTATCTACTCCATATGTTGATGTAATGAATGGTATTGAGCATGCAATTCAAATCTAATATGTTATTTAAGGATATCCGAAGAATTATTTAATTTTCATCTATTAAAGAGACATTACATATAAATATTGAACAATGTGGATTTAGTATGTAATGTTCTGTCCATGTTTCTAAAACAAATGTCAATTAAAAAGAGACATACCATACTGTGACAAGCCCTGGCTTGAGGATCCAGCAGCCACATCCATATCTGTAATATATTAAATGAGGATTGCATATCATTAATACTAATCATGCCATGTTTAAAAACTTTACATTATTAACAAATCAATTTAAAAATATTAATCCTTTGGTAGTCCCATGAGTTAATTGTTTCCTCAATTAAATTAATGATAAATATATCCTGGACTCTTATTTTCAATCAGTTGTGTTGTTTACTGTATCTTTAATAATTTCTGGTTGTTATTTCATAATCATCAATTGATGGCCATATGTTATAATTTATTTGTATTCTTCGTTTTTTATTAGCTATAATATTGAAAATAAGAATACTGTATTCTTCACTAATATAAGAATTCACATTTAATTTTGACCAACATGTGTAAAGCAATGCCACTTACAGCAAAGCCATGTTAACGTGGATGAGAGATTCCATTTTCGCGATCATTGCGCAATGATTCCAAGCGGAATTACGCATCCGTCATTTGAACAACATGTATAAAGCAATGCCACTTACAGCAAAGCCATGTTAACGTGGATGAGAAATTCCATTTTCGCGATCATTGCGCAATGATTCCAAGCGGAATTACGCATCCGTCATTTGAACAACATGTATAAAGCAATGCCACTTACAGCAAAGCCATGTTAACGTGGATGAGAAATTACATTTCCGCTCTGTGACGCATATTCTGTAGAGCGCAAGAAACATCATTCCTATTTCATGTGTCACTAATCTAAAATCAGATATCTAAACATCATATGTAGTGTATGTTGTGAGATCTGTATAGGTTTAGTATCTGACTATATACACATATTTGGATAAAAATAACAAATATTAAGATATTATATGAAGTTGGATAATTACCTTGTTCAGATTCTCTATCTCCTCCCAGGCCACCGGACGGAGAAGCATCTGCCCTGTCCCGCGCGTCAGGACTTTCAGATCCCGCAGCTGGGAGGGAAGAAGAAGAGGCCGAGGATGGCGAGGATCTAAATCTTTTGGGGACCCGGAGATTGAGGAGCTCGCATAAAGTCACCTCATAAGGGAGTAGGTACAGTTTCCGCGGGGCCTTTCTTTGGCCCCCTCTTTTACGGGCTTGTACCCAGTCCCTTATGAGGTTGACTTTTTTGGATAAACGCAACCTCATATCTCCGAATCTCCTCATGATCTGATCCTGGGTCCTCTGGACGTCATACACCAATCTAACCGCATTGGTGATAGACTCCCAGAGGGCCTTCTTAACAGGCGCATCTGTCGAGCTCCTCTTGTTCCCAAACAGCTGGGGATAAAAGTCCTTGATGGCGTGGACCAGTGCAGCGCTCTCCTCCTTGGTGAACCTGGGAACTGACATGCCTGCTCGGTTTGATAATAATATAATATATCAATATATCAATATATATACTGCCTGCAGGCATTAGAGAACTGACAAAGATGGCAACGTGTAATGGACTTTTATATGGTGAAGTAAACATGAGATGCACCATGGGACAAGTTATCTGTACATCTGATTGGATAAAAGTTTGAAATATTGTTAGAATGTCTGTGAGACCATCCTGACTCAAGTTGTGTTTGTGTGATGAACTCTGATTGGCCGTTCCTTAATGTTTCATATCTTAGTAACTTCCTTACACATACCGCTTGGTGGTGCTGTTACTTAATTTTTCATGTAGACTTATTTGTAACTCATGGGCCTGTCATGCGGATATGTGTGACGCAGATTTAATATCCGTGATCTGTTAAATATTAATGATTAAATACTCTTTAAAATCTAATACTGTCACATTATTAAATGTTGTCGACATTTCTCGGTTTAATAACTGTCTGTTTCTTTAATACAAATACACATTTAATATTGTATGTCTTTATTGTTCTTTAAATAAATTTATTGACTTATTGTGAAGTATTGACATTGCTCTATTAAATGTCTTTATAATGCACATTGATTGTGTGCTATTGCGTGACATTAGACTCTAATGTTTAAAGATGCAAATCTGGTGTTTCAAGATGCGTTTCCCACGCAATATTTCTGAATGTTCAAATTCAGGTTATAAGGTCAGTAACTTGGATAATCTGTTTATAAATGTTAAACTACAGGTTTGTTTGTTATTAGCAAATAAACCTCGAGCTTGTATTTCTCTGAAGTGCTCATATATGTTATTGTGCAATGGCGTCTTTAGTTTTAAATAGACATTACAAACAAACAATTGTATCAAATGATCTGTAGAGATAGAAGATTGTTTAGACTTTAAAATGTAAATCAATTTCTCTTAGTATTTAGATATCCTCAACAGAAGAAATTTCAATGCACATGGTTGAGCCAATCACATAAGGCATCTCTGTGCATCCACCAATCTTCATCTACTGAGCCGATCTCGATATGCTTTTCAAGCAAAGTATGTCAAGATAGGAAGATAAGTAAATACACTATTTAAACCTCTTAAAGGGACACTGTCCAAACAAATTTAGCATTGGTGATTGAGCATGAAATGTTAATCAACTTTATTATTTAATCCGATTATCAAATGTTAACAGTTATCTTGTTATGTTTCTTTGCAAATCAATAATGATATTTTATATTACGGACAATTGTTTAAAAAAAACCTGGGTTGTCCTTGACGATTGTTGGATCAATTATTCCAAACAAAACAAGCAAGTTCTGTCCAGAGTACTGAAGCAAATAAATTAGCTATTTAATGCCTTATTTTTAAAGTAATGATAGCAACATCACAAGGAGCATTCATAATATGAGACAATTTTTAAAGTTGCTTAAAATAGTATACTCATTCAGAATGTATAAATCATTATTTTTTTAACTGTCTACCTTTAAGTATATTTTGAGTTCATGTCCCTTTAAAGAAACATTTCACAATAATGCTTAAAATATCATAAACCTAGGCACCTTCCTTTTGCTAAATTAGTCTAACATATGAGTAAAGCAAATTTAGATTAACTTCTAGATTGTTTTACACACTGACTGAAATATATTTATTAAAGGAGGTATTTTGGAGCCTTCAGCTTAGAGGGACATTAAGCTATATGTTATGTATGCATTTTGTATAATATTCTTATATTTGACCAACTTAATATGTTTTGTTATTCAATCATTATATTGTAATTATATATATATATTCTTGGATTAAATACATCTCTACATAGGCTATTTTGATGCTGATTGTTGTTTGCATATAGATGCCTTATGTAATTGACTAAGATATGTGCATTGATGTATTTTTTGAAAAGTATATTTAAAGACTGAATGTAATTCTATATTACTTTCTAAATATGTTGAAATTCTTGTATGATATTTTTAAAAATCTATACACAATATACTTTGTGAATGTCCCTTTAAGGACCCAAACATTTGGAATGTTGATTTAACATTGACAAAATAAACTAAAGGGGAATTAAAATTCTATATAGATATTTGATGTCTAACCCAAGAGGTAAGATTTTAAAAAATACATAATATTACTAAGTATAGTTAAATGACTCCACTAGAAAATTACATAGATTAACCTGGCATCCAATAACTAGCTTGTGAAAAATATCAAGTTAAATGACCTACCATTTATAAATGTAAAAATTAAAAGTATTTAGAAAATAATGTTTTGAGATACCTAAGGAAGATACAAGATCTTATAAAATTAATTTTACATTCAACAACACTGTCACTTTAATGTAATTGAACCACTTCACCTTCTTAAAAGTTAAAATAAAAAACTTTTGACTACATATCCAAAATTAATTTAATATCTACATTTTCAAAAGAAAAGCATCGAAGGATCTCACTCCCCAATTAATGTTATAAAAGATATTTTAATGTAATATTCTCGGAATCAGTTGATTTTCTAATATTAATGCATTATTTGATCTTATGCATGTGCTTGTCAAATAGCCAACTACCAGTCATGGGAGTCCAACTTTTATTTATTGACAGATTATATTGATATTTAGTAGAATCTGTTCAAAAGAATGTATTTAATAATAAAATGTTTATTATTAACATGTAAAAATAAAAAAATAAAAGTTTATCGAAAAACTAAATATATTCCTGGAAGTCATCAGATGCCAATCTGAAATGACAAATAAAAAAATGGAACAAAGTTAATACACACGTTGTCAAATATTCATAAAATACATTTAAAATCATCTTGTGTCTATGCTCTAACTTTGTTCAACATTTTTGAAAGATAATTATTAAATTGATTTAAAAAAAAAAGAAATACATACACCATTATATTGTTGAATCAAAATTCTATTTAAATAGAAAAATTTCAAATTATACATAATAATGTATATCACATTTCAACAATATATGTATGCTGAACATAAATGTAATATTTCAAGTCCATTCAAATACCTCTATATCAACTATAATATGTATTCCTTTTTCGGATTGTGATCCCTAAATATCTAATGATGAAATAAGTATGACTAATGTATGTAAGCTAACAATAATCAACATTCTTCATGTGATTCTTAACTAGCATGCACCAACCTGGATAATGCATGGTCTTTGAAAGTCAATTCAGGGGTAAACAGTTGATCTTCAATAGGTGTCTTATTCATCAGTTCATTAAATAGAGGACTGGGAAATACCATCTAAAAAAGTAAAATCATCTAAGTGTCTGATTGTGATCCCTAAATATATAATTTAGAACTAAATATGACTAATGTATGTAAGCTACTAATATTCAACAGTCTTCACTAGCATGCATTGGTACACCAACCTGGACAATGCATGGTCTTTGAAAGTCAATTCAGGGGTAAACAGTTGATCTTCAATAGGTGTCTTATTCATCAGTTCATTAAATAGAGGACTGGGAAATACCATCTAAAAAAGTAAAATCATCTAAGTGTCTGATTGTGATCCCTAAATATATAATTTAGAACTAAATATGACTAATGTATGTAAGCTACTAATATTCAACAGTCTTCACTAGCATGCATTGGTACACCAACCTGGACAATGCATGGTCTTTGAAAGTCAATTCAGGGGTAAACAGTTGATCTTCAATAGGTGTCTTATTCATCAGTTCATTAAATAGAGGACTGGGAAATACCATCTACAAATTAGAAAATCATCTAAGTGTCTCCAATAGGATGTCTCCACAGCCTTATTCTATCAAATAGTTTGCACTTACCATGTGAACATGTCTTTGTATGGTTTTCAAGGTCAGCAGAATTGAAAGATAATGCCAGACATGATCCCATTGGTATACTTCAATTTCAATCTTGGCTTTTTCCCCACTGTCAGTCTGGGCAATCTTCACTGTCAGGCTTCTAATTGTTCCCTTTCAGTCTTTAGATTAAGTCATCTCCCTAATGGAACAAATATTTTAAATAAAATTCATACAAGTGTGTGAATCAGTTCTGTACCCCTCTCCCACCCCCCATTTCATAATAAATTTCTGTCACTAGCTTACTAAGCCTGTGTATCAACTTGTGTTATTTTCTATCAAGTGTGAAGATGAGTCATATTGAGCAGAACAAACCTCTAATGTGTGACATTGAACCATAGTCATTCTAGAGGATCCCTTTCTGAGTATGTACATTTTAAGTAATGTGTAAACTAAATTCTATTTTTGAAAATGTATGCCATATGATGTATTTGTGTACAATTCATGCCAGCAACAGTCCATACATTTCTACTTACCATCTGATGTCCTCTTTAAAAACCAGGTGGCAAAGACTCGCTACAGGACCCAATGCCCAGAGCATCACCTATATGAATAAATTAAAAATATTTTTAAAATTTGATCAATACTAACATGTTTGCACAATTCTCTACTTGTCATTTCCCTAGAGTTCACATCTATTGAAAATACTCCAGTCTAACTTCTATTCTTTACCGTCTAAAGTGGCGGTTGATGACGTCTGCTCTGACATCAAGTCCCTCGTCCTGGAATTCCCCCTCTAGAACAGGATCATCCTCCTCATCTCTTAGGAGGTCTCTGTCCACCGTGATGGCCTGCAGCATCCCAGCCCGCTGTGCAATATTATGCAGGACGCTACAGGCTACAACGATCTTAGCCACCTTCTTTGGGTTGTACTGGAGTGCTCCTCCCGAACGGTCCAGGCACCTGAATCTCATCTTCAGGAGCCCGAACATCCTTTCAACCACCGCCCTGGTTCTCTTATGAGCCCTATTGTAGCGCTCCTCAGACACATCAGTCGGGCTACGCAAGGGGGTAATGAGCCAAGGCCGGCTCATGTACCCAGAATCACCTATAAATTATGAACAGAACATAATTCAAACAGAATCCTTAAAATAGTATATTGTTTTAGAAATAATTGTTTGTACACGATAATCCATATTAAAAGTTTTTTCAGAAACATCCAAAAAAAAATTTCAATATTATTCTGTATCTTGCCATTTCAGCTAAGACATGCTACATATGCGTATTTTTCCAAAACCAAACCTTGTGTAAAATGCTAACTACATGGTTACATTGCATTCTCTATCTGAGCACTTAAGGTAAGACATGCTACATATCTGCATTGAACTAAAACTACACATTAGCGGAAAGAGACAATGACATGGTTACATTGCATGAGATAATATCTTGCCATTTCAGCTAAGACATGCTACATATGCGTATTTCGGAAAAAAAAAAAAGTGTAAAATGCTAAATACATGGTTACATTGCATTCTCTATCTGAGCACTTAAAGTAAGACATGCTACATATCTGCATTGAACTAAAAGTAGACATTAGCGGAAACAGACAATGACATGGTTAAATTGCATGAGATAATATCTTCCCATTTCAGCTAAGACATGCTACATATGCGTATTTCTCCTAAACCAAACCTTGTGTAAAATGCGAACTACATGGTTACATTGCATTCTCTATCTGAGCACTTAAGGTAAGACATGCTACATATCTGCATTGAAATAAAACTACACATTAGCGGAAAGAGACAATGACAGGGTTAAATTGCATGAGATAATATCTTCACATTTCAGCTAAGACATGCTACATATGCGTATTTCTCCTAAACCAAACCTTGTGTAAAATGCTAACTACATGGTTACATTGCATTCTCTATCTGAGCACTTAAGGTAAGACATGCTACATATCTGCATTGAACTAAAAATACACATTAGCGGAAAGAGACAATGACAGGGTTAAATTGCATGAGATAATATCTTCACATTTCAGCTAAGACATGCTACATATGCGTATTTATCCCAAAATAAAAAATAGTGTAAAATGCTAAATACATGGTTACATTGCATTCTCTATCTGAGCACTTAAGGTAAGACATGCTACATATCTGCATTTAAATAAAAGTAAACATTAGCGTCGGTAAATAACAAATGGTTAAATTGCATCCTATAGATGAACATGACGCTAACATTTTAAAACTACAGGGGCAATTGTCAAACTAATTAACCATGTTGTGCACAAATACTCACCAACGAGATAACCAGGGGGCATTTGTCTTTCCTCAAACTGTCTCCACAGGGACGACAGAGAGAGGATGCGGGCATCATGACAAGCACCTGCAAAATTTGCACACACATGCATAATCCTCATCCGTGCGTCACAAACATACTGCACGTTGAGGCTATGAAAAAGTTTGCGATTTCTGAAGGGCAAGTCATCAATTGGAGCACGCAGCGCAATGTGGGTACAATCTATGGCTCCCAAGACATTGGGCAATTGAGCAATATCAAAGAATTCCCGCTTCAGGCGCCTCCAATCACCATCATTTTGTGGGAATCCTATGTATTGCTTACTGATACGTACCATGGCGTCCAGAAAGTTATCAAACACCACAGAGAATGTACCTTGAGCCAGGCCATGCATGTACAGTTCTCCGGATTGAAAACTCCCGGAGGCCAGGACGTATAGACAGCTTAGCATCTTACTCATGCCGGGAACAGCAGTCCTTATTTGTATACGTGGCTCCAAATGAGGTTTAAGAAGCTCGTAAAGGCCAATGAGCTGTTCGCGATCGAGCCGATACTTATCAAAAACCTCAAAGTCGCTCATGTTTTCCAAGGTGGGTCTCACCCTGTAGACACGAGGACCTCGAACCAGACGACCCCTTCGTCTCAGTCTGAGCCGCCGAGGCTGCCTGATTCGATCAACAGCTAGTTCGCCAATAGCAGCACCAGCAGTGTCTACCATGTCATCGTCATCCATCTTTCAAAACAGCGTAACAAGGTATGCACTTGATCTGATGTGGATCACAAGTGATGCTTTGGCCATGTTGTTTGGGGGATTTATAGTCCAATTAGTCCAATGGTAGTGAGTTTGTAATGATTGCTGATTGTATTCACCTGTTTGTATGTGAGCGGCGCGAATGCTTTTATTTGTTGTTTGCTGAAATGTTATTTTCAAACAATGAATCTCAATGTGAAAGTGTCAAATATCACACATACAGTGCATGTTCATATGCGTAATCAATATTTCTGAAACGCGATCTTATAGTACAAGCACACGTCCAGGCTAACATGAATGAAAGTGCATAGTTGTGTATAATGTGCATAGAATGTGATCGATCAATGTTGCTGCAATATTGTTTGTAAACGATAAAGTAACATCTGCCATCTGTAGTATTGTATATATACGTGATTAGCGAGATGTCAATATTGTACTCGTCCCTTTCAAATCGCAATAATAATTCAGAACTTCCCGTCTGCCATCTGTAGTATTGTATATATAAGTGATTTCCGAGCTGTAAATATTGTATGCGTCCCTTTCAAATCGCAATAATAATTCCGAACTTCCCGTCTGCCATCTGTAGTATTGTATATATAAGTGATTGCCGAGCAGTCAATATTGTATGCGTCCCTTTAAAATCGCAATAATAATTCCGAACTTCCCGTCTGCCATCTGTAGTATTGTATATATAAGTGATTGCCGAGCTGTCAATATTGTATGCGTCCCTTTAAAATCGCAATAATAATTCTGAACTTCCCGTCTGCCATCTGTAGTATTTTATATATAAGTGATTGCCGAGCTGTCAATATTGTATGCGTCCCTTTAAAATCTCAATAATAATTCCGAAATTCCCGTCTGTCATCTGTAGTATTGTATATATACGTGATTAGCGAGATGTCAATATTGTACGCGTCCCTTTCAAATCGCAATAATACTGAATAACTTCCGGCTGTCATCTGTAGTATTGTATATATAAGTGATTGCCGAGATGTGAATATTGTATGCGTCCCATTCAAATCGCCATAAAAAATCTGAACTTCCGGCTGTCATCTGTAGTATTGTATATATAAGTGATTGCCGAGATGTGAATATTGTATGCGTCCCATTCAAATCGCACTAATACTGAATAACTTCCGGCTGTCATCTGTAGTATTGTATATATAAGTGATTGCCGAGAAGTGAATATTGTATGCGTCCCTTTCAAATCGCCATAAAAAATCAGAACTTCCGTATGCCATCTGTAGTATTGTATATATAAGTGATTTTCGATCTGACAATATTTATTAATTGTCCCATTGAAATCTCCCTAATAATGCTGTTCCAAACTGTTGTTTACATATATGTTGTATTGTAGTATTGAGTGTTAAAGTTCAGAAAGGGGCAGTACAGTCTTGAATCTGTGATGTGTATGGTTGAATCTTCTAATGACGTCATGATATTATTAACCTGCCTATGTAGTTCTGAAATCCTCATTGTGTTGTTGTATTGTGCTACATTGTTATTGTGTGCTGAATAAAATCTAAATGTGTGCTTTGTGGTTGCGTGATGGGTGATGCGTGTTATGTACATGTACGTATATATTGTGATTGTGTCCCACATATGCTGACTTCTATATAGCGGTCTGGCATTGTTGTTCCTTCCCATAAAGTGACATCTGTAATCTGGTGTAATGATGTTCTTGTTGTACGTAATTCCTAATGGTTTCTGGTGATGGAATCATGATGTTAAAAGTACATTAAAATCCATATGTTGTGTTTTGTGATTCCTGTAGAGAATGTCATGTGTTTGTCCCCCATCATTTGAATGCACATGTATGAGTGAATGTTAAAAGTAATATATGTGCATCCATGAGTGATCATGTGTTAAGCCTATGTAGATATGCAGTTGCTGCAAGCATATGAGTTGAATAACAGAAATGCAATAATAAAGGGAAATGAGAGGTGTTTCCCATTGTGTAGTGTTTGTGAATCCAGAAATGTTTAATGAATATTTTTTAAAGTTTAAATGTAATTTTATTTAAATAATAATGTGTTACTAGTGATGTTGATTTGTAGTTGATGTAATATAAAAGTCTGAAAGAATTTAATGGTGTTGTGAATATTCAAACAGTAAAATCCATAAATCCACCATAGGGAAATAGTCATTTCTTAATCTATTTATCATAGCTGGGTCTAACGCATGAAATCATGTATTTTCTAGCGCTGGTATTTGGAGTTTTTCTGTCTGCGCTATTTGCGTGCGTTAGGGAAATGAGGGTTTCGCGTGCACGAGCACGTCTTCCCAATAGAAGTCAATGGAGGCTCTTAAGATTTCCAAAATTTTTTTCTAAGACTGGTTTTCCTCGTAAAGTGAGTGACGTCATGAGCTTGTGTGAAAAAGTAACTAAATCGTGTTCTTTTTGTAATAAATAAATATTTTGTGTATGTCATGTGGTGTATATTATTTGTATGCATCGATGAGTGTATGTTTGTGATAATGTTATTAGTTAGATGTAGGTATATGAGGGTCTTTTCCCGTGTGTCAATGTAAGTCAATGGGAAAATGGATTTGTGTTGTTTTTTTTCAAACACCCGAGATCTCGCAACTTTAATCCTTTGTATTTTGCTGAAAAATTATTAAATATGAAAAATAAACATAGTGTAGTGTTTGTATGACTGTAAGTGTACTTTGTGTAATATTTGTAATTTGATTAGTAGAATTTTATTTTGTCGGTATATGTTTACTACTGGGTCGGAGGTGTCGGTAGAAATTTGAGCGTTAGGTGATTTTGGAGTGGCGGTAAATAAACTCTAAATACCGGAGTGCGTAAGAAACCCGCGTTAGGAGCCTCTAACGCTGGTTTTCACGGCTAACGCCGAACTCTAAATCTAGGCCTAAGTAAATAGAAAACCATTGACGAAACATCCTTGCCTCACCATATACACTTTCAAGACCTAATCTGGACCCCTCCACACTGTTGCAGAACACGTGACATCACTAACATGATAGTCCAGGAGTGTCTCAGTATGAGATCAAATCAGATATCATACCCACATAGCCTCGCACCCCTCACCAATCACTTCACTAGCAGGCCTACTAACAGGGCTCCCAGAAATGCATACCCATAAATGGGCCTAATTAGGGGTCCAAACTGTCTCAGACCTTTGGATATCCTTACCACAAGCCTGCTTCCGCACCTTAGACGAGATAAATAAAGATACCACTATTCCACACTACATGGCCTTTGAGTTTTTTAGGTTAAAGAGTTTTTTAACCAGTTGGGGCTTCAGACCTGATCTATCTCACCCTCCCACCCCTTGGGAAACCACTTGGAAGTGTAGTAAAAGGCTATGTAAACACCTTTCTGCACACTACACTTTGATAGGAAATACAAATCTTACAGATAACTTACCCCACCTACAAAGATGGGAGACTTAATTAGATTCCACTATACTTCCCCAAACATGGCAGTATACCATAACATTGACCAAAAAAGCTATACACTGTATACTCTGATGGAAACATATCATAAACTGTTAACAAATTGGTAGTATATTCCTACATGACTTTCCAAATTGTACAACATTGCCAGTCCTCTGTGCTGGTGTAATTGTGGACATATTGGAGACACCATGCATATCTGGTTGGATTGCCCCAAAATTTGACCATTATGGAATACTTGCTTCCTCGTTCTATCTAAAATGGGTATCCCCCTACCTAAAACACCAGCCCTCACCCTACTTTACATAAGAACCCATACCCTCCCTAAATACCATTCCTTTCACTGCATCTACCTCTTCACCATAGTCAAGACAGCTATAGCTAAATCCTGGAAAGAAACCTCACTGCCTAGTTTATCCAAGATTCTCAACTCCATGGAATACTTCCACACCATGGAAAAAGAGTATCTTCTACTCACTTAATAAGTCAGACCTCTTCAAACTTGTCTGGGTGTACTGGAAAGCAAAATGTAATACTCTATGGAAACCAAATGTTACAGTTACTGAGTAAACCCATCTTCCTTAATATTCAATCATTCCCATATGACTCCTTTACGAACTTCAACCTCCCCCCCTCCCCCCCCCCCACATTTTAAATTCAGTAATCTGATGTTCTTTGCAAATAAATCCATGTTTGTAAGATTACATGCTAAGGACTTGCGAGTCCTTAAAGGGACATTAAATCCATATTTTTTCTTTCATGATTTAGATAGAGCATGCAATTGTAAACAACTTTCTAATTTACTTTTATTATCTAATATGCTTCATTCTCTTGATATCCTTTGCTGATAAGCATATCTAGATAGGCACAGTAGCTGCTGATTAGCGGTTGCACATAGATGCCTCGTGTGATTGGCTCACCCATATGCATTGCTATTTCTTCAACAAAGGATATCTGAAAAATGAAGCAAATTAAATAATAGAAGTACATTGGAAAGTTGTTTAAAATTGTATTCCCTATCTGTATCATGAAAGAAAATTGTTGAGTTTAATGTCCCTTTAAATTTGTTTTTTACATTGTATTTATTAATCTTTATATGTTTATGATGATGTTATTATCTAAATACAAATTATTCAAAATTAAAACATAAAAAATTAATGGATTCTATACTTGTGAAACAACTCATGTGATATCTAATCAAAAGTCTGTGTCCTCCTGTATATTTAGGAGAGACCACCCGTAAAGCTAGAGATAGGATGAGCCAACACCGCTCCAATATACGGTGTGGCAATACTGAGGCTCCAGTCTCTAGCCACTTCATAGAGAAAGGCCATAATATTAGCCAGATGAGATGGCAGATTATAGATCATATACAAATACAAAGAAATGGCCTAGATAGGGAAAAATTGCTTAAACAGAAAGAAACATGGTGGATTCATAAACTGGAGACTTTGTTCCCTAAAGGTCTTAATAAAGATTATGATATGTCAGTATATTTGTAATCACCATATCTTTAAATGATCTTTGTAAATATTTGATAAATTGTCCATTAATTGAAAGCATCAAATTATATATGAGAATGTTAAAGTATCCCATAGATTAATATTTTTATATATAATCTGTTTGCTTTTAAATAATTGTATGGATTCACCACAGGGTGGAGGTAGAGATGCATGAAATTTTAAAAATTAGCCCTTTGGCGCCAAAGTTTGTAATACAGACCATTAACCCATGCATGATTAAGGGGTATCTATCCCAAAACGTCGCTGTATAATAAAAGAAGCTGACTCTTTATGGTGCTGTGGACATTTGTATATTTTGGATCTGAAATATAGGGCTGACTGACCTGTTTTAAAGGTCCTATGTCATCTTTAACAAGCTCATCATGTAAATTACGTCCCCTTTTTATAAGCGTGAATAAAAATAGACTGAAACTCTTTGACAGTTGGATTACATTTTTGCCAGTGTTTCCAGAAAATATCAATAAATTTTGGGTTTAATTTGATATGTTGAATATCAAACACTAAACAATCCTTCTTTTCATTTTTTTTAACTTAAGGTTTTCCGTAGGGTAACCCCAAACCTCTCCCCATCTCATCTATTTTCTGTTTAAGTAATGAACCACCTGTTACATTTCTCTTCATTTTTAATAGCTAACTAAAGGGTAATGCTCTTTTTAACATCAAAGGGTACAAGCTCTCAAAACATAACAAGTTATTCTTGACATTAGGCTTGACTAAAGGTCTGTATTTAATACATGTCCCTCTTTATAAACTGTGGTGTCCAAAAAAAAAAATTAAATTAAAAAAAAATAGAGATTAAATTCAAATTGATGTGCATAGGTGTGCCGATGAGCTGCTCAACAAACTCTTGAAGGGATCCAATGTTGCCTAACCAAATTCCAAAAATATTGTCTGTATAGTGCCAAGTGGTGCCATAAAGAATAAAAAAAGGATTCTTAAAAACAAATCTCTCTTCAAATATATTCATAGGTTGGAGCAATATTGGATCACATAGCTGTCTCCTGTAGTTGAAGATAAAAATGGTCTTGGAACAGAAATTAATTGCACCATAACACTATTTTCAAAAGGTCTGTAATAAACTCAATTTGATGTGCACTAAAAGTACTAAGATGTTCCAAAACCCTCCTCACTGCACCAACTCCTTTAGAATTAGACATCAATGTATATAAACTGGAGACATTGAGTGTGTTCAAAAACGTTTTATCAGTAGAAATAGTCAGATTCCTCAATTTGCAAAGGAAATTTCTTATATATGAAATGTATAATCCTACAAAGGGTCTTAATATACAGCCTAAATAAACAGAAATATTAGAGCAAACAGCCCCAACACTAGACACTACTGGGCGACCTGGTGCTTTATGCAGACTCTTATGCACTTTAGGTAAAGTGTACAGAACAAGTGTTCTAGCATCTTCACAAATTAAAAAAAAAATTCAGTTTTACCAATAATGCCATTCTTGAATACTAGCAAAATATTATGCTTAATCTCCTTTGAATTTAAAAAATAGGGTTATGGGGTAACAGTTTATAAACACTCTTATCTGATCATTGAGATTAAATTTTATTCAAATAATACCCCTTATCTAGTATAACTGTGGCCCACCCTTATCAGCAGGCTTCTAATTAATTTGTTTATTAGACCTTAAAGATTTTATAGGTAGCCTATCCTTCATGCAAAAAGAGGAATTCCCAGTATTTCTCTTGGTATCATTGCTTTTTTCAACATCAGATTGTAAAAGTTTAATATAATTTAAAACCAAATTGGTGAATGTATCAATACTATGGTCATAAACACGTGGCATAAATGTACCTTTATTCTTAAGAACTAATGGTTTTAAACTCAATTTATCATTAGGAAACAAATTATGTACATCCATATTGTCACATTGATCATTAGTATTGCTAGACCTATCACTGGCAAACATACAGCTAAATTACAAGTTTTGCGGTATGGTTATACTGCTGAAAAATTGGCCTTTGCACGCGGAATAGCAGTTCTCCTGTATTACAAGTTGCGGCGATACTGCTATACCGCTAGCCTTTTAACCTGTACCGCAACTCTCCATTGCGCCTGTATTACAGGTTGTGCGGTCCGGCTATTACGCTAGCGTTATAGCTTATACTGCAACGATCCATTCCGAAATCAAAGAACAGTAGTTATGGATTTTGCAAAACAAAAATGTTTCACAAAACTCATAACAAAAATGTTACAAAGTACACTAACACCCATAAACTACACTATTAACCCCTAAACCGCTATCCCCCGCATCACAAATACATTATTAAACGTATTAACCCCTAATCTGCCACCCACCCACATCACCAACACTAAATTAAAGTATTACCTCTAAATCGCCAGCCCCCACATCGCCAACACTAAATAAACCTATTAACCCCTAAACCACTTGCCCCCCACATTACAAATACTAAAATAAACCTATTAACCCCTAAACTGCCGCCCCCCCCACATCTCGACACACTGAATTAAACTATAAAGCCCTAAACCTACCACCCCCTAACTTTAAATTAAAATTACAATAACTTACCTGTGAAATAAAAAAAAAAACTAAGCTTAAACTATAAATAAACTTAACATAACTATTTAAAAAAAATAAACAAAGTTACAAAATTAAAAAATCCTAACACCTAACATTACAAATAATAAAAAAACATTTTAGGGCCAGTTTACAAGTAGAGCGCTAATTAACGCTAATTATTTTACTTCTCATATTCATATTCGTATAAGGGCAATTTATATGGCAGTGATCTTTGTTTTGCCCAATAATAATAAAAAACTATTCTACAAAAATAAAATCACCCACCCAAAAAAAGACTACCCCAAAGAAAGTACTCTCCAAACTTGAATCTGGCTCCTACTTGATCGCCAACTGCGGTGTTCCACTTCATGGCGGGGCCCATCTTCATGGAGGAGGCAGCTAATCTCTTCTACCTTAAACCTGGTGGTGACCAATCAACATGGAGGTGGTGGTCCATCTTCATCCATCTTCTGATGAGTCTTCTTATCTTATTTTCTTCTTATCTTCAGATCATCCATTACCAATGTCTTCTTCATGCGGTCACCAGCCACACACTTAAGTTTGAATCCGAGGTACCACTCTTGCATTGCTATTGGCTGACTTTCAAATCCAATAGAATGAAAGCTTCTTCTATTGGCTGATTTGAATTTGGATTTGAAAACAAGTCAATAGAAATGTAAAGGTACCCTATATAAAGGGGGTACATCACATTCAAACTTCAGTGTGCAGCATTGACCTCATAAAGAGGACGTCTGGGATGGAAGATCCGAAGATAAAAAGATTAGATGCTAAGAAGAGCCATGGGGTGGAAGATGGATGAAAACATCCCCAGTGTAGCCGGGATCAAGATAGAAGAGGACCCCCGCCTCTATGAAGATGGACCCCTGCTACTGCCAGGATGAAAATGGCTCACCATGAAGAGGATCACCACAAGTTGGTGATCATGTAGGAGCCGGAGTAAAGTTCAGTGAGTACTATCTTTGGGGTTTAGCTGTAGGTTTTTTTTTGAGTGGTTTTTTTTTTAGGTTAGGGGAGTTTTTTTAAACAAGAGAGCTGTAATTACTTTAGGGAAATGCCCCACCAAATTTTCAGGGCGGGATTTTTTTTTTAATTTGTTTTTTTTTAAGAATATTTTTTTTTCTCTTGGGCAGCAAAAAAACTATGTTCACTTTAGGGCACTGCCCAATCAAATGCCGTTAGAAGGGCAATCTTTTTTTAGATTTTTTTTTTTTTTAGAATATTTTTTTTTTATCTCTTGGGCAGCAAAAGAGCTATGTTCACTTTAGGGTACAGTCCCACGAAATGCCCTTCTAAAGGCTGCCTGATTCTCAGGGCAATCTTTTTTTAGGATAGTTTTATTTTAAGTTAACCAAAAGTAGGAATAGCAGCACCACCAATAACTTCCAAACAGTTTTCAGCCAGACAGGAAAATCCACAATGTTTTGGACACAAATCCTTAATGATGTATTTTCCCAGGTGTTGGATACGTTTAGATTAGGGTTTTATTAAATATTATTAAATAGCAAAAGAGCTGTAATCACTTTAGGGCAATGAGCTACAAAACGCCCTTCTTATGGCTATTGTATTGTATAGTAACTTGTGTTTGTATAAGGTTTTTATTTTGGGGTGTTTCTTTTTAAGGGGGGCTTTAGTTTTAGAATAGGTATGATTATTTTTTATTTTCCATTTTATTTTAGTTCTTTTACTTATTTTCAGTAATGGAAGGTTTTTTTTCTGTAATGTTAGTTTTTTTGTTTTTTTTTGGTAACAGGGTGTTTTAGGTTATGGGTGTTAATAGTTCCACAGATGGCAGCACCTCTCAGCGGATTAAAAGTCTTTATTTTGTCATACCAGGATTACAAAAAATGTGACGTTTCGGGTAAAAAACCCTTAATCATACATGACTACAAACTTGTAAGTGCACTCTTATATAGGCCCACCTAGTGGTAACATAATATAGAAATATAAATCCATCACCTTTCTTACATTTAAAGTACATAGTGCAAATCAGACATTATTTTTTAAAAACAATATGAACAATATCATAGCAAATTAATATACAGATATGGAAATAAACGCTATACTTTTTAAAAAAACCACCCATACATTCAGTCATTCATAGGGGAAAAAAGGCTATAAAAATAAAGAAAAATCTAATTCTTTATTTAACCCCTGAGGCTGCATAGCATTTAACTTATGTATCCAAAATGCCTCATACTTTTTAAGAAACAACTCCCTGTCCCCTCCCTGCCTGGGAAGTGGTACAGCATCAATTACTTGGAAACGTATCTGACTAATATTGTGACCACACTGTAAAAAATGGCTGGAAAGAGGGGCCTCCCAATTTTTGCATCTAATGTTACTTTTATGTTGGACAATTCTTTCATGGACCATACGGGTGGTCTCCCCGATGTAAATCCTCCCACACGGACATTTAATAAGGTACACTGAAAACTTGGTGTTGCATGTGTAATATCCTCTTATATATTTTTTTTTCCAGTGAGTGGATGTACAAAAATTGGACCTTTAATCATCGAATTGCAATTACCACATCCTAAGCATGGATAGCAACCCTGTCTCTTTTTCCTTTCAAAAGACCTTGTCTTAACATTTTTTGACTGCCCAGGTCAGTGTGGACTAATTCGTCTTTAAGATTTCTCCTCCTTCTAAAGGCCGGGATTGGGGGTAAGTTAAATTCAGTCACTCCCGGGTGGCAATTCTGGAGGATTGACCAATGTTTTCTAACAGTCTTCATTATTTCATCATTATGGTTGTTGTAATCCATCACCATTATCAAACGTTTGTTTTCTTTTTTTGACGATGAACATAATGGAGCCTGTACTCGTGCAAGTTCTCCCTGTACAAAATTGGTGGGGTATCCCCTAGCTTCAAACTTTTTAGCCATATCACTGTACCTATTATTGCGTCTTTCCTCATATGATACAATATGTTGGACCCTTAAAAATTGACTTCTAGGAAGTGATTTTATTGTATTCCTGGGATGATAAATTTTGTAGTGTAGCATACTGTTCCTGTCTGTAGGTTTGGTGTAGAGATCAGTACATATTCTAGCATCTTTAGAATATACAGTGGTGTCTAAAAAAATTAACCTCTACCTCGCTAGCAGTTAAACAAAATTTGATCGCGTTTGTACTCTTGTTCAATTCTTCTACAAATGTCTCCAGGGTTCCAATGTCGCCATACCACACACCGAATATATTGTCTATGTACCGCCACCAGGCTGCCGCATACTTGAGGAACAAATTGTTATCGTATACAAATCTCTCTTCATAGACATTCATATATATATTCGTATTTGTGGGGGCAACATTGGAACCCATGGCCTCACCTTGCAATTGGAGGAAAAATGTGTCTTGGAACAAAAAGTAGTTTTGATACAATACAATCCTTAATAAATTTTCAAAAACATTTTCTGAGGTTTGAAGTATTCATTACTAGCCCAAAGTACCTTCATAACTGCTGCAATTCCACTCTCATGTCTTATTGCAGTATATAAACTGCTCACATCAAGAGTGAAGTATATGCATTTATCACTATTAAGGTTTAAGTTACGGATTTTCTCCAAAAAATCCCCAGTATCCTTAATATATGAATTGCCCAGGAGCACAAACGGCTGCAATACTTTATCCAAAATATCGCTATTTTGTAAAACACTGAGTCTATACCGGCCACAATAGGTCTACCTGGTGGATTATCCAGCCACTTGTGCACCTTTGGCAAAGTATAAAAAACTGGGATACGTGGATATTTCACAATAAAAAAAAAATCAAAGACATCTTTGGATATTAAGCCCGTATGTACAGGGAGTGCAGAATAATTAGGCAAGTTGTATTTTTGAGGATTAATTTTATTATTGAACAACAACCATGTTCTCAATAAACCCAAAAAACTCATTAATATCAAAGCTGAATAGTCTTGGAAGTAGTTTTTAGTTTGTTTTTAGTTATAGCTATTTTAGGGGGATATCTGTGTGTGCAGGTGACTATTACTGTGCATAATTATTAGGCAACTTAACAAAAAACAAATATATACCCATTTCAATTATTTATTTTTACCAGTGAAACCAATATAACATCTCAACATTCACAAATATACATTTCTGACATTCAAAAACAAAACAAAAACAAATCAGTGACCAATATAGCCACCTTTCTTTGCAAGGACACTCAAAAGCCTGCCATCCATGGATTCTGTCAGTGTTTTGATCTGTTCACCATCAACATTGCGTGCAGCAGCAACCACAGCCTCCCAGACACTGTTCAGAGAGGTGTACTGTTTTCCCTCCTTGTAAATCTCACATTTGATGATGGACCACAGGTTCTCAATGGGGTTCAGATCAGGTGAACAAGGAGGCCATGTCATTAGATTTTCTTCTTTTATACCCTTTCTTGCCAGCCACACTGTGGAGTACTTGGACGCGTGAGATGGAGCATTGTCCTGCATGAAAATCATGTTTTTCTTGAAGGATGCAGACTTCTTCCTGTACCACTGCTTGAAGAAGGTGTCTTCCAGAAACTGGCAGTAGGACTGGGAGTTGAGCTTGACTCTATCCTCAACCCGAAAAGGCCCCACAAGCTCATCTTTGATGATACCAGCCCAAACCAGTACTCCACCTCCACCTTGCTGGCGTCTGAGTCGGACTGGAGCTCTCTGCCCTTTACCAATCCAGCCACGGGCCCATCCATCTGGCCCATCAAGACTCACTCTCATTTCATCAGTCCATAAAACCTTAGAAAAATCAGTCTTGAGATATTTCTTGGCCCAGTCTTGACGTTTCAGCTTGTGTGTCTTGTTCAGTGGTGGTCGTCTTTCAGCCTTTCTTACCTTGGCCATGTCTCTGAGTATTGCACACCTTGTGCTTTTGGGCACTCCAGTCATGTTGCAGCTCTGAAATATGGCCAAACTGGTGGCAAGTGGCATCTTGGCAGCTGCACGCTTGACTTTTCTCAGTTCATGGGCAGTTATTTTGCTCCTTGGTTTTTCCACACGCTTCTTGCGACCCTCTTGACTATTTTGAATGAAACGCTTGATTGTTCGATGATCACGCTTCAGAAGCTTTGCCATTTTAAGAGTGCTGCATCCCTCTGCAAGATATCTCACTATTTTTGACTTTTCTGAGCCTGTCAAGTCCTTCTTTTGACCCATTTTGCCAAAGGAAAGGAAGTTGCCTAATAATTATGCACACCTGATATAGGGTGTTGATGTCATTAGACCACACCCCTTCTCATTACAGAGATGCACATCACCTAATATGCTTAATTGGTAGTAGTCTTTCGAGCCTATACAGCTTGGAGTAAGACAACATGCATAAAGAGGATGATGTGGTCAAAATACTAATTTGCCTAATAATTCTGCACTCCCTGTAAAGCCATGCTAATGACATGTGTGGTCTCTTTTTGAATTAAAGATGTAGGGTTACAGGTTAATTCCTTATATACCTCCTTTTCGGACAATTGGTTCTTAATTTCAAAGATATACATATATTTATTCATAACTATTATGGCCGCCCTTATCGGCAGTTTTAATTATCAAGTCCTTATTGTCCTTTAAGGACTTCAGTGCCTCTTTTTCTTTTTTTGTAATGTTACAGGCATGATGTTCTCTTGTAAGCTTTTTGTAAATTTTATTTAAATCTTTTCTGACCAAATCCATATAGGTATTTACGCTATGGTTCACATTACTTGGTATGAACTTACTTTTTTTTCTAAGGCCAAATTTCTTTAGATTAAGTTTAGTATAAACTCTAACATTTACATATTGAACATCTTTATTAGCAAAAAAGCTTTTCAATTTAATAGACCTGAAAAACCTAAACAAATCAAGATTTTAGTGGAGCTGTATGACAAACCCCTATTAAGGTCTAATACCTGTTTCTCAGTGAGTATACAGTCTGATATGTTGATAACCAAATCATTAATCGGCAGTCCATCATCCGGATTAGCTCCTTGAATAGGGACACAGTCGATAAAGTTCTCATCACCTCTCTTTAATACCTCTGACCCCGACCTGGTCTCCTTAGAGAGGTTAGCTGTTAGGAGATTAGTGGGTACTTTGCAATGGGGTTGTGGAAAAATAGGGGTTAATAGTTTAGCAATGGTGGTTGTGGTGGTTTAGGGCTTATTAGTGTAGCGGAGTAGTGCAATGGGGTTGTGGCATTTTGGGGTTAATAGTGTAGCTGAGTGGTTTGCGATGGGTAGTGTGGTGGTTGTGGGGTTAATATTGTAGCGGGGCAGTTTGTGATGCAAAGGTGTATCAGTTTAGGGGTTAATAGTATAGTTTAGTGCAGCTTTTTCCTCCGGACAAGTTTGAGTGTAAAATGTGATTGGGTTCGAGCAATCACATTTATTTTCACATTGTTATATGAGCGTACATTGCTGCTTAATACCGCCCATAGAAAGTATGGGGAGTGTAAATTACCGCAAATTCACAAAAATGAATTTGTGGTATTTTAAACACCATGCCACTTGTAATATGGATTTGAGAGCAAAAAACACTGCATTCTTGCAATTGCGTTGACGCTCCTCGCACTAACGATAGCGCTACACTCATAATCTAGCCCACAGTAAGTTATATTTTTGTTTGTATAGTTGATATTTATTATAAGAATAAAGCAGAATAAAAGAGACTAAGAAGAAAATAAGTGATAAACAAAACCTTATATTATTATTATAATTAATAATAAACTGATGGGCATAGTAAGAAGATACAAAAAGAAACAAAGTCTCAGAGTGTGGTAAATGTAACAGTGTAGGGAAGCCGTTACCTTTGCAACATGCAGTGCTTATACTTGAGTGTATGGCAGAAGGGGCTAACGATACTGTCCTTATCACCTGTTGTTTTTTTTTTGTTTGTTTTTTTTATAAATTATATTTGTATCAAAGGATAATAACAAGTCATATGTTTCACATTCAAAAAAATTACAAAGTCACTGGATATCTCCACATAGTGATTACTACTGATCTCAACATTACAGTGTCTGGTCATGTACTGTATATACAAAATCCCCAGAGTGAAAAACATAAAAAGAAAAAATAATGCGTCCAATTACAAGCGGTCGCTAACATTCTTGACCGAGCTAACATATGTGTAATCCATTACCCTAGTTATACTACTTACCAATTAAAACAAACAGGACCCCACCTTGGATACAAGTAGTGGGCTCCAACACACCTACCCCAATACGCCTGGACTCCTCTCTCCTGTGAACCCCTCTCTTCCCCTCCCTTCCCCCCTCTCCTCTTGATCAATCAAGCGTTAAGGCTCTCTGCTCTGAACTCTCCCTATCTTTGAAATATAACCCACAAATATTCTGCCTATATAGTTACAGCTTACAGGTCAGTGTAGAATAAATGACCAAAAAATAGTACACATTCATCAGTCAACCAAAATAACCACAAAATACGCAACAAACAAACAACAACGAAAAAAAAAAAAAAAAAAAAATCACAACACCCAAAAAACCCGGTTCTCGTCCCGCCCCCACACCCCCCCAGACCCTCACTCCGCGTCTCCCGCCCAGTCCCCGGGGAAATGGCCTGCTAAAATATTTGTCAAAACGAAATCGGATTCCCTAAATGGTTTAATCATTTTTTTCTGATATGCTGGCAGCAAGGATCTTATAAATTTCTCCCATTTTCTGAAGAACGCGGGTAAATATTGATCATGCGGGAAGGGCATGTTGTACTGCTCTGTTGTGTATTGGCTAACTACAGCCGCTTTAAGTTGAACCAGTGTGGGTGCCGAACATGACTTCCATAGTTTAAGGATGAGATTGCGCCCCGTTAGTATTATTGTGTTTATAAGGAGATAAAAAAAATTTGGGCCTTGATATCTCACCAGAAAGAAAATCTCAATGGGAGATAACTCATGCTCCAATTTTAAAACATTACTCATCCAATATGCGATCTTACTCCAAAATTGTCGAGTTTTTGGGCAGCCCCATAAACAATGGAATAAGTCTGCATCCATCCTCGAGCATCTGGAGCATAAAACCCTTGCGTTATACCATTTAGAAAGCATACCTGGGGTAAAGTACCTCTTGAGCCCGATTTTTATCTGAGATTCTCTCCAAGCGGTAGGGACCCAATTCTGTTGAATAATTTTAAAACTTCCTACAATAGTTTGCTCATCTATTTCAGGGAATTGGATAGACCATTTAGAAATCATCTCGCCTACCTGTAAATCCGAAGCTTTCCGAGTTACAAGTTGATATAATGGGGAAATTCCAAATTTCCCGGATGCATACAGGGAAATCCTGGCCTGTTATTCACCCAAAGACCAATTATTCCCGAAGTTATTATGCAACTCCTGTAAGAAATGCCTAACTTGAAGGTAGGCGTAAAATTCTCACGCCCCTAGACTGAATTTATTTGCAATTTCAGTGTAGGTTAATAGATATCCATCTGGTCCCAGAAATTGACTCATGGCATTTAAGCCTTTCAAATCCCAGTCTTTAAATATCTGACTTGAGAGTCCAGGGCAAAAATTGGGATTACCACATATGGGTAGATATTGTGAGAGATACGGGGAGTAATCTAACTCAGTACACATCCTCTGCCATGCTATAATTATATTCCTAAAAGTGGACAAACTAAATATGTTCGAAGGGAGAGAGGTCATCGGGCAATGAAATAAAGCCTTCAAATTAAACGGGGCTACTACCCGCGACTCCCAGACAGACGCCGAGATCTGATCCTTACCCGTTATCCAATCTAATGCAAATCTAGCTATGATCACTAGATTATACATCTGAATATTAGGAAGTGCGAGGCCAGCTGCCAACTTAGAATTCATGAGGCGATGAATGGCGATCCGTGGTTTACTACCTTTCCATAAAAATCTGGAAAAAGCACTGTTGTATGTAACAATGTCTTTATGGTGAAGAAATAAAGGAATATTTTGAAATATATACATAAGTTTCGGAAAAATAATTGATTTAATTAATGTTACCCGCGCAGATAAAGAAATAGGCAGGGAAGTCCATTCATCCAGTTATTTTTTTACAGCAACTAACCCCGAACGCATAATTCAACTTATACCAGGCCTCTGGGCATTACCTTTGCAACATGCAGTGCTTATACTTGAGTGTATGGCAGAAGGGGCTAACGATACTGTCCTTATCACCTGTTGTAATATAGGAATATGGAATGAGTAAACACATCCAATTTAAAGTAATGTCCCAGCAGCACATTAATTCCTGTATCGGTAAGAAACTTAATCCAAAGCTTGTCAATTATAGGGAAGGACAATCTGAACTCCGCTCTCAGCCACTCCCCAAACTCAGTTGGACTCGCAAACCAGCGGCACACACTCCTGTGTCAATAAGTCCCGCCTCCCTTATATGTCATATAGTAATGATAGCAAACAAGTGGACATGGCAAGTAGAATTTACTGTATTACTTTAGTGCTAGCTGTACGGAGCTGTTGGGGATCCTCTCACTCGCACTGTTCAGCTTCTCTAAGCACACCGATCAACCCTTCCTCCTAGGATGACGTCGGAGCCATCAGTGATTCCTAGGCGTACATATATAGGAATGGAGCCCCGTACTCCACAAGTACATAAACAAAAAATAGATCCTTAAACGTCCAGGTGGAGAGACAAAAATCAATGGATCCAGGAGCATGTAAAAGTACAAAAATCTTTATTAAATATGGTGAAGAATCATAACAGATTCCATAGATAAGAGCAAGTAAAAAACGTCTGACCAGTTTCGGTCCAAACGACGGTAGTTATAGACATAAGTAGTGTTACATGTGTACACAATTTAAATACCCTGGTGCCTCCCACAGGGAGGTGCCCTTAAAAGCCCAACTTAACTCTTTAAGGTACATAAATATTCACAGCAAGAAGCACAGAGATAATGTATCACAGATTACTAGAAAAATTTACATTGCAATCAAAGGACGTCTAAGGATCTATTTTTTGTTTATAGTAAGAAGATGTTTTTAAATTATGATGAGAGACATTTGAAGAAAATCCAAATTCACTTACGTTATCATTGCAACTTTAATTTCTAATATGTTATATTTTAAGATGTTTTGGCCTTTATTCTGTAACTAATTGGGACCTAGACAGGAGACATAAATAAACCTAATTAGCTTATCTCCAAGCTGGAGCAATTAAAACTTACAATCATTCCCCCATTCCAAGTAATATCTACATGTGCTCACAAGGAAAGCTTTTTTTTCTTAAATTAAGTAAATGTTATTTGTCAGACTTTAATTTAACCTATTTAAACAAATCACATAATTGGTTAATTTAGGTCATATGTGTTTCAGAACATTTTATAAAGAAATAAAGTATGAACATCCTCTTTCTTTAGAAAAGTAAGATATTGAATGAGGATTTAATAGTATTACACACACATATATTTACAGTATATATATATATATATATATATATATATATATATATATATATATATATATATATATATATATATATGTGTGTGTGTGAGTGTGTGTGTTAAATCCATTATTACATTTGTGCAATTTTACTGAATACATGCCAAATGCCAATATTGTAGATGCCTCTCTTTGGTCAATTAGACTATGTAAGTGCATTACTGTTTGCATAAAGGGATTTTGATTCTCATGGGAAAATCACTCACATAAAATTCCAGTTGGCTTAAGCAAAGGAAAAAAAAATCTACCTTGATATTCCAGGAACGTCACATAGACAACAGAGCACAAGAGTTGCTATTTATCTGATATCATTGACATCCATTGTTAAATAGTTTCACATTAAATGCTAAAACCAGATATAAATTTATATATCCATATCTTGTTTTTCACACATACCATAAAGTACTGTTAAACCAGGTTTCACAAGAAGAGCAACGTTAGTATACATTGATAATGTAGTAGTAATCTAGCTCTGGGTTTATGCAATACCGGCCTATAGAATCTACATTACTAATTATTTTGAAACTCAATCATGCACAGCACAAATCAGAAAATTAAATATGCAAAAAATATATTTTTTTGTGTGGAAAATGATAAAGCTTTAAAAAGCCATTGTTATTGATAGTAGCAGGAAATCAGTGCTCTCTTCAAACGCTCATAGAGGCACATTCCTTACTAGTTAATAAAGACAACTCCTGTACACTCTTGGTTTATAGAAGGATGAGGACAGTAATGTCAATTCCCCCCCCCCCCCAAAAAAAAAAAAAAAAAAAAACTTGTAATTTTTATAATTTAATATTTTTATTCAAAAGTGAAAATCAATACTAATATTGACCAAGATTACAAGTTGTGCGGTATGGCTTTACAGCTTAAAGGGACATGAAACCCAATTTTTTTCTTTCATGATTTAGAAAGAGCATACAATTATAAACAACTATCTAATTTTCTTCTATTATTTATTTTGCTTCATTCTCTTGATATTCTTTGCTGAAAAGCATATCTAGATATGCTTAGTAGCTGCTGATTGGTAGCTGCACATAGATGCCTCCTGTGATTGGTTCACCGTGTGCATTGCTATTTCTTCATTAAAGTATATCTAAAGAATGAATCAAATTAGGTAATAGAAGTAAATTGGAATGTTGTTTAAAATGATATTCTCTACCTTAATCATGAAAGAAAATGTTTAGGTATAGTGTCCCTTTAAAACAGTCCTTTGAGTGTGGAATGGTCAGATACTAGGGATTTCAAGTTGTGTGGTATGGCTATTCCGCTAGCGTTATAGCCTATACTACAACAATCCATTTCGCAATCAAAGTACACTAGTAGTTATGGATTTTGCAAAACAAAAATTGTTCACAAAACTCATAAAAAATATGTTACAAAGTACACTAAAATCCATAAACTACTTATTAACCCCTAAACTGCCACCTCTGGATCGCAAATACTAAAATAAACCTATTAATCGCTAATCCGCCATCCCCCACATTGTGACAAAATAAATTAAACTATTAACCCCTAAACCGAACACCACCTAACTTTAAATTAAAGTTACAATATAACTACCTTAAAATAAATAAAAACTTACCTGTGAAATAAAAAAACCTAAGCTTAAACTATAAATAAACCTAACATTACTATTTAAAAAAAATAAGATACCAAAAATAAAAAACCTAAATTACAAACTTTAAAAATCCTAACTCTACAAAAAAATAAAATAACCTAACATTACAAAAAATAACAAACTCTAAAATTAAACAAAATAACAAAATCTAACATTACTGAAAAAACAAACCCTAAAATTACACACATTAACAAAATCTAACATAACAGAAAATAACAAAATTATCCAAAATAAAAAAAAGTTAATCCTAATCTAATACCCCGTTTAAAATAAAAAAGACACCTCAAAATAACAAAACCCCCTGATCTATAAATAAGCTACCAATAGCCCTTAAAAGGGCATTTCCTAAAGAAATCAGCTCTTTTACCGAAAAAACTACAAAGTCCCCCTAACATTACAACCCCCCCCCAAAATAAAAAATCCTAACAGAAAAAAATGTATCTGCCCATTGAGCCGAAAATGGTATGTGTATGGGCGTTCAGCTCTTTTAGTGCCCATTAAAATAAAAAAACCTAACCTATAAAAAAGCCACCCCAAAAATTAAAAAAGATCCTATCACTAACCCCAAAATCGGTACTCACCATTCCTGAAGAGCGGCGCTCCATCTCCATCCAGCGTGGAACCATCTTCAATCTTCATTCTGGCGGAGTGGAGGTCAATCGGCGGGGGCGCAGTCATCCGACATGGAGGATCCTCTTCATGTGATCGTCCGCCACAAACTGAAGATTAAATGCAAGTTACCCCTTTTATATTGGGGTGCCTTGCATTCCTATTGGTTAAAAATGTAAAATCAGCCAATAGGATTTAAGCAGCTCTCATTTGAATTTTTCAGCCAATAGGAATGCAAGATACCCTCCGCTCCGCGACACCAGGATTAAGATTGAAGATGGTCTCGCGCTGGATGAAGATGGAGCCACCTGGAAGAAGACCTTCACAGCTGGATTTTAGGAATGGTGACTACCTATTTTGGGGTTAGTATTAGTTTTTTTTTGGGGGGTGTTTTTTTTTTAGATTAGGGATTATTTTATTTTCATGGACACTAAAAGGGCTTTTAAGGGCAATGCCCATACAAATGCCCCTTTAGGGGCAATGAGTGGATTAGTTGTCTTTATTATTTTGGGGGGTTGATTGGGTAGGGGGTTGTACTGTTAGGGGGGACTTTATATTTTTTTGTGTAAAAGAGCTTATTCTTTTAGGGCAATGCCCTGCAAAAGGCCCTTTTATTTTTTGTAATGTTAGGTTTTATTTTTTTTCGTAGTGTTAGGAGTTTTACATTTTTGTAATTTAGGTTTTTTATTTTTGGTATCTTTTATTTTTTTTTTAAATAGTAATGTTAGGTTTATTTTTAGTTTAAGCTTAGGTTTTTTTGTATTGCACAGGTAAGTTTTTATTTATTTTAAGGTAGTTATATTGTAACTTTAATTTAAAGTTACGGGGAGTTTAGGGGTTAATAGTTTAATTCAGTTTGTTGCAATGTGGGGGGCCAGCGGTTTAGGGGTTAACAGTTTTATTTAGTGAAGGCAATGTGAGGGTCAGCAGTTTAGGGATTAATAGATTTATTTAGTGTTGGCGATGTGGGGGGATGACGGTTTTGAGGTTAATAGCTTTATTTAGTGTTGGCAGTGTGGGGGGATGGCATTTTAGGGGTTATTAGAGTAGGGGTTTATGTTAGGTTGTTATTTTCTCCATTAACTTCAATGGGGAATGAGAAAATGCGGTAGCAATCACAGGGTTTTTGCCTACATTTTTTCTCCATGTATCTCTATAGGAGAATACGTGCACAAGAACGCCAAGTCGGAACTTTTTTATTGTGCGGTATGCAGCTTAACGCACCATACCGCACAACAAAATAAAGTTTTAGGGTGACTTGAATTACCGGCGGTATAGAAATAGGGGTATGGCCCCATTTTGTGCGAAGTGTACGCTACGGCTAAACTGCATAACTTGTAATCTGGGTCATTATCCCTTTAATTTACACTTTACTTCTAAAAAATTTTTTTTACCAATTTTTGTTTCCTTCTAGAGCGGGACTGTCTAACTTCTTTCCATAAATCACTACCTGACTTATCAGTGCTCATACAATGCTCTAATGTTTATCCTCCTTGTTCAGAAGGATACACATTAGACAGCCCTGTTCTAGAGCCATTAATCAGTGGAAGTTCCAGCATCCAAAAGAAAAAAACTGCACGCTTTCCCTGGCTAAATCAGGAAAGCATGTAGATAGAGTTTAATTTGTTTTCTTTGAGTGGGCTTAGCAGTGTAGGGGTATGGCTGGGTGTTTTGGCATGCCTAGGGGATATTTTTTACTTCTTTCTCAGCAATTTAGGGTGCATCCTAAATGGTTGGGGAATTTTCTCCTGATAGAACTACCATAGAAAAAATATTAAATATATACTGTACATATAAATAAAATAGTTGCATCAAAAATAATCTTATACGAAGTTTCACAAACTACCATTTATTTTTACATTCATTCAGTTCCCATTTATTTTGATTTCTTTACTTGGGACACCTTCTTTAGCCCTTATGCAATTCTACTGTATTTAGTGGTCATTTAACTGCAAAGGGCTCTAATGCACTTATAAATATATATATGTTTATATAAGTGTACATATGTATTTATGTGTTTATATGTATATATGTCTGTAAATACATATATACACATATAAATACATATGTACACATATATAGACACACATATATATATATATATATATATATATATATATATATATATATACCTTTAGACATATATGTATGTTTATATAAGTGTACATATGTATTTATGTGTTTATATGTATATATAGTATGTCTGTAAATGCATCTATACACATATATAAATACATATGTACACATATATAGACACACACACACACACACACATATATATATATATATATATATATATATATATATATATATATACATCTTTAGACATATATGTATGTTTATATAAGTGTACATATGTATTTATGTGTTTATGTATATATGTCTGTAAATACAATATGTATGCATATATATATATACACACACACACATATATATATACATCTTTAGACATATATGTGTGTATGTCTATGTTAAAGCCCTTTGTCTTCCTTTTTTTTCTAACAACTGAGACCTCATATCTTTGAGCCCTTATAACTTTTGTCGGCAATATTTTTTTAAAAATATTTTTTATTAGATGGTGTTATTATGAGTGTAACTGTACTTTCTAATGTGTTTTTTATTTGTTTTGTGCAAGCTATCACGTTTACTTTTAACTTACGAGCGAAAAACCCAACCTGTGCATGCACCTGTGATAAACCCCTTATCTCTCACATGTAAATGTTAGGGCTCTACTCATGATCTGGCCCTTTATTGGGGTCTATACACATTTTACATTTTTATTATGTGTCCATAAGACCCCCTCCCCATTAAAACCTCATGTTTTAACTTTCATTACGTTGTATTATATTTTGAGGGGATGGTGCTTTTAAAAGCAGTTGATTCTCTTTCAAATGAGGGGTCTTAATCATTTGTAGCTGATAAGGTAGCTGAAATTGAGGAGTTTGAGTACCTATCCCACACTCAGCTCCTTTGCAGCTATATTAAAGCACCACTTTGTGACATCACCACACGTTTGTGACAACATTACCAGAATTCTTATTAAAGGCTTGGTGGTTACCGCCAACAATCCCAGCCTCCAGATGTATACAAAGTTATCTGAGGAAATATGCATACCACAAGGATCCAGCAAACTAAGACAGGGGTCACTTTTTATCCTGTGAAAAAAAGTTTGCAAATAAAAATAGTAAATATAGTTTACGCAAAAAATAAAGATATACATATCTGCTAAATATGCTTAAAAAGAGCATTGCTACAATTGGAAAAAAGAAAAGAAAATAGAAACTAAATGTAGACAACAATCAGCAAGCACTACCCAGGTTCTGAACCAAAAATGGACCTGCTACTAGGCTTACATTTCTTCTTTTCAAATAAAAATAGTAAGAAAAAAAGAAAAATATAAAATAGGAGTAAATTAGAAAGCTGCTTAAAATTGCATGCTCTATCTATGAATCGTGAAAGAAAAAATTGGGTTTTGTGTCCCTTTAATATATCTCCATATAACAATACAAACCTAAGGGTGTCCCTTTACAAAGCCAGCCCTAGCAATTATCGGGCACCAGAGAATATGACAGTATGGGGCGGCCCCTACTTTTAAATAGGTTCTCACTGTTTTTCATCTGTCACTTCCACCAAAATGGGAACATTTAGTGGGTTTAGGGTGCACTACTTGAGTATCATCAGAAGTAGTATTACTTCCAGCAATGATACATTTTTTTACATTTTGTAGCCCTTCTGGTGGCATATTTTATTAAATTTGAAACAAAATGAGAGACAGAAAAAGAACATATCAAGTATATTGACATACAACAATTGTTAAATTAAATAATACTTAGGGGTTTGAACAATAAAGAGATATACAGCCTTGTTGTCTCATGCATTTTATTGCAAGTGTCCAAAATACCCTGCCTGAAACAGTCAGTCTGTGAGGCTGAGAATCCGATTGCAGTTTGTACTTTTTAATTTTGTCCATATGTTAGTCTTTTAATAAAGTTTTTAAACTTTTACGGGTTACTTTGAAGCATCTCTTTGTCACAATCAGCTTTTTGCATTTGTCGGGTTAGCGCATGAGCAAAAACATTTTATTTCCAACTTGTAATACACACGGTACACAACGTGTGTGATAAGCTGAAGACAAGCGCAGTTAACGCACGAGTGGAAGCAATAAATAGTGCTCCACTCATAATCTAGCCCTAAATGGGGCCCTTTTGGTTCTACATGAAAAAGTGAAACAATGCATTCAGAATATTACCTCTATGAACAGGAGGACAGTGTACTATGTTGGTCATACATGCTCTGGGGAACAAAAGAATACATTTGTGTGTACTGAAATCTTTTTATAATGCTTATTACACAAACTGAATATCACCACGGAAATTACCACTGTAACAGGTCTAATCAGCAGCACAACAGAGTACATTAGTAATTAAGGTTTGAAAATCATGTGCCTTTTAAGTAACTGATTATTAATTAAGAATGTTTTGTTAGCAGATTATATGAACAAGCCATATTTATACACTTCATCAAAACGGAAGCTGTGTCTAATTAAAATAAAATGTATATTAGAGATGTGCATTCGGCAGTTTCGTTCACTGCCGAATGACGAAGTAGGAGGCTATTTTCGCATATATTAGATAAATGCAAGAGGAGCATATCTTATCAAACATTACATTAGATGCCACATCATCTTCTGGGCTGGCATCAGGAGAAATCATAAAATGGCACAACGAACTCAGTTTGCCCTAGGACATGATAGAGTTACTAACACATTAATCAGACAAAGCATGTATAGTTTGCCTGTGTTTTAAATGTTACATTCATGTTAAAATAACTCACAGGTCAGTTGTTTTCTATTTTCAGTGTGCAGCAAAGCAAGCTAAAGCTGCCTGTAAAACGAATGACTAATTTCCATTTCTTTCTGCCATTCACCCTGAAGGTGGTCACAATCTGGGCCTCCCACTGCACACTGAAAACAAATTGAGAATAGAAAAGAAATGCATAATTCCTGCCTGTAAGGGAACATTTTAGACAGTTGCAGCAGCAGGTTTTTTTCCGTGCCCATAATCTAGTGAACACGATGTTCAGCCTAGCACACCTTTTCATTAGGGAAAGTCATGGAACAAGCCCAGCAAAAAAAGGCCTTGGGTCAGGCAGTCACTGTAACTATCAGCGGCAATAAAACCTTCTGGGACCTAGAAAAGGTGATGGCAGGTGGAAAAGCATTTAGCAAACCAGGTCAGGCTGCTGGGGCTTGAGAAACACATTTGCCTTAGCAATGGTTGCTTGGCAAATTTTAGCTACTGCTCAACACAGAATGCCAAGGGGCTGATAGGACAACCCTGCAGGAGTTTCCTTTTGTATACAACAACAGTGTAACAGAAGGAGGAGAGGCATATTAACAGGGTTGATTCCTAAGTGTTTAAACAGCGGTAGTTGCAACTTTTTTTTGCACTCCTTCATAACCTCTGTCTTGCATCTCTGGCTTCCTGCCTGTTCTAATTACCTCTTTCCCTAGACACTGTCTTTTCAAACTACCTTTAGCGTTCAGAGCGAAGGAGCAAGCTGACCATGGGTCAAAGCAATTAAGAAAAAAAAAAAGGTTAGTTTAAATTAACAAGCACTTTTGCCAGCTGTCCAGCATGTTTTGTGGTATGGAAAGTCTATAATGAAGCCTTTAATGAAATTACTTATGGGAAACGAAAGGTTTAATTTAATGTTTTCACATCCTGTTGATTCAATTGTTTGTGCATTTAGTAAATAAATAAATATTACTTATTTATTTATATTGATCTTTCAGATTTCAGGTTATGCTGTGATCAGAAATTGGAGTTAAAGGGGCCGATTTATGAAAGTGCGTGCGGACATAATACGATTGTAGTGTATCATGTCCACCTCACATTGATAAATGCCAACAACATACGCTGTCAGCATTTATCATTGCACAATGAACTGCTTATGCAATGCCGCCCCTGCAGGGGGTGTCAATCAGCCCGATCGTATATGATCGGGTGGATTAAAGACCGCAGCTTCAGGCCTCTAGTTATCAAGCTCCGTAATTTGCTTGCATTCACCGGCCCAATACACCTGCCTAAGCTCGCCTCACATCGCCGCCGCGGACCTGAATACGTTCGCCAAAGTTATTAAAAAAGCTGTCCAAAAGCCGCACACCAAGTACGGGGCGATGAGCAGCGGACTGTGATAGTTATCACACATCGATCTCGCTGCTCTTCGGCTTTTCTATGGCTTTATTAATACCCCTGTCACTAAGCACTCACACTATACTATACTGTTCTACCCCCTATTCCGGCGCCCCCCGCAACTAAATAAAGTTATTAACCCCTAAACCTCCGCTCCTAGACACCTCCGCAACTATAATAAATGCATTAACCCCTAAACCGCCGCTCCCGGACCCCGCCACCACCTACATTATACCTATTAACCCCTATCCTGCCCCCCTATACCGCCGCCACCCATAATAAATTTATTAACCCCTATCCTGCGGATCCCGGACCTCGCCGCAACTAAATAAATTGTTTAACCCATAAACCGCCGCTCCCAGACCCCGCCACCACCTATATTAAACTTATTAACCCCTAATCTGCCCCCCCTACACCGTTGCCACCTATATTACATTAATTAACCCCTATCCTGCCCCCCCTACACCGCCGCCACCTATAATAAATTTATTAACCCCTATCCTGCCCCCCTATACCGCCGCCACTATAATAAAATTATTAACCCCTAAACCTAAGTCTAACCCTAACCCTAACACCCCCCTAACTTAAATATTAATTAAATACATCTAAATAAATATTATTCTTATTAACTTAATTAATCCTATTTAAAACTAAATACTTACCTGTAAAATAAACACTAATATAGCTACAATGTAATTAATAATTACATTGTAGCTATTTTAGGATTTATATTTATTTTACAGGTGACTTTGTACTTATTTTAACTAGGTAGAATAGTTATTAAATAGTTATTAACTATTTAATAACTACCTAGCTAAAAGAAATACAAAATTACCTGTAAAATAAATCCTAACCTAAGTTACAATTAAACCTAACACTACACTATCATTAAATAAATTAAATTAATTAACTACAAATACCTACAATTAAATACAATTAAATTAACTAAAGTACAAAAAATAAAAAAACTAAGTTACAAAAAATAAAAAAAACTAAATTACAAAAAATAAAAAAATATTAAAAGACTTTTAAGATAATTACACCTAATCTAAGCCCCCTAATAAAATAACAAAGCCCCCAAAATAAAAAAAATGCCCTACCCTATTCTAAATTACAAAAGTTAACAGCTCTATTACCAGCCCTTAAAAGGGCCTTTTGCGGGACATGCTCCAAAGTAATCAGCTCTTTTGCCTGTAAAAAAAATACAACCCCCCCCACATTAAAACCCACCACCCACATATCCCTACTCTAACCCAAACCCCCCTTAAAAAAACCTAACACTAACCCCCTGAAGATCTCCTTACCTTGAGTCGTCTTCAGCCAGCCGGCAACCGATGGAACAGAAGAGGACATCTGGAGCGGTCAAAGTCATCATCCAAGGGGCGCTGAAGAGGTCTTCCATCTGATAGAAGTCTTCATCCATGCGGCGTCTTCAATCTTCATCCATCCGGAGTGGAGCGGAGCCTTCTTCAAACGAGCCTACGCTGAGCCATCCTCTTCCAACGACGCCTACCCGACAAATGGATATTCCTTTAAGTGACATCATCCAAGATGGCGTCCCTCAAATTCCGATTGGCTGATAGGATTCTATCAGCCAATCAGAATTAAGGTAGGAAAAATCTGATTGGCTGATTGGATCAGCCAATCAGATTGAGCTCGCATTCTATTGGCTGATCGGAACAGCCAATAGAATGCAAGCTCAATCTGATTGGCTGATTGGATCAGCCAATCGGATTGAACTTGAATCTGATTGGCTGATTGCATCAGCCAATCAGATTTTTCCTACCTTAATTCCGATTGGCTGATAAAATCCTATCAGCCAATCGGAATTCGAAGGACGCCATCTTGGATGACTTCACTTAAAGGAATATCCATTCATCGGGTAGGCGTCATTGGAAGAGGATGGCTCCGCGTCGGCTCGTTTGAAGAAGGCTCCGCTCCGCTCCGTATGGATGAAGATTGAAGACGCCGCATAGATGAAGACTTCTATCGGATGGAAGACCTCTTCAGCGCCCCTTGGATGATGACTTCGGCTGCTCCGGATGTCCTCTTCTGTTCCATCGGTTGCCGGCTGGCTGAAGACGACTCAAGGTAGGGAGATCTTCAGGGGGTTAGTGTTAGGTTTTTTTAAGGGGGGTTTGGGTGGGTTAGAGTAGGGGTATGTGGGTGGTGGGTTTTAATGTTGGGTGGGGTTGTATTTTTTTTACAGGCAAAAGAGCTGATTACTTTGGGGCATGCCCGCAAAAGGCCCTTTTAAGGGTTGGTAATAGAGCTGTTAACTTTTGTAATTTAGAATAGGGTAGGGCATTTTTTTTATTTTGGGGGGCTTTGTTATTTTATTAGGGGGCTTAGATTAGGTGTAATTAGCTTAAAAATCTTGTTTTTTTTATTTTTTGTAACTTATTTTTTTTGTAACTTAGTTTTTTTTATTTTTTGTACTTTAGTTAGTTTATTTAATTGTATTTAATTGTAGATATTTGTAGTTAATTAATTTAATTTATTTAATGATAGTGTAGTGTTAGGTTTAATTTTAACTTAGGTTAGGATTTATTTTACAGGTAATTTTGTTTTTATTTTAGCTAGGTAGTTATTAAATAGTTAATAACTATTTAATAACTATTCTACCTAGTTAAAATAAATACAAAGTTACCTGTAAAATAAATATATATCCTAAAATAGCTACAATGTAATTATTAATTACATTGTAGCTATATTAGGGTTTATTTTACAGGTAAGTATTTGGTTTTAAATAGGAATAATTTAGTTAATGATAGTGTAGTGTTAGGTGTAATTGTAACTTAGGTTAGTTTTTATTTTACAGGTAAATTTGTCTTTATTTTAACTAGGTAGCTATTAAATAGTTAATAACTATTTAATAGCTTTTGTACCTAGTTAAAATAAATTGAAATTTGCCTGTAAAATAAAAATAAATCCTAAAATAGCTACAATATAATTATTAGTTAGATTGTAGCTATATTAGGGTTTATTTTAAAGATAAGTATTTAGTTTTAAATAGGATTAATTTAGTTAATAAGAATAATATTTATTTAGATGTATTTAATTAATATTTATGTTAGGGGGGTGTTAGGGTTAGGGTTAGACTTAGGTTTAGGGGTTAATAATTGTATTATAGTGGCGGCAGTATAGGGGGGCAGGATAGGGGTTAATAAATTTATTATAGGTGGTGGCGGTGTAGGGGGTGCAGGATAGGGGTTAATAGGTATTATGTAGGTGGCGGCGGGGTCCTGGAGCGGCGGTTTAGGGGTTAACATATTTATTATAGTTGCAGCGGGGTCCGGGAGCGGCTATTTAGGGGTTAACATATTTATTATTGTTGCGGCGGGGTCCGGGAGCGGCGGTTTAGGGGTTAACATATTTATTATAGTTGCGGCGGGGTCTGGGAGCGGCGGTTTAGGGGTTAACATGTTTAATATAGGTGGCGGCGGTGTAGGGGGGCAGATTAGGGGTGTTTAGACTCGGGGTATATGTTAGGGTGTTAGGTGTACACACTTCCCCTAGGAATCAAAGGGATGTCGGGCAGCAGCGAACATCAGCTTTCGCTATGGTCAGACTCCTATTGATTCCTATGGGATCCGCCACCTCCAGGACGGCGGATTGAAAACCAGGTACGCTGGTCCGGAAAAGTGCCGAGCGTACCTGCTAGTTTTTTGATAACTCCCAAAAGTAGTCAGATTGTGCCGAACTTGCGTTCGGAACATCTGGAGTGACATAAGAATCGATCTGTGTCGGACTGAGTCTGGCGGATCGAAGCTTACGTCACTATATTCTACTTTTGCCGGGCTGTAGTGCTTGATAACTACAGCGAATCAGCCTCGCCACAAATACGCTGCGTAATTCCAGTGTATTTGAGGTTGACGGCTTGATAACTAGAGGCCTCTGAGTCAGTGGATTAGTTATGGAGCAGCTGTCTTTAGACCGCTGCTTCATTACTGCTGTTTCCGGCAAACCTGAAGGCGCACGCGAAAACATGGGCATCAAACTCCATTCGGAGCTTGATAATTGGGCCCCAAAAAATTTGTTCTACAAATGGTATCTCAGTTATATTCCTTTGAATCTTTGTTTAATAATTGTCTTGCAAATGTCCTTTTATGAACAGGAACAGTTTAAAGTAATAAGAATCAAATATATGTATATAATGTTGTAAGATGCTTGGAGTTCTATATTATTACTTTAAAGGGACATGAAACTTAATTTTTTTCTTTCATAATTCAGATAGATCATGCATTTTAAACAACATTCTCATTTACTTTTATTATCTAATTTGCTTTGTTCTCTTTTTCTCTTTTTTTTTTAAATCATACCTAGAATGCACTACTGGGAGCTAGCTGCTGATTTGTGGCAGCACATATATTCATCTTGTTATTGGCTCACCTGATGTATTCAGCTAGCTTCTAGTAGTGCATTGCTGTTCATTTAACAAAGATACCAAGATAATTAAGCAAATTTGATAATAGAAGTGAATTGGAAAGTTGTTAAAAGGGCATGCTCTATCTGAACCATGAAAGAAAATTTTAGGGATTGAGATGGTTTTTTTAAGGGCTTTATCTTTTCATTCTACTTTACAATGGGGACTTTGGAGTGATCCGGATTGCTTCTCACTGGGACATTTACAAGCCTTGGAGTTCTATATTAGATATCACTTATACAGCATACTTACTTTTAACCTTGTAAGTACAGTTTTCTTTTGTTCATTGGCATTATTAATAAATTTGAGTCTTTTTTTTATGGGGTTAATTACAATCCTACACTTGTTTTCTGCAGATAAGTTTTGTCAGTGTGCTTTTACGGTGATCATAACCCTAAAATGATTCTGCTGTTATTACCCCTTAAGGTGGAAATCTTTATTTAAAGGGACATAAAACAAGTTGGGATAGAGACAAAATATAATAATATGTACTTTAATTACTTTACCTGCAAATTTATACAGCAGTGCCTCGCCATTAACCCTTTCTTTGAAGCGTCCGAATTGTAAAGCTCTAACTCCCCCACACATTTCCGTCTTTGGCTGTATCTATATCTATTGTTGTTTTGGTAGAATGCAATGGTGAACAGGGATTATCTACTGTAGCATGCCGAGAAGCTGTAAACTCAATTGAAATGCAATGCCTGCTCCAGACAGCATGGCTATTTAAGTATTTTTGCTTATTTTTGAAAATTATTTTAAAATACTTGCAAGCAATTTTTAAATAATTTTTTATGCAAACTATTTCTTACTATAGTCCTTTTAGGATATGCACAGATCTCAACATGTTTTATCGCACTTTAACAGAGTGTAATGGTACTAATAGGTGATGTGTGCAATTAACCTGTTGTTTTCCAAAACCAAAGAGTATAGTGGGTATGTGTGTTTGTTCAATTATTGATTTTGCTAATTTTTATTAATATAAAAGTGTTTTTTAATAACATTTGAATTTATGTAGCACTTGTATCTGTTTGGTGATTTCTGTGTCCTAAAATCATTACAATATCGAGATCATACATTTCACTGTGTTTTGCCCATTTGCAAAACTAAAGATACATTTATAAACTTTTTGAAAAGTGTTGTGTTGAGTTTATTAAGTCCTTTTAGCTGTAGAATATGATTAGGGAAAAGTGCCCTTGTAAATTTGTTAAATATTCAGAATTTGGATTGTGATCAGACACATGGACTAGGGCATGTTAAATATAGAGCCATTTTATCACAAAACAGATCATGTAAAAAGTGCCGCTGATCAATAATGAAAATAATGATTGAGAGTATGTCAGCATCAAAAATGGCTCATCCGAGACTGGTAACTTACCAAAAATTATAAACAATAGATTGGGATCAAAATCCAACAAAGGTGTTAACGGGACACTGAACCCAAATTTTTTATTTTGTGATTCAGATAGAGCATGGCATTTTAAGCAGCTTTCTAATTTACTCCAATTTTCAAATTTTCTTCATTCTCTTGGTATCTTTATTTGAAAAGCAAGAATCTAAGTTTAGATGCCGGCCCATTTTTGGTGAACAACCTGGGTTGTTCTTGTTGATTGGTGGATAAATTCACCCACCAATAAACAAGTGCTGTCCAGAGTCTGAACCAACAATTGGCTGGCTCCTTAGCTTAGATGCCTTCTTTTTCAAATAAAGATAGATAGAGAACGAAGAAAAAATGACAATAGAAGCAAATTAGAAAGTTGCTTAAAATTGCATGTTCTATCTGAATCACAAAAGAAAAAAAATTGGGTTCAGTGTCACTTTAAGCAATCGTTATGTCAATTGCCACAATATATTTTATTTATTTTCTCACAAAGCGCACAAAAACATGCCATCATGGAGATAAATCACACAAAATCTTAAGAATTGTTTTAGACCTGATATTATAATATTATAGTCCCTCCTTATCCAGAACCTGCATAATGAGATAAACATCTATCAGGGTAAAACTTGTGTTGTCAATATTCTTTGTGGGACTTTGCCACACTGACAAGATTTTTAGATCATCTCATCTGAGCGGAGAGCTTTAGATCATCAAGCACAGAATCCCTGACCTGACTTCTTGCTTTCTACATTTTGTGAGATCTAAAGATGAATCCTGTTCATATATTTATGTAGGAGTTTTTATGTATTATGTGCAGGTTTCTAATAAAGGGGTATCTTTATCTTCAAGATTTTATTTTATGCTCTTGGATGTTTTAGGTGGACATTAACCTTCTTGGACATTTCTACAATTTAATTTGTTAGTTACCCTGTGCTAGAACATACTGGTGCTGCCTCTCATTTTTTTGGCTATTTGTTTTTTAATCTGATTGGGTTACAAAATTGTTTTTCTGCAAGATTATAAAAACAGGTACATTTCATACAAAATTGTTACTAGTTTATAAAAAAGATATCCATCAGGCAACCGTAAGCATTTTTTATAATTTTTTAACAGTTGAGCCTTAGAACTGCTACAATGTAGCCCTTTCCATTTAAATACTGTATCTTGTCATATACCATATACCTTTTAATCATTATTAAAAAAATAATAATATTTATATGAATATTTTTTCTCAGATAGTGTATATATGAGTGTAACAGTTTATTTTAATGTATTTATGTTGTGTTTGGTGTACATTTATTTTTAACAGACACAGCAATTTTCTGGATTAAATGGGTACAAATAATTGTTAGCCATTGCTATGTAAGATCAAACCCTGAAATATATGTGCCCCTTCCATTATTTTCCGGCAATTATAAACTTCTTGTTCACCAGATAAAACAAACTAGATCTATAACCCTCTTGTGATTAATTAAATTAGTGCTGTACAAATAATTGTTAGTCATCAACACTTTATGCAGGATCAGACCCAAGAACATATATGTGCCCTTTATTGGTCAACCATCATAAACTCCTTCATCAGATGAAACACAAACCAGATCTACAACTCTTGTTTCATGCCACGCAAAATAAGATACCTCTGCAGCAGATCAGACCTCAATCTATGCCTCTTAATATTTTAACATCATTATCCCAAATGAGGAAGCTCAGACCCTAAACCAGATCTATTATTTTGTCCTGAGCTCAGCAATTAAAGCTTAATATCATATTATTACTAATATTATTTATTTATAACGTGCAAACATATTCTTACCATAATACCTCCATGTTAGTCTAGATTTAAGAGTTGGGGTCTTGAATGTAAGAGGAAAGATGATGAGCTCTTTTCTAAAGATATTGATCTTTGGTCAGTAGGAAAACATCCAGATTGAGATGCTTGATAAATGCACGAAAGAAGAGTCTTGCTCACAAATGAGCTAAGGGGTTAATCATAAACAATGTTGACAATAATCCTCTATGGGAAAACAGTATATAAAACTAGTGTACAAAAAGTATATTTATATCCAGAAACATATGCAAAATAAAAATAAACTATTTAAAAATGGACGTGGCCATACTCCTAAAAATGTTTACATTTATCTCAAAACAATATGACCCAGGAGATGATTGTGATATCTTAAATCAAAAATATATATCCTGGGGTCATGTCCAGACGGCTGCCATGACAGTTATATTGAAAGCAGAAGAAGAAAAGCTGTTAAAATCGCTGTTTTACATTTATCCTAAGAGAGATACATTTTAAAGAATCCCAGGGATTGCTTCCTTATCATTGCCTGAACCTAATGATTGCAATTTAGCAAGGGACCTTTCTGCTTTTCAATTTGGACTGTTGGGACCTTGGGCAGCATGTAAGTGCATAGGCTGCCAGGGGTTATTAGTGCAGTAAAAACCTGTATCAGCGCAGTAAATAAAAGTAACAATTATAAGCATATAAAACTACAAAAGGAATCTAGTATATGAACCTATCACTATATAATGTAGCCACTGCAAAGTGTACAACTGTAGAAGAGGTTCTGTTCTGGGGTGTGGAAATTACTGTCCACTGTGTTTTTAGTGCTCTCTCGAGATTTTGGGCCTAAAAATCCTTGATTGTGTGTAAAACCATCTTCTGCCATGGTGGCATTAGCTTCCTGACTCTACAAAGTCTATATGTATATATCAGTGGGTCAGACTGTAGTTGGATAAATAGACGTCCATGAAAGCTGCATGAAAATTTAGTATGCCAGAGCAATTTGTGCTAATATTTGTGATAACAACTTATTGGTTTGATGTATACTGGTATGCTGTTTCTTTGTTTTTGTTTATTTTGTTTTATCCATGCTTCAAACTGCTTTGTTTAAGTTTTAGAAGATTTTTTTCATGTTGAAGTTTCATTTCGACTTGCGTTTTCCACCAATGTTAATGACAAAATGTTATTCAGTACACTTATGCGTTATAGCAGCAATTTAAATTTCATTTAGTTTATTTAATAGATGGCCCATATTATATATTTCTTTCATATAGGTGGTGAGAATCCACAAGCTGTTACGTATGGGATATACATTCCTACTAAGAGGAGGCAAAGTTTCCTAAACTTAAAAAGCCTATAAAACCCCTCCCACCTCACTCATACCTTAGTTTTAAACTTTGCCTCCATTGAGGTGGTTGGAGCATGATTATGTGCTTGATTTCTTCAGTGAAAAGCGCTTCAGGGCATATTGAAGCCCAGTTCCCCTCAGAGTACAGTACTTGTCAGAGGGATGTGATTGGAGTACTGCCTCATGATAGAATGTTTTTGCCTGAAGGGAAATTCTTCATAGGATCTCTAGTCTTCTGCCTCCCTTTATAGATCAACATTATACTCCTATTCCATTACCCCTGCTGATATGTTTCAGTACTGGTTTGGCTGCCTGCTACTAAGTGAACAAGTGTCTATGGGTAAGTATGTTTTGTATTTTTTAATAGAAACTTACAGCAATGCTTAAGATGCTTAAAATATTAACTATATATTAACATGTGTATGTAGGCCCTGGGACGAATACTTACTATTCACCTTGCAATTTTTCTGTGTGAAATTTTTTTTCAATGCGTGCGTCAAAACCAACGCATAAAATGTTCTTCAGGTATGTGCGCCATATTATACACAGGAAACGTGCGTCAAAACCGATGCATGATGATATATCCAACATTTATAAATACTTGTCAAGCTATGCGTGCCATCGTACACGCAGTCCGAATTTAGTTTAAAAAAGCACGTCGAACTTGACGCAGCCTTCGAAAAAACAACAGTGCATCATAGTATGAGAACGTCGGACTAAAGGTCGGACAAAGCATCAACCGATGCGCACACACTAGCGCTATTTTTTTCAGTTAAAATGGTGTTTTGAAATTGCACACACAAACAGTTAATGCTTATCTAGGCTGCATTTGCTTAGTGCTTTAATGTCTTTGCAACGCTACATAAAGGGGGCATATTTTTTCCTTTCCTCAAAAAACTTGCCTTAAAGGGGGTAATAATATTAATTATTGCATCAATTTTTTACTGAAATTTTTTGCCATAATGGAGCAGCACCAGTCTGTCCCTAAATGTACCATAGGAACTGAGTCTACTGAACACCTTTCTGCCAAAGCTAAGTGTGCTTAGTAAAAAACAACTGAAGTAGCTTCTTCAGCTTATTTATGTGACTCATGCTTATATTGTTTATCGTATATCGATCAATCGAATGATGTTTCTATGTGTATTAATGAACCTACTGTCTCCGCCTTACAGATAGATGCAGATGGCGTACCTCCAGCAATGAAAAGATTCATTCCTACTGCCATTATGAAGGCCCTGGCTGCATTACTGCCTTCAAATATGCAAAAAAGGTCACCTTCTGTGAGTAACATAAGTTACTGACCTACAGTATACTGAAGTACTTCGAACGATGAATAATCCTCTTACAGTATGGCTCCCTTATCTGACATAGAACCTGATAACTCTTGCTTTTTATTTCAAATTCAACATATTTGTTCTCTTTTGAAGGAAGTCTTAGTCACTTTAGGGGTTGAGGAATCTAAACCTTCTGATGATAAACCCTGTAATAGTTTAAATTCATTATATAAAACTATTGTCAATCTCCCTGAGATCTTCCCTATACCTGATCCTGTCTCTGACATGATTGCCAAGGAATGGGTCTAAACCCGGTGGCTCATTTAATCCTTCTACAAGGTTTAAGAAACTATATTCTCTACCTGCTGCTAACTTGGAGTTATGGTAAATGGTTCCCAAAGTTGATTGGGCCATTTCCACTCTGGCTAAACACACTACTATTTCTCTAGAAACAGTACTTCTTTTACAGACCCTTTAGACAGAAAACTTGAATCTTATCTAAGAAGGGCAATTTTACATACTGGCTATATATTTAGACCAGCTATATCTATTGATATCAGCTGGTCTGAACCTTCAGTCTCTTTCATTTCCTTCAGTGGCTCTGTGTATGGAAGCACTAGTCCTCATGTTTGCAGCTATGGACACAATTTCATTTGCTCGATTTCATATGAGACCTCTTCAGCTTTGTATACTGCGTCAATGGTACAAGGATTATACTCAGATATCCCAACAGATATTATTAGATCCCAGAATGCAACTATCTCTGACTTGGTGGCTGAATCACCGGCCTATTTGATCACCACAGATGCAAGTCTTTCAGGTTGGGGAGCTGTCTGGGGGTCTCTGACAGCACAAGGAGTTTTGTGAGGTTGCCAATCAATGTTTTAGAACTCTGTGCACTCCTCAGGGCCCTTCAAGCTTGGCCTTTATTGAAAATGGAGCCTTATCTCCATTTTCTGAAAGACAATTTTACAGCAGTAGCTTATGTTAATCATCAAGGAGTAACTCACAGTTTCCTAACCATGATAGAATCCTCTCTTGGGCAGAAAACAATTCCTGCCTCATCACGCCAATTCACATCCCAGGTATCGACAACTGGGAGGCAGACTACCTCAGTTGTCAGTCCCTACATCCAGGAGAGTGGTGTCTCTACCAAGATGTGTTCTATCTGATAGTGAAATACAGGGGCCTACCAGAAATAGATCTAATGGCCTTTTAACAACAAACTTCCCAGGGACCTTGCAAGGTTCATGGATCCTCAGGCAGAGGTTTTGCATGCTCCAGGAGTTCCCTGGTCTTTCCAGCCTGCTTCTATATTTCCCTCTCTGATCCTACTCTCCAGAGTTATTTCCAAAATAAAAATGGAACAGTCATTTGTAATCCTAATAGCTCCAGCGTGGCCACACAGGATTTGGTATGCGGACCTGGTCCGAATGTCCAGTTGCCCGCCATGGCCTCTTGCCCTAATGCCAGACCTTCTGTCTCAAGGTCCCTTCTTTCATACAGATCTAAAGTCTCTACACTTAATGGCATGGAAATTCAACACTTAGGCCTAGATTTGGAGTTTTGCGGCCAAAGGGGTGCGTTAGCTACGCGTGCTTTTTTTCTCCCGCACCTTTTAAATACCGCTGGTATTTAGAGTTCACAGAAGGGCTGCGTTAGGCTCCAAAAAGGGAGCGTATAGCATATTTACCGCCAATGCAACTCTCAATACCAGCGGTGCTTACGGACGCGGCCAGCTTCAAAAACGTGCTCGTGCACAATTCCCCCATAGAAAACAATGGGGCTGTTTGAGCTGAAAAAAAACCTAACACCTGCAAAAAAGCAGCGTTCAGCTCCTAACGCGGCCCCTTGTTTCCTATGGGGAAACACTTCCTATGTCTGCACCTAACACCCTAACATGTACCCGAGTCTAAACACCCCTAACCTTACACTTATTAACCCCTAATCTGCCGACCCCGCTATCGCTGACCCCTGCATATTTTTTTTTAACCCCTAATCTGCCGCTCCGTACACCGCTGCAACCTACGTTATCCCTATGAACCCCTAATCTGCTGCCCCTAACACCGCCGACCCCTATATTATATTTATTAACCCCTAATCTGCCCCCCACAACGTCGCCTCCACCTACCTACAATTATTAACCCCTAATCTGCCGACCGTACCTCACCGCTACTATAATAAATGTATTAACCCCTAATCCGCCTCACTCCCGCGGCGCCTCAATAACCCTATAAGAAATAGTATTAACCCCTAATCTGTCCTCCCTAACATCGCCGACACCTAACTTCAATTATTAACCCCTAATCTGCCGGCCGGACCTCACTGTTACTATAATAAATGTATTAACCCCTAAAGCTAAGTCTAACCCTAACACTAACACCCCCCTAAATTAAATATAATTTAAATCTAACGAAATAAATTAACTATTATTAAATAAATTATTCCTATTTAAAACTAAATACTTACCTGTAAAATAAACCCTAATATAGCGACAATATAACGAATAATTATATTGTAGCTATTTTAGGATTCATATTTATTTTACAGGCAACTTTGTATTTATTTTAACTAGGTACAATAGCTATTAAATAGTTATTTACTATTTAATAGCTACCTAGTTAAAATAATTACAAAATTACCTGTAAAATAAATCCTAACCTAAGTTACAATTATACCTAACACTACACTATCAATAAATTACTTAAATAAAATACCTACAATTATCTATAATTAAACCTAACACTACACTATCAATAAATTAATTAAATACAATACCTACAAATAAATACAATTAAATAAACTAACTAAAGTACAACAAATAAAAAAGAACTAAGTTACAAAAAATAAAAAAATATTTACAAACATTAGAAAAATATTACAACAATTTTAAACTAATTACACCTACTCTAAGCCCCCTAATAAAATAACAAAGCCCCCCAAAATAAAAAAATGCCCTACCCTTTTCTAAATTAAAAAAGTTCAAAGCTCTTTTACCTTACCAGCCCTGAAAAGGGCCATTTGCGGGGCATGCCCCAAAGAATTCAGCTCTTTTGCCTGTAATAAAAACACATATAATACCACCCCCCAACATTACAACCCACCACCCACATACCCTAATCTAACCCAAACCCCCCTTAAATAAACCTAACACTAAGCCCCTGAAGATCTTCCTACCTTATCTTCACCACGCCGGGTTCACCGATCCGTCCACCGAAGTCTTGATCCAAGCCTCCGAAGTCTTGATCCAAGCCCAAGCGAGGGCTGAAGAGTGACGTCCATTTCTTCCCGAAGATGGACTTCTTCATTTGCCGCTTGGATCAAGACTTCAGCCGGAGGATGGACGCCACTCTTCAGCCCCTGCTTGGGCTTGGATCAAGACTTCGGAGGCTTGGATTAAGACTTCGGTGGACGGAATGGTGAACCCGGCGTGGTGAAGATAAGGTAGGAAGATCTTCAGGGGCTTAGTGTTAGGTTTATTTAAGGGGGGTTTGGGTTAGATTAGGGGTATGTGGGTGGTGGGTTGTAATGTTGGAGGGGTATTGTATGTGTTTTTTTTACAGGCAAAAGAGCTGAATTCTTTGGGGCATGCCCCGCAAATGGCCCTTTTCAGGGCTGGTAAGGTAAAAGAGCTTTGAACTTTTTTAATTTAGAATAGGGTAGGGCATTTTTTTATTTTGGGGGGCTTTGTTATTTTATTAGGGGGCTTAGAGTAGGTGTAATTAGTTTAAAATTGTAATATTTTTCTAATGTTTGTAAATATTTTTTATTTTTTGTAACTTAGTTCTTTTTATTTTTTGTACTTTAGTTAGTTTATTTCATTGTATTTATTTGTAGGTATTGTATTTAATTAATTTATTGATAGTGTAGTGTTAGGTTTAATTGTAGATAATTGTAGGTATTTTATTTAAGTAATTTATTGATAGTGTAGTGTTAGGTTTAATTGTAACTTAGGTTAGGATTTATTTTACAGGTAATTTTGTAATTATTTTAACTAGGTAGCTAAAAAATAGTTATTAACTATTTAATAGCTATTGTACCTGGTTAAAATAATTACAAAGTTGCCTATAAAATAAATATTAATCCTAAAATAGCTACAATATAATTATTCGTTATATTGTAGCTATATTAGGGTTTATTTTACAGGTAAGTATTTATCTTTAAATAGGAATAATTTATTTAATAAGAGTTAATTTTTTTCGTTAGATTTAAATTATATTTAATTTAGGGGGGTGTTAGTGTTAGGGTTAGACTTAGCTTTAGGGGTTAATACATTTATTAGAGTAGCAGTGAGGTCCGGTCGGCAGATTAGGGGTTAATAATTGAAGTTAGGTGTCGGCGATGTTAGAGAGGGCAGATTAGGGTTTAATAATATTTATTATAGGGTTATTGAGGCGGGAGTGAGGCGGAATAAGGGGTTAATACATTTATTATAGTCGCGGTGAGGTGCGGTCGGCAGATTAGGGGTTAATTATTGTAGGTAGGTGGCGGCGACGTGGTGGGGGGCAGATTAGGGGTTAATAAATATAATATAGGGGTCGGCGGTGTTAGGGGCAGCAGATTAGGGGTACATAGGATAACGTAGGTGGCGGCGCTGTGCGGTCCGCAGATTAGGGGTTAATAATTGTAGGTAGGTGGTGGCGACGTTGGGGGCGGCAGATTAGGGGTTAATAAATATAATATAGGGGTCAGCGGTGTTAGGGGCAGCAGATTAGGGGTATATAAGTATAACGTAGGTGGCGGCGGTGTGCGGTCGGCAGATTAGGGGTTAAAAAAAATTATTATAGTGGCGGCGATGTGGGGGGACCTCGGTTTAGGGGTACATAGGTAGTTTATGGGTGTTAGTGTACTGTAGAGCACAGTAGTTAAGAGCTTTATGAACCGGCGTTAGCCCAAAAAGCTCTTAACTCCTGGCTTTTTTCTGCGGCTGGAGTATTGTCATTAGATTTCTAACGCTCACTTCAGCCAAGACTCTAAATACGGCGTTAGAAAAATCCCATTGAAAAGATAGGATACGCAAATGGCGTAGGGGGATCTGCGGTATGTAAAAGTAGCAGCTGGAAAGTGAGCGTTAGACCCTTTCCTGACTGACTCCAAATACCAGCGGGCGGCCAAAACCAGCGTTAGGAGCCTCTAACGCTGGTTTTGATGGCTAACGCCAAACTCCAAATCTAGGCGTTAGTTTTCAGTCATAGAGGATTCTCTGACTCTGTGATTAACACTATGATTCAGGCTCACAAGCCTGTTTTTAGGAAAATTTATCACAAAATTTGAAAAACTTATATCTCATGGTGTATCAGCCATGATTAAACCTGGTATTCTTTTAAAATTCCTAGGATTCTGCAGTTTTTGCAGAATGGCTTTGATAAAGGTTTATAAGCCAGTTCTTTGAAAGGACAAATCTCTGCTCGTTCCAAATTATTTAATAGGAAGATTGATAACCTGAGAGGGGTGGAAGCAGGTGGGAGGGAGGCTGGAGCGGGTTGGACTGCTACACTACGCAAAGTGATAGTGGGAAGTAAGTGAGTGGGAAGGAGGGAGAGGGTGTTAAGAGATTTGGGAAAGAGATCTGGGAGGGGTAGCAAGGTAGGTTATTGAGGGTGGGCAGCTACAATACGTAAAAAAACTGGTTTATTTAATTTTTAAAAAAAATTGAGCCTAATTTGACTGGAAACTGGGTACTGGCAGCTACCTAATTAACCCCTTCACTGCTGGGCATAATACAAGTGTGTTGCGCAGCGGCATTTAGCGGCCTTCTAATTACCAAAAGCAATGCCAAAACCATATATGTCTGCTATTTCTGAAGAAAGGGGATCCCAGAGAAGCATTTACAACCATATGTGCCATAATTGCACAAGCTGTTTGTAAATAATTTCAGTGAGAAACCTAAAATCATTAAAAAGTTAACAATTTTTTTTATTTGATCGCATTTGGCGGTAAAGTTGTGGCATGAAATATACCAAAATGGGCCTAGATCAATACTTTGGGTTGTCTACTAAAAAAAAATATATACATGTGTTTCAATGTAACTTTCGCTAATTTTGAAACAATAAATGGAAATAGCAAAGTTCTACTTGTACTTATTGCCCTATAACTTGCAAAAAAGCAAAGAACATGTAAACATTGAATATTTCTAAACTCAGGACAAAATTTAGAAACTATTTAGCTTTGGAGTTTTCTGGTGGTTGTAGATGCATAAGATATTATGGGGGTCAAAGTTAGAAAAAGTGTGTTTTTTCAATTTTTTATCATATTTTATAATTTTTTTATAGTAAATTTTATGATATGATGAAAATAATGGTATATTTAGAAACTCCATTTAATGGCGAGAAAAAATGAAATATATATAATATGTGTGAGTACAGTAAATGAGTAAGAGGAAAATAACAGCAAAACACAAACACCGCAAAAATTTAAAAACAGCCCTGGTCTTTAACGGTAACAAAATTGAAAAATGGTCTGGTCACTAAGGGGTTAAACTACTTTATAGGAAAGTGTTGTTTTTTATTTACTCTCTTCTGCTAGAAGAGTTTCTGAATTGTTTGCTCTCTCTTGTGAGTCTCTGATCTGATTTTCCATCAAATCTGTTTTGCTGACTACTTTTAGATTTTTACCTAAAGATGTTATCTCACACAACATTAATAAGGAAATTTTCATTCCCTCCTTGTGTCCTAATCCAAAAAATGCTTCTGAAAAATCTTTACATTCTTTGGATGTTGTTAGAGCATTAAGATATTATGTTGATGCTACTAAGGATTTCAGACTTTTTGGGGTCGATCCGATAAAAATCGTCGCCCGCAAAAGCCGGCGAAGCCAATATTTACGCTGGTTTGGTATCACATATACGGCGTAACCTAGAAGTTACGCCCGTATATTTCTGCCGTCGCCCGTAGTTTTTTGGGCCATAGGCAGGTATACCAAACCAGCGCAGTTTGGTATCCAATATGCAGCGTAAGGACTTACGTGGCGAAAATGGAGAAATCTTACTCCATTTTCCCCTCACCACAAAAAGCAGCCGTAAGAAGCCTTACGCTGACTATTGGAGCCCCGTAACTCCCTAAACTAAATAGAAAATAAACCTAACACCTAAGGCATGTGCAATGTCTATATACCTGTCACCCGCGATCTGCCAAATAAAACCTAACACATAACGCATGCGCAATGTCTATCTACCTGTCAACCGCGATCCCCCCCCCCCCCCGAAATCCCTAATAAAGTTATTAACCCCTAAACCGCCGCTCCCGGACCCCGCCGCCATCTACATAAACTAACCCCCTACTGTGAGCCCCTAAAACCGCCGCCATCTACCTTATCTATCCCCTAATCTGACCCCTTACACCGCCGCCACCTATATAAAAATTATTAACCCCTAATCTAATCCCCCTATACCGCCGCCAGCTATATTAATATTATTAACCCCTAATGTAAGCCCCTTATACCGCCGCCATCTCTATTAAAATGATTAACCCCTAATTTAATCTACCTACCCCGCCGCCAGCTATGTTATCTATATTAACCCTAAGTATATTATAGTTAATATAGGTATTACATTATATATATTAACTATATTAACCCTAATTATATTAGGGTTAATATAGTTAATATAGTTACTATAGTATTTATATTAACTATATTAACTCTATCTAACCCTAACACCCCTAACTAAATTTGTATTAAATTAATCTAATTCATTTTATAAACTAAAATATTCCTATTTAAATCTAAATACTTACCTATAAAATAAACCCTAAGATAGCTACAATATAATTAATAATTACATTGTAGCTATGTTAGGGTTAATATTTATTTTACAGGTAAATTGTTAATTATTTTAACTAGGTATAATAGCTATTAAATAGTTATTAACTATTTAATAGCTACCTAGTTAAAATAATTACCCAATTACCTGTAAAATAAATCCTAACCTAAGTTACAAATACACCTACACTATCAATAAATTAGATAAACTACAAATATCTATCTAAAAATACAATTAAATAAACTAAACTAAATTACAAAAAAAACAAACACTAAATTACAAAAAAATAAAAAAAAGATTACAAGATTTTTAAGCTAATTACACCTATTCTAAGCCCCCTAATAAAATAATAAAGCCCCCCAAAATAAATAAAATTCCCTGCCCTATTCTAAATTAAAAAAAGTTCAAAGCTCTTTACCTTACCAGCCCTTAAAAGGGCCTTTTGTGGGGCATGCCCCAAAGAATTCAGCTCTTTTGCATTTAAAAACATATACAATACCCCCCCCCCATTACAATCCACCACCCACATACCCCTATTCTAAACCCACCCAAACCCCCCTTAAAAAAGCCTAACACTACCCCCCTGAAGATCTCCCTACCTTGTCTTCACCACACCGGGCCGAACTCCTCATCCGATCCGGGCGATGTCTTCCTCCAAGCGGCAAAGAAGAATTCTTCCTCCGGCAATGTCTTCCTCCAAGCGGCAAAGAAGAATTCTTCCTCCCGGCGACGTCTTCCTCCAAGCGGCAGCAAAGTCTTCTTCCTTCCGGCAGCATCTTCCATGAAGCGGCATCTTCAATCTTCTTTCTTCGCTCCGCCACCGCGGAGCATCCATCCCGGCCGACGACTGAACGACGAATGAGGTACCTTTAAATGACGTCATCCAAGATGGCGTCCGCCAAATTCCGATTGGCTGATAGGATTCTATCAGCCAATCGGAATTAAGTTAGAAAAATCTGATTGGCTGATTGAATCAGCCAATCAGATTCAAGTTCAATCCGATTGGCTGATTGGATCAGCCAATCGGATTGAACTTGAATCTGATTGGCTGATTCAATCAGCCAATCAGATTTTTCTAACTTAATTCCGATTGGCTGATAGAATCCTATCAGCCAATCGGAATTCGGTGGATGCCATCTTGGATGACGTCATTTAAAGGTACCTCATTCGTCGTTCAGTCGTCGGCCGGGATGGATGCTCCGCGGCGGCGGAGCGAAGAAAGAAGATTGAAGATGCCGCTTCATGGAAGATGCTGCCGGAAGGAAGAAGACTTTGCTGCCGCTTGGAGGAAGACGTCGCCGGGAGGAAGAATTCTTTTAGCCGCTTGGAGGAAGACTTCGCTGGAGGAAGAATTCTTCTTTGCCGCTTGGAGGAAGACATCGCCCGGATCGGATGAGGAGTTCGGCCCGGTGTGGTGAAGACAAGGTAGGGAGATCTTCAGGGGGGTAGTGTTAGGCTTTTTTAAGGGGGGTTTGGGTGGGTTTAGAATAGGGGTATGTGGGTGGTGGGTTGTAATGGGGGGGGTATTGTATATGTTTTTAAATGCAAAAGAGCTGAATTCTTTGGGGCATGCCCCACAAAAGGCCCTTTTAAGGGCTGGTAAGGTAAAGAGCTTTGAACTTTTTTTAATTTAGAATAGGGCAGGGAATTTTTTTTATTTTGGGGGGCTTTATTATTTTATTAGGGGGCTTAGAATAGGTGTAATTAGCTTAAAAATCTTGTAATCTTTTTTTTATTTTTTGTAATTTAGTGTTTTTTTTTTTTTTGTAATTTAGTTTAGTTTATTTAATTGTATATTTTAGATAGATATTTGTAGTTTATTTAATTTATTGATAGTGTAGGTGTATTTGTAACTTAGGTTAGGATTTATTTTACAGGTAATTGGGTAATTATTTTAACTAGGTAGCTATTAAATAGTTAATAACTATTTAATAGCTATTATACCTAGTTAAAATAATTAACAATTTACCTGTAAAATAAATATTAACCCTAACATAGCCACAATGTAATTATTAATTATATTGTAGCTATCTTAGGGTTTATTTTATAGGTAAGTATTTAGATTTAAATAGGAATATTTTAGTTTATAATATGAATTAAATTAATTTAATAAAAATTTAGTTAGGGGTGTTAGGGTTAGATAGAGTTAATATAGTTAATATAAATACTATAGTAACTATATTAACTATATTAACCCTAATATAATTAGGGTTAATATAGTTAATATATATAATGTAATAACTATATTAACTATAATATACTTAGGGTTAATATAGATAATATAGCTGGCGGCGGGGTAGGAAGATTAAATTAGGGGTTAATAATTTTAATATAGATGGCGGCGGTGTAAGGGGCTTACATTAGGGGTTAATAATTTTAATAGAGATGGCGGCGGTGTTAGGGGCTCACTTTAGGGGGTTATAGATTTAATATAGCTGGCGGCGGGGTAAGGGAGACTCGGTTTAGGGGTTAATAACATTTTTTATTGTTAGGCTAGTGAGGGGGGATAGCGGATAGAGGGTTAGACGTGTCAGGCTATGTTTAGGAGGCGTGTTAGACAGTGCGGGTGATTTAGACTTTAGTCAGGTTTTATAGGCGCCGGCAGTTTCTAACGTGGCGCAAGTCACTGGCGACTCCAAAAATCTGTACTTACGCAGATTTCTGGACATCGCTGGTTTGTGAGACTTGCGCCACTTTAGCAACTGACGGCGCCGCATATTGAATAGCTCGAGTTGCGAGCTGAAACTGCGGGTGACGCGGGTTCCCTCGCTTGCGCCGCAAACTGCGATCTATATCGGATCGCGCCCTTTGTCTGTTTGTTCTATTTTTCTGGCCCTAAGAAGGCCTCTGATATTTCTTTAACAGAGAATTACAGCTCATTTTTCTAGATCGGTTTTCACATCTTGGGCTTTTAAAAATGAGACTTCAGTGGATCAAATTTGAAAAGTGGCCACTAGGTCTTCTCTGCATACCTTTACTAAAGTTTTCTATTTTTAAGTTTTTGCTTTGTCAGAAGCAGCCTTTAGTAGAAAGGTCCTTCAGGCAGTTATTAAGTTTTTATAAAATACATATTTATTTATTGGGTTATGGATTAATTTCTCAGAAAAAAAAGCTGTTTTTTGTTGTAATCCCTCCCTTTATCGTTACTTGTGGATTTCCACATCTTGTGTATTAGATCCCATATGTAACAGCTCGTGTACTCTCACCACTTATATGAAAGAAAACATAATTTATATCTTATCTGATAAATTGATTTCTTTCATGGTGGCGAGAGTCCACAAGCCCTCAACTGTTTGGGGTTGTTTTTTTGTTTAATGCACATCTTTATTCCTGCTCCTCCTTTTGACTTTTACTCTTTCTAAACACCTCACCACTTGGCTATACATCAAACTAAGGTATGAGTGAGGTGGGAGGGTTTTTACAGGCTTTTGAGGTTTTGCCTCCTCCTGGTAGGAATGTATATCCCATATGTAACAGCTTGTGGACTCTTGCCAACATAAAATAAATGAGTTTATTATGTAAGATATAACATGTTTTATGTCCTTTTTACACAAGATACAGCTCCTCTCAACATTTGAGTGTCCAAAGAACCTTATAATCAGCCTTCTTTATTTACTTTTCTACAGATCATTACTACCCATCTGGTATGCTGTCTTGTATATCTTGACACAATTGACTTGCTTGCTAAACACTTTTTATTTATAACTAATAATGCATATCACAGTATATAATTTGTCCTTTAGTGTCCCCAGTCATAGGTTCCCTGTCATTGCTAAGATCCATCATAAGCCTAAATGTTGTCACATAACTTACATGATGTTGGGCAACTTATCTAAGAGACTCATGTTATACCCCTTACTTTTTCATGCTGATATGTCACTTAACTGTATTCTTTGAATTCCTCTATCAGTTTTAACTTTACACAGCCTAGTTAGCTGGATTCCTACTTGAGAATATTTTTTTTTATCTAATAGATCAATTTATTATCTCTACTCCTTCAACTACCTAGTTCATAGCTTGCATTTCCTGGCTCATTATATTATTTTCAACTTTACTTTTCATGTTGCTTAATGCTCATTTGGTTGCTACAATGTGGTCTATTTATGATAGTGCGGACGGACATGATACAATGTAGCATATCATGTCCGCCGCACAACGATAAATGCAGACAGCATACGCTGTCAGCATTTATCATTACACCAGCAGTTCTTGTGAACTGCTGGTGAAATGCCGTCCCCAGATTGGCCGCTAGCAGGGGGTGTCAATCAACCCAATCGTTTTCTTTAGACCGCTGCTTTATAACTTCTGTTTCAGGCTCACCGGAAACACGGGGCATCAAGCTCCGTATGGAGCTTGATAAATTGACCCCCAAGAAATCAAAGTCATATCTATAACTTCAATTCGATAAGATCAATACCACAGATCGTACAAACCTTGTTTATGCCATATTCATGGTGGCTAACAAATGCTAGATTTATTTATAAATAAATTGGAAGCTTTTATTGACAATGGAGGTTTCATATATATTTGCTAGCTCTTTCTTTTGGACTTCTCTGTAAATGAGTTATAAAGTTGTTATCTTGTTCTGAAATTTGTCTTTGAAATGCTTGTATTCTGACAAGGAAAATATTGTTTGTAATTCTTTGCTAAAACGTCAATAAAAGATTACAAAAATAACAATAATAATAATAATACAAATACAAATTTATATCCCAGCAGATGATTAGCCTAAAACTAAAACTGCATTAAAAAGTTTAATAATTAATCACAGTAAAACCTTCTGGAATTACAATGGAGATTATTCTAGCTTCAGTGATCGAATAACCAGAATTTTATTAAAGACATGAGGCAAATATTTTGTTTAATTCTCTTTACTTCTCAACACAGTAGCAAACGTGATAAGATTGAGCCAATCATAAAAGAGCATAGTGTATATAAAACCTAATCATAATAAACCCCTCCTCTTTATTTGCAGGAACATCAGATGCAGAGCAGGGGACAAAACATCAGGAATCTAAACTTCAGAACTGGAATTGACCATGAACAAGTGTGCAGACAAGCGTCAACACGATGATCCATCCACGAACAGAAGCGGGGAAAACAATTCAAGCTGAAAAGACAAAATAGAGAACAAACCCCCATATAAGAAAACAGTATGAAACTGATGAGGCAATAGTGAAAAAAAAGAAGTAGGTAATACAATAAAATGCAATTCAAATCTCAGACAACTGTGCATAATTAAATTATTATTATTATTATTTTAACTTCACATTATACATACATATAGAACAGATTTACTCACAGTTAAGGGAGGGAGAAGGTTGGGAAAATATTCACCTTCTGTCTTTATTAAAATCCTGATTATTCAGTCACTAAAGCTTGAATAATCTCCATTTTATTACAAGATAGGAGGCTTCATATTTTGCTTTTTTAACATGAGAAAAAGGAAGAAAACACATGAGAAACAGGTTTAAAATAGAAATCCGAAAAGCACAGACTTTATGCATTTATACTGTTCTCCCATGTGATTTGCATTTACTGAGATTGCGTCTGCTAGTAACAGGGTGTGGTGTGTGATACAACTGTGACACTTTCCTTCTTGTGTGACCCTTATTAGCCTGCATCTAATTCTCTTGAATCATTTCTCTGACACCAACAGCTGTGTGCCTCTCACTATAACTAGAGAGGATACTAACACCTCTCCCTAGGTCTGGACACCCTCTCATCCTTTCCCGCTGCCCCTGGTGACAGCGGGTCATACCCAACATCCTTCTCCTACTTCGCCCAAAAGGGGGCACTTCCCTGGGAGGGGGTCATACATAGATCCCGAATTTCTAAGGCTGATACCAACATCCTGGATATACTAAGATCATCACAGTATAAGACTAAAATTACCCCACTAGGGGTCTAAAACCTTACATTTTCACAGAAATCTCCTAGGTAGCTAGGGAATATGCCCTGGCTTTAAACCTACCATATCATTGGAAAGTGAGTGACACAGGACCACCTTATTAAATTCAAGGACACTTTCTTAGACCACCAATGTGCTGCTAATTCGCATTGTTGTGGGGGGAGGGAGATTTTAAGTCTCTGGATCCTGATACATATACCTACTACATTAGTCTAACTTGCAATTCTAAGCTTCGTTATTACCCCCTCTGGTCTTAACTTTAAACCTTATCCACTAGCTGTGCCCTACGCAATTCTACAATGGCGCAGGCCAACAAAAGGAAACCAAAACTAACAACTGGACCCAAAAGAACTGTGGTAGATCACTTTCACCCTTTGCCGTTGCCTACTAATGAAGATTCACAAGACAGCTCAAGCACCTATACACCAGGATCAGATATGGTGGCTACCACTCTGCAGGATTTACAAGATGCTGCTCCATCAACTGTGACACCTTCATTCATTCTGACATCTCTGCAGTCCTTACTTAAGGCACACCACTCTTCATTCCAATCCCAAATCACTGCCTCATTGACTGAGATGAGGCGAGATCTGACCTCTACTACAGAAAGAGTTGACACAATTGAGAGGAAACAGGAGGATATGGTAGTTGAACAAGCCAATGTCTTAGCATATGCGCAAAGTTTAGCAGAGCAGCTTTCTATGCTAGAAAATAAAGTTGCTGATGCTGAAGACCGATCTCGCCGGAATAATCTTCGTCTCAGGGGTGTTCCTGAGAGTGTGGCCTCCAATGATCTAGTCACCCACCTGTCTGAGTTCTTTAATCTCCTAGCACCACCAGGGACTCCAAATGAAGGTCTCATTGATAGGGCACATAGGGCCCTCCGCCCTAGAAGCCTGGCGACTGACAAACCAAGGGACGTTATAGTACGTCTTCACTTTTATACGTATAAAGAGCGGCTTGTTAGAGCTTCCTTATCCAAACCCAGTCTGCCAGACCAGTTCAAGGACATCATCATTTTTGCTGACCTATCCCACCACACCCTTCAACAGCGAAAGACTTTTGCCACCTTCACGAAGTTCCTTAGAGCACACAATATAAAATACAGATGGGGTCATCCGATAAGACTGTTTGTTTTGAAAGATAACCAACAACATATAGTCACCACCATTGAACAAAGTCGAAGTCTATTGGAAAGATGGAGCTCTACGTCTTTACAGGACACTTCATCCCAAAGCTCTTTAAACCCTTTAGTCCCACAATGGAACCCACTTCCTCAAAGGTTACTCAAAGACTCCTCTGTACCCAGCCAATCCCAAGAGGAGGATGAGGACTGAATGGGAGGTGCAGGGTTATATGAGGATTGCAAGTGACTCTCTTATTACTACAATTCTCTCTTTGCTATTGTTCTGATATATGCAAAGTTCTCATTCCTAATGTATATGTATCCCTTCCCATCTACCCCTCTATATTCCTTGTTTCTCTCCCCTTTCTTCCCTTTCCCACCTTATATACTTTCCCCTCTCCCTCTTTTTCACTTTTCCCCTATCTTCCTCCCTCTCTTTTTCTCCTTTTGTCTTGTACCCTCCCTGACTGATATACCTTCCCACACTCAATCCATAAATGTGAAATGCACTTAAATCTTTGGGAAGGTATTTGTAATTGTGCCATTACCTAAATGCTATATCCTGCTTGAATGGGGGGGTAGACACATTCGAGTAATCTAATACTGTGACCACTAAGTACCAGTTATGATGTTCTCTTATGCTATGTTGCTCTAGCTATATCACTTTATTTATAATTGCATTAAACCCCTAGAAATGTCTACTATAATATGTATGACACCTTGTGCCGCACATTACCTTCTCTACAAACAGCTTGTTGATTTACCCGCCTAGAGGTGGGTTTATGCGCTGCCTGCAATTTGCAACGCAGAGAGGCATAGTGTTTCACAATTGGCATACTTGCTCTTTCTGTTTTACCTGTTAAATGTCTTGGTAAGGTTTTAAAACCATGTATTGTTAAAGTTTAACTGTTAATTTAGTTGTGACCGTTAGTGTTCTATTTATGCCTTAAGAATATTATTGCTGACTGACCGCATATTTCTCACTTAACCCTTAGGCTCTTCTTTCTTGTTTTTGTGTTCTCAGATACAGTTCACTCTACATCCCACTGTCTTCCTTCTCCTTCTTCCCTTCTCTACCCTCCTTCTCTATTCCTCTATCCCCCTCCCCTCCCTTTCCTCACCCCCTCCTAGATCCGGAGACTATACCTCCCTCCCCTCCTACTTCATCACCACACTTCTCTTTCTCTTACTTGTATAAATAATCTCCTAATGCTCAATTAACAACTCTTTGGTTACCCCCCCCACTTAAGGTACTCTGGAAGTACACTCCAGAGGCTACACACGCGGTTTACCTTGTTTATATACCGCATCCTTTGTATTCATCTTTATCATTTTGTTTGCTGTGTTTGCTTGCCTGTGTTTATTTTTTATCTCCTCCCAGACATTGGGCACACAGTTAGTTCTACTTTATAATCATATAAGATTGTGTTAAGCTCTATCTAACTTCCCACCCCTCTCCCACCCCCTTTTTTTTTTTTTTTTCTTTCCTCTCCTTCCTTTCTTCTTGCTCCTTCCCTTCCACACCCATCCCTTTACCTTACCCGCCCCCCTAACTACCTCTTTTTTTTTCTTTTTTTTTTTTTTTCTTCTTTTTTTCTGTAGCGAACTTCATCTCTTGCCTGACAATCTTTTGAGTGTCTAACCACTGGAGGCAGGTGTGTGGGTGAGTCATGCCACTCTGCTGTATAACCCACAATGTGAGGGGGCTTAATTCCCCGACTAAGCGCAGTATCTGCCTTAGGTCGCTAGCAAAATCTGGAGCTCACCTAGTTTTCCTCCAGGAAACCCATTGGGTGAAGGGCGCAGCGGTGCCCATTCAATCTAAATTATACCCAATAATTGAGACTGCCAGCTTCTCCCAGAAATCGAGAGGTACGGCTATCCTTATTCACAAGGATATTTCCTATGAAAATGTCCTTGTTGAATCTGACCCACAAGGCAGGTATTTGATTCTGATCTGCAAGTTAGATGGGACTACTTATACTTTGGCCTCTTACTACGGCCCTAACAAACAACATATCCGCTCCTTACGTAGATTTCTCCAGAAATTGGAGGCCTTACGTCAGGGCCTCTTACTTCTTGCCGGTGATTTCAATATTATATGGGATCCCGATCTAGACAGACGGTCGGATACGAACCGCAAATCAATTAAGCCAGTGGCTGATTTGTCACACAAATTTCGGAATTTGATATACCAGTTTAACTTATTTGATATATGGCGTGCCCTCAATTCGACTACTCGCGATTATACGTATTACGTATTTTTCTTCGGTGCATCGCTCCTACTCGCGATTGGACTTTTTTTTTTGTGACCCGGACCTCTTGGATGGGGTAACCCGCGCGTGGATTCCCCAATGTTCGTGGTCGGATCACGACCCTGTACATATTACTTTACGCTCTCGTTTGGACTTTCAACGACACTCAACGTGGCGCTTGCACCCATATTTATTTACAAACCCTGGGACGGAAATCACGATTGCCAGAGATCTAACAGACTTTCTAACCCTAAATGATACTGGTGAAGTGGATGATTTCACTCTATGGGCCACGTTAAAGGCATACATCAGAGGGTCATTTATCAAAATAGCGGCGGCTGAGAAAAAGCGTAAAGGTGACACTTTAGCACAGCTTACTGTGAGTCTTCGTAAAGTTTCTGAGGAGCATAAGGTGACTCCCACTGCTGGGCTGTCTAAGAGGCTAGCAGACCTCAAAACACGGATGGTTCACCTAGAAACCGAGAGGTCAGCCGTAAGGCTCTTACGGCTTAAAGAACTTTATTACCATAAAGGTAATAAAGCCGATAGACTTCTTGCCAATAGGCTGCGCCAAAAAACCGCAGCAGCACGCATTCCCCTGCTGAAGGTAGACGGACAACACGTCACAAAACCAACTGATATTGGCAATGCCTTCGCGGATTATTATGCTTCTCTCTATAATCTGAAACAAGGGGGCCTGACTCTGCCTCCGGCATCTGAAACTATTAACACTTTCTTGGCCACGCTAAACCTCCCTTCGGTTCCCCTGGATCGTATTGATTCTCTGCAGGGCCCCATTCTACCATCTGAAATCAAGATAGCCATCAAATCACTCAAAGCTCTCAAATCCCCGGGACCAGATGGTTTCTCGGACTTATTCTATAAAAAGTTTCAAATTCAGCTGATTCCTATTCTTGGGCGTCTTTTTTCACTAGCAAAGACGCGGGGAACTTTCCCAGTGGAGTTTTTACAGGCTACTATTATCACTCTCCCGAAGCAAGGGAAGGACTCAACACTTTGTGGTAGTTATAGGCCAATTTCACTGCTGAATCTCGATGTCAAACTATATGCCAAAATCTTAGCTTCGCGTCTTAACTCCTTACTACCTCTGCTAGTTGATCCTGACCAGGTGGGCTTTGTCCTACGGCGTCAGGGCCCAGATAATACCAGAAGGCTCCTAAATATTTACTTTGAAGCTCATAGACTCCAGCTGCCCTGTGTCACCCTGTCGTTGGATGCCGAAAAAGCCTTCGACAGGGTGAACTGGGACTATATGTTTGCTGTCTTGCGACAATTCGGCTTCCCAGAGTCCTTTATCACAGCAGTCACGGCGTTATATTCTAATCCGTCAGCAGTGGTTAAGGGCCTAGGATTCTGCTCTAAGTCCTTCTTGATCACGAATGGTACGAGACAGGGGTGTCCCCTGTCTCCGCTCATATTCGCCCTTGTGATGGAACCCCTCGCAGCAGCTATCCGATCATGTCCCCAGATCAAAGGAGTTTCTATATATCAGACGGAACAGAAAACAGCCTTGTTTGCAGATGATTTAACAGTGCTTATTTCTGAGCCTCTCACGTCTCTCCCCCATTTGTTCTCCCTACTGGACAGATTTGCCCTGGTTAGCTACTACAAATTAAGGCCTAGATTTGGAGTTCGGCGGTAAAAGGGCTGCTAACGCTCCGCGGGCTTTTTTCTGGCCGCACCATAAATTTAACTCTGGTATCGAGAGTTTAATCAAATGCTGCGTTAGGCTCCAAAAAAGGAGCGTAGAGCATTTTTACCGCAAATGCAACTCTCGATACCAGAGTTGCTTACGGACACGGCCGGCCTCAAAAACGTGCTCGTGCACGATTCTCCCATAGGAAACAATGGGGCTGTTTGAGCTGAAAAAAAACCTAACACCTGCAAAAAAGCAGCATTCAGCTCCTAACGCAGCCCCATTGTTTCCTATGGGGAAACACTTCCTACGTCTGCACCTAACACTCTAACATGTACCCCGAGTCTAAACACCCCGAACCTTACACTTATTAACCCCTAATCTGCCGCCCCCGCTATCGCTGACCCCTGCATATTTTTTTAAACCCCTAATCTGCCGCTCCGTAAACCGCCGCAACCTACGTTATCCCTATGTACCCCTAATCTGCTGCCCTAACATCGCCGACCCCTATATTATATTTATTAACCCCTAATCTGCCCCCCTCAACGTCGCCGACACCTGCCTACACTTATTAACCCCTAATCTGCCGAGCGGACCTGAGCGCTACTATAATAAAGTTATTAACCCCTAATCCGCCTCACTAACCCTATCATAAATAGTATTAACCCCTAATCTGCCCTCCCTAACATCGCCGACACCTAACTTCAATTATTAACCCCTAATCTGCCGACCGGAGCTCACCGCTATTCTAATAAATGTATTAACCCCTAAAGCTAAGTCTAACCCTAACACTAACACCCCCCTAAGTTAAATATAATTTTTATCTAACGAAATAAATTAACTCTTATTAAATAAATGATTCCTATTTAAAGCTAAATACTTACCTAAAATACATCCTAATATAGCTACAATATAAATTATAATTATATTATAGCTATTTTAGGATTAATATTTATTTTACAGGTAACTTTGTAATTATTTTAACCAGGTACAATAGCTATTAAATAGTTAAGAACTATTTAATAGTTACCTAGTTAAAATAATAACAAAATTACCTGTAAAATAAGTCCTAACCTAAGATATAATTAAACCTAACACTACCCTATCAATAAATTAATTAAATAAACTACCTACAATTACCTACAATTAACCTAACACTACACTATCAATAAATTAATTAAATACAATTCCTACAAATAAATACAATTAAATAAACTAGCTAAAGTACAAAAAATAAAAAAGATCTAAGTTACAGAAAATAAAAAAATATTTACAAACATAATAAAAATATTACAACAATTTTAAACTAATTACACCTACTCTAAGCCCCCTAATAAAATAACAAAGCCCCCCAAAATAAAAAATTCCCTACCCTATTCTAAATTAAAAAAAGTTACAAGCTCTTTTACCTTACCAGCCCTGAACAGGGCCCTTTGCGGGGCATGCCCCAAGAATTTCAGCTCTTTTGCCTGTAAAAGAATAAATACAATACCCCCCCCCCCCAACATTACAACCCACCACCCACATACCCCTAATCTAACCCAAACCCCCCTTAAATAAACCTAACACTAAGCCCCTGAAGATCTTCCTACCTTGTCTTCACCATACCAGGTTCACCGATCCGTCCTGAAGAGCTCCTCCGATGTCCTGATCCAAGCCCAAGCGGGGGCTGAAGAGGTCCATGATCCGGTCAAAGTCTTCATCCAAGCGGGGCAGAAGAGGATCTTCCATCCGATTGAAGTCATCATCCAGGCGGCATCTTCGATCTTCTTCCATCCGGAGCGAAGCGGCAGGATCCTGAAGACATCCAGCGCGGAACATCCATCCGGACCGACGACTGAACGACGAATGACTGTTCCTTTAAGGGACGTCATCCAAGATGGCGTCCCTCGAATTCCGATTGGCTGATAGGATTCTATCAGCCAATCGGAATTAAGGTAGGAATTTTCTGATTGGCTGATGGAATCAGCCAATCAGAATCTAGTTCAATCCGATTGGCCGATCCAATCAGCCAATCAGATTGAGCTCGCATTCTATTGGCTGATCGGAACAGCCAATAGAATGCGAGCTCAATCTGATTGGCTGATTGGATCATCCAATCGGATTGAACTTGATTCTGATTGGCTGATTCCATCAGCCAATCAGAAAATTCCTACCTTAATTCCGATTGGCTGATAGAATCCTATCAGCCAATCGGAATTCGAGGGACGCCATCTTGGATGACGTCCCTTAAAGGAACAGTCATTCGTCGTTCAGTCGTCGGTCCGGATGGATGTTCCGCGCTGGATGTCTTCAGGATCCTGCCGCTTCGCTCCGGATGGAAGAAGATCGAAGATGCCGCCTGGATGATGACTTCAATCGGATGGAAGATCCTCTTCTGCCCCGCTTGGATGAAGACTTTGACCGGATCATGGACCTCTTCAGCCCCCGCTTGGGCTTGGATCAGGACATCGGAGGAGCTCTTCAGGACGGATCGGTGAACCTGGTATGGTGAAGACAAGGTAGGAAGATCTTCAGGGGCTTAGTGTTAGGTTTATTTAAGGGGGGTTTGGGTTAGATTAGGGGTATGTGGGTGGTGGGTTGTAATGTTGGGGGGGGGGGGTATTGTATTTATTCTTTTACAGGCAAAAGAGCTGAAATTCTTGGGGCATGCCCCGCAAAGGGCCCTGTTCAGGGCTGGTAAGGTAAAAGAGCTTGTAACTTTTTTTAATTTAGAATAGGGTAGGGAATTTTTTATTTTGGGGGGCTTTGTTATTTTATTAGGGGGCTTAGAGTAGGTGTAATTAGTTTAAAATTGTTGTAATATTTTTATTATGTTTGTAAATATTTTTTTATTTTCTGTAACTTAGATCTTTTTTATTTTTTGTACTTTAGCTAGTTTATTTAATTGTATTTATTTGTAGGAATTGTATTTAATTAATTTATTGATAGTGTAGTGTTAGGTTAATTGTAGGTAATTGTATGTAGTTTATTTAATTATTTTATTGATAGGGTAGTGTTAGGTTTAATTATATCTTAGGTTAGGACTTATTTTACAGGTAATTTTGTTATTATTTTAACTAGGTAACTATTAAATAGTTCTTAACTATTTAATAGCTATTGTACCTGGTTAAAATAATTACAAAGTTACCTGTAAAATAAATATTAATCCTAAAATAGCTATAATATAATTATAATTTATATTGTAGCTATATTAGGATGTATTTTACAGGTAAGTATTTAGCTTTAAATAGGAATCATTTATTTAATAAGAGTTAATTTATTTCGTTAGATAAAAATTATATTTAACTTAGGGGGGTGTTAGTGTTAGGGTTAGACTTAGCTTTAGGGGTTAATACATTTATTAGAATAGCGGTGAGCTCCGGTCGGCAGATTAGGGGTTAATAATTGAAGTTAGGTGTCGGCGATGTTAGGGAGGGCAGATTAGGGGTTAATACTATTTATGATAGGGTTAGTGAGGCGGATTAGGGGTTAATAACTTTATTATAGTAGCGCTCAGGTCCGCTCGGCAGATTAGGGGTTAATAAGTGTAGGCAGGTGTCGGCGACGTTGAGGGGGGCAGATTAGGGGTTAATAAATATAATATAGGGGTCGGCGGTGTTAGGGGTAGCAGATTAGGGGTACATAGGGATAACGTAGGTGGCGGCGATTTGCGGTCGGAAGATTAGGGGTTAATTATTTTAAGTAGCTTGCGGCGACGTTGTGGGGGGCAAGTTAGGGGTTAAGAAATATAATATAGGGGTCGGCGGGGTTAGGGGCAGCAGATTAGGGGTACATAAGTATAACGTAGGTGGCGGTCGGCAGATTAGGGGTTAAAAATTTTAATCGAGTGGCGGCGATGTGGGGGGAGCTCGGTTTAGGGGTACATAGGTAGTTTATGGGTGTTAGTGTACTTTAGGGTACAGTAGTTAAGAGCTTTATAAACCGGCGTTAGCCAGAAAGCTCTTAACTCCTGCTATTTTCAGGCGGCTGGAATCTTGTCGTTAGAGCTCTAACGCTCACTTCAGAAACGACTCTAAATACCAGCGTTAGAAAGATCCCATTGAAAAGATAGGCTACGCAAATGGCGTAGGGGGATCTGCGGTATGGAAAAGTCGCGGCTGAAAAGTGAGCGTTAGACCCTTTAATCACTGACTCCAAATACCAGCGGGCGCCCAAAACCAGCGTTAGGAGCCTCTAACGCTGGTTTTGACGGCTACCGCCGAACTCCAAATCTAGGCCTAAATGTGCTCAAAACGGAAGCTTACGCGATCAACATATCTGAAGAGTCACTTGACACACTAAAAAATACATATAAATTCCTATGGTCCACATCGCATATCAAACATCTCGGGGTATATTTATCCCATAATATTTCTGAGATGATATCCTTGAACTTTACTCCCTTATTATCAGATGTAGAGAAATCTACAGGCACGTGGAATGTTCCATCACTTTCATGGCTAGGTCGGATTGCGGCCTTTAAAATGAGTCTTCTCCCGAAACTTACTTATTTGTTTCGTTCATTACCCATCCCAATACCTAGGGCTATAATTTATAAATTCCAACAATTGTGCAATAAATTCATTTGGCGCAACAAGGCCCCAAGACTAGCTACTAACATCCTGCAACAGCCCTTGTTGGCTGGCGGGGCGGCGGCCCCTAATATCCTAAAATATCATGAGGCAGCCAGGTTGTCTCATATAACCCAATGGAATTCGGAGTCAGTGAGCCGGTGGGCTGAGATCGAGCAAGCATCCCTTCCAACGGGGTACACCCTAAGAGACTTACCATGGATCCCTAAGCATTCTAGGCCACCTGACCTCCTGATGAACCCTATCATAAAATCAAATCTGAGGTTCTGGGATAAAATACACAACCTTTCGTCAGTGGCGCCTCATCCCTCCCCATCACATTCGCTACGAGGGCTGCTACTGTCTTTGCCAGATTCTCATCCTAACCTATGGCTTGCCCTAGGCTTAACCAAGCTAACGGACCTCTTTACTGGGGATAAACTAATCACCTATCAAGATTTTCTTCGAAAATTTAACCCGCCTTCTATCTTGCACTTTGAGTTCTGGAGACTACGTAGTCTCCTTTTGTCGTGGGGCTTTGATAAGGGCCCTTTGCGAACCAAAACCATTTGGGAAATAAAATGGGACTCTCCGTCCTCCTCTACCAGACTCCTATCTATCTCCTATCGTGTACTTCTGAACCCTCCGGTCTTTTATAAATCTCCTCCGATACGACACTGGGAGTCTTCCTTAATGGTCTCACACGACCCTCTTCAATGGCAAGAAGCAGTCCAATTAACCAAAAAAGCTATACACTGTATCACGCTATATGAACTGTTTCTCAAGGTCTTGCTACAATGGCATATGACCCCTATTCGTCTTTTTAAAATATCGCCTGTTAATTCACCCAAGTGTTGGAGGGGTTGTGATGATCTGGGAACCCCCCAACACATATGGTGGTCCTGTCCGCATATCCAGCCGCTTTGGCAGAAGGCAATCCAATTTTGCTCTTCCGGGGGCATTCATCTAACTATGTCCCAAAGTGCATGTCTGCTTCATATTCTGCCTAGACTGTTGACCTTACCTCAAAAACTGTTTTGTGTTTACCTATTCCTAGCCGTTAAGTTGGCTATGGCCCGCATGTGGCTACAGCGCACCTCACCTTCATGGGAGCAAGTGACTGACATATTACACTTTGTAAAGAACATGGAGTCTTATGTCTCACACATCCATGGGTCGGCAGACCTCCAAATCAAAATTTGGGAATATGGCCCAAAGTAATCCTCGCTGTATATATCACAGGGCACTCACAGGCCCTGCACACTGTCCTCCTTTATCTCCTCCTGAATTCTTTCACCCCCCCTTACCCTCCCTAGAATGAACCCAATTCTCCCTACCTTCCCCCTAACCCCCCCCCCCCCCCTATAATTTCTCCCCCCCTTTTTTTTTTTTTTTTTTTTTTATCCCCCCCTCCCCTCTCCCCCTAACTGATAGCTAGACACAGTCATTATCTGGATTGATTGATATACTTGCTTTGCAACACAGTATGTTTATGTTTTGATGTTGGTAAGAACAGCCATGTTTAGACTCTCATGTTTTATGATAATACTGCCTTATCTAGATAACTAGCAACATGTCTGCCTTTTTGTAGCAGCACATAGTTAGCCTCCATGTTTGCTGAGATAGAGGTATAGCTGATAACCCATAGGCACTTGCTTTCAGCATTCAGTGTTCTCTCTTGTATCTTCATTATTATGCATGTCTGTTCCACATACTGTAATTTCCAACTAATACCGTACTCTGTACTACCGATATTCAAATGTACGCTTTCGATGTTTTTCATGTTTACTCATTTACTGAAATAATAAAAATTATTTATAAAAAAAAAAAAAAATAGAAATCCGAAGCCCAATCGGAAGTATCCACGATCTCCTGGAGACCCCTAGTCAATAAGGCCACAGAGGCTGGTGCTCCTTTGACAGAATGTACCCCAAAAGAATCAGGCACTGCAAAATCAAAAACCCAGCTGCCAAGAGTTGGTGAAGAAACCGGTCTTAAAGGCGGAAGAATAGAAATCAAATGTTGAGATGCCCCAGAAGGACATAAAACAGCGGTGCGGTCCAAGTAGGCTTGCAAGCAAGAAACCACACACAGAAAAAAAAGAATATGTCTTAGTACACCTATTAATAACAAAATAGATGCCATCCAGTGTGAAGCAAAGGGAATTCACTTCCAAAGCATGAACATCTGAAACATGATGAAAGGATACTAGGCACAACAAAATAGTCAACTTCACCAAAAGTTGCTACAAAGAGAGATATGCATAATCTGGTCAAGATCTCATGCAAATCCTTAATGTCAAACTCGATCAAATTTCCCTTTACGCCAACCCTTCCTTTACTTAACCATTTTCTGAAACCTTACCACTTCAGGAGTGGGTTTTGCTTTCAGTGACTTTGACATGCTATCATCTTTATATGGACTGCATTGATCGCCTTGCCTACAGAATACATTCATGGTATTAACAATTGCACCTATCCTTTTATACAGCCAGGCATGTTCCATGCACAGTCCATAAGCCTCCTATTAGGAATACTTGCAGAAACAAGCTATTTGTGATTGTCCTATTAAGAGGCATATATATTGATACTTTTTACTTTCTGTTCCATGTGGTAGTGATTTATTTTGTGTGCTATTTGCAGATCTGACAGCGACAGGATAACCTAGATCCCCATTCACTTCATAACACAAATATTACCTACCTAGGGGTTATTTTCATTGAGCCGCAATTGTTTTTGCTTGAGGTTGCAAAACAAAGAAGAAAAAAACAAAACACTGTTTGAAAGCCTTAAGCTTACCAACAATTTCCAAAGGTGTATTTTCCAACATCACCAGCAGCGGTAGTGCAGCTGCCAAATACAATTAAGTATCCCATAGGAAATAATAGAAAGTTCTGATTCAAAGTGCAAACAGGTAAAACACTATCAGGTGCTGATGTTAAAACCTCCAACATAAATGCATGCTCTACTAGGTGTAAAAGAGGGAAAACAATATTTTTTAGGCCTATTTTCCATTGAGATCTTAAAGTCTGCAGGCAATGTAAGCTTTTCTTTTTAAAATGTATTTACATATGCAATTATATTTAGTACTTACATAAAAAAAATCAAGCACGAAACTCCAAATAGGCCTATGCCTGGGGCCGCACAAAATATTACATTTATAAATACATTTAAAAATAAATTTATAGGAATGAAAGTGTAGGTGAAGAGCTCCGTGCAGAATATAGGGCATTTTAATTAACAGAGTGATGTAGGAGGTAAGAAAACCAGCAAAAGAGGAGCCACAAGCAAGGCGCAACATCTGCAATCATAGTGGGGTTGAGAGCAACAGCGGTTCAGACGCCATTATTACAGCCCATGTGGCGCCGCTTGCGACGCGGCTTTCAGAGAGAGAGTGTCCAACTGAATGGAGGTGACCGGAGGAGTAATCAGAGGGGACACCAAAGTCTGCCGATTCAAAGTAAGAGGGGGAGAGCAGTGAAGGGAGAATGGAGGATTGAGAGAGACCGGCGCCTGCAGCTCCTAAGCACCGGAACAGGTACATATGAAGGGCCGGATTACAATAATGAAATAGACTGGGGGATCCAGTTGACTGACCTAAAGTGAGCCTGAGAGGTAGAGAAGAGGGGGACATGTCTGCCTAAACTATAAGGGGCTTTTGCAAGATAGAGGGACACTGATCCTAAAGGCCCGTAGCAGAAAGAAAGGCCCATGTGCTATGTAAAAGATCAGGCCACGTGGGAAGTTATCTCCTTTTATTATATATTTGCATGCCCTGACCTCTGCTCCTCCGCAGCCACAAGGAGGTAGCCATGACACCGCTTTGTGGATAGTGAAGCTGGTGAGCCACATAGAAGCCATGACTGGAAAAGCTGCCAGTTGAAATTTGCAGCACATGAGACTTAAAATTTTATTCAGCAATGCAGGGGCTGACAGCTTAATTATGCAAATCAGTAGAGTCCACGTAGATGATATAAATCCGGATATTTCATAAAGACTTTAAGGAGAGGGAAGAAATACTGGCAGCGGCGAGGAAGAATCCCACCTTTAAGTACCAGGGGAACATCATCCAGTTTTTTCAGGACTTATGTCTAGACCGCTGACTTCCTTGTTGAGGAAAAATCAAGTGCCATATAGATGGGGCTTCCCGTTTGCTCTCCATATAACATGGGAAAACAGGACATTCTCTATCAAAGATCCTCGAGAGATTCCAGAAATTTGTCGTAGGATGAAGATGGACCCTCCAGCTACACTACAGCAAGAAGCTACTCCTATTCAACCTAGTCAGGGGGGAAGCCCTCGCCAAAAGCAATGGTCTAAGATACCAGAGAAGAAACGGAAGACCTGATCACATAAGTTCGTGGGAGAGTTTTCTTTTCCTTTTTTTTTCCCTCTTCTGCTGAGAGATGGGGGAATTTTGTTTTTTATTTCCTCTTTCTTCCCTCTTTTATGAACTCAATTCGGCTGAAGCAGAGGGGAAGGCTCTGAATTACTGGGGCTTGTAAGGACATATTCAAAGGACCAGATAAGTACAATGACATTATGCAAATGTTTTGTTTTCCAGGTTTTATTGGTTTCTAGTAAATAAGAAATGGAGGAGAGGGGGAAAGATGTTTGTCTTCTTGGGCCTGCTCTAGGGGACCAGCTCCACAGACGAGATGATTATGACTGTAGACATGGACATATCTCCTTAATGTGTTCCCTTCTCCCCATAGCAGGTATCAAGGAAGGACAATTCGATGCAGGTTTTAGGCTTGCTACGGTTCATGTTTAGAATAATCTTAAATTGTTTTGTTCTACATCCAGAAAGGTTAACCTCATTGTTATGTTTTGATTTCTCTTTCTTTTTATTCTTACCTATACTTCAGATGTATATTATGCCATAATGATTAAGTGATGCTGCTGACTGCACACAGGTATATAATGTGTTGGAATCCTGAAGGGATTGACAAAGTTTTTGTTGCTATGTTTACATTTTCTTGTTGTTTCATTTATGTTTTTTTAAGCCAGGTGTTTCCTAACAGGTGTAACAAAGGGAGGTTAAGGAAGTCTAGACGCAAGAGGAAAATACAGGTATTAGGGAATACGGTTGGTAGGAAGATTTTCTGGGGGTTGGATAGATTCTCTAAGATAAGATATATAGAGAGGATGGAGAGGAAGACGAAAGGGATTGATGATGTCACATAATATAAAACTAATTTCCCATAATGTTAGGGGCTTAAACACAGATACTAAAAGGCGTACGGCAATGACACAGTACCTGAGATTAAAAGCAAACATTATATTTCTTCAGGAAACGCACTTCTTAGCGCAGACAATTCCTAGATACTGGACACAGCAATTCCCCCATCATTTCCACTCTACTACAGAAACAAAAAAAAGGGGGGTGACAATCCTATTACACAAATCTTTAGATTTTATACTAGACAGCGAAATTAGGGATACGGAAGGTAGGTTTGTGATAGTAAGAGGCACAATTCAGAACACTAAAGTTACTTTGTGTAATGTGTATGCACCCAACGAGACACAAAATGCTTTCTTTGAAAAAATCTCGCAACATCTAACCCAGTGGTCGCAAGACAGAATAATCTTAGGGGGAGACTTTAATGTCTCCATGACCTCCTATTCTGGAGTGGAAATGAAGAGACAGTCAAATAAACAATATTGACATAATTCAATAGTTAAGTCAATTAGGGACTCCTTGGGAGTGCATAACCTTATGGATTCGTGGGTGGCAGTGGGCAATTCTGCACATAAATACACATATTACTCACCAGCACATAACTCCTATTCTACCCTAGACTATATTTTTGTGAGTCAAATATTGATTCCTAACTTAGTTGCATCAAATACGCAGGCATGTGTGTGGTCTGACCACTCCTTAGTAATTTTAGAACTAGCAGGCATTTTACATTTTGCTCGCCCAAGGTCATGGACATATAACCCAACACTCCTTAGGAACCCAGCGGTATACGAAAGGATTAGAATAGCATTGAGGGAATATTGGCAGGTAAACGTTGGATCTACGGGTGACCCGTTAGTGGTCTGGGCTGCACACAAGCCTGTGTTGAGGGGCTTGCTTATTAAAGAAAAATCAGTGATAGTAAGACAATCAACACAAATAGTGAACACACTCCAGAGAGAGGTAGAGACACTAGAGCGGGAGCATAGACGTACTTTAGCCTCAGGAACGTACAAGTCCCTTCAGTATAAACGAAAAGAACTATCCACAATTTTAAAGGAAAATTCAATCAGGGTTTTGAGATTGAGGGCACATTACTATGTATATGCAAATAAGCCTGATAAATACTTGGCATATAAGTTGAGGGAGAGAACCAAATTATTTGCTATACCCTCTATTCATAGACAGGACGGGACTCCCACTTCTAACCCCCAAGAGATAACTGAAGCTTTTGCACAATACTATGAGAATCTTTATGATGGGAAAAAGGTAGCTCTGGGGGATCTCACTCGGTAGACAAATGAACTTTTAGGGCAGGCCAAACTAGTGTTGATCCAGGATTCGGACCTTGCAGTTCTTAATACAGACATTACAGCTATGGAAATACTGACAGTAATTAGAGACCTTAAAACGGAAAAAGCACCAGGCCCAGATGGTTTGACGGGGGAATACTATAAATTATTTAAAAGAGAGTTACTACCCCATTAGTTGACTTTCTGCAATGGTATACTAGCGGGAGGGGAACTACCTAAGGATATGTTACAAGCTAAGAAAGTGGTGATACCCAAAGTAGGGAAAAACGCGAAATATTGTCAAAACTATAGGCCCATCTCCCTGATTAACACAGATCTCAAGATATTCACTAAAATTATAGCTAACAGACTTAAATTAATTTTACCAACATTAATTCATAAAGATCAAGTGGGATTCATTAAGGATAGGGAAGCCCCAGACAATGTGAGAAGAATTTTGACTCTAGTAGATTACTTAAAGCAGACTAAGACGGCATCACTACTTCTATCACTTGACGCGGAAAATGCGTTCGATAGGGTAGATTGGTCTTATATGTTTAAAGTTCTGGAAAGTATGGGTTTTAAGGGGGCATTTATGAGGGCACTTACAGCTATATACTCAAGGCCGACAGCGGTAGTGGGAGCAGCAGGATACATCTCAAGGTCCATTGATATTTTAAATGGGGCCCACTTTCACCACTTTTATTTGCCATCAGCATAGAGCCACTAGCAGCGCTTATTAGACAATCAGTAGATGTGTCTGGGGTACAGGTGACCAACGACGAATATAAATTGTAATTATTTGCAGATGATGTCTTACTGACGTTAACCAGACCCTTGATTTCTTTACCTAACCTGTATAATGTATTAGGGAAATTTGCAGAAATTTCAGGCTACAAAGTTAACCTGGATAAATGTGAGGCTTTACCGATCTGCCTCCCAGCACATACAAAGAAGTCGATAGAATTGAATTTCAATATTACATGGGCAAAAACTCACATCACTTATTTAGGGATCAAGATGAATAGCACTTTCTCAGATCTATATAGATTAAATTTTGTACCCCTGTATAAAGCTATCAGAAGAGATCTTAATAACTGGAAAAAGGGCAGATTCTCATGGTATGGGAGACTGATGGCTCTAAAAATGAATGTCCTGCCCAGGATTTTGTATCTTTTTAGAACTTTGCCGATTGGGATCCCCCTAGCAGATCTAAACGCCTTACAAGCAGATTTATTTTGGTTCCTGAGAGGAGACGGGAAAGCAAGAATAGCGTCACAGCTACTGAAACAACATAGACAGATGGGTGGAGTGGGGGTCCCGAATCTAGTGGACTATTACCAGGCCTCCAGGCTGGCACAATCTGTCATTCTGGAGAAAAATTTTCAGGGGGTTATCTGGCCAAAAATAGAAGCGGATATTGAGGGTTGTGAGAGTCCAGCAGATATTTTATGGGATCCCTTATGGAATACAAAAAAACTTGCATATAGATCACCAGTGACACAGGAGGCATTACACACCTGGCACAAGACAGCCAAACAGATAAATTTATTTAGCCCTTACTCTCTATTACTACCCTTAAAGTTTTTGTTACCTATGGATCTTAGAAAAGCAGTGGGAAAATGGGAAAATAAGGGCCTTTATAGGGTTGCAGATTTCCTGAGTGGGACATCAATCCTTACCTTTAACCAGATTAGGGATAAAATCCTACCATACACACTGAACTGGTTTCTTTACTTGCAGATTTCATCTGCTATCTCTAAATAGAGGGCAAATAGATTAAACCAACCTTTGACCTCTCTAGAAAAGATATGTAGCACAGACTCTAGGGAGAAACATGTTATATCTCAGATATATTTGGTGCTACAAGGAAAGAAAACTACCCTTAAGTCTCCCCTTATGGAGAGATGGGAGAGAGATGTGGGAGAGGTGAGAGAACAGAAAAATTTGGAAAAGATTATATCAGAAACTGGGAAGGGGATACTCAGTGCAGATATGAAAGAAAATTGTCTGAAGGTAACCTTTAGATGGTACCTTACGCTGGAAAGGACAGCTCACATTCCCACTATGAATAGTGCCCTTTGCTACAGAGGGTGTGGGGAGAGAGGGACGTACAGACATATGTGGTGGGACTGCTCATGAGTACGATCACTTTGGGATAGGCTTTCAAGGCTGATTAGTGATACACTAGATGAAAGAATCGAACTAACGATAACTCAGGCACTTCTGCATGAAAAGGTGGGTACATTGAACTCTGCGATCAACATTTTTATTAGGACACTTTGTACATGTTTACGCATATGCATAGCCAGACACTGGAAGGTGACTGCACCAGGATGGGTGGAGGTATTGGATAAGATAAAAGATATCTATATCATGTCAGAATTAGCAGCATGGGCACAAGGGAACACGGAGCAGTTTCAGAAAGTATGGTTCTACTGGATCTTGAAAGGCCACACCAATTCACACACCACTCAAGAGAGAGATGAGATAGAAAGTCCAGGAAGGTAGGGTAGGTAAGATAGGTACAGGGAGAACCCTTTATGTATTGGCAACCCATATCTAGAAAGACCGGACATTTTTTACCTCTAGCATAGTTCAGCTGACAAATTCTTCTTCCTCTTGAACGGAGAGATTACAAAATAAAAGATTAAAAGAATCAGTGGGACATCTGAGGAGATGGGAAACACCTGGAGGGGGGAGGAGGGGGGACAGGGGAAGTTAAGTTTTTTAGTTCTTGATGTTTTGTTAATTATCTGTTTTTATAAAGGGGATGGAGGTATGAAACCTGCCGGAGCCAGCATGTTGAGAAATGAATACTTGATGTAAGTGAGAGGATGTCACAGTACTATCTGTTTGATATAAGTGTATACGGTGATCCACCCTTTCTCAATACCTATGATTGATTTGTATGATGTTCATCAGAAATTCAATAAAAAATATTTCAATTAAAAATAAATGTATACCCCAAAAAAGGGCTGACTAATTTAAAATAAATTCTTTAAATTCTTTGATTATTTAAGAGACCAAATCACTCTATCAAGCTAAAAAAAATAACAAACTTTCAACACTGCAATGAACTACTGTTTCTGTCCTTTTTAACCAATCACAGGTAAGGAGCAATGGCACAAACAAACAAAATATTTCTATATTAATATACTAGTACTAAAGCCCGTGTACATGGGCCATTTTTTGCAGTACAGCGGTCCCACCCCTTGCTCTCTCCCCCTCTCTTTTGCTCTCTCTTCCCCCCTCTCTTGCTTTCTCTCCCCTTTCTCTTTTGCTTTCTCTCCCCCCTCTCCTTTGCGCTCTCTCTCCTCTCTTTTGCTCTCTCTCTCCCCTCTTTTGCTCTCTCTCTCCCCTCTTTTGCTCTCTCTCCCCTCTTTGGCTCTCTCCCCCTTTCTTTTGCTCTCTAACCCCTTTCTTTTGCTCTCTCTCCCCCCTTTCTTTTAATTTCTCTCCCCCCTTTCTTTTGCTCTTTCTCCCCCCTCCTCTTTGGCTCTCTCCGCCCCCTCTTTGGCTCTCTCCGCCCCCCTCTTTGGCTCTCTCCGCCCCCCTCTTTGGCTCTCTCTCCCCCCCCTCTTTGGCTCTCTCTCCCCCCCTCTTTGGATCTCTCTCCCCCCTCTTTGGATCTCTCTCTCCCCCCTCTTTGGCTTTCCCCCCTTTGGCTCTCTCCCCCCCCTTTGGCTCTCTCCCCCCCCCCCCTCTTTGGCTCTCTCTCTCTCCCCCCCCTTCGACTCCCCCCCCCCTTTGGCTCTCTCCCCCCCTCTTTGGCTCTCTCCCCCCCTCATTGGCTCTCTCCCCTCCCTCTTTGGCTCTCTCCCCTCCCTCTTTGGCTCTCTCTCCCCCCTCTTTGGCTCTCCCCCCTCTTTGGCTCTCTTTCCTCTTTGGCTCTCTCTCTCCCCCCTCTTTGGCTCTCTCCCCCCATCTCCTGCTCCCTCTCTGGCTCTGTCTTAATTGAAAGCCTTTGCCTCTCTGGCCACGCCCCCATCGGTGCACCCCGCCTGGGCCACGCCCCATTGCGGCAACACCCGGCTGGTCATGCCCCTCGTCCGGCCACGCCCCCATTGCGACGCTCCCGTCAGCCACGCTCCCTGACACTCCGCTTCAGCCTTGCTCTGTGCTGAGTGCTGAGTGTCAGGATCCAAACGGCCAGGTATGTTTGTCACATGCAGTCTCTACTGCGCATGACTGCATCTGACAAACATACTTGGCCATTTATTATATAGGATATAGCAACAAACTTGTTATGGCATGATTTTTGAGAAGCATGAACACAATGTTAACTTGGTACTAAAATGGAGCCGTAAACTACTTTTAGCTGTCAGCAAATTAGAGCTCCATTTTTACCAACTCAATAGAAACAAGCCTCTAGTTGGTGAGGTTGTGAGAGTTAGTCCTGTAACTTCTATTCCTGTATCTAAAAGGTATTATAAAAAAGTGTTAAAGTCACATGACTGCATATTTGTACTGGTGTTTATTTGCATTTTTCTTTTATGTTGTTATAGGAAAAAACAATAAAGTGCGCTATACAGCTCCACATCATACAGTACACCAAAGAATAAGTATCAAAGAATATTCTGAAACTTAATAAATATATCAAAAGTTTACTAAAACTTATTATCAATATTACACTCAATACATTTATACAGACAGTATTAAAATGTGCGTTGCTGACCATATTAAACTAAACGATCTAAATATACCACCGGTGGTATATATCTGCTAAAAACTAAAAAGGGATTAAGGCAATATTCACAGTCCAATACCCTGCCAGAATGTCAAAGCACCACTACTCCACAAGTACAGAAATGAGTATATATAAAAGCGTGCACGGTCAGACCCTCATATACTGAAGACTTTAGCTAGCAAGTATTCACCAGGTACTAAATCAATTTAGAATCTGTGTTAATTTCAGTCCCAGGGACCAGAACAGCAGCATTTAGAGCTAATTGTATTTATAAAAAGTGGCAGTTAGGGTTAGCTGTCATTTTAAGGGGTTGGGTCTAGGTAAACTGCTGGGGGTTTGCAGCTCCCCTTTACTGCAGTGGATAATCTTCTTATCTTAGTGCATGCATCTTAATTAAAGTAACGGACAGTTATTAATCCTTTTTTCTCAGGTAGAATATCCTGAAATTCTAAATTGTAAGGTTTAGAGAATCACTGAAATATAATCATTTAACAGGAATATAGAGGTGGCTATAAATAAACTATATATAAAAAAAACTATTTAAAGCAAAATGCACTTGCTGATATTCACTTTTTTTTTTTTAATAAAAACTGCTATAGTACCTCAAAGTAGGTAATGAGAAAAATGATTTTGGTTAATTTCCTTGAAATGTGGTTGCATGTAATTGCTACTATAAAAAGTATCACTGTCACAGAAAGATGGAAGCACACAAGTTAGTAGTTAGAAAGCTTGGGAAAGCATTTCTGATAGTTGCTTTGGTCCATGAATTTCTGATTGTGCTCAACAGAGCTTAAGTGAAATCTGCTGCTAAAAGCAATACTAGAGCTTTACAATCATAAACTGAATCTAATGATAAGCTATAATGTGAAAATTATACCAAGGATTTCATTGTTAGCCAAATGCAAATTTGAAATACTCAGCTACAAATTGTATGTATTAAACTGTTCCCTATTTGATTGAGAATCTCTGGCTAATTCTGAAATATGCAAAAAGTACAATTAGAGTCACACAGGTAAATGGCCCTTATTCCAATTGTCTAATTACATTACTCTTGCAGGACTGATCACGCTTATGAAGTGATAGCCCCCATAGTAATGCCACGCCTGTGAGCCACAACTGACAATTAACACTTTCTGCTTCAGTGCCTTCCAAGAAACAGAATAGTTCAATCACATTTTTTTTAATCAGTATTATTTATAACCCTTAGTCTTTTTACAGAACAATATGTAGTTGAAAGACTGAGAGTTTCATGTAATAGGAACAATAATTATAATTTAAATTCACTCTTTTAAAATACAGTAAGGGACTATAAAACTGGCAACATAATAATATAATGTATTTCTCACACTTAGGGCTAGATTACAAGTGGCCATTTTGGGCTCACGCCAAAGAACCTTGATATTACAAGTTGGAAATAAATGTGACCACGAGAGGGCAATCACATTTTACTCACGATTAAACGCCTTGACCTAAGATCTCTGGTTAAGTGACCAAAAAGTGTCACAAAACACAGGAAAAATACATGTAACAGTACAGTAACACTGATATTAACACTGTCTGATATCATTTTTTATTAACAAATATTGCACAAAAAAGTTATAAGGGTTCAAAGTTGCGAGATGTCCGGTGTTAGAAATAAACGGACTGAAAGTGCTTTTAAATAGGGATTTATAGGATCACATTTATTCCTATTTGTATGTCTATAAATATATATGTATATGAATGTATACATATATATGTATGTAATTATATGTTTATATATTGTATATTGTATTTAAAAAATAATAATATATATATATATATATATATATATATATCCATACATATAAACACATAAATATTTATGTATACATTTATATACATATATATTAATGTGTTGTTGCAATTGAGGTTGTGCAAGCTGCGGCTGTTTTAAATCATGAAAAAGAGGCTCAATTAAAGTCTACGGGGAAGTGCAATTATGCGATTGCAATTGCGCGTTGCACTCTTTTGAGCACAAGGATGTGACCATGAAGTTGTGTTCTTTTTACTTTCAACTTGTAATATGTGCACACATTAACGCACACACTCCACACAGTACAAAAATTGAGTGCGAATATCGCGCTTGCAGAAGCACAAATATTTGCTCCACTTGTAATCTAAGCCCTTAGAGATTTAGCTGTTGTAAAACTTTAGTAACAGTTTGGATAATAATGTTTCATGTTGAAAAATTGACCTTCTCTATTAGGTCATAATGCAGTGCCAAGGGGGCACTAATCCTGGATCAGTGTTGGCGCATTAGCTAACATTTTTAATGTTATTCATCAGTCAAATGTCATCACTGTTTTTCGATCTGTATTTCCAGAAATTTGTGCATTTGAATGAGTACATTAGCCAATGCTTTTTAAATTATGCGAGAGACACATAACTATTACATTTACTGGACTCAAAGCTCTTTAGTCAAAACTTTTTGTTAGATTCTGAAATAAAAGTATTTTTATCATAAAAGTAAGCAAATAATGTGACAGGGACAACACACTGTATGTCACCCAACTCATGTTAAAAGGAACAAACTTATGGCTAGAGGCTGGTGTCTGTCTTTTTAATTTTGGTTCTTACTTCTTAAAATTGTTGAAGAGCCCTTCAGCCGTATGCTGGTTAATATTTTCCTACCTATTTCGGATTCCTTTGACCTCAAGCTAGTCTTTATCCAATGTCACATTTATGGGGAAAACTATCTATTTGTTTATGATAACTCAACATTTATCAAATTGTTCTACTTTATTCTAATTGCCACTGTCTATTTCTAGTATGAATATATTTAATATATGATCATAGCAAGCATTCTAATTACTACTAATAAAATTTAAAAGGACGGGGCGTGTCTTAGCAGCCACCATGTCCAGACACATATCGCAAATGCTCCAGGCCTTATAATAGAAATAGGAAAACAATATACAGAGGTGCAAGATGGAAAAAAACACACAATATTCTGTATAAATGAACTAAGAACTGATACTCTCCTTTAGGTCAGACCGCAGCCTTCTTGCAGTCTCTCCCTTGTGACTGTGTATAGATAGTAGTAGTAGATGGCGCTGGTCTATTGAATGATTTTCTCTAGTAAGTGAAGAGAAAAAAGGCTTGATGCATATATTGAAGTGAATTAATATGGGTGCAGTATACTCACTCCATAAGATGAATCTTTACAGCTGAAAGGGAATGTAGCGTCAGATGGCAAGAGTCCACATGTTCCTGGAGTCAAATACTGAATTTTCAGGTTTATCCAAAAGTGGACTATAAATGAATAGATACCCAAATGACAAAAGTATCCAGTGTATAATTGAGCATACATTAAAACAAGTAAAACAGGTAAGTAACTCAATACTTGGTTTTACTTACCTGTTTTACTTGTTTTAATGTATGCTCTTGATAAAGACGTGTAATACGTTGAAACACGTTGAGCAAATAAAACCTTTTATCCTTTGTTGAAAGATTGTCAAGATCTTGTTTTGCTGTGCTGAGCTGGAATCTCCTTATTTATGGAGTAAGTTACTACATTTTTTTCAATTATACACTGGATACTTTTGTCATTTGGGTCTCTATTCATTTATAGTCCACTTTTGGATAAACCTGAAAATTCAGTATTTGACTCCAGGAACCTGTGGACTCTTGCCATCTGATGCTATGTTCCCTTTCAGCTGTAAAGATTCATCTTATGGAGTGAGTATACTGCACCCATATTAATTGGCTTCAATATATGCATCAAGCCTTTTTTCTCTTCACTTACTAGAGAAAATCATTCAATAGACCAGCGCCATCTACTACTTATAATAGAAATATATTGTTTATTTCTCCTCCACTATAAAATTCAGATCCCTAACTACTGGAAACGACTTCATGAAGCTCGACGGATCAGATTGATACTTAACTTTTGGAGATTATATATTCAGATCGATTACCTAAAGTGTCTGGACAGACAAGGCGGAAATATTTCATTCATCAACTTTCCCCCCCTCTTCTGCTGGGTAAAGCAGACACACTACATAGCCACTTCAAGGGGGTTTAACTAAGTGTCACAATGGATGGTATTACACATGCTGAAATTCAAGATCTAGTGGCTGCACTGGCTCGGAAAATGGACAATCACTTTGCTCATCTTATATTCCTTGAGAAAGCCCGTTCTCAAGAGTCAACGCACCTGGAGAGAAAAATGGTGCCCATATCGGAGCAAGACGAGCAGAGATACGGCTCGCAGTCTTTTTTCAGTCTAGAGGGGATACCTAGACACACAGCAGATCCCAGAGGGCCTTTTTGCGGTTCACAGCAGGAAGCCCCCATGTGTTATCAAAGTTTAGAAGATCTTAATGACTCACATAACCATTTTACTACGGAGGTCGGGAGAACCCCTTAAAGGAGGCAGTCATTAGTGCGGGCGGATGCGGCCGACCACCCGACACGAAGCTTAGTTCCTTCAAAAGCTCAGGGGACGACCGGTAGCTTAAAGCCACCTGTGAGACTCTCTCTGATGGGGATTGATGCGATTTTGCCCTCGCGCACTTACCCGTTATCCCGACACCAGAAGTCCAAGACATACATGCTTTGCTCTGCAGTGAACTGTTGCTTTCCCAGCAGTAACCCAAACAAAATACGAAAGGGTATTGGGTAAATGTCCCTTGTTTTATCTCGCTGGGTAGTGCTCAACAGTCCCTTATATTCACATGATAATTGTTTGGTTGGAAATACAAATATGAGACTGGGCTGCCAGCTTGATATATCCTGTTTTAATGAAGACTGTATTGCTGAGATCTTTCCAAAAGACAACTACAATTTTTTTAACATAATTTTTATTTTGCATTTATCTTTTACTTATCTTTAACAATGTGGTTAGTTGAGTTATATTTTGTTTTTAAGCTTCCCATTTACTATAATTGGCTACCTAGGTAGATGTTTAACCAAAGGTCTTGTCTCCCAACATTAGCTCATTTTGGGTACAGTGTTTGCATAATTTAATAGAGGGTACATGTAGGTAGTTTATAGACAGTGTGCATTCCTGGTGTTTCGTATGTAGCAAGCTCACATGTTTAATAATCTTATATAGAGAATATATTAGCACATGCAAGTATAGTAACTAACTTCCAGCTACATGAGGGAGTACACCCTCTTTCTAAAATCATCTGCATTAACATGTGGAAAAAACTACATTTTTTCATAAGAGAGCACCGGGGCATCATATTTGTTTAAGTTTATTTACCTTATTCTTCTGAGCAGGACTTTCAATTTGAAACTTAGAAGAGCAGTTAGCTACTACGATACTGGAGTGACCCAGAAGGGGTCATACCCTTAGTACATTCAAAATATTGCAAATAAGCACCCCCCCTCTAAGAGCATATTATACATCATATAACTTTAGAAGGCTTATGTACATATCTATTTAAATTCACCCAGATTGGTGAATTCCTCAGCGGTTTTAATCTGCAGTCTAATTTCAATTTTCCAAAGAATCATACCTCTTAGATAAGATAGTTAGTTATTTTGTTAAATAGTTTAATTTCAAGTATCATTCTAATAGGCACTTTTTTTGGATAAAGAGGTTCTATAGTAAAGTACACTAAATAAAAAGTACTACACACTTTATGGGGAAAAATGTATCTCTCATTTATGTTAATTTTTCTGCATATGTCTGCTTGTAATATCATACTAATAGACAGAATACCCTGATAAAGAGGTACTACAGTATAATCTCATAAAAGAATAAACCTATAAGGTATCAATGTAAATCTTGCAATGTATATACCCGAGGTATGCAAGTCATACAGTAGGATATTCCTGCTTACAGAATGTCTATCACGATTTACTTCTATTGCCTATGTTCAGTCTGAAATAACCTGTTTTCTTGTTTATGTATGAACACTATTTTGCTAAATATCTTAATAAAAATCTTTGATTCAAAAAAAAAATTTAATGGGACAGTAAAATCAAAATTAAAGAGACATTCTAGTCAAAATTAACTTTTCATGATTCATTTCGGGCATACCATTTTAAACAACTTTCCAATCTACGCTAATCATCAAATTTGCTATGTTCTCTTGGTATTCTTTGTTGAAAGCTAAACCTAGGTAGGCTTATAATCTTATTTCTATTCCGTTGAAACCGCCTCTTATCTCAATGCATTTTGACAGTTAGACAAAACTAGTTCATGTTTGTCATATAGATAATATAGTGCTCACTCCCGTGGAGTGATTTATGAGTCAGCACTGATTGGCTAAAATGCATGTCTGTCAAAAGAACTGAGATAAGGGGCATTCTGAAGGGGCTTAGATGCAAGTTAACAACAGAGGTAAAATATGTATTAATATAACAGTGTTGGTTATGCAAAACTGGGGAATGGGTCTCTTTTAACTTAAATTGATTGGCTAAAGCATGCCATTTTAAACAACTTTCAAAATTACTTATTTTAGCATTTTTGCTTAGTTCTCTTGGTATCCTTTATTAAAGAGTAATCCTATGTGAGCTCAGGAGCGTGCATGTGTCAAGCCATCTTTCAGCAGTAGTTGACCATTGCAATATTATACATAATTACAAACTGCCATAGACTGCTATAAATGTATGCATGCACCTAAGCTCCTATCAGCCTACCTAGGTTTAGTCTTCAACAAATTAAACCAAGAAAGCAATGCAAATTTGATAATAGAAGTAAATTAGAAAGCTATTTAAAATTGCATGCTGTATATAAATCATAGAAGTTTTTGACTTTACTGTCCCTTTAATATATTATCAATCTGCCTTTTTACCCCATAAATAAAATGTAAAATATTAAAAAAGAAATATTAGTTTGAATGTAGCTGGGTAGGATTTCCCCCTTCATCTGAATATGACTAGCTATATTAGCTCCTGGGGCCACAAGCTACATTTTTATATATGGTCTACACTTAGACCATAGAGATCCTTAGAGGTATTTGTCAGCATGTTCATTTAGAATTCATGCCACCATAAACTGTGTTTGTAAGATACTGAAGTGAAGCATTTGGTTATCATTCCATACTAACCAGAGCAGGGATACAACAAGTCTATTGTTATGATTACCTGGATTGTAATGCATTTTTCTTTTGGCTTCATATGTTGGCTATTTATTTTTTTAGGTTGTAAATAACATATAAGGCTTCTTTATCCATATACTAGTTTTTTAGTGTTGAAGTCTTGTACTCGCTGCCATCAATCAGTGTCTAGATAAAGTGAGAGATTAAGGTGATAGAGCGTCAATGATGGAAGGGCAATATAAGTGGAAGACATGTAGCTTTACTAATTAAACTAATGTTTGACACCTAATTAGCAAGTGAATGACAAAACCCCTGTGTATAAATAGGTGTATTATGTCTTTTCTGCTCCTTGTCATAGTACTTACGTACATTATTGCTCATATTCTACATAAATAAGAGAACTTTCTTACACTAAACACTGAAAAAATGTACTGCACTGAAAATATAAACTAATGCTAGATCTACGGAAAAAAAATCTCAAAATCAGCTTTTATTTTTTTAAATACATTTTCTGACATACACCTAGATTACGAGTTTTGAGCGCTCTAGTTTAAGTAAAGGATGCAACAAAAGTTGTGCTATTTAAGCCCCTATAGCGTTGCTATTACAAGTTTTGGAAAACACTGCTTGCGCGTGTGCGGTATGGAGATTTTAAGCTCCATACCGCACACAAAACAAGCAATGTGTTTGACGTGCTCGTGCATGCTTTCCCCATAGACATCTATGGGGAGAGCAGGCAAAAAAAAGCACCTGCTTTTTCTCACCGCTTGGATCAGGACTTCGCTGCTGGATGAAGATTTAAGAGGCCGCCTGGATGAAGATTTCTCGCCGCCTGGATTAGGACTTTAACTCCGGGATGAAGATCGTTCAAGCGGGACTTCAGAAGCTGTAAGTGGATCGTCAGGGGGTTAGTAATAGGCTTTTTTAAGGCTTTATTGGGTGGGTTTTATGTTTTAGTTTAGGGTCTGGGCAGTAAAAGAGCTAAATGCCATTTTCAGGGCAATGGGGAGCATAGTTTTTTTTAGATAGTTTTTTTTATTTTGTGGGTTTGGGGGGGTGGGGGTTTGTAATGTTAGTGGTTTTTTTTGTTTTTTGTTTCCACTAAAAGAGCTGCTATCTTTAGAGCAATGCCCTACAAAAGGCCATTTTAAGGGCCCCCCAAAATGCCATTTGAAGGGCCCTTGGTAGTTTGGGGTGGGGGATTGTATAATGTTAGGGGGTGTTTGTATTTTTTTTTTGAGCAAAAGAGCTGTTTAACTCAGGGCAATGCCCTACAAAATGCCCTTTTAAGGGCCCCCCAAAAGGCCCTTTTAAGGGCCCTTGATAGTTTATTCTAGATTAGACAATGGGTAGCTTAGGTATTTTTAGATTTAGGTTTTTTATGTTGGGGGGTTGGTTGGGTGGTGGGTTTTACTGTTAGGGGGTCTTTGTATTTTATTTTACAGGTAAAAGAGCTGATATCTTTGGTGCAATGCCCCACAAAAGGCTCTTTTAAGGGCCATTGGTAATTTATTGTAGGCTAGGTTTTTTTTTTGGGTGGGCTTTTTTATTTTAATAGGGCTATTAGATTAGGTGTAATTCTTTTTTATTTTGGATAATTTTGTTTGTTATTTTCCGTAATTTAGTGTTTGTTATTTTTGTAACTTAGTATTATTTATTTGTTTGTAAATAGATAGTTTGTAATTTTTAGAGTAGTGTTAGGATTTTTTAATGTGTAGTTTATTTTATTTTAATTGGTAGTTAGTTTAATATTAGTTTAATAATTATATTAGTTTAATTGTTAGTTTAAACTTAGTTTTTTAATTTGACAGGTAAGTTTAAATTTAATTTAAGATAGGGATATTGTAACTTTAATCTAAAATTAGGGGGGCATTGGGTTTAGGGGTTACTAGTTTTATTTAGTATATTTCGTTGTGGGGGGGCTTTCGTTTTAGGGGTTAATAGGTTTATTTAGTATATTTCATTGTGGGGGGCTTTTGGTTTAGGGGTTAATAGGTTTATTATAGTGGCTTGCTGTTTTTTTAGCCAGAATGCAAAACTTGTAATACCGGTGCTATGGGAATCCCATGAAAAAATTAAATTTTTAAGAGTGGGGTACTGACGTTGCGTTACAGGCTAAAAGGCTTGCGGTACACCTATGCCGACAAGACTTGTAAAGGCTACGTTAGGGAAAATGATGCACTATGGGCCACAATGCTGTTATTTGACTCATAACGCTAGTTTCTTACATCTTTAGCCTGATTTTATTTCTAAATTTCTAGTTGACTTTAAAAGTAAACATAAGTTTTACAAAATTTAAAATTCTCATTAAATATGTAAAAAATTATAATTATGGTGAACATTTTTCCTTTTTTTTTTTTTTTTTTACTATGGATATTAAAAATAGAGGCAGAAATATACTGTAGATCATAATTATTAGCTGTAATTAATTAATGAGACATAATAGCCATATGCTAAACCACTTGAAAGTGATAATGGTAAAAAGCCAACAAGAAAATATCACCTGAACATCTCTGTGTAAAAAAGGTAGACCTCAAAATGTCTTCAGCTTAAAGGGACACTGAACCCAAATGTATTATTTCATGATTCAGATAGAGCATGCAATTTTAAGCAACTTTCTAATTTACACCTATTATCAATTTTTCTTCGTTCTCTAGCCTTCTTTATTTGAAAAAGATGGCATCTAAGCTATTTTTTTTGGTTCAGAACCATGGAAAGCACTTGTTTATTGGTGGGTGAATTTATCCACCAATCAGCAAGAACAACACAGTGTGTTCACCAAAAATGGGCCGGCATCTAAACTTACATTCTTGCATTTTAAATAAAGATACCAAGAGAATGAAGAAAATTTGATAATAGGAGTAAATTAGAAAGATGCTTAAAATTGCATTCTCTATCTGAATCACGAAAGAAAAAAATTTGGGTTCAGTGTCCCTTTAAAACAGTAAGTGCTCTGGTAGCAGTTATACTTCTGCTGCTGTCCAGCTGCAAGTTGAAATTTAAAAAAAATCAAAACAATAGCCAATCAGCATCAGCAGTGCTGAGGTCATGCTATGCTTTGCTGTGATCTCATGAGATTTCACTGAAATCTTGTGATATTTCATAGTAAACTTCCTTAAACTGAATGGGAAATAACATGAATATGCCTGCACATTGAAAAGTTCTGGGACTAGTATATTGACTGGCTGCTTAAAGTCCCTTTACAATGGGGTGTGAATACTTTTTTTACTTAGAGATGTTCAGGTGATATTTTCTAGTCAGCTTTCCACAGCTATGCTGCATCACTTTCAAGTGCTTCAACATTTGAGTATCATTTCCCTTTAAATTAGTATGAAATTAGAATAGATCTTTATATTTAAAGGAATTTCAGTTTTACTCATTTATTGTTTCTTAGTTTTGCTGCTCTGCAACCAACTTTAGGTTCTTTAAAGGGACAGTCTAGTCCAAAATAAACTTTCCTGATTCAGATAGGGCATGTAATTTTAAACAAATTTTCAATTTACTTTTATCACCAATTTTGCTTTGTTCTCTTGGTATTCTTAGTTGAAAGCTTAACCTAGGAGGTTCATATGCTAATTTCTAAGACCTTGAAGGCCACCTCTTTTCAGAATGCATTTTAACAGTTTTCCACCACTAGAGGGTGTTAGTTCATGTGTTTCATATAGATAACACTGTGCTCATGCACGTGAAGTTACCTGGGAGCCAGCACTGATTGGCTAAACTGCAAGTCTATCAAAAGAACTAAAATAAAGGGGCAGTTTGCAGAGGCTTAGATACAAGATAATCACAGAGGTAAAACGTGTATTATTATAACTGTGTTGGTTAGGCAAAACTGGGGAATGGGTAATAAAGGGATTATCTATCTTTTAAAACAATAACAATTCTGGTCTAGACTGTCCTTTTAAAGGGACAGTCTACTTGAACATGTTTATTGTTTAAAAAGATAGTTAATCCTTTATTACCCATTCCCCAGTTTTGCATAACCAACACTGTTATATTAATATACTTTTAACCTCTGTGATAACCTTGTATCTAAGCCTCTGTAGACTGCCCCCTTATTTCAGTTCTTTTGAAAGACTGGGCAGGGCAAGAGGAGTACCTGCCCAGAGCTCTGCACTTTAAGGGGCCCCACACTTCCAGGGGTGAGGGTATGAGAAGGTGCAATGTATATACTGTATTTAGTTTATGAATAAAGGTTTATGGTATCAGGAGATGGAATATATACTGTTAATTTTTATAAAGGTAACACTGAATTTTGGGACAGGGTGGGCGATAGAGGGGAGGGGAATAAAAGCTCTGGGCTAGAGAACCTGCAAATTTGTCATGCCCAGGTCCTCGCAAATGCTAAGGGTGTCCCTGCTTCAATGGAATAGAAATTATCATATGAGCCTACCTAGGTTTAGCTTTCAACAAAGAATACCAAGAGACAAAAAAGTTGATGATAATAGTTAATTGGAAAGATGTTTAAAATTACATATCATTTATATAATTTATAATTGCCCTATCTGAATTAGGAAAGTTTAATTTTGACTAGACTGTCTAATTTTGACTAGACTGTCCAAACTTTTTAATTCATATTTTTTTTTCTCTGCCTGTGTGTTGGTTTGATTTTATTTTTAAAATGCAAATAATGGTCAATATTTATTTAAAGGGACAGTATACTCCAGAATTGGTATTGCTCAAAAAGATAGGTAATCCCCTTATTACCCATTCACCAGTTATGCATAACCAACACAGTTATATTAATATACTTTTTACCACTGTGGTAACCTTGTATCTAAGCCTCTCAATACTGCCCTCTTATTTCAGTTCTTTTGACAGACTTGCATTTTAGCCAATCGGTGCTGTCTCATAAATAACTCCACGGGAGTGAGCACAGTGTTATTTATATGGTACACATGAACAAGCACTGTCTAACTGTGGAAAACTGTCAAAATGCACTGAGAAAATAGGCGGCCTTAAAGGGCTTTGAAATTAGCATATGAACCTACCTAGGTTTAGCTTTCAACAAAGAATACCAAGAGAACAAAGCAATTTTGATGATAAAAGTAAACTGCAAAATTGTTTAAAATTGCATGACCGATCTGAATCATGAAAGTTTAATTTGCACGAGACTGTCCCTTTAAAACAACAAATATTACCTTTCTGATCACAGTACTATCCTCTCTTTCTTATGGTACTATATATACAAGAGTATTAAAAATGATGTAAAACTACATTTAGTATGCATGTATAAGCTGTATTATGACATATACATATTACCTAAATGGCATAAGATGGTTGTTTACACTTGGTTCTATTCCCTTATCCAAACTCTCCCATTTTACAGATGCAAATATTCCAAGAACAAAACTATTCTAAAAGCCAAACTTTTTCCAGTCCCAATCAGTTTGGATAAAGGTTTTTTTACCTGTACGAGGATGTGCACTGAAATTAATCTGTAAAAAGAGACTGAACAATGTGTCTAATCAGTTATCTATCTTATTTTTTTGGATAACTTCTTATTGTGTGCTCAGTATTAATAAAGCATCTTCAGAGGAGCAGTTTTTTTTTAGATATTTTGTCTATTATCAATGGAAATTATTAACACATATTTACATATTTACAAAATTGCAAGTAAGATCCGGTTATATAATTATCAACATACAAATTATTGATATGATAAGATGGGTCTTAGAGAACATTAACAAGCTAATCATTGACTCTCAAACATTGCCCTCAATTATGTCAGCTACTGTACATCTCTGATCTTGTAGACCTAGTAGATGTTTTTTTGTTTTGTTTTGTTTTACCTCACTGAAGGGCCCAATGGCTACTAATTTGAGCCTGTCTTTGTACCTCAAAATAAGACAGCATTGCCTTGTCCTGTCATCATTTTGTGTTATATATGATGATCTTTACAAGACACAAAACATTCTTTCGTTTGTAGAGGACTGAATCAATGATAACATTATAAGGAAAGGCACAGTTGATAACTTATTTTCACTAGGAACATATTAGCTTTTATTATTGATCTGTCTGCCAAAGTCATAAACAACATCATTGTTATCCACTTAGGGCCTCAATTGTATTGTTGGTACCCAAAGACCTCCTAATAACTTAAATAGGTGTTTCCTAAACTTTTTTATGTCACTGCCTTCTTGGTTCTTAAACTCACCATTGGCACCCCCTAATGTAACCCATAAAAATAGTATTCAGACCAGCAGCACCACAATACAATATAAGGGAGTAACAATTAAACATATTCAATTTTTAAAAGAAATGTTTTAATTTTAGTAAAACAGTATTATGTTTATCTTTTGATACCAGCTTTTTAAAGTGGATTGTTACTGTGCAAGAGCCTTATAAACCATATTTAGTATTTACTTAACTGTTTGCAAACTGTTAATCTGATGGACAGGCTTGATTAAGTTATTCAGTTTCACAATCTCTGGTTTCATGTCACTTAGCAGAAGTCTTAATCGCCATAGTTGGTGATCTGGAGTTGATTTCTTTGCTTGAAGCAAAGTTGTACTACTGCACGCTGCACTAATAAATCAACAAAACAGAAAGTGTATTCTATTTAACAAAACAGCAAAATTTAACAAACTGTTGAAATCAACCAATAGAATTTAAGAAGCTCTCATCCTATTGGCTTATTGGAATTTTCAGTCAATAGGAATGCAATGGTACCCCAATATAAAAAGGGTACCTTGCATTCAAGCTTCAGTGTGTGACCGTGATCACATGAAGAGGATGCTCCACGCTGGATGTCGTCGTTGCTGCCGGTCCTGGTCAGCTCCGTGCTGCCACAGCTCCACGCCACCGGGATGAAGATAAAAGATGCCCCCGCGATGGAGGAAGATGCCGCCGCCTGGATGAAGACTTCTCGCCACCTGGATGAAGATGGATGTCCGGACTTCAGGAACTGTGAGTAGATTTTCTGGAGTTAGTGTTAGTTTTTTTTGGGGGGGTGTTTTTTTTTAGATTAGGGCTTTTTTATGTTAATAGGCACAAAAGAGTGGATTGTCCTTTTAAGGGCATACCCATACAAATGCCCATACAAATGCCCCTTTAGGGGCAAGGGGTAGCTTTTTTTTTTGTAGACTTAGTTTTTTTTTAATTTGGGGGTTGGTTGGGTGAGGGGGTTTACTTTTAGGGGGGACTTTGCAATTTTATTATGTAAAAGTACTGTTTAAGGGCTATTGGTAGTTTATTGATAGATTAGGGGGTGTTTTTATTGTGGGGTAGCTTTTTTGTTTTTATAGGGCTATTAGATAAGGTTTAAATTTTATTATTGTGGATAATTTTGTTTATTATTTTTTGTAATATCATTATTTTTTATTTTTTGTAATTTTAGTGTTTTTTGTTTTCTAAAGTTAGATTATTTCTAATTTTCATAATTTTTTGGTTTTAATATAATTAAAGGTTTTTTGTTTTTATTCGTAGAGTTAGGATATTTTAATATTGTAATTTAGGTGTTTTATTTTTAGTTTATTTAATTTTTTTAAATAGCAATGTTAGGTTAATTTATAGTTTAATCTTAGGTTTTTTTAATTTCACAGGTAAGTTTTTATTTATTTTAAGCTAGTTATATTGTACTTTTAATTTAAAGTTAGGGGGTTTTAGGTTTAGGGGTTAATAGTTTAATTTAGTGTTTTGCAATGTGGGGGATTGGCGGTTTAGGGGTTAATAGTTTTAGTTTAGTTCTATCAATGTGAGGGGCCGGCAGTTTAGGGGTTAATAGTTTGTTTAGTATTATCGATGTGGGAGCTGGCAGTTTAGGGGTTAATATATTTATTTTAGTGTTGGTGATGTGGGGGGCCAGCGGTTCCAGGATTAATATGTTTATTTAGTGTCGGCGATGTCAGAGGGCAGCGGTTTAGGGGTTAATAACTTTAATTAGTGTCAGCGATATTGGGAGGCAGCGGATTAGGGGTATTTAGACAAGGGGGCATATTTATCAAGCGCTGTATGGAGCTTGATGTCCCATGTTTCTGGCAAGCTTTCAGGCTCGCAAGAAACACAAGTTATGAAGCAGCGGTCTAAAGACCGCTGCTCCATAACCTGTCTGCCTGCTCTGAGGCGGCAGACATACATCGCCGGAAATATTGACAACCCCTGTTGGTGGCCAATTGGCCACAAATCTGCAGGGGGTGGCATTGCACCAGCAGTTCACAAGAATGCTGTCGGCATTTATCGATGTGCAGCGGACATGATCCGCAATATCGGATCATATCCGCTTGCACAATGTTAAATTGGCCCCTAGGGGTTTATGTTAGGGTGTTAGGTTTTTACATAACTGTCTTTTCCCCATAGACATCAATGGGGATTGCGTTATGCCGATCACCATTCCGCGATCGCAGGTGTTAATTTGTTTTTTACACTTTCTCTCCATTGATGTCTATGGGGGAAAACGTTCAAGAGCAGGTCAAGTCAGGCCTTGGGTTTTGTGCGGTATGGAGCTTATTGCACCATATCGCACAACAAAAGAAGGTTTTTCAGTAACTTGTAATGGAAACGCTATGGAGAGTGCGTACCGCTCATTTTTTTGCGTTATTTATGCACCCAGTTTAGCACTTAATTTGTAGTCATGCTGAAAGTGTTATGTAGTACACCACCAGATAATTTCTGATGACAGAAGATTTAAACACCTTAGATGGTTGACTGTGTACAAAGATACTCAGACAAGCACAACAGACCTTTACTGTATTTCCTGCTACTACACAATGATTCTAAACTGTGCAGTTTATGTTAATAATCCATGCTAATGTAAGGTACTGGCAAAACAAAGAATGCACGTCTACAAAACAAGTCACTGCAATTTATTACAGTGAGAAGAAAGGGCTCAAATTATCATCTGCTGGGCGGACGAGGTTTGCCATCATAGACCTCATCTGTCTGGCCTCACAGCGAGTAGGCAGCATACGCAGCCAACATATAACATTGCACAAGTTACTCCTTGTTCAATGCCACTCCCTGCTCATGTGCAGCCAATCGCGTATATGCAGGGGCTGTCAATCATCCCCATCAGATTGAAATCTACCACACTTTAAGTGGAGGAGAGCTTAAGTAGCAGCTGTCTTAATACGCCAGCTACTTAACTAGCTTACACTGGGTCTTCAAAGCTGCCTTTGCAGCTTAATAAATTAAGCCTAAAGTGTAAGTTGCTTATAAACCTGAATTATAATAGAAAAAAATAATAATTTATGAAGCATTGGCAAAGAGCAGTAAAACTTCAAATACAAATAGGGAAAGTTGTATTGACTTGCAAACATAGGATAACACACAACAAATTATGGTAATTATACTTAGAGCGCCCACTAGCATCCTCTTCCACTCTTTTACTACTAGTGCCCCCTAATAGTAATTCCAGTGCCCCTCTTCCATCTCTTATACCTATTAGTGCCCTCCTCAATAATCCCAGTGCCCCCCAGAGGGCAGAACCACCCACTTTTGAAATCACTGCCTTGAATGATTGCGGAAACACAGATGCTGATTTCTTAATCACTTTGAACCACTTTCCCCAAAAAGTGACCTTTCAGAACAATGTTATTTAAGAATTTTGAATTACATAAAAGGGAAGTGCTTTTCATACTCATTTCTGATCCTTATGAAAATATTTAACGGAGATAAAGAAAGCACATTAAACTTTATTTTTATAAACTTAGACAACTGTTTGAAAACTCCTTATTGCCATTATTGAACATATTAAAACACATTCTTGAACATATGTAGCTATCCAAAATAAATTTACAACCATACTCTGTTCACATTTTAGCAAACACTATCACCTATTAATTTGCTCAAATGACAAAATACACATTTTTTATATAAATGACTAATTAACTACATAAATAGATACTAAACACGAAAGTTTTCACAGACTAACCTTGTCAGGAGCATTTTTAGGATTTGAGAGCTTTCTACAATTAAATTCCCGACTTGCCAGTGTCAGTGTGCTGGACTGCTGAGAAGTTCCAGCCTGTATATCCTGCACCTCCCTTTGTAAGTTGCTTTGATACTAAATTTTTTTCAATTGTCATTGCTGTACTAGGCTATTGGACGCCTTTGTGTTATTGTGTTTTAGATCATCACTTTTCAAGAGTTGACCATCCTTATGACAAAGATCAGCCTGAACCTAACTGATTGCTTGATGATTTATTGCATAGACATATCTTTGGACATTTTGTGTATTATTTATGTTTTCTAATATTTTTACTTATATTAACACATTTTATATAATTTAAAGAGAGCACCTCCTAAAGGTTTTTCTATCTGGTGTAACTATTGCTCACCTCTTGGAACTCCTCATATATATTTGCATTTATAGACTAGCATAGAAACACACAAAGCCACCATTAGCAATATAGATCTATACATATTTTAGTTGTTTAAAAACATTAAAACAGATAGAGAGATGTTGTAAGAGAGAGAGAGAAAGGTCCCCATATATTATGGTGAGAGAGAGAGAGAGAGAGAGAGAGAGGGCAGTGTGCCTTATCTTGCTTTTAATCACCTTAAGCCACAAATACAAAAATAATACATCAGTACATTTTCTTCAGCACTTGAATCATGTGGAAATAGTGGATAGTTATTGCATCTTTATAAGGAAGATTTGAAGCCGCTGTCTCAGAGAAAGAGGGCCATCTTTAGTTTGGTAAAGGTGTTGTTCACGTTTCCTAATGACATTTCATTCACTTAAAGAACCACGAAATACAGTAGAATTGCAAAATTAACAAGTGCACAATAAAAAGACAATGCAATAACGCTTATCTGAATTTCAAATAAGCAGTTTTTTTTCTAGCAAATTAATTGTTTCCCCATTTTTCGGCCCCTTGTATCATGTTACAGCCATCAACCAATCACAGACTAGTGTACACATTCCCTGTGAACTTGTGCACATGCTCAGTAAGAGCGGATGCCTCAGAAAGTATGCATCTACAAAGGATGTGCAAAATTTGATAATATAAGTAAATTGAAAAGTCTCTTAAAATTGCATACTCTATTTCAACTGATGAGATTGTGACTACTACTAAGAATGTTAAGTTAAATAAGGCAGTCAGTCTTGATTGGCTCCCAATAGAACTATATAAAATTCTCTCTGAAGATATTAAATCCACTTTAATAAACTTTTTAATAGCTACTATATATCTGCTAGTCCAATTTCTAACTATTTTGCTGTTGCCAATATTACCCTAATCCCGAAAAAAGGGAAAGACCTTGAAGAGCCGTCTTCCTATAGACCAATATCTGCTAGTCCGATTTCTAACTATTTTGCTGTTGCCAATATTACTCTAATCCCGAAAAAAGGGAAAGACCTTGAAGAGCTGTCTTCCTATAGACCAATATCAGATTTAAACTCTGATTATAAAATTCTCACTTCTATTATTGCTGATAGACTCAATACATGTTTACATAAAATTATCCATCTTGATCAAACAGGTTTTATGCATGGTAGAAATGTAACTACTAATCTGCGGAAAGTGGAAATCATGTTAGACTATGTTTGGAACAAAAATATTACACATAAAAATAATAATAAAAAGTCAGTTAAGGATATAGCAATATTAACAGTTGACGCTGAGAAGGAGTTTGATTCCATCTCCAGGGACCACCTATTTCATTCTTTATATCAGTTTGACTTAAATGGCCATTTTTTACAATTTATTCTAAATGTTTATAAAAAAACCCTTCTAATTTCTTCTAATTAATGGAAATTTGTCTCCTAAAATTTCTCTTGGACAGGGAACCCATCAAGGCTGTCCTCTATCTCCCTTGCTTTTCAAAATTTCCATCGAACCCTTAGCCATATGGTTACGCCAAGAACTCGGCGGAATAAGATTTGGTTCAGAATTTCTTAACATCCTCCTATATGCTGACAACCTTCTAATTTGTTTGGAAGATTCAACCAGCACTATCCCACAGTTCTCTATCTTTAGCTCCTTTTCGGGCTATACGATTAATTTTGAAAAAAGCAAACTTTTGTGGATCAGGAAATTCAGAGATAGTTATGCAAACCATCCTTTTAAAATTACAGACTGTATTAAATACCTGGGAATTTTTCTTCATAAAAACCCCAAGCTGTGGTATAAATTAAACTACCCTCAAGTATTTCAGAAAGCAATTTAGATCTTAAGAATTGGGCAGCTTTCCCTCTTTCCCTGTCTGCCAGAGTAAATCTAATTAAGACAATCATATCCCCCTCAATACTATATTTACTTCAAATTTACCCCTCTTTATCCCTAATCAAGAGATTCAAAAGTTCTATTCTGCCTGCTCCCAATTTCTCTGGAATGGCGATAAGGCACCTATATCAATTTCTAAATTATGTCAAAGAAAGATAAATGCCGGCTTGTCCTTTCCAGACATTAAACTATACAATTTGACTACATTAGTTAAGATTGCTTTGGATTGGCTTACAGAATCAAACAAAGTCTCCTCTAGTGAGATTAAGAGCATGTTAATATCTCCATTTTCTCTAAAAGCTATTCTCCATTGCCCTGCAAAAAAACTTCCGGTAAATATAACTAACTTACTATCTATCAAAAATGTTGTTGTTGCATGGCAAAGAATGTGTACTCTTCTAAACATAGATGACAGATTTTCTTTTTTTTTCCTATTCAGGGGAACTCAGAGTTTTCGACCATTGGTCCCTTAAAGGGCTTATATACATTTATCAAATACTCTCTTCATCTGGTCAAATCATTTCTTTCAATAATGTAATTCACATTTTTGAAATCCCTAGATTAAATTTATTTGCATATTTTCAATTACGACATTTCATTAATTCTCAAAACTGGAATTTTCATTCTCTTTATCGATGGTCTGAAATTAATGAATGTTTTAAAAAGTTTGCTGCAGGTAAATGTTCCATCTCTCTTCTATACAATATCATGCTTGCAAAACAGGGGCAAATCCACTTAAACAAAATACTTGCTGGTTGGTCTCACCATTTCCCCCTTCTGGAAATTTCTAATAAAAAAAATAGTTTTACATCTCTAGAAAAGCTAGCAATTTCCATTGGTTGGAACGAGTCACGCATTAAACTAATCCATAATACATATCTAACCCCTTGTAAACTTTCAAAGTTCTATGCTAATATAGAATATCGCTGTCCAAAATGCCGGTCTGAAATTGCTGATATTCTTCATCTATTTTTTCACTGCCCCAAAATATATCAACTCTGGTGCAAAGTTAATTTCTGGTATAATAAACTCTTTAACCCTTTCCGGTCCTATGCCAGAATATATCCGACAAAGATTTTACAGCTTGAGGTCCAATGTCGGATATATTCCGACATAGGACTGGAAAGGTGACAAAGTTCCCAGTGACATTACCAGTGCACCGGACATTGTAAAGGAGAGTTAGATACATTATGTCAATCATTTGAAGCAACAAGCCCCTCTAGTTATAAAAGAGGGGTTGGTAGGAGAAGTGGGCATAGCCTCTAATGAAGCGGGAGGAGTCCCCGCGAAATGCATAAGGCCATGCCCACTTGAACGCTCAGTGACTCTATACCCCTCTGGATGGTGAGGACTGTTGCCGGCAATACGGTTTTACCTCTACTGGAGGAGGGACCTTCTCTGGGAAAGAAGCTCAATCTGTTTCAGCCTGCACAGCTGACGTTTGGATTGGGAAGCAAGCATAAGATCAGGGAAATAATACATAGCTCCCCAGGGTAATAGCGGAGTCATCTGTATCATACGCTGTAATCATACCTCATATCGTTTGAGGTCACATTTTGTGAGTTTGTTTTTTAATGTGTAATAAAATGTATGAATTGTTTTGACATACTACACTATTGTTGTCTCTTTTTTCTCTCTTTGCGCTCCAATTCTGTATGCTTCCAGTCTAGCCATTACGAATCACTGATCCACACCAGTGACCTTGAGAGGGAGCTGCACAAAAGGGAGAAAAACACCTTGCTGTAAACACTGGGACACAAACCTCTTTGAAAAAGATATCAGTAACAGCTAAGTGGGAACATTTTGTATATGAACAATTTATGTGAACATTGTTCTAATATGGATTATATCATATAAAGTGTGATCAAATTTGAATTTGATGAAATTTAATTATTAATATTTTTATTTCCATTTTTTATTCATGTATTTTCATTACCTCTTTTTTGAGCACTTTTGATTCTTTCTTTTAAGTTTATTTTTACTTTTTATGAATTCTATGAACTATTGTCTCTAAAGGAGGATTAGTTTTACCATAATACTTGGAACTTTTGTGAGGTGGTAGTAAATGGAGGTAAGATACTTGATTTTGAGGAAATGGAAAGACCCACTCCCGCCCAGTTTCTCCTGTTTTCATAACACCCTCCTTCAACAACTAGTTTTTGAGATACAAAATATTCTCCTCTGAGAGTAAGACCCGAGATCTCTTTGAGAAATGGCTCCCAATAATTAAAACATTTCCCTCTACAATCCAAAAACAGACCTTAGTCCTCTATTTAATACTAACGTTTACCTAGAATTGGCCAATGTGGGTCATTTTCCACGCCTTTGGGTCTCGAACTCCACTACAATTCTCTAGATTGATAGAAGTTATAGAATTTAACTCTGCATTAATAGTATTCCTGGTTGAAGGTAGGGAGAATGAGAAGGCGGTTACCCCATTTTTTTCTTTCTTTCTCTTCCTCTGATATTGTTTTATTGCGATTATTATTTTAAATGTTATATTGTTTAAAATACTCTCCGAAACACCTCTGAATAAGATTGATGAATGTTATGTATTTATGTTTTGATTTGTCAGTTTCTCTGACTATAATTGTGTTAACACTATAGATCTCTATTTTGGATCTTCACATAATTTAGTAACGTGGGGGATGAATGAATCCCTTATCATTTCTTTATGATTGCTCTGAATTGTCGATTTTCTAAGATGTTTCGGAATATACCGTAAATAAATGTGTTAAGTGAATTGGCACACAGTAAAGTGGTATTTATAGGTTAAATTGTCTGTGTGTGTGTGTGGGGGGGGGGTCTTTACTACCAGAAGAGGGAGTTGCTTATTTGAATCAGTACTGATTTTTAATGAACTTATTTGATCAGTACTGATTTTTAATTAACTTTTCTTTAACCAGTTGTGCTTTTTATATTTTTGAAGTAAAAGTTAAGTTTTAACTTTTGTTTCCTGATAAATAGTAGCCTATACATAGTGAGGATTAATAGTTATTATTAGGGTTAACATAAAGAAGTAAGTGCGTTTCTTGAAGACATGTATTGTATATCCTGTATCAGTTCAGAATGTTGATGTGTACTTGGTTTGTCAAATAGTTTTTGTTTATATTAAAAAATTAATAGACTTTGAATGTTTAACAATTACATGTTGCATAAGAATGAACAAACAATGATTTTCTTTACCATTTAGGTGTTGACTGTGAAGAGAACAATAGTTATTAAAATATAGTGTAGAGTGCATTTATCTTTAGCATGATTACTTACACCCATCTCCCACAACCTAATCCCAGGCAGGGCTGGCCTTTTGGGCCACTCAAGTACAGTGGAGCTGGAGGGCTTGGGGTGTGATGAGTGGTCTCCTTGGTATCATGCATCAGCACGTTTGTTTCCTGGTGTTGGGGCGCCCATATCACGTGACGCCACGCAGCCCATGCTCAGACTCAGAGGCAGTAGAGCTTGTATTGAGGCCGTGGCTGGTGCAAGGTTAAGAGCGGTGTGTTCTTTGGACCCTTTGGCCATATAATAAAAGTCATATTTTATTCAAGACGTTTGGAGGCTGGTATATTCTATTGATCTAGTATTTGGAATGGCATACCTATACTGTGCCCTATATGTGTAAAGTGCTGTATTAACTACACTAGTCTAGTGAAAATTAAAGTTTCATGATTCAGATAGGGCATGTCATTTTAAACAGCTTTCCAATTTACTTGCATAATATTTGCTTTGTTCTTTTGGTATTCTTAGATGAAAGCTAAACCTAGGTAGGCTCATATGCTAATTTCTAAGACTTTATAGGCCACCTCTTATCTGAATGCATTTGACAGTTTTTCACATCTAAAGGGTGTTAGTTCATGTGTGTGTCATATAGATAACATTGTGCTCACACCTGTAGGGTTACTTATAAGAAGGCACTGATTAGCTAGATTGCAAGTCTGTCTAAAGTACTGAAATAAGGGGGCAGTCTGCAGAGGCTTAGATACAAGGTAATCACAGAGGTAAAACATATATTAATATAACTGTGTTGGTTATGGGTAATAAAGGGATTATCTATCTTTTCAAACAATAAAAATTCTGGTGTAGACTGTCCCTTTAAAAGCAGAACTGGTATCTTTACTATAACCTTTACATGGGCAATTGATTTGAACAGCCAATAGGATTTCAGTAGCTCTCATCTTATTGGCTGATTTGAAAATGTCAGCCAATAGGAATGCAAGGTACCCCATTTTTAAACGGGTACCTAGCATTCACGCTTCAGTGTACGGTGGTGATTGTATATATATATATATATATATATATATATATATATATATATATATATTTATATTCTTTTTTTTATTTAGAATTCATGTTTCTTCAGTGGTTGAAGTCTTGTATAGCATAATGAACAAACTATTCCTGCTGATCATCAGTGTCATCTGTAATCATAGATAGCAACAAAAATAGATCATTTAAATCAGACATATTTGCAAAGTTTGTACCAGAGCATTTTATTTCAGTTATTGTAAGAAACAATCAGCTAGATTACAAGTTATGCGCGCAATAGGGAAATTAGCGAAGGCAACATAAGTTGCATTATTTAACCCCCTATAGCGCAGCCAAGTTTTCAAACAGCCGGCTTGTGTGTGCGATATGGTTGCGTTGAGCTCCATACCGCACAAAATACAAGCACTTTTGACAGTGTTCGTGCACGCTTTCCCCATTGACTTCAATGGGGAGAGCGGGTCAGAAAAAAGCCTAACACCTGTGATTGCGGAATGAAAAGCTCTGTAACGCTGCCCCATTGATGTCTATGGGGAAAATAAAAGTTACATTTAAACTTAATACCCTAACATAAATCCTACTTCTAAACACCCCTAATCTGCCGCCCCCCCGACATGACCGCCACCTACCTACAGTTATTTACCCCTAATCTGCCGCTCCTGATATCGCCGCCACCTAAATAAAGAAATTCATCATCCAATAGAATAAGAGCTGCTTAAATCCTATTGGCTGATTTGAACAGCCAATATGATTTTAGCTGCTCTAATTCCTATTGGCTGATTAAAATTTTTCAGCCAATAGGAATGCAAGGGACGCCATTTTGAAATGGTTCCCTTGCATTGAAGATTCAGTGTACGGCAGTGACCATATAAAGAGGATGCTCTGCGCTGGATGTCTTCAGGACGGACCCACTCTATGCCGCCAGGATCGAGATAGAAGATGCCGCCTGGATGAAGATAGAAGAGGCCGCCTGGATGAAGACTTCTCGCTGGATGAAGACTTCTCGCTGCCTGGATAAGGACTTCGCCACATGGATGAAGATAGAAGAGGCCGTCTGGATGAAGATTTCTCGTCACCTGGATGAAGTTTGCTCAAGCGGGACCAAAAAAACTGTAAGTGGATTTTTTGGGGTTAGTGTTTATTTTAAAGTTTTTTTGGGGTGTTTTTTTTTAGATTAGGGTTTGGGCAGCAAAATAGCTAAATGCCCTTTTAAGGGCAATGCCCATACAAATTCCCTTTTCAGGGCAATGGGTAGATTAGGTTTTTTTAGAATTAGGTTTTTTATTTTGGAGAGTTGGTTGGGTGGTGGGTTTTACTGTTGGGGGGTCTTTGTATTTTTTCAGGGAAAATAACTGATATCTTTGGGGCAATGCCCCACAAAAGGCCCTTTTAAGGGCTATTGGTAGTTTATTGTAGGCTAGGGTTTTTTTTTTTATTTTGGGTGGGCTATTTTATTTTGATATGGCTATTAGATTTGGTGTTATTTTTTTTATTTTGGATAATTTCATTTGTTATTTTTCGTAAATGTAGTGTTTGTTATTTTTTTGTTGTTTAGTATTTTTTATTTTTGTAATTAGATACTTTGAGTAGTGTTAGGATTTTTTAATGTGTAGTTTAGTTTTATTTAATTGGTAGTTAGTTTAATTTAATTTTAATAACTATATTACGGCAAGATTACTAGTTTTGCGTTAGAAGCTATGCGGTGCTAACGTGCAGTTTTTTTCTCCCCGCTCACTTACCTACAGCACTGGTATTATGGGTTTTTACAAACCCGGCGTTAAAAGGCAAGAAGTGAGCGTTGAGCAAAATTTTGCTCCTTACCGCACTTCAATACCAGCGCTGCTTAAGTCAGCGGTGAGCTGGTAGTACGTGCTCGTGCACGATTTCCCCATAGGAATCACTGGGGAGAGCCGGCTGAGAAAAAGTCTAACACCTGCAAAAAAGCAGCGTAAAACTCAGTAACGCAGCCCCATTGATTCCTATGGGGAAACTAAAGTTATGTTTACACCTAACACCCTAACATGAACCCCGAGTCTAAACACCCCTAATCTTACACTTATTAACCCCTAATCTGCTGCCCCCGACATCGCCGCCACCTACATTATTCTTATTAGCCCCTAATCTGCCGCTCCGGACACGGCCACCACCTACATTATACTTATTAAACCCTAATCTGCTGCCTCCAACATCACAGACACCTACATTATATTTATTAACCCCTAATCTCCCTCCCCCAATGTCGCCGCAACCTAACTACACTTATTAACCCCTAATCTGCAGCCCCTAAACTGACGCACTCCCGCCTCACAAACATTAGTTAAATATTATTAAACCCTAATCTGCCGTCCCTAACATCACCATCACCTACCTACATTTATTAACCCCTAATCTGCCGCCCCCAACATCGCCGCCACTATACTAAATGTATGAACCCCTAAACCTAAGTCTAACCCTAACACCCCCTAATTTAAATATAATTACAATAAATCTAAATAAAAATTAATATTATTACTTAAATAATTCCTATTTAAAACTACTTACCTATAAAATAAACCCTAAGCTAGCTACAATATAACTAATAGTTACATTGTAGCTATCTTAGGGTTTATTTTTATTTTACAGGCAAGTTTGTATTTATTTTAACTAGGTAGAATAGTTACTAAATAGTTATTAACTATTTAATAACTACCTAGCTAAAATAAATAGAAAAGTACCTGTAAAATAAAACCTAACCGAAAATACACTAACACCTAACACTACTCTACAATTAAGTAACTTACCTACATTAAATACAATTAAATAAATTAAATACAATTAGCTAAAGTACAAAATTACAAGATCTTTAAACTAATTACACTTAATCTAATAGCCCTATCAAAATAAAAAAGCCCACCCAAAATAAAAAAAACCTAGCCTAAACTAAACTAAAGGGCCTTTTGCCGGGCATTGCCCCAAAGTAATCAGCTCTTTTACCTGTAAAAAAAAATACAAACAACCCCCCAACAGTAAAACCCACCACCCACACAACCAACACACCAAATAAAACACAAACCTAAAAAACCTAAGATCCCCATTGCCCTGAAAAGGTCAATTGGATGGGCATTGCCCTTAAAAGGGCAGTTAGCTCTATTGCAGGCCCAAACCCTAAACTAAAAATAAAACTCACCCAATACACCCTTAAAAAAACCTAACCCCCTGAAGACCGACTTACAGTTCTGAAGACCAGACATCCATCCTCAAGGAAGTGGCAGAAGTCTTCATTCAACCGGGCCGATTGAAGTTCAATCCTATTGGCTGATCCAATCAGCCAAAAGCATTGAGCTCGCATTCTATTGGATGTTCCAATCAGCCAATAGAATGCAAGCTCAATCCTATTGGCTGATGGCAGGATTTGTTCTACCTTAATTCCGATTGGCTGATAGAATTATAGAATTCTATCAAACAATTGGAATATAAGGGACACAATCTTGGATGACGTCACATAAAGGAACCGTCATTCAGTAAGAAGACTCCGAATGAAGAGGATGTTCTGCTTTGGATGTCTTGAAGATGGAGCCGCTCAGCGTCGGACGGATGAAGATAGAAGATGCCGTCGGGATGAAGACTTCTGCCCGTCCGGAGGACCACTTTGCCTGGTTTGGATGAAGACTTTTCCCGGCTTTGTTGAGGACTTCAGCCCGGTTGGATGAAGACTTTTGCCCCTTCCTTGAGGATGGATGTCTGGTCTTCAGAGCTGTAAGGGTTAGTAAGGGTTATTATTAGTTTGTTTTTAAAATGGTGTATTGGGTGGGTTTTATTTTTAGCTTAGGGCTTTGGGCCGCAAAAGAGCTAACTGCCCTTTTAAGGGCAATGTCCATCCAAATGCCCTTTTCAGGACAATGGGGAGCTTAGGTTTTTTTTTAGTTAGCTTTTTATTTGGGGGGTTTGTTGAGTGGGTGGTGGGTTTTACTGTTGAGGGTGTTTGTATTTTTTTTTACAGGTAAAAGAGCTGATTTCTTTGGGGCAATGCCCCGCAAAAGGCCCTTTTAAGGACTATAGATAGTTTAGTTTAAGTTAGGGTTTTTTATTATTTTGGTTTTTTTTTTTATTTTGATAGGGCTATTAGATTAGGTGTAATTAGTTTAAAGATCTGTAATTTGTTTTTTATTTTCTGTAATTTAGTGGGGGTTTTTTTTGTACTTTAGCTAATTGTATTTAATTTATTTAATTGTATTTAATTTAGTTAATTTACTTAATTGTAGTGTAGTGTTAGGTGTTAGTGTAACTTAGGTTAGGTTTTATTTTAAAGGTACTTTTGTATTTATTTGAGCTAGGTAGTTATTAAATAGTTAACAACTATTTAATAACTATTCTACCTAGTTAAAATAAATACAAACTTGCCTTTAAAATAAAAATAAACCCTAAGCTAGATACAATGTAACTATTAGTTATATTGTAGCTAGTTTAGGGTTTATTTTATAGCTAAGTATTTAGTTTTAAATAGGAATTATGTAGTTAATGACAGTAATTTTTATTTAGATTTATTTAAATTATATTTAAATTAGGGGGTGTTAGGGTTAGGGTTAGACTTAGGTTTAGGGGTTAATAAATTTAGAATAGTGGCAGCGACTTTGGGGGCAGATTAAGGGTTATTAAGTGTAGGTAGGTTGCGGCGACATTGGGGGCGGTAGATTAGGGGTTAATAAAAATAATGTAGGTGGCGACGATGTCCGGAGCGGCAGATTAGGGGTTAATAAGTATAATGTAGGTGGCGGCGATGTTAGGGGCGGCAGATTAGGGGTTAATAATATTTAACTAGTGTTTGCGAGGCGGGAGTGCGGCGGTTTAGTGGTTAATATGTTTATTATAGTGGCGGCAATGTCCGGAACGTCAGATTAGGGGTTAAAATTTTTATTTTAGTGTTTGCAATGCGGGAGGGCCTCGGTTTACGGGTTAATAGGTAGTTTATGGGTGTTAAGTTGATTTGCGGTAAGGCCAAAAAAGTGTGCGGTGCCCCTAAATCTGCAAGACTCGTAATACCAGCGGTAGTGAAAAAGCAGCATTAGGACCTGTTAACGCTGCATTTTCAGCCTAATGCAAAACTCCTAATCTAGCCGTTAGTTTGTTAGTTTAAACTTAGTTTTTTTTTAATTTGACAGGTAATTTTTAGTTTAATTTAAACTAGGGAATTGTAATTTTAATATTAAAATGGGGGTGCGTTAGGTTTAGGGGTTACTAGTTTATTTAGTTTATTGCAATGTGGGGGGCTTTGGTTTAGGGGATAATAGTTTATTTTAGTATATTTCGTTGTGGGGGGCTTGCGGTGTAGGGGTTAATAGGTTTATTATAGTGGCGGCGGTGTAGGGCTTAATAACTTTAGTACAGTGGGGGCGATGTGGACGGACTGCAGATTAGGGGTTAATAATATTTAAATAGTATTTGTGATGTGGGAGGGCGGCGGTTTAGGTGTTAATAACTTTAATATAGTGGTGACGATGTCCGGGAGCAGCGGAATAGGGGTTAATAATAATTTTTAGTGGCAGCGATATCGGGAACGGCAGATTAGGGGTTAATAAGTTTAATATAGTATTTGCAATGCGGGAGGGCCTCGGTTTAGGGGTTAATAGGTAGTTTATGGGTGTTAAGTGTTCTTTGTAATGCTAGCTTTTTAGCCTGACCGCAAAAGTCGTAATGGCAGCGCTATGGATGTCCCATGAAAAAACGTCGTTTTTACGTGTGCGGGACTGACGTTGCGGTACAGGTTAAAAGGATTGCGGTATAGCTATACCGACAATAATTGTAATTGCTGCGGTGCTGTTTTAACACTGAAATGCTTAAAACATGAATGCACAACTTGTAATCTAGGTGAATATTAATTATTGACTAAAAAAATAAATGCCAGTTACTTTCAGAAGGAGATTTCTTTTTTTTTTTTTCTTTTCTTTTTCTTTTTTTATATGTAAATAAGTATTCAGTTTTTCATTTATGGTTTATGTGTCATAATTAACTCAGCATAATTTTCTCTGCATAAATGCATACTGATGTTCCATACTGAACCAATAAGATCTAAATCTAAGTCATATTTTATGTTGTTACATAATAGACTTAATAGTATTATTTAAATGAATACAGAAACAAACTCTTAAATGGAATAACAAGTAAACTATATAAATGTTATTTTAATTATATGCTTAAATGCAATATATTTGTTTGGAAGACTCATGAGCAATACCCAAGGTTTATTTTAAGGAATAATTCCCATTAAATGTTTAAGCCTCTGAGAGTGTATGGAATAAAATGTGTAGTTAAAGGGACAGTCAAGTATATATTAAACTTTCATTATTTAGATAGGACTTTTAATTTTAATTGACTTTCCAATTTACTTTTATCATCAAATTTGCTTTTTTCTCTTGGTATTCTTAGTTTAAACTAAACATAGGTAGGCTCATATGCTAATTTCTAAGCCTTTGAGGGCTGCCTCTTATCTTATGCTTTTTAAATCTCTTTTCAACACAAAGAGACAGAAAGTATACATGGGCCATATAGATAACACTGTGTTCAGGCACAGAAAGTTATTTAAGATCTAGCACAAAGCAATGCTAAATGCAAGACAATAGATAATAAACAGTCACAGTCATGTGATCAGGGGGCTGGAAGAAGGTTCCTAGATACAAGGTAATTACAAAGGTAAAAAGTACTTTAATTTAACTGTGTTGGTTATGCAAAACTGGGGAATGAGTAATAAAGGGATTATCTATCTTTTAAAACAATAACAATTCTATGGTTGACTGTCCCTTTAAAGCTATTTCTCAGTATTTTTTAAGGAGCTTTTCAATACATTTTTCATGTCTGAGTTTGTGATTAGAAAACATAGAACTGGTGAGTAGGGATGGGCGAATGTTTTGCAACATTAGAAAAATGAAACAAATTTTAACACATTCGTTCATTTCGAATTTTGAATGTTTGTACAACATTCTATCATTTGTTTAATGTAATAGTATTTCTAATGCTTTCTTTAAATGTAATATTCAATTAGAATTTTTCTAATAATTCGATTCGAATTATGCAATATTCAAATTCGAAAAAAATAAATTTATATATTTATAATAATATTTCCTATGCTTTCTTTAAATATAATATTCAAATTATGCAATATTCAAAATAGAAACATTCAAATGTAAATATTTGTATCTTCTATGTATCAATTTACTAAATTCCCTAATTCATGAACTATTGAACTTCTGAATAGTATTTGTTAAATCTAATGTTACATTCGAAATTTCAAATGTGGATATTCAATTTAATTATGAACATCCAAATTCGAAAGTGACATTTAAAAACTGTAAATAGCATTCGATTATAGAACTTTTAAGAATATTTGTTCTTAGCAACATTCGATTATGTAAATCGAATTTCTACAATAACATTTGTTATAACATTCGTATAAGAATATAAACACATTTGCCAATACTTAGTGGTCAAGACTAGTGATTTCGCGAACCTAAAAATTTGGGTTCGCGAACTGCGAATGCGAACTCCCGCAAAAGTTTGCGAACCGGCGAACCGGGCGAACCGCCTTTGACTTCAATGGTCAGGAGAATTTTAAAACCCACAGGGACTCTATCTGGCCACAATAGTGATGGGAAAGTTGTTTCAAGGGGACTAACACCTGGAATGTGGCGTGCCGGAGGGGGATCCATGGCAAAACTCCCATGGAAAATTACATATTTGATGCAGAGTTTGGTTTTAATACATAAAGGGCATAAATCACCTAACATTCCTAAATTGTTTGGAATAACGTGCTTTAAAACATCAGGTATGATGTTGTATCGATCAGGTAGTGTAAGGGTTACGCCCGCTTCACAGTGACAGACCAAACTCCCGCAGCAGGTACAACATCATCATCATCACACCGTACGTCCATGTGTGTAATGCTGCCTGACTGAGACATATCCCTGTTATCTACATCCTCTGGCAATAATGGTTGTGCATCACTCATTTCTTCCAAACTGATGTGTAAATAACTCCTCTGACAGATCAAATGAAGCGGCTGTGGTGCTAGTGTTGGTGGTGGCGGCAGGCGGGCGAGTGGTAACTTGAGAGATGCTGCCCGAAGATAAGCTGGAGGAGGATGGTGCGTCAAGATTTGGAGCGGAAGCTATAGAAGATTGGGTGTCCTGTGTTAAAAAGTCAACTATGTCCTCCTCAGAACTTTTCGAGTTCATGGTACGTGGCCTCTGAACACTGGGCATTATTCTAGGGCCAAAGGGAATCACAGCACCACAACCACGAAAGCACCTGCGGGGTGGCCTGCCTCTGCCTGTCATTTTTTTTAAATGTACACTTACACTACTATTAAACAAGATATAAGTGGTGCCACTGGGCAAGTGGGCACAGTATACGCTGTGAGCCTGACACAAAAAAGCAGACTGATGTTTCACAGTCCAAAAAGTTTTTTTTTTTTTTTAAATGTACCCTTACACTACTATTAAACAAGATATGAGTGGTGGCACTGGGCAAGTGGGCACAGTATACGCTGTGAGCCTGACACAAAAAAGCAGACTGATGTTTCACAGTCCAAAATTATTTTTTTTTAAATGTATACTTACACTACTATTAAACAAGATATGAGTGGTGGCACTGGGCAAGTGGGCACAGTATACGCTGTGAGTCTGACACAAAAAAGCAGAATGATGTTTCACAGTCCAAAATTTTTTTTTTTTTTTAAATGTACACTTACACTACTATTAAACAAGATATGAGTGGTGGCACTGGGCAAGTTGGCACAGTATACGCTGTGAGCCTGACACAAAAAAGCAGACTGATGTTTCACAGTCCAAAAAGTTTTTTTTTTTTTTAAATGTACCCTTACACTACTATTAAACAAGATATGAGTGGTGGCACTGAGCAAGTGGGCACAGTATACGCTGTGAGCCTGACACAAAAAAGCAGACTGATGTTTCACAGTCCAAAATGTTTTTTTTTTTAAATGTACACTTACACTACTATTAAACAAGATATGAGTGGTGCACTGGGCAAGTGGGCACAGTATACGCTGTGAGCCTGACACAAAAAAGCAGACTGATGTTTCACAGTCCAAAAAGTGTTTTTTTTTTTTTAAATGTACACTTACACTACTATTAAACAAGATATGAGTGGTGGCACTGGGCAAGTGGGCACAGTATACGCTGTGAGCCTGACACAAAAAAGCAGACTGATGTTTCACAGTCCAAAAAGTTTTTATTTTTTTAAATGTACATTTACACTACTATTAAACAAGATATGAGTGGTGGCACTGGGCAAGTGGGCACAGTATACGCTGTGAGCCTGACACAAAAAAGCAGACTGATGTTTCACAGTCCAAAAAGTTTTTTATTTTTTAAATGTACACTTACACTACTATTAACCAAGATATGAGTGGTGGCACTGGGCAAGTGGGCACAGTATACGCTGTGAGCCTGACACAATAAAGCAGACTGATGTTTCACAGTCCAAAAACTTTTTTTTTTTAAATGTACACTTACACTACTATTAAACAAGATATGAGTGGTGGCACTGGGCAAGTTGGCACAGTATACGCTGTGAGCCTGACACAAAAAAGCAGACTGATGTTTCACAGTCCAAAAAGTTTTTTTTTTTTTTAAATGTACCCTTACACTACTATTAAACAAGATATGAGTGGTGGCACTGAGCAAGTGGGCACAGTATACGCTGTGAGCCTGACACAAAAAAGCAGACTGATGTTTCACAGTCCAAAATGTTTTTTTTTTTAAATGTACACTTACACTACTATTAAACAAGATATGAGTGGTGCACTGGGCAAGTGGGCACAGTATACGCTGTGAGCCTGACACAAAAAAGCAGACTGATGTTTCACAGTCCAAAAAGTGTTTTTTTTTTTAAATGTGCACTTACACTACTATTAAACAAGATATGAGTGGTGGCACTGGGCAAGTGGGCACAGTATACGCTGTGAGCCTGACACAAAAAAGCAGACTGATGTTTCACAGTCCAAAAACTTTTTTTTTTTAAAATGTACACTTACACTACTATTAAACAAGATATGAGTGGTGGCACTGGGCAAGTGGGCACAGTATACGCTGTGAGTCTGACACAAAAAAGCAGACTGATGTTTCACAGTCCAAAAAGTTTTTATTTTTTTAAATGTACACTTACTCTACTATTAAACAAGATATGAGTGGTGGCACTGGGCAAGTGGGCACAGTATACACTGTGAGCCTGACACAAAAAAGCAGACTGATGTTTCACAGTCAAAAAAGTTTTTTTTTTAAATGTACACTTACACTACTATTAAAATAGATATGAGTGGTGGCACTGGGCAAGTGGGCACAGTATACGCTGTGAGCATGACACAAAAAAGCAGACTGATGTTTCACAGTCCAAAAAGTTTTTATTTTTTTAAATGTACCCTTACACTACTATTAAACAAGATATGAGTGGTGGCACTGGGCAAGTGGGCACAGTATACGCTGTGAGCCTGACACAAAAAAGCAGACTGATGTTTCACAGTCCAAAAATTTTTTTTTTTTAAATGTATACTTACACTACTATTAAACAAGATATGAGTGGTGGCACTGGGCAAGTGGGCACAGTATACGCTGTGAGTCTGACACAAAAAAGCAGACTGATGTTTCACAGTCCAAAAACTTTTTTTTTTTTAAATGTACACTTACACTACTATTAAACAAGATATGAGTGGTGGCACTGGGCAAGTTGGCACAGTATACACTGTGAGCCTGACACAAAAAAGCAGACTGATGTTTCACAGTCCAAAAAGTTTTTTTTTTTTTTTAAATGTACCCTTACACTACTATTAAACAAGATATGAGTGGTGGCACTGAGCAAGTGGGCACAGTATACGCTGTGAGCCTGACACAAAAAAGCAGACTGATGTTTCACAGTCCAAAATGTTTTTTTTTTAAATGTACACTTACACTACTATTAAACAAGATATGAGTGGTGCACTGGGCAAGTGGGCACAGTATACGCTGTGAGCCTGACACAAAAAAGCAGACTGATGTTTCACAGTCCAAAAAGTGTTTTTTTTTTTTTAAATGTACACTTACACTACTATTAAACAAGATATGAGTGGTGGCACTGGGCAAGTGGGCACAGTATACGCTGTGAGCCTGACACAAAAAAGCAGACTGATGTTTCACAGTCCAAAAAGTTTTTATTTTTTTAAATGTACACTTACACTACTATTAAACAAGATATGAGTGGTGGCACTGGGCAAGTGGGCACAGTATACGCTGTGAGCCTGACACAAAAAAGCAGACTGATGTTTCACATTCCAAAAAGTTTTTTATTTTTTAAATGTACACTTACACTACTATTAAACAAGATATGAGTGGTGGCACTGGGCAAGTGGGCACAGTATACGCTGTGAGCCTGACACAAAAAAGCAGACTGATGTTTCACAGTCCAAAAACTTTTTTTTTTTTAAATGTACACTTACACTACTATTAAACAAGATATGAGTGGTGGCACTGGGAAAGTGGGCACAGTATGCACTGTGAGCCTGACACAAAAAAGCAGACTGATGTTTCACAGTCCAAAAAGTTTTTATTTTTTTAAATGTACACTTACTCTACTATTAAACAAGATATGAGTGGTGGCACTGGGCAAGTGGGCACAGTATACACTGTGAGCCTGACACAAAAAAGCAGACTGATGTTTCACAGTCCAAAAGTTTTTTTTTTAAATGTACACTTACACTACTATTAAAATAGATATGAGTGGTGGCACTGGGCAAGTGGGCACAGTATACGCTGTGAGCATGACACAAAAAAGCAGACTGATGTTTCACAGTCCAAAAAGTTTTTATTTTTTTAAATGTACACTTACACTACTATTAAACAAGATATGAGTGGTGGCACTGGGCAAGTGGGCACAGTATACGCTGTGAGCCTGACACACACACTGGCAGGCAGGCAACTGCAATTAGATTACACTAGCAGACTGATGTTTCACAGTCAAAAAAAGTTTTTTTTTTTTAATTTACACTACTGTTACACCAGATATGAGTGGTGGCACTGGGCAAGTGGGCACAGTATACGCTGTGAGCCTGGCACACACGCTGGCAGGCAGGCAACTGCAATTAGATTACACTAGCAGACTGATGTTTCACAGTCAAAAAAGTTTTTTTTTTATAATTTACACTACTGTTACACCAGATATGAGTGGTGGCAATGGGCAAGTGGGCCTTGCACACACGCTGGCAGGCAGGCAACTGCAATTAGATTACACAAGCAGACTGATTTTTCTCAAATCCAAAAAAGTTTTTTTTTTTAAATTTACACTACTGTTACACCAGATATGAGTGGTGGCACTGGACAAGTGGGCCTGGCACACACGCTGGCAGGCAGGCAACTGCAATTAGATTACACAAGCAGACTGATGTTTCACAGTCAAAAAAGTTTTTTTTTTACATTTACACTACTGTTACACCAGATATGAGTGGTGGCACTGGGCAAGTGGGCACAGTATACGCTGTGAGCCTGGCACACACGCTGGCAGGCAGGCAACTGCAATTAGATTACACTAGCAGACTGATGTTTCACAGTCAAAAAAGTTTTTTTTTTATAATTTACACTACTGTTACACCAGATATGAGTGGTGGCAATGGGCAAGTGGGCCTTGCACACACGCTGGCAGGCAGGCAACTGCAATTACATTACACAAGCAGACTGATGTTTCACAGTCAAAAAACTTTTTTTTTTAAATTTACACTACTGTTACACCAGATATGAGTGGTGGCACTGGGCAAGTGGGCCTGGCACACACGCTGGCAGGCAGGCAACTGCAATTAGATTACACAAGCAGACTGATGTTTCACAGTCAAAAAAGTTTTTTTTTTTAAATTTACACTACTGTTACACCAGATATGAGTGGTGGCACTGGGCAAGTGGGCACAGTATACACTGTAATTCTGGCACACACGCTGGCAGGCAGGCAAATGCAATTAGATTACACTAGCAGACTGATGTTTCACAGTCAAAAAAGTTTTTTTTTTAAAATTTACACTACTGTTACACCAGATATGAGTGGTGGCACTGGGCAAGTGGGCCTGGCACACACGCTGGCAGGCAGGCAACTGCAATTAGATTACACTAGCAGACTGATGTTTCACAGTCAAAAAAGTTTTTTTTTTTAAATTTACATTACTGTTACACCAGATATGAGTGGTGGCACTGGGCAAGTGGGCCTGGCACACATGCTGACAGGCAGGCAACTGCAATTAGATTACACTTGCAGACTGATGTTTCATAGTCAAAAAAGTGTTTTTTTTATAATTTACACTACTGTTGCACCAGATATGAGTGGTGGCACTGGGCAAGTGGCTTGGCAGGCAGGCAACTGCAATTAGATTACACAGGAAAAAAAAATAAAAAAAAAACAGACTGATGTTCTAGCCCTAAAAAGGGCTTTTTGAGGTGCTGTCTTTACAGCAGACATCAGATGAGTCCTTCAGGACTGTAGTGGACACTGAATACACTAGCCTAGCTATCAATTTCCCTATTTAATCAGCAGCAGCTACACTGTCCCTCCTCTCACTAAGAATGCAGCTTCCAAATGAATCTAAAATGGATGCTGTCCAGGAGGTGGGAGGGTCTGGGAGGGAGTGTCTGACGATGATTGGCTGTAATGTGTCTGCTGACTGTGAGGTAGAGGGTCAAAGTTTACTCAATGATGACAAATAGGGGGCGAACGCGAACATGCTATGTTCACCGGGAACTATTCGTCGGTGAACTATTCGCGACATCACTAGTCAGGACTTAAATTTTGGGCCAAGTAGTTCCTAGTCACATCCTGTTGTGAATACTGAAATTATGTTACCAAACTAAAGAATAAAACAGAATTAAAATCTTATTTACATGAATGGGACTCTAAAGTCAAAATTTAACATTTATGATTCAGGTAGAGCATGCAATTTAAAAAAAAAAAGTTACTTTTTTTTTCCATTCTTAGTACTTTCATGCACACTTTTTGAGGCACCAGGTGCAGTTAGTCTATGATTCGCTCATGGCTGTCACATGATACAGGGGGCAGGGAAATGGAAGAAATATTTAAAAATTGTTAGCAAAAAAATCTACTGCTCATTTGAAATTTAAACTAAGGGGTCCATTTATTAAGCAGTGGATACTGCTTCGGAGCCCCGTCATTTCAGGTCCACCTGAAACAGAAGTTAAGAAGCAGCGGTTGTAAGACTGCTGCTCCTTAACTTCTCCGCCACCTTAGGTGGCAGACTGAAATCATCCCGATCTGATACGATCGGGATGAATGACGGCCCCTGCTAGCGGCAGATTGGCCACCAGTAAGCAGGGGGTGGCATTGCACAATCATTTAATCAGAAATGCTTGTGCAATGTTAAATGCCCACAGCTTTTGCTGTCCGCATTTAGCGAGGTTGAGCGGACATGATTTGCTACAGCACATCATTTCCGCTCGACCTTTGTTAAATCTACCACTAAGTGCTATTACATTTTATTTACATTATGCAATTGTTGATTATTCAAATTTACTGTATTTAATAGCCCTTTAAATACCTGAAAACTTTCCCCACATGGCAAAAATGTATGGACCTGCAGCACCATTTTTTTCAGGAGGAAGACAATGGTCTAGATTTAATAAAACCCTTTAATGAGACTCATATATTGCAGAAACATTTGTAATTATCCCTCATCACATCCGAGAGTTGCAAGTGACTCTTCATTATTATTAATAAAACAGCATTAATCTCATAACCATTCACCTCTCTGGTGCACAGAACGAGCTCCACTGTAAAGGATATCAGCATTGAAAAAAACTCTTTTGAAATGTTACAGAACAAAAAAATTGAAGCAGAGACAGAACTGTTCCTAGATAAAACAGCCCAGTCTAACAACCAAACAAAAATCAAGGCAACCTGAGGATGAGACAGCATAATTTACAGGACAATAGAGTCTAAAGGATCTCCCCATGCTTAGTGTAGGAGACTACTTATCTATAGCAAAACAGAAGTGTGAATATCCTAAACATTTAAACAACTTTCAGAAGTTGCTTTAGCAATAGGTACTCATGTGATATGAGAGATATCCTGTATTGGGCTCTTTATAGATGTTAATGGCAAGAATGCCTAATAATGAATCTGCAGAAAAAGAGATGAAGCAATGTTCATTGAATTTCATTGATGACTTTGCCATCACAACAAGGTACCTTGGCAAGCTTACAGTCATCTATGAATTTGGCCCAATATATTTTGTATACATCTTTATATCGAATAGTCTTATATTGAATAGTCTAAGGGGTAGACTTATGAAATATTGAGCGGACATGATTTGCTATATCGAATCATGTCAGCTCAACATCTAGTGAAATGCTTGTGCAATGCTGCCCCCTAAATCACTGGCTGCCAATCAGTCGCTAGAAGGGGCTGTCAACCATCCCGATCAGATCAGGAAGATTTCAATCCACCACCGCTGTTTCTTAACTTCCATTTCCGGCAAGCCGGAAACGATGGGCCTCCGAAGCAGCAAAGGAACCCAAAGAGTCACAATAAACTTCTAGGAGCTATTGCTCTCTAGATTCCAATATTTCATAGACCCTGTTATATGTATTAATTGAAAGTAAACTACAAATAATTTTACCAAGTTCTTAGCAGTTTGCAATAGAGCAAATTGCAATTAGTTACCATGCTGCAAGCACCAAAACAAAGAAGGCACTAAATAAAAGCAGATTGTAAGTTATTTTATCACACTGCAAAAACAAAATAACATTTTCCAGACAGTGCTATGCCAGTTAATATTTGGCTGCTGGCAAGTACTGACAGCAGCTGTCAGCATATATGTATGTGTACACAATTTCTGCATTTTATGGTTACAATGAAATTGGTTAAAGCTCCTGTCTGCTAATGTGCTCATGCTTTCTTTCAAATAAAATCTTTTGATAAGTGGTAAACTAAGAAATAAGAATATATTACACTATACTATTTTTTTTATTTTTTATTTAATCTTTATTACAACGTACAAAAAAAAAGAAAACATAGTAGAATCATAAGTTATATAAATAGTAATACCAATCAGTACAATCACTTCCCAGTCCCTCCCCTCTCTCTAGTAGGTTAATTTACTTTTTTAAATAGTAATCCATATATAAATATATATCAAATGCATACATTTTTATAAGAAAGCCTACGAAAAGAAAAAAGAAAAGAAAAATAAAGGACCCTAACCTCCCTTTCCCTCAACCCAGCCTACCCTAGTTGGAGATGGGCAATTTGCTCTATCCGGGTTACAAAATTCACTCCCTGGTATTGAATGAAATCTCCCCAGATCTTGCTAAAGGAGTCACCCCTCTTCATCACTGTTTTAAAGTCATAGGCGGCTATTATTGCAGAATTTATCAGAAGCTTCTTTGCTTCACTAATTGAGGGAATTCTAGTTTTAGTCCAATTGCTAAAGATTAAAATTCTAAGAATCAAAATAGCTGTTAAAATAAAATTACTTCTTTTTTCCCAGGAATCATGAGTGCTCAAAAGAAGAATAGATTCCTTTGATAGTTGAACTTTTATTTTTGTTATTTGGGAGAAAAGATAACTAATTTTCAACTAGGATTGGTTAAATTTCGGGCAATCCCATAACAGATGTCCTAATTTTGAATTGTCCTGAGAACATTTAATACATAGGGGGATATTTATCAAAGGTCTGTCAGACCGCTCTCCATATTCAGCATTGCACCAGCAGCTCTTGTGAGCTGCTGGTGCAGTGCCGCCCCCTGCAGATTCGTGGCCAAGCGGCCACCAGCAGGGAGATGTCAATTAACCCGATCGTACTCGATCGGGTTGATTTTCGGTGATGTGTGTCCGCCTGCTCAGAGCAGGTGGACAGGTTATGGAGCAGCGGTCTTTAGACCGCTGAATCATAACTGGGGTTTCTGGTGAGCCTGTAGGCTCACCAGAAACACGGGCCCTCAAGCTCCATCCGGAGCATGATAAATGGGCCCCATAGATTTTTAACTTCTCTATTCAACTTGACCACTCTACGTGGCATGAGGAAGTCTCTGTGTAATAGCCTAGACTGAGATTCCCTTAGAAACATAAAAGGGTATAATGATTGAGTTCTCCTGAGACTTTTTAGGAGAAGTCCATCCAGACCAGGAGTATCTACTAGTTTTACCCAATAGCTCATCAGTTTTGTTGATAGTCTTTTCAGCTCTGTTGCCCTAAGGATTTTGTAGATTGATGACAATGACCATTTTTCAGGATTCATTTATTTATAAACATTTATTAATGGATGATTTAACCATAATTGAGGAAAATTCCATATCAGATTGTGAATATAACTCTTTAATTGAAGAAAGTAGAATATATATATTTTTTTTAACAGTTGGTAAGGCTTATTGAAATTTAGAAAAGGTATAGATTTTCTTAGTCCCCTGATAATAAAGATCTTCAATAGTTAAAAAATTTAGTAGGGGGCTATTTATTAAATATATTCACTGTATTTCCTAAAGGAAAATTTGTATTGCCCTGTATTGGTAACCATTTAGAAATATTTGGTGCAAAACCCGGTATCTTCATGGATTTCATCCATGCCCCTAAGATATATCTATATAAAGGGTGAGTAGAGATAGTTTTCCCTAATTCTTAATTTGAGGCATGTACGACAAAAGTGCGGAGAGCAAACCTGTTCCTCCAAGTACCTGTTCGAATATCTAGAAGACCAATCGATTGGAATACGCAAAATAGTTGCAAGATTGTGCCTTTCCAGATTGGGTAGCGCTAACCCTCCTTTGGAATATGGTTGATATAAATTAGCCAGTTTTATTCTTGCTTTCCTCCCACTCCACAAAAAATACCTCAAAGATTTATAAAACAGCGCCATATATCAGTTTTAGTAATTAACAAGGGAAGTATCCTAAGTGTATATAAAATCTTGGGAATTATGAACATTTTAAAAATATTGATTTTACCAGACACTGGGACTGGCAGAGTTGCCCAACTCTTCCTTTTATCTTTATTGGCCTGTAGAATAGAGGAGATATCTCCATACCATCTTGCCAGATTGGCTGAAATTTTTAAGCCCAGATACTCCAAAGGCATTCTGCTAGATTACAAGTTGTGTGTTAGGGTTAAAAAGCAGTGTTGGCCAGTCCCAACGCTGCTTTTTAATGCCCGCTGGTATTACGAGTCTTGCAGGTACAGGTGTACCACTCACTTTTTTGGCCAGACTCGGAAATACCGCAAATACACTTAGGTCAATTGCGTATCCTATATTTTCAATGGGACTTGCATAGCACTGGTATTATGAGTCTGCCAAAAAGTGAGCGGTAGACCCTCTCCTGCCAAGACTAGTACCACATTTAAAAGTCAGTAGTTAAGAGTTTTACACTACAACGCCGTAGCATAAAACTGTTAACTAAAGTGCTACAAAGTACACTAACACCCATAAACTACCTATTAACCCCTAAACCGAGCCCTCCCCCCACATCGCAAACACTAAAATAAAATTTTTAACCCCTAATCTGCCGAACCGGACATCGCCGCCACTAAACCGCCGCACTCCCGCATCGCAAAAACTCTTGTTAAATATTATTAACCCCTAACATCCCTGACACCTACCTACATTTATTAACCCCTAATCTGCCGCCCCCAACGTCGCCGCCACTATATTAAATGTATTAACCCCTAAATCTAAGTCTAACCCTAACCCTAACACCACTTAAATATAATTACAATAAATCTAAATAAAATTACTACAATTACCTAAATAATTCCTATTTAAAACTAAATACTTACCTATAAAATAAACCCTAAGATAGCTACAATATAACTAATAGTTACATTGTAGCTAGCTCAGGGTTTATTTTTATTTTACAGGCAACTTTGTATTTATTTTAACTAGGTACAATAGTTATTAAATAGTTATTAACTATTTAATAACTACCTAGTTAAAATAAAGACAAATTTACCTGTAAAATAAAACCTAACCTAAGTTACAATTACACCTAACACTACACTATAATTAAATTAATTCCCTAAACTAAATACAATTAATTACAATTTAAAAAATTATCTATAGTACGAAAAAAACCCCCACTAAATTACAGAAAATAATAAAATAATTACAAGATTTTTAAACTAATTACACCTACTCTAAACCCCCTAACAAAATAAAAAAGCCCCCCAAATAAAAAAAGCCCTACCCTACACTAAATTACAAATAGCCCTTAAAAGGGCCTTTTGCGGGGCATTGCCCCAAAGTAATCAGCTCTTTTACCTGTAAAAAAAATGCAATTCCCCCCCAACATTAAAACCCACCACCCACACAACCAACCCTACCCTAAGTATAAGATTAGGGGTGTTTAGACTCGGGGTTCATGTTAGGTGTAGACATAACTTTTATTTCCCCATAGGAAGCAATGGGGCTGCATTAGGAGCTTTACACTGCTTTTTTGCAGGTGTTAGGGTTTATTTCAGCCGGCTCTCCCCCATTGATTCCTATGGGGAAATCGTGCACGAGCACGTTTTACCTGCTCATCGCTAACAGAAGCAGCATGGGTATTGAGGTGAGATGTGGAACAAAATTTTGCTCTTCGCTCACTTTTTTGCGGTTAATGCTGGGTTTCTAAAAACCCGTAATACCAGCGATGTCTGCAAGTAAGCGGTAAGCATAAACTGCTCATTAGCACCGCACCCCTGTTAACTCAAATCCCGTGATCTAGGTGATTGTTTCTATAAATTGATAGGATTGAAAATGGTTTGTTTTTTTCAGCCACAGTATTTTAGATTTTGTTAAGTTAGTTTTATAGCCAGAGACTGAGCCGTAGTCTCCCAAAAGATTAAGAATATATTCAATATCGTTCTTTCGATTAAAAATAAATATAAGAAGGTCGTCAGCAAATAATGATGTTTTCAATTTTTCCTATAGTGATTCCTGGTAAGATCTCCCTCAGTTTAATAGCTAGTGGCTCCAATATCAGGTCAAATAGAAGGGGGACAGGGGACAACCCTGACGTGTGCCCCTGTACAATATAAAATAGTTTGAAATACCATTGTTAATTAAAAGAGATGCTTTGGTCTCAGAATAAATATTACAAATTAAACCCAGAAAATTGCCTTTAAATCCAAATTTCCACAAAACTTCAGCCATAAATAGCCATTCTACTCTGTCAAAGGCTTTCTCTGCATCCAAAGATAGCAGGAAGGCCTCAGGCAGAGGAGACTGATCTACATCATATAGACAAATTGTGTGCAAAATATTTCTTATATTTACTTCTGAGGCTCTCCCACTTAGGAAACCTACTTGATCAGAATGAATAATTTTAGGTAATATATCTTTCATCCTATCTGCTAAATTGTTTATCAGAATCAAGAGATGGGTCTATATGAGGTTACTTCTAAAGTGTCTTTGTCGTTATTTGGGATCAAGATGATATTAGCTCTTTTAAAGTCTTCAAATATCTAAGAATTATCTTCAATATAAGTTTTGTAGAGATCTTTTAAGACAGGATCTATTTCAAGTAAAATTCTAAAGGCAGGTTGTCTGGACCAGGAGTTTTCCCTCTGGCCACTGAATTAATAGTTTTATAAATCTCATCTTCTTCTATTGGCTTATTTAATAAGTCAATAGTCAAGATACAAGTCTGAGACTTTAGGAAGATCAATATTTTCTAGAAATGTATTAATATTTGACATTATGTGATTTTGTGACGAGTACAAATCAGTATAATAGTTCTGGAATAATAGAGATATCTGATCTTGTTCAGTATATATTTTATCTTTATGTTTGAGAGCAGCTATGGACTTCCTTTTGGTTTGTCTTTTAAAAGTTGATGCAAAAAATTTGCCCGCTTTATTACCATGTCTCATGAACCTAGCTGCACTGTTATGTAGAGATTATTGTGCCTCTTCTAAGAGAAACAGGTCCCTTTCCTTTTTACTCGCAAAGTACTTTTCTCTGTTTTCACTATCTGGACATTGTTAATAAAGGGCATATGTATCTTTTAATTTAGTTGACAAATCTTTAAATTTTAAGTTTTGTTTCTTTTTTAACCTAGCCACATAGCTGTTAATTTCCGCTTTTAAATAAAGTTTTGCTGTTTACCATAAGGTCAAAACTCTCGCTATGGCTATTAAACATACAAAATTCCTCCCAAGCTTTGTTTAAAAAAGATTTGAACCTGGCTGAATTTTGCAAATATGATGGAAAAAAGAAAGAATTACACTATACTATTAACATATTTCTAATCAATCAATTGTTGTTTATTCCTTCATGAAATTGGCAGTAGAAAGAGCATACAAATAGAGTAATAGACAATTTAACAGACAGTTATGTTAAGACCAAGATAGAGTTTTGGAAGGGCTTTAAAAGTAAATAATAAAGATAATGATTATAATATTAATCATCATCTTTATCATTGAATAGCTCTTGTGGAGATGGTCTTAGAACGCTGGTTATTGAAAAGAGAGCATCACCCTCTGTTGTACCATCTTCAAAAGTATGAGAAGGAAACCCTGGCTCTCACATCTTTTAGAAGATAGACAGACAGATAAGTAAAGTAAATCAGTACACTATGGATTAGATCATCTGCAAACTCTCATTAATAGCAACATAACCACATCATAACAAAAAAACATGTCACTAGCTATTGGTGAGCCTTCCCATACCAGTAACTCAGAAGTAAAGTGACTCAAGCACTGCAGCAGCAGCTAAATAATATAACCTTATATTGGAATAGCTAAAACCTAAATGCAACAGTAACCTATGAATGTCAGTATTATGTACTGTGGCCTGCAATGCTCCTTGTAGCTATACAACTGTTTTTTTTTAGCTGCCTCACAATAGTTTTTACATGACTGAAACTCAGTATTAAGGATCATAAAAAATATTCTCTACATGATTTAACCACTCCAAACTACATTCATGCAAACTATTACAATTAACCCTAACAGTTGCTGAGTGCTGACCTGATCACCCACCAAGTTGAACCCTAACCACCACTAACTGTTACCCCACAACAATTAAACCCTGAACACTATTAATCCAGTTCTCACCACAATAAAACAAACAAACACCTAACCCAGCAGGGTAAAAGTGTCTAAAGAGGAGGTGCGCCAAGTAAAGATATACACTAAAATAAAGTCCACAATATACGTGATATTTGCATAAGTCCAAACATATACAAATCCAGATACAAGTGATCAGGGAAATACAGAAGACGGACAGCTCTCTCCAATAAGGTATCGATGCAAACAGTTCCTGAAAAACAGAAAAAAGAGAGGCGCTCTTGGTGTAGTATGTCCTATACCGATATCAAAAGGTGAAACAAAGATGGAGATATACTCACAAGTGGCGTTGCACATGCAGTGCAATAACGGACAAGCCAAAGCTTCAGAGCCGTTCGGCTGACTCGCTTAGGCAATGGACGCTTGAGGTCAGATCGAGGCTCCCCACAGTGACCGCTTCCGATGACACACTTAATGCGGGAAACCGAACAGCTGGCCGGTGTAAACGGCACTCAGCCGAGAAACGCGTTGCTAAGCAACAATTTTATTTGTTTTAATAAAAGATTTACTGTTTTATCCTTGCTCTGGATATTGGAACTTTATTTACCCCCTATTTGTTTGGATATCTGCCTGGTTGGAGTTTCCATTTTGGGGTTTACTTACACCTGCCAGCTGTTCGGTTTCCCACATTAAGTGTGTCATCGGAAGCGGTCACTGTGGGGAGCCTCGATCTGACCTCAAGCGTCCATTGCCTAAGCGAGTCAGCCGAACGGCTCTGAAGCTTCGGCTTGTCCGTTATTGCACTGCATGTGCAACGCCGCTTGTGAGTATATCTCCATCTTTGTTTCACCTTTTGATATCGGTATAGGACATACTACACCAAGAGCGCCTCTCTTTTTTCTGTTTTTCAGGAACTGTTTGCATCTCACCACAATAAATGCACCATGTAACATCTCAGTTAGCATTAGAATTCTGTACCAGAGAAATACCTCCTCTACATCATACCTTACTGCAAGCGCCTTTCTACATGAGCTACAGTAAATCTACCTTCTATACAGTTCCCCCATCATTATACATGATAATTTTACCCATCCCAAATGTTGCCCCAGAACCTAATATTTTAATTTTCATTACTGTAAATGCTGTTGCAGAATCTTCATTAGCATCTTCCAGTCATCAGCAGCAGCACAGTTCCTCTTTTTTGTGATCCTTGACCCATTCTGTTGATTCTTAGGGTCTGTCTGTTTAATTAATGAGGTTAGCAAATCAATATTGCCCATGGCAGTGTTACGATCAAAACTGACCCTGCCCACTCTTTTGATTTGTTAATTTTTTGTTTTACCAATCAGCACCCCAATATAGTTCCATTACAAGTTTCATGCAAAAGCATATGTGAAGTCTGGTACTTTTTTTGCTTCTTTTTATAAACCACTACAAATAATTAAAACAGTTGCCCTTTTAAATGAGTAAAACTGTTTAAATGATGTATTATTAATAATAGGAATCTAGTTACATACATTTGTTTTTATTTAAAGAAATTCAAGTTTAGATAAATTAAAGTGATTTTCTTTCATTATGAAAGAGAAACACACACACACACATATATATATTATGAGAAAACTACAAAAAATATCAGTTTCTCTGGTTTTACTATTTATGGGTAAGTGTTTGAGTAAAATGAACAGTTTTGTTTATTCTATATAATACTGGCAACATTTCTCCCCAATTCCAAATTAAAATATTGCCATTTAGAGCATTTATTTGCAGAAGATGACAACTGGTCATAATAACAAAAAAGATGCAGTTTTTTCAGATCTTGAATAATGCAAAGAACAACACAATACCAATTTTTTAACTTAGCAAGAGTTCAGAAATCAATATTTGGTGGAATAACTCTGCTGTTGGGTTATTTTATCCCACTACTGGTGCAAAAATGCAAACAGCTAGGCTTTGTTTGATGGCTTTTGACCATCCATATTTCTCTTGATCACATTCCAGAAGTTTTTAATGGGGTACAGATCTGGAGATTAAGCTGGCCATGACAGAGTATTGATCTGGTGTTCCTCCATACGCAGCCTTGATTTACCTGGCTGTGTGGCATGGAGCATTGTCCAGCTGGAAAAAACAATACTCAGAGTTTGGGAACTTTGCCAGAGCAGAAGAAAGTGAATTTTCTACCAGGATAACCTTGCATGTGGCTTGATTCATGGGTCCTTCACAAAGACAAAGCTGCCCAATTCCAGCCTTGTTGAAGCACCCTCAGATCATCACCGATAGTCCACCAAATTTCACAGTGGGTGTGAAAAACACTGTGGATTGTAGGCCGCTCCAGGTTTACATCTAACCATTAGTTGACCAGGTGTTGGGCAAAGCTGAAAATTGGACTAATCAGAGAATATGACCTGTAATTGGGCAGATTTATATTTGTATATATAGTCAAGTGAAAAAGAAAGTACACCCTCTTTGAATTCTATGGTTTACATATCAGGACATAATAACAATCATCTGGTCCTTAGCAGGTCTTAAAATTAGGTAAATACAACCTCAGATGAAAAACAACACATTACAGATTACACTGTGTCATGATTTATTTATCAATAATATCAGAGCAATTAAAAATGCTTGCAAAAGATGATAATGCTTGCTTAAAAACGTTTGCGCCTCATTTGTAATCTGGCCCCAAATGTTTAGTTGTATCTAAATTTATCTATATATGTAAAAAAAATCTCACATTTAAAAGGACTGCATCAGATTCTAAAATTTCATACACATGGAGGAAACCTTAATCTTCTATATTTTATGGCATAATGTCCACCCTCTCCTGATTACGTGACTTGCAATCACTTGCTGACTCATATTCCAATACTAAGAGGACTGTTGTGCCTGCACTGGGATGTTTGGAAGCAGTCCTTTCTCCATGTCTGTGAATAAGTAAGCTGGGATGATACATTTCCCAGCATGCAATATTTAGCACTTAGCCGTCAGGTGCTTTATCTTTGTGTGTGTATTTTATCTATTTCTTTTTTGTACTAGAATCATTTTTGAGGTTAATGCATGATTATGGCACCCCTCTGTTTGCTTAATTTCTTCTACAGATTTGACTTATCTGTTACCACTGTGATTGAGAAGAAGTTTCCAGGACTATTGGGATATCAAGACATTAATAAAATCTTATTACTGACATACTTATACTGTTTTTGTACTTACAATACACTGGTGTGAGCGCTAATTTTCTACTTTTATGACCCTGTTTAACATTATTTAGTAACAGTGCTGGTGCAACTCTTAGGGCTAGATTACAAGTAGAGCTCTAATTTATCGCGCTCCCGCAAACGAGTAAATATGCCCGTTTGCAGGCACGTGATTATTAACCAGCCATTTTATGTGGCTGGTTATTGCTACCATGAGCTCATGTCAGCAATTATTTATATATTTAAGTGTTTATCTGTGTATATACACATATTAACACATAAATATATATGTATATAATCATAAACATATATATTTAAAAATGCTGCCCATGGTTGCATTACTTACCCCCTTCGCTGTGCACGGTTCTGATGCCGTCAGAGAGCTTGCTTCTATTGAGCTGTTAGAAATGGAGCCGTAAGCTACCAAAGCCGCCGACAGCTAAAAGTAATTTACGGCTCCATTTTAGTACCAGGTTTCCATTGAAAAGGTTACCGCTTTGCGAGCGGTCGCTCTTTTTGTGTAGGTGTAAGTTAGAGTTGTGTTAACGCTTCCACCCGATGCCCGATTTCTAAAACATTAATAGGTTACTATGGTAATCCGACCTTACACTACACTCGATCGCATGTACGGCGTCGCATACAAGTGCGTCGCTGTATATTTAACCCGTCACTTGCTGTTAAAATAAAATCAAACACCTAACGCATGCGCAATATCTACCTCTCAACCACAACCCCCCACCGCAATAACTAATGTATTAACCCCTAATCTGCAATGCCCCCACAACACAAACAATCTATTAAATCTATTAATCCCTAATCCACAATGCCCCCACATCGCAAAGTATCTATTTAAACTATTAACCTCTAAACCGCCATCCCCCCCAACGCAATCTAGCTATTTAAACTATTAACCCCTAATCCGCCAATAACCAAACATCGCAATTAACCTAATAAATCTATTAACCCCTAAACCACCAATAACCCACATTGCAATTAACTAATCACTAAAACCCCTAACCTAACACCCCCTAAATAAACCCCATTACATAAATTAAAATAATCCTAAATTCAAATTAAAATAAAAACCTAACATTACTTTAAAAATAAAAAAACTAAGTTTAAATTAAAGGGCCACTAAACCTAATTTTTTTTTTCATGATTCAGATAGAGAATACAAATGTAAATAACATTACAATTTACTTCTATTATTTATTTTGCTTCATTTTTTAGATATCCTTAGTCGAAGAAAAAGCAATGCACATGGGTGAGCCAATCACACGAGGCTTCTATGTGCAGCAACCAATCAGCAGCTACTGAGCATATCTAGATATGCTTTTCAGCAAAGAATATCAAGAGAATAAAACAAATTAGATAATAGAAGTAAATTAGAAAGATGTTTAAAATTGCATTCTCTTTCTAAATCATGAAAGAAAAAAATGTGGGTTTAATGTCCCTTTAAGCTAAAATTACATAAAATAATAAACAAGATTATCAAAAATAAAAAAATTAAACCTAATTCCTATGAAAATAAAAAAGTCTCCCAAAATAAAATCACCCCCTAATCTAATGCTAAACTACCAATAGCCCTTAAAAGTGCTTTTTGTAGGGCATTGCCCTAAGTTAAACAGCTCTTTTTCTTAAAAAAAAAAAATACTAAGTCCCCCAAACCCACCCCAAATAAAAAACCTAACACTAAAAAATCCTAAACTACCCATTGCCCCTAAAGGGGCATTTGTATGGGCATTTCCCTTAAAAGGGCATTCAGTTCTTTTACTGCCCTTAAAAGGGCATTCAGCTCTTTTAAAGGGAAAGTCAACACCAAAAGTTTTGTTGTTTTGAAAGATAGATAATCCCTTAATTACCAATCCTCCAGTTTTGCATAACCAACACAGTTATAATTATACATGTTTTACCTCTGTAATTACCTTGTATCTAAGCCTCAGCAGACTGCCCCCTTATTTCAGTTCTTTTGACAGACTTGCATTTTAGCCAATCAGAGCTGTCTCCATGGTAAATTCATGTGCACGAGCTCAATGTTATCTATATGAAACACGTGAACTAATGCCCTCTAGTGGTGAAAAACTATCAAAATGCATTTAGTTTAGAGGCGGCCTTCAAGGTCTAAGAAATTAGCATATAAACCTCCTAGGTTTAGCTTTTAACTAAGAATACCAAGAGAACAAAGCAAAATTGGTGATAAAAGTAAATTGGAAAGTTGTTTAAAATTACATGCCCTATTTAAAACATGAAAGTATTTTTTGGACTTGACTGTCCCTTTAAGATTGCCCAAAATCCCTAATCTAAAAAATTAAAAAAAAAAAAAAATTTAAAAAAAAAGCTTAACTAACCCCCAGATAGGTACTCACGGTTCCTGAAGTCTGGCGGTGAAGTCCTCTTCCAAGCAGCAACCGGTTCCTGAAGTCCAGCCGTGAAGTCTTCTTCCAAGCGGCGACCTCAATTATCTTGGACCGCGGAACTAAAGAACGGCCACCGCGGAACCATAGAACATGGAGGATCCTCTTCATACGATTGTCGCCGTACACTGAATAGTGAATTTAAGGTACGCAATTAAATATGGCGTCCCTTGAATTCCTAATGGCTGATTTGATTCTTCAAATTCAAATCAGCCAATAGATTTCATTTTTTATGTAATTTTAGCTTAATTTAAACTTAGTTTTTTTATTTTTAAAGTAATGTTAGGTTTTTTATTTTAATTGTAATTTAGGATTGTTTTAATTTATGTAATGGGGTTAATGTAGGGGGTGTTAGGTTAGATGGCTTAGTGATTAGTTAATTGCAATTTAGTTCACATTACAATTTACTTGTAATACCGGCGCACATTATCTTGCAATAGTGTTACAAAGTGGAGCGCTAATATCGCTTGCACACAAGCAATATTTAGCGCTCCACTTGTAATCTGGCCCTTAGTGTTTCAATTGTTGTAATAATTTGTGACCTATTATAATGAAACACCTCATCTGTTTCTGCATAGTAACTTTTATTATATCAGCTTTAAACTTTAAGTGAATTATGAGATTAATTATGTAAATTACAATGACATAGGGCTTTCTATTTAAAAAGGTGTCAATCCAAAGTGTATTCCAATCATAAAACTGTATCATTAAAGGGACACTGAACCCAATTTTTCTCTTTCATAATTCAGAAAGAGCATGCAATTTTAAGAAACTTACTAATTTACTCATATTATCAATTTTTCTTTGTTCTCTTGCTATCTTTATTTGAAAAAGAAGGCATCTAAGCTAAGGAGCCAGCACATTTTTGGTTCAGAACCATGGACAGTACTTGTTTATTGGTGCTGTCCAATCAGCAAGGACAACCCAGGTTTTTCACCAAAAATGAGCCGGCATCTAAACTTACATTCTTGCTTTTCAAATAAACATACCAAGAGAATGAAGAAAATTTGATAATAGGAGTAAATTAGAAAATTGCTTAAAATTGCATGCTCTATCTGAATCACAAAAGAAAAAAATTGGGTTCAGTGTCCCTTTAATGAAACATGAAAGTCAAAATTAGCTTTCATGATTCAGATAGTACAGTTTTTTTTTTTTTTTTTAATTAAAAAAATCCAATTTACTTTTTTTGCCAAATTTACTTTCTTCTCTCTGTATCCTTTTTATGACTGCATGTTAATGAAGGCTGATTATGTTTTGAGCACTATTTAGCAGCAGTAGTAAACTGGAAAGTTATTTTGTTTTTTAAGTAAGTTCATAACCCTCTAACAGAGTGTAATGAAAAATTAGGCTCAATCTCTTTGTTCCCAGAAAAATTGTCTAGGACCTCATGTTGGCTAGGATACAGCAACAAAATATGAATATAGGAACTTGCATAGAGAACATAATCTGTGAGGGTGAAATCTACAAGGAGATTAGCACATCATAGTAACTCAGTAGAGAGTCCTATGAGAGACTTTGAAATAAGAAACAGTGAAAGGATGGAGTTAAAGAATCAGAAACATATTTGTAGAAAGGGAAGGAAAGATGAGGCTCAAGAAGGGAGGAGTCAAAAAACATTAGTGGAAGAAGAACAAGCGGATGAAGGAAAAACAGCTAGCAAACCACCCCTGATTGGTACTTAAGAACAACCACCTTTCTGAGGTGATCTATCTTGGTAAATATAAAACACTTGTTTCCAAATACACTTTATTGAAATGATAGAATCCACACTCCTTTAAAAGGAGAACATATTTTATCTATTTTTTTTTTCATTGTTTCTCAGTAGGGACTTTGGGTGACTTTCATAGCCTTACTATAACAGACTGAGTTTCATTCATGTGGATTTGAAGAAGTTGCAGACCCTGCCATAATAATTTACATAAATAATTACATAAGTACTTTTGATAATAGAGGATTTATTTTTTATTTTTTATTATTATTATTATTATTATACTTTATTTATGAAGTGCTATCCTATTCCGCAGAGCTGTCCATGGATACAGATCATTTAAATAAAACAATAGTATAAAACTTCTAAGACTAAGAGACAGGCAGAATTTACAAACACATACAGGAGGAATCGATCGCCCTATTCCCGTGGGAACTTACAATCTAGAAGGGTAGGAGGTTGGGAAACATGAGGTGAGGACTGCAAGAGTGAGAAAGATGTTAATGCAGAGTTAGAGGAGGGAAATGTTGTTAGGTACAAGGAATATTATTGAGTTGGGTGGTAGGCTTCTCTGAACAGAAAAGTCTTCAGAGAGCATTTAAAGGAAGAAAGATTAGGGCAAAGCCTGACAGCACGAGGGAGAGTGTTCCAGAGGGTAGGTGCTGCACGACAGAAGTCCTGCAGTCTAGCATGAGAGGAGGTGATAGTCGCAGAAGCAAGGAGCAGGTCATTGTTGGATCTTAGTGGGCGGGCTGGAGTATACTTGTTGATTAGAGAGGATAGGTAGAGGGGAGAGGAGTTGGTGAGTGCTTTGTAATTCTGCTGTGTATGGGGAGCCAATGAAGGGACTCACAGAGAGGTGCAGCAGATACAGAGCGGTGGGAAAGGTGGATCAGTATGGCAGAGGCATTTAGGATGGATTGAAGAGGGGAGAGGCGGGAAAGAGGAAGGCCAGTAAGTAGGTTATTGCAGTAGTCAATTCGGGAAATAACAAGGGAGTGTATTATTAGCTTTGTGGTGTTACGGCACAGAAAAGGTCGAATCTTGGAAATGTTGCATAGATGTTGTGGCATAATGTAGAAAGCGATTGGATATGGGGGATGAAGGATGGATTTGAGTCAAGTGTAACTCCGAGGCAGCGGACTTGGAGCGATGGGGAAATGGAGATGCCGTCAACAGGGATAGAGAAGTCACAGGTCGGCGTAGAGCTTGAGGGGGGATAAGAAGGAGCTCAGTCTCGGACATGTTAATCTTTAGGTGGTGAGAGGCCATCCAGGAAGAAAGACCAGATAAGCAGTTGCTGACATGAGAAAGGACAGAGGGAGAGAGAGCATGGGTGGAGAGGTAGATCTGGGTGTCATCAGCATAGAGGTGATATTTGAAGCCATAACTGCTGATAAGTTTACCCAGTGAAGAAGTATACATGGAGAAGAGTAGAGGACCCAGAACAGATCCTTGAGGTACTCCAACAGACAGAGGCATTAGAGAGGAGGAGTCATTGGCAAATGACACAGAGAAAGACCTGTGAGAAAGATAAGAGTGAAACCAGGAAAGAGCAGTGCCACAGAGGCCAAAAGAGCTAAGGGTCTGTAGGAGGAGGGGGTGGTCAACTGTGTCGAAGGCAGCTGAGAGGTCAAGTAGGATGAGTATGGAGTAGTGGCCTATATTTTTAGCAGAGAGAAGATCGTTCGTAACCTTGGTAAGGGCAGTCTCAGTTGAGTGTTTGGGGCGGAATCCGGATTGCAGGGGGTCAAGCAAGGAGTTGGCGGACAGGAAGTGGGTTAGGCGATTATAAACTAGTTTTTCAAGGAGTTTTGATGTTAGTGGGAGCAGTGATATTGGGTGGTAGCTTTCAGGAGAATTAGGGTCAAGGGAGGGTTTTTTGAGTATGGGAGTGACTATTGCATGTTTGAAAGAAGATGGGAATGAGCCGGTAGAAAGAGATAGGTTGAAGATGTGGGTAAGAGCAGGAATGAGGGTAGAAGATAGGGAGGGTATTAGATTGGAAGGTATAGGGTCGAGTGGGCAGGTAGTGAGGCGTGAGGAAGATAGCAAGGAGGAAACTTAATTCTCAGTGGCTGGATGGAGGATGCAGAGGGTGGCAGACGGAGTGGCAGGGCCTGTTGATGGAGTATTGCAGGTTGGTGTTGGGATGTTGCTCCGGTTAGAATTTGTTTTGTTTAAAAAGTAGACTGCCAAGTCTTGAGCACTAAAGACAGATGAGGGGGGTGGAGCAGGAGGGTAGAGGAGAGAGTTAAAGGTGGAGAAGAGTCATTTATGGTTTGAGGAAAGAGTAGATATAAGGGAGGAGAAGTAGGTTTGCTTGGCTAAGTGAAGGGCACAAGTGTATGAATGAAGCATAAACTTATAGTGTATGAAGTCAAGTTCAGAGTGAGTTTTCTTCCAGACACGCTCAGCAGTATGGGAGCATTTTTGCAAATATCGTGTTTGCTGAGAGTGCCAGGGCTGCAACTGACGGCATGATGTTTTGCGCAGCTGGGGAGGGGCTAGTGCAGAGGAGAGAGTTTTGTTATAGTGGGATGTTGCGAGATCAGGGCAGGTTATAGTGGAAGTGTGAGGGAGGAGATCTTGAATAGTTTTTGAAAATTGGAGCGGATTCACAGCATGCAGATTTCTACAGCTGTGGGGGCGGGATGGAGGAATTGGTTTAGCTGTTGCATTAATATTATAGGTGACCAGGTGATGGTCTGAGATTGGAAAAGGGCGACAGGTGAGATAAGATATAGAACAGAGGTAGGAAAATACCAGGTCGATGGAGTGTCCATCACGGTGGGTAGGGAATAGGGTGGATTGTGAGAGACCGAAGGAGGATATAAGTGAAAGAAGTTTAGAGGCAGCAGGGGCAGATGGGTTGTCAATTGGAATGTTGAAGTCCCCAAGGATTATGGTTGGTATATTTGTAGAGAGAAAGTGAGGAAGCCAGGCGGCAAAGTTGTCAAGGAAATGGGAGGTAGGTCCAGGAGGGCGATAGATGATTGCCACTTTGAGAGAGAGGGGGAGAACAGGCGAATACAGTGGACTTCAAAGGAAGAGAAGGAGAGAGATGGGATTGATGGTAGGTACTGATAAGTGCAAGAGGGGGAGAGCAGGATCCCAACACCACCGCCACATTTATCACCTGGCCTAGGGGTATGGCTAAAGTTAAGACCACCATGTGTGAGAGCAGCAGTGGAAACTGTGTCGGAAGGAGATAGCCAGGTTTCGGTAATTGCTAAAAGGGTGAAAGACTTTGAAATAAACAGGTCATGAATGGTTGTAAGTTTATTGCAGAGAGAGCGAGAGTTCCATAGTGCACAAGTGAAAGGAGTGTGTGCGTATGGGATGCATTTGATGGAGATGAGGTTATGTGTGTTGCTTTTGTTAAAGTTACTATAAGGAGTGCGTGATTGGGTAATTGTGGGAATGAGTGTGGGCCCAGGATTTGGAGAGATGTCACCTGATGCTAATAGCAGCAAGATGGAAAGTAAGAGTAGGTGAGAATGAGATTTATAGCAGTGGGGGCATTTCAGTGAGGTGGTGCAGTTTAGTGACATAGATTTTAAAATAGAAAGTAGTTCATGAGAGCTAAGGTAAGGAGAGGAAAGGAGAGAGGGGCCAATATAAACTGCCTGTTGTGAAGGGTAAGGTATGAGCATATGAGCATGCCTCCAGAGTAGGCATGAGGCTGTTAAAAGGAAAAGCAGTTCAGAAATCATAGCAGAATTTCAAGTGCAAATATTTTTGCTTTAAATAGAAAATATTTAACTTGCCTCAATTCTTCTTCAAATCTTGTTCAATTCTTGACTAATTCTTAGCACTGCCACTTAAAGATGTCACTTAGAGAGATGGCAGCTTAGAGATGGTGTTCTCTGCAAATGCTAAATAGTGATGTTGTGAATAGTTCAGCGGCGAATAGTTCCCGGCGAACATAGCATGTTCGTGTTCGCCGCTGCGAACATCAGTCTGCTTGTGTAATCTAATTGCAGTTGCCTGCCTGCCAGTGTGTGTGCCAGGCCCACTTGCCCAGTGCCACCACTCATATCTGGTGTAACAGTAGTGTAAATTTAAAAAACAAAAAAACTTTTTTGACTGTGAAACATCAGTCTGCTTGTGTAATCTAATTGCAGTTGCCTGCCTGACAGCGTGTGTGCCAGGCCCACTTGCCCAGTGCCACCACTCATATCTGGTGTAACAGTAGTGTAAATTTAAAAAAATAAAACTTTTTTGACTGTGAAACATCAGTCTGCTTGTGTAATCTAATTGCAGTTGCCTGCCTGCCAGCGTGTGTGTCAGGCTCACAGCGTATACTGTGCCCACTTGCCCAGTGCCCCCACTCATATCTGGTGTAACAGTAGTGTAAATTTAAACAAAAAAAACTTTTTTGACTTTGAAACATCAGTCTGCTAGTGTAATCCTATTGCAGTTGCCCGCCTGCCAGCGTGTGAGCCAGGCCCACTTGCCCAGTGCCACCACTCATATCTGGTGTAACAGTAGTGTAAATTAAAAAAAAAAAACTTTTTTGACTGTGAAACATCAGTCTGCTTGTGTAATCTAATTGCAGTTGCCTGCCTGCCTGCCAGCGTGTGTGCCAGGCTCACAGCGTATACTGTGCCCACTTGCCCAGTGCCACCACTCATATCTGGTGTAACAGTAGTGTAAAATTAAAAACAAAAAACTTTTTGGACTGTGAAACATCAGTCTGCTTTTTTGTGTCAGGCTCACAGCGTATACTGTGCCCACTTGCCCAGTGCCACCACTCATATCTTGTTTAATAGTAGTGTAAGTGTACATTTAAAAAAAAAAAAAAAACTTTTTGGACTGTGAAACATCAGTCTGCTTTTTTGTTTCAGGCTCACAGCTTATACTAGGTCCACTCGCCCAGTGCCACCACTCATATCTTGTTTAATAGTAGTGTAAGTGTACACTTAAAAAAAAAAAAAAAGTTTTTGGACTGTGAAACATCAGTCTGCTTTTTTGTGTCAGGCTCACAGCATATACTGTGCCCACTTGCCCAGTGCCACCACTCATATCTTGTTTAATAGTAGTGTAAGTGTACATTTAAAAAAAAATGACAGGCAGAGGCAGGCCACCCCACAGGTGCCATCGTGGTCGTGGTGCTGTGATTCCCTTTGGCACTAGAATAATGCCCAGTGTTTAGAGGCCACATCCCATGAACTCGAAAAGTTCTGAGGAGGAAATAGTTGACTTTATAACACAGGACACCCAGTCTTCTATAGCTTCCGCTCTGAACCTTGACGCACCATCCTCCTCCAGCTTATCTTCGGGCACCTCTCAAGTTACCACTCGCCCACTTGCCGCCACCACCAACACTAGCACCACAGCCACTTCACTTGATCTGTCAGAGGAGTTTTTTACACATCAGTTGGAAGAAATGAGTGATGCGCAACCATCATTGACAGAGGATGTAGATAACAGTGATATGTCTCAGTCAGGCAGCATTACAGACATGGATGTACGGTGTGATGATGATGATGTTGTACCCGCTGCTGCTTCCTTTGTTGATTTGTCAGATACAAGTGAAGCGGTTGATGATGATGATGCGTCCGTGGATGTCACATGGGTGCCCGCTAGAAACAGCCTTATCAGCATCGCTTGCTGGACCAGCGGCAACGCTGGAAGAGGATTGTGAGGAAGAGGAGTCAGAGGAGGAATGTGGCTTTGAGGAGGAGGAGGAAGACCAAGCACAACAGGCATCCCAGGGTGCTCGTTGTCACCTATCTGGTACCCGTGGTGTTGTACGTGGCTGGGGGGAAGAAGATACCTTCAGTGAGATCACTGAGGACGAGGAACGGGACATGAGTAGCTCGGCATCCAACCTTGTGCAAATGGGGTCTTTCATGCTGTTGTGCCTGTTGAGAGACCCACGTATAAAAAAGCTGAAGGAGAACGACCTGTACTGGGTGTCCACGCTACTAGACCCCCGGTATAAGCATAAAGTGCCTGAAATGTTATCTATTTACCACAAGTCAGAAAGGATGCAGCAGTTCCAAAATAAATTAAAAAGTATGCTTTACACAGCGTATAAGGGTGATGTCACATCACAACGGGAATCTAACAGGGGAGAGGTGAAAGTAATCCTACGACTCCCACGACCACGCCGGCAAGGACAGGACGCTTTACAGACGTGTTGTTAATGGAGGACATGCGGACCTTTTTAACTCCTATGCATCGCCACAGCCCTTCGGGGTCCACCCTCAGAGAACGACTCGACCGACAGGTAGCAGACTACCTCGCCTTAACTGCAGATCTCGACACTCTGAGGAGCGATGAACCCCTTGACTACTGGGTGTGCAGGCTTGACCTGTGGCCTGAGCTATCCCAATTTGCGATAGAACTTCTGGCCTGCCCCGCTTCAAGTGTCCTGTCAGAAAGGACCTTCAGTGCAGCAGGAGGTATTGTCACTGAGAAGAGAAGTCGCCTAGGTCAAAAAAGTCTAGATTACCTCACCTTTATTAAGATGAATGAGGGATGGATCCCAAAGGGACTGACATTGGGCGATACATTCGAGTAAAAAAGGCCTGATGAGATGAGCTGCCTTGGGCTAAAAATGGTCCACACGCTGCTGTATTTTATCTTTGAATGCGGATGACTTGCGTGACTTATCCGCCACCAACTACGGTTCAAGCCGCAATGTTTTAGGGCACTTTCTGCCCAATTGCAACAATGCCTAATTTTTCAGGCATGTGTACATGCCTAATTTTTCTGGCCTCTGGTGCAGCACTGTGGCTTCAAAAACCAAACCAATAAAAAAGGCACATAACAGGGATTAAACTGATAGGAATAGTACTACTTAACACACCTTATAATAACGCAGAGAGAGACAATGCAGAGAGAGGAGTCTGAAGAAGAGGAGTCAGAGGAGGAAGGTGGCTTTGAGGAGGTGGAAGACCAAACACAGCAGGCGTCCCAGGGTGCTTATTGTCACCTTTCGTGGACCCTTGGTGTTGTACGTGGCTGGGTGGAGGAAGAGACCTTCAATGACATCAGTGAGGACAAGTAACGGGACATGGCTAGCTTGGTATCCAACCTTGTGCAAATGGGGAGTTTGCGGTTGTGCAAATGGACTGTTTGCGGTTGTTTGCGGTGCGTTAAAGGGACAGTCTAGGCCAAAATAAACTTTAATGATTCAGATAGAGCATGTCATTTTAAACAATTTTCCAATTTACTTTTATCACCGATTTTGCTTTGTTCTCTTGGTATTCTTAGTTGAACGCTTAACCTAGGAGGTTCATATGCTAATTTCTTAGACCTTGAAGCCCACCTCTTTCAGATTGCATTTTAACAGTTTTTCACCACTAGAGGGTGTTAGTTCACGTATTTCATATAGATAACACTGTGCTTGTGCACGAGAAGTTATCTGGGAGCAGGCACTGATTGGCTAGACTGCAAGTCTGTCAAAAGAACTGAAAAAAGGGGCAGTTTGCAGAGGCTTAGATACAATATAATCACAGAGGTTAAAAGTATATTATTATAAATGTGTTAGTTATGCAAAACTGGGAAATGGGTAATAAAGGGATTATCTGTCTTTTAAAACAATAAAAATTCTGGTGTAGACTGTCCCTTTAAACGGGGAGTTTGGTCTGTCACTGAGAAGCGGGCATAACCCTTACACTACCTGATCGATACAACATCATACCTGATGTTTTAAAGCACGTTATTCCAAACAATTTAGGAATGTTAGGTGATGTATGCCCTTTATGGCTTAAAAACAGGCTCTGCATCAACTGTAATTTTCCATGGGAGTTTTGCCATGGATCCCCCTCCGGCATGCCACAGCCCAGGTGTTAGTCCCCTTGAAACAACTTTTCCATCACTATTGTGGCGAGAAAGAGTCCCTGTGGGTTTTAAAGTTAGCCTGCCTATTGAAGTCTATGGCGGTTCGCCCGTTCGTGAACTTTTGCGGACGTTCGCGTTCGCTGTTCGCGAATGAAAATTTTTAAGTTTGCGACATCACTAATGTTAAACCCTGCAAATGCTTTCCCTAATGCTGAACTTAAATATATAGGGCTTCTAAAGACATTTCATACAAAATCTGATGATTTCCATATTCCTTTAACCTTGCACTGTTTTGTGGACACAAATTGTGGGTTTGTTTATAGGCTACAATGGGTTGCATTGTCATTTTCCAATTAATTTTGAAGTCACTATAGTGATAATGCCTACTTTTATATCATGTCAAAATGAATAAATAAATAAATAAATAGATAAATAAATTGTATTAGCTTAAACATTACATATATTATACACATTTGTTAGATACACATAATAACTAAGACCTAATATAGCTTAATGTTAAACATTTGTTACTAATTTTGCCATGTTATAACAAAGGATATGAAAAGCTTGTGGGCAACGATAATATTTGCATATAATTATTCTGAGCTCAGAGAGGAAAAGAATCAGCAAACATAAATTGTAGGAAATCAAACTAAGCAATCTCTAACAAAGGAAAAATCTGTAGATGAATATACCCCTATCAGTATAACAGACTCATGCAAGCTCCTTTTCTACAAAGCTTTACTTTGTAATTGTACACTCTGGCACTGTGTAGATAAATGATCTTAAAACAGTGGCAAACAATTCCTGCAGATATAGGAGCAACAAGTGTTAAATCGTTTAGGTAATTGATTGGCATGTTTCCCAAGCAAACAATAAAACTGGCTTTTTGTAAAATACTGTATTATGAAATCAAAACCTATTTGTATGCATTGTGCTGGCTTAGTTAGACAGATAAGGTGTTAGAGAAAATGGGATCAAAACTTAAAACCATTTATGAAAAATATGTCTCAAATAACAAAGGAAAACATATCTGCATATAGATCATTTTTAATAATTTGCATAATCCAAACAAAATCAAAACCCTTAAATGCTATTATTATTATTATTATTATTATTATTAATAATAATAAATAACAACAACAATAATAATCTATTTTACCACATGTGCACACCAGGTATGATGCTTTAACAAGGGAAGCCTAATCTAGTTAGTGACCATAAATAATAACTGCATTATTCCTTTGTCTTTCTCTTTGAACACACTAATTTGTTCTGACAGCTAGCTTTGCTCTTTTATTAACTCTCTGTCAGCTGTGATCACTGATAGTGAAGTCAGGCAGCACAATTTACAAGTGCTAACTCTCACCAGCGCCTTTTCAAGTATTTAGGTCTTAATTCTCTGAGGGAGGGTGATTTGTTTGGGGAATATTGATGAGATATTATAAGATGTAGGGTTATTTTAGAAAAGTGTAGTGATACTTTCTATATTGATAATACCATTACAGTATTTTATTTTTATTTTGCTATATATAGTAAAATGATCAAAGGAGTACATAAGTAATTTTTCCTTGTTGCATCAAAAGATATTGAAATGAATTTCAGTTGACAAACAGATGTTTTACTGAGAGAAATCTATTCAGCACTTCATTACAGCTTCAAAAATTAATTAATACAAAAAACAAATAATAATAAAAAAAAAAAACAGATTAATAATCTTTTTTTCATGCATTGTATTAGTGATCCAAGACTACCCAAGCCTTGCAGCTTCTGATTAGGGCACTATCAGTAATTGGCGGAGTCACAAGACTACCACTCCTAATTGGCTCACCAGCTGTGTCCTGCTCAGGATTTGCAACGCTTGTAGCGCTAGCGCAGTAATGCATCCTTTTGCAGATAATATTGGATCAGTTCCAGACTGGTACTTTGTGTGTTTAACCCCTTTTGGCGGTTCAACACAATGTTATCTAGGCAAACTAATGTAAATTTTATATGCTCTAACTAGGGATGGGCGAATGTGTTGAAAGTGTGATTTGTTTGGTAGAACGAATAGTCCTGTGGACATTCGTTTTGGAAATCGAATGTTGATAAGATTGAAAATCCATTAAAATTCGAATTTGAAATTTCTAATGTAACATTCAATTTCACAAATACTATTCAGAAGTTCAATAGTTCATGTGGTAGGGAATTTAATAAATTGATACATAATAGATACAAATATATAAATTTGAATGTTTCTATTTCGAATATTGCATAATCCGAATATTCAAAGAACTAATATGAGAGCCCCACTTCTAAATGAAAACAATTAGTGTACACAAAAGTGCTGTGTATAATCCACTAGACTTTGTGGAAAGCTGCAGTTTAAATATCAAAAAGAAAAAAAAAAGAAAACTGTGACTGGTGAAATATTAGAAAAGTTACAATTTTAAAAAACAGATCTTTAGAAAATCTTAATAAGAAAATGGATTTATTTGACATAGATTATTCCAAAATGCATTCAAGGTGTCCAAACACATGAATATGACACATAATTACATACAAGTAAGCATACTATTTTTCTTTGGCAATAATGCAATGGTTTGAATAAAACATGCTTCCACTAGTATGAGCATAAAATGGGTATTTGACAACATATGATAGAAATATAAAACCTTTCTTATTCCCTACCCCCATTCCCTTTTCTTTCAAAACATAATGTAATAATAATTATCTCTTTTCTTTTTGTTACTCTAAAATCTTTTTTAAAACTTGTTTTATTTACTGAAGTCTACAATGTATATAGTATCTTAAATCAGAGCTCAATAATTGAAGTCTGCAGTAGCCTTATTTAACCTATTATATAGTTCTTGTAAAATGTGTTATTAAAGTGTATATTAAACAGTTTGAAAAACAAGATAATAAACTTGTAAAAGTTATACACCAACTGTAATGTTTGTTTTTCATTGAAGCTTCATTGGTATGTTTAAATAACCTCTTTATGTGAAGTTTGGTCTAATAATGCTTGACACTTTCCAGCGAAATCACTTTTCTGAAGCTTTACAGAAATAATGTTTTTTTGTAGCACTAACTAAACCAACACATTTTGTTAGGTGTTACACCTGGGTGCAATCGAAGCAGAGCCTGGAATGAGCAAAGGATTTATTACTCTACTGCAACTTGTCTCAAACAATAATATGCTGCAATAAATCACTATTTACCGAACACATTTTGGTAGGTGCTATGGAGTTTTAGCTAGACTGATAAAATTGCCTTCAATGTTACAGGGAAGTGATAACCAAATCAATGCTTCCAGGACATAACACAAAAACATAACCTTTTCATAAATAGTTCAATATGAAGGTGAAACACAGTGAGATTTATGTGACATTAAAGGTATATTTTATCCAAAATTGTCTCATACACATGAAAATGCACAATTTAAATACATTGAAAATGTCCTATTTGCCTTTAAATGCTAGGAAGAGATGTTCAAATAAAGAGCGGCTCAACTTTTTTTATATGGAGGGAAGGTTGCAAAAAGTGGGATTGGCAGAGGACCACATTATATTATACCCATACATATGCTAGAGATAACGCCTCAAAATAAATGACGTGTTAATAACATAAGAAATTATTAATTCATTAATAGCTCATAATTATTTAAACTGAATAAGAGAATACAAATGCTCAATTGACCAATGAGAAGTGGGAAACTGTTTTTTTTCTTTGTGCTAGTAAATTACTGGTGCCTGTTTTCTGCTCAGTGCTGCTGTGGATCCCCTTGGAGGGCTGGATGACACCCATGGGCCACAGTTTAACTACGCTGGTAAATGAAACTAATGGAGCAGTATCAGCTGTTTACTTCTTGTTAGCGTTCATAGTATGATAAGGATAACTCTCACGCCTCTGTTGGTGGAGAGGGGCACAGTTCTGCAAATATCACGAAAAATTATTGGTTTAAATAAGACAGGCAAAAAAATGCAGTACATTTTGAGATATCCTCTTTATGATAACATTGTAACAAATTATTGGCTTATATAGGACAGGCAATTGTATTTTTTAAAAAAGGCAAAAAAAAAAAAAACCCACAAACCATTTCAAACATTTTGAAATATTCTGTTTGAGATAAAACAAATAAAATATAACTAAATTGTTCACTGAGTGTGGCAAGTATAATTTTCAAGTACAGGTGTACATCACTTTATTGCACTTCTCTCTATTGTGCTTTGCAGATATTGCATTTTCTAGAAATTGGTGGTTTGTGGCAAATCTGAATCGAGGAAGTCAATCAGTGCCATTTTTCCAACATATATACACATACAAACACATAAGTACACATGTATACACACATACACACATATATGTACCCCACACACATAAATACCTCTGCTACGCGCCGCCTTCGCTGTTGCTGAAGATGATCGACCCGCCTGGAAGAAGACCTCTGCAGGACTTCTGAAACTGTGAGTACCTATTTGTGGCTTTAGTGTTTTTTTTTTTAATTTTTGGGGTTTTTTGTTTTTTTAGATTAGGGGTTTTTTTGGGCAAATTTCAAAAGAGCTGAATGCCTTTTTAAGGGCAATGCCCATACAAATGCCCCTTTAGCGGCAACGGGTAGTTTAGGTTTATTAGTGTTACTTCTTTTTTTTTTTTAAAAAACTAACACTTCGCTGCATCCAGGTGAATTCTTTTGGCTGCGCGCACAGCCAACATTCTGTTGGCTTCCTCGCGCTGCCAACATTCCTTTGAGGATGTGTGCACAACTACCAATGGCGACGGATGCGTTACAAACGCAATTATAGTATATATATATATATATATATATATATACCACCAGCAAAAATTATTTTGACTCGCTGAATACTCAGGTGATAGTTAGCATTTTTTTTAGCAATTAAGTATTTTTTAATTAAGGTATGTACATTGTTTTTTTTTAGACATAATGCTATTGCACACTTACTTAACAGACTACATTATAGTGTGAACATAGTTTTTAAATGCACAGGGAAACCAATAAATTTGTGTGACTCGCTTTATTGCGATATTTGCTTTATTGCAGTAGTCTAGAACCTAAGTATTCCTGTAGAATGTTTTTTTTAACACTATTGCATTCCCATGTATTTAGTATTTCTACATCTTTTGAAAGCAACACAAATAGTATCTAAATTGTATGTCCTTTTAGTACATAGTCAGTTAAAATGATATAAAATGCATTTATTCTTTCTAGTACAGGTGGGTTTACATTTAGATGTCATAAAGCCCAAGAAAAGATATAAGTGCTAATTAACAAAATGTAATACTCACACCATTTTAAGAAAATTTGCCTGACACCTATATGTGCTCATGAGTGGAACAGTTCCATCAACATAACTTGTCAGTGAAATCTAATTAAACATAGTGCTCACCTACTATTTTTGAGACAACAGGACCATAATAGCTAAGATTTTATTCAGATTTCTAGTGAGATAAAATTAGCATAAATTCTAATAAAGCTGATTTAAAATCTATTAACACTTGTCGTTGATGATTAACTGAACTTTGCTGTTTTGAATTATGATTTTCTTTCAGCAGGAAATATGGATCAGTCAATATTTTAATATATTTTGTTCTTGCTCAAAGAAACACATTTTGCATTTCATTTTTTATTATTCCCTACAATTTCTTTCTTATAAAATTAATTGTGTATTTTTTTCTTCTATTAAATGAACATGGTACTTAGCTACAAACACTGCTGCCATAAACTGCTTTAGACACGTGCACACTCCTAAGCTCTTATCAACCTACCTTGATTTAGTCCTCAACAGAGGATACCAAGAGAACTAAGAAAAAATTATAATAGAAGTAAATTGGAAAGTTGTTTCAAATTTCATATACAATCCATTTAAGTTTAATTGTGACTTTACTGCCCCTTTAAAATAAAAATGTTTCACAATGCACATAAACAAGCAAATAAATATTTAATTAAAGAGGAAATTTATGTTATGCAAAAGGCAAAATGACTTGCTGGATGACAAGGACAATTCCCACAGATATATTGGTGGACAGAATAATGTTTTTAATGTCCCTTTTAAGGATGCACTAAAAGATTAAACCAGAGTTTTACTTATTGCCTTTATTTAAGTTGTAGTACGGGTGCTGGTTTATTGGTTCATTATTTAGTGAGTACAAAAAATATTCAGTGTTTTAAAGAAGTTATTCCTTTTGATCAAATTTGTATCTTTCACCATTTTAAAGTGTGCCCTGACATCACACCATTAACTCTTAGTTAAAGGGACAGTCAACACCAGCATTTTAGTTGTTTAAAAAGAAAGATAATCCCTTTATTACCCATTCCCCTGTTTTGCATAACCAACACAATTATATATATATATATATATATATATATATATATATATATACACTTTTTACCTCTGTGATTACATTGTATCTAAGCCTCTGCAAACTGCCCCCTTATTTCAGTGCTTTTGACAGACCTGCATTTTAGCCAATCAGTGCTGACTCCAGGGTAACTTCATGTGCATGAGTTCAATGTTATCTATATGAAACACGTGAACTAATGCCCTCTAGTGGTCAAAATGCATTCAGATTAGAGGCAGTCTTCAAGGTCTAAGAAATTAGCATATGGACCTCCTAGAATTAGCTTTCAACTAAGAATACCAAGAGAACAAAGCAAAATTGGTGATAAAAGTAAATTGTTCTTTAAAATTACATTCCCTATTTAAATCATGAAGTTTTTTTGGACTTGACTGTCCCTTTAACCATGTTAAAACATTCTACTAAAATCTCATTAAAACATGTTATTTAACTTAACTACAAGTTTATCTGACATCTTTATCTTAAAATTCTAAAAAAGTTATTTTAATCTTTTGTCACTTGGCAGCTTCAAAATTAAGTCAAACAGTATCAACCCATCAGAACAGCTGTTTAAGAATTTATAATCTTCAGAGTTACAATATTATGAGTTGTACTTGCTTGAATACCCAGTAGAACCATTTGACTTCAAATTTAAAGCAATATTAGAGGTAGGAGGCAGGAGTGCCTCAGAAATACTTATGATGAAATGTACATGACATACCCAGTACAACCATTTGACTTCAAATTTAAAGCAATATTAGAGGTAGGAGGCAGGAGTGCCTCAGAAATACTTATGAGGAAATGTACATGACCCTGCAACATTCTTCTCAGTGATTGATTAGCTCAGATTGCAAGTTACTTTAAATCTGTCACAAACTGGTCATAGAAAAAATCAGGACCAGAAATAGAATTTTATTTTTATTGTTTTATACATTTTCATTTTTTATTGAGGACTAAAAGCAGAGTAAAAACAATTTTGCATTCATTTACATCTGATCTGGTTTGTACAGTAAAGATTATATTCCTCATTCAATGCTATAGGTGTCTCTTGGACCTTATAAGTTGTTTTAGTCTGTTTCCAGGGGTTGGAATTTAACTCATAAAGGAAATGAACACAAGAAGAAAGGATGCATCTATAAGAGGATAACATTGTCATAGCAAAATCATTTAAATTATAATGATGCATTTACCAAAACTGGTCAAATTTATATTGCCTAACACACGAGAATATACAAAAAAGATATATTATTATGAAGAGGAATTATACAACTTATTGAAAGCTTAAGATGTGATTTCAATCTATACATCCAGGCTTTGTTAACATAAGCAGCTATTTGATCCAAATTTAATCTTGTATGCCATTTAAAGCGTATACATATATGAGTAATTACCTTCATTGTACGATACATGTGTGTTAGCAGCGCATCAAATCTCCATAGTTCACACTCTGTTAACTTAGAAAGATCTTTGCTTTTTCCTACCCGCAGCCTCGGCCACTGGCCACGAGACAGAATCACGCATTGTGTTAGCGTTACATGCAGGAGCTAAAGCTCCATGGTTTTATGAACACCCGCTCTATATTTGCTATAAAAGGTGACTCCCTAGGGGCCAGAAACATAATTATTTTAACCCTTAAAGGGACACTGTAGCCAAAAAAAAATATTTTGTGAATCAGATAGAGCATGCAATTTTAAGCAACTTTCTAATTTACTACCATTATCAAATTGTCTTCATTTTCTTGGTATGTTTATTTGAAAAGCATGAATGTGAGTTTAGATGCCGGCCCATTTTAGGTGAACAACCTGGGTTGTCCTTGCTGATTGGACAGCACCTTTAAACAAGTGCTGTCCATTGTTCTGAACCCACAATTTGCTAGCTCCTTAGCTGAGATGGCTTCTTTTCAAATAAAGATTGCAAGAGAATGAAGAAAAATTGATAATAGAAGTAAATTAGAAAGTTGCTTACAATTACATGCTCTATCTGAATCATGAAAGAAAAAATTTGGGTTCAGTGTTCCTTTAAGCGTGGATGAAAACATGTGATCTTGATCTGTACAGTGCCATTAGTGGTGGATGATGATCACTCAATGCAAAAGAATTGCATAATTAACAAGTGCATAATAAAAATACAATGATTTAACACCTACCTTGAATTTCAAATAAGCAGTAGATTTTTTTCTGACAAATGTATTTTTTACCCATTTTCCGGCCCCCTGTATCATGTGACAGACATCAGCCAATCACAGACTAGTATACATATACCCTGTGAGCTTGTGCACATGCTCAGTAGGATCTTGTTCCCCAGAAAGTGTGCTTCTAAAAATATTTTTCAAAATTTAATAATGGAAGTTAATTGGAAAGTGTCTTAAAACTGCATGTTCTATGTGAATCATAAAAGTTTATGACTGAGGAAGAGACCTTAATGAGATCCTGGGCCTATCACAATTTAGCCAACAGACTCTTGCAGTTTGCTCTTAATTTACTTTTCACCCAGGCTGGTTTGGGTTAACTCTCTGGGGTCAATTTATCAAAGCGTGAACTGAAAATACGTGAGATTGATCCGCCATAGTTATCAAAGCATCTATTCCAGTGCACTATGAATTTTTTTCATAGTGCACTATGATAGGAGTTGAATGGCCTCATTTTACTGTCTTATATTTCATGCCTTTAGGTAGCTCCAATTAATGCTTTATTAATGCTCCCCTTCTTGCAGTGAATTTATGCATTACACATTGTTGAGTTCTTTAACAGTATAATGTTATGTTGAGGTTCTTTAGCGCTAGGATTAGTTAGTGCTGGATAGGAATTGCTGATAAACCTTGTTTGTTTAATTCACTTTTTTGCTTTTTCTCCTGCACCAATGGTCTGAAAACATTTTAAATACAGGTCATTGTTACTAGCCCTTGTATAGGTAACACTGGAAGTTGCTGACAAGCACACTTGGCCTTTTATTATATAGGATATATATATATATATATATATATATATATATATCAGTGATGTGCAGTGACGTCAGTGGCTGGTGAGGCAGTGGATAGGATATGCCTTCATTCTTTAGATATCCTTTGTTGAAGAAATAGCAATGCACATGGGTGAGCCAATCACATGAGGTATCTATGTGCAGCCACCAATCAGCAGCTACTGAGCATATTTAGATATGATTTTCAACAAAGGATATGAAAAGGATATGAAAAGAGTACAAAAAATATTCAGTGTTTTAAAGAAGTTATTCCTTTTGATCAAATTTGTATCTTTCACCATTTTAAAGTGTGCCCTGACATCACACCATTAACTCTTAGTTAAAGGGACAGTCAACACCAGCATTTTAGTTGTTTAAAAAGAAAGATAATCCCTTTATTACCCATTCCCCTGTTTTGCATAACCAACACAATTATATATATATATATATATATATATATATATACACTTTTTACCTCTGTGATTACATTGTATCTAAGCCTCTGCAAACTGCCCCCTTATTTCAGTGCTTTTGACAGACCTGCATTTTAGCCAATCAGTGCTGACTCCAGGGTAACTTCATGTGCATGAGTTCAATGTTATCTATATGAAACACGTGAACTAATGCCCTCTAGTGGTCAAAATGCATTCAGATTAGAGGCAGTCTTCAAGGTCTAAGAAATTAGCATATGGACCTCCTAGAATTAGCTTTCAACTAAGAATACCAAGAGAACAAAGCAAAATTGGTGATAAAAGTAAATTGTTCTTTAAAATTACATTCCCTATTTAAATCATGAAGTTTTTTTTGGACTTGACTGTCCCTTTAACCATGTTAAAACATTCTACTAAAATCTCATTAAAACATGTTATTTAACTTAACTACAAGTTTATCTGACATCTTTATCTTAAAATTCTAAAAAAGTTATTTTAATCTTTTGTCACTTGGCAGCTTCAAAATTAAGTCAAACAGTATCAACCCATCAGAACAGCTGTTTAAGAATTTATAATCTTCAGAGTTACAATATTATGAGTTGTACTTGCTTGAATACCCAGTAGAACCATTTGACTTCAAATTTAAAGCAATATTAGAGGTAGGAGGCAGGAGTGCCTCAGAAATACTTATGATGAAATGTACATGACATACCCAGTACAACCATTTGACTTCAAATTTAAAGCAATATTAGAGGTAGGAGGCAGGAGTGCCTCAGAAATACTTATGAGGAAATGTACATGACCCTGCAACATTCTTCTCAGTGATTGATTAGCTCAGATTGCAAGTTACTTTAAATCTGTCACAAACTGGTCATAGAAAAAATCAGGACCAGAAATAGAATTTTATTTTTATTGTTTTATACATTTTCATTTTTTATTGAGGACTAAAAGCAGAGTAAAAACAATTTTGCATTCATTTACATCTGATCTGGTTTGTACAGTAAAGATTATATTCCTCATTCAATGCTATAGGTGTCTCTTGGACCTTATAAGTTGTTTTAGTCTGTTTCCAGGGGTTGGAATTTAACTCATAAAGGAAATGAACACAAGAAGAAAGGATGCATCTATAAGAGGATAACATTGTCATAGCAAAATCATTTAAATTATAATGATGCATTTACCAAAACTGGTCAAATTTATATTGCCTAACACACGAGAATATACAAAAAAGATATATTATTATGAAGAGGAATTATACAACTTATTGAAAGCTTAAGATGTGATTTCAATCTATACATCCAGGCTTTGTTAACATAAGCAGCTATTTGATCCAAATTTAATCTTGTATGCCATTTAAAGCGTATACATATATGAGTAATTACCTTCATTGTACGATACATGTGTGTTAGCAGCGCATCAAATCTCCATAGTTCACACTCTGTTAACTTAGAAAGACCTTTGCTTTTTCCTACCCGCAGCCTCGGCCACTGGCCACGAGACAGAATCACGCATTGTGTTAGCGTTACATGCAGGAGCTAAAGCTCCATGGTTTTAGGAACACCCGCTCTATATTTGCTATAAAAGGTGACTCCCTAGGGGCCAGAAACATAATTATTTTAACCCTTAAAGGGACACTGTAGCCAAAAAAAAATATTTTGTGAATCAGATAGAGCATGCAATTTTAAGCAACTTTCTAATTTACTACCATTATCAAATTGTCTTCATTTTCTTGGTATGTTTATTTGAAAAGCATGAATGTGAGTTTAGATGCCGGCCCATTTTAGGTGAACAACCTGGGTTGTCCTTGCTGATTGGACAGCACCTTTAAACAAGTGCTGTCCATTGTTCTGAACCCACAATTTGCTAGCTCCTTAGCTGAGATGGCTTCTTTTCAAATAAAGATTGCAAGAGAATGAAGAAAAATTGATAATAGAAGTAAATTAGAAAGTTGCTTACAATTACATGCTCTATCTGAATCATGAAAGAAAAAATTTGGGTTCAGTGTTCCTTTAAGCGTGGATGAAAACATGTGATCTTGATCTGTACAGTGCCATTAGTGGTGGATGATGATCACTCAATGCAAAAGAATTGCATAATTAACAAGTGCATAATAAAAATACAATGATTTAACACCTACCTTGAATTTCAAATAAGCAGTAGATTTTTTTCTGACAAATGTATTTTTTACCCATTTTCCGGCCCCCTGTATCATGTGACAGACATCAGCCAATCACAGACTAGTATACATATACCCTGTGAGCTTGTGCACATGCTCAGTAGGATCTTGTTCCCCAGAAAGTGTGCTTCTAAAAATATTTTTCAAAATTTAATAATGGAAGTTAATTGGAAAGTGTCTTAAAACTGCATGTTCTATGTGAATCATAAAAGTTTATGACTGAGGAAGAGACCTTAATGAGATCCTGGGCCTATCACAATTTAGCCAACAGACTCTTGCAGTTTGCTCTTAATTACTTTTCACCCAGGCTGGTTTGGGTTAACTCTCTGGGGTCAATTTATCAAAGCGTGAACTGAAAATACGTGAGATTGATCCGCCATAGTTATCAAAGCATCTATTCCAGTGCACTATGAATTTTTTTCATAGTGCACTATGATAGGAGTTGAATGGCCTAATTTTACTGTCTTATATTTCATGCCTTTAGGTAGCTCCAATTAATGCTTTATTAATGCTCCCCTTCTTGCAGTGAATTTATGCATTACACATTGTTGAGTTCTTTAACAGTATAATGTTATGTTGAGGTTCTTTAGCGCTAGGATTAGTTAGTGCTGGATAGGAATTGCTGATAAACCTTGTTTGTTTAATTCACTTTTTTGCTTTTTCTCCTGCACCAATGGTCTGAAAACATTTTAAATACAGGTCATTGTTACTAGCCCTTGTATAGGTAACACTGGAAGTTGCTGACAAGCACACTTGGCCTTTTATTATATAGGATATATATATATATATATATATATATATATATATATATATATATATATATACATATATATCAGTGATGTGCAGTGACGTCAGTGGCTGGTGAGGCAGTGGATAGGATATGCCTTCATTCTTTAGATATCCTTTGTTGAAGAAATAGCAATGCACATGGGTGAGCCAATCACATGAGGTATCTATGTGCAGCCACCAATCAGCAGCTACTGAGCATATTTAGATATGATTTTCAACAAAGGATATGAAAAGAATGAAGAAAATTAGATATTAGATGTAAATTGGAAAGTTATTTAAAATTGCATGCTCTTTCTAAATCATGAAAGTAAACATATGGGTTTCATGTCCCTTTAAATGGTTTCTTGGAAAACTGGTCAACTTAGTAAACATCTGATTTTAGTCTAAAGGATTGTAACAGAAACACTTGCCAGATAACAAAATGCTAGCTCTGATTATGAGATATAGAAATCCATGCCCATTAACTCTTTGGCTGCTAAGCCATTTCCCACCTGGGTGCTAATATTTTATTTATTTATTTTTATTTTTGAAAAAAAAATTAAACTTTTTTATTTCTTTTTACAGACCCCCTTTTTACACTGTTGGAAAGGTTAGGCGATTACCTTTCCAACAATGTGTCTTGGGGGTCCGTAGCTGCTTAGATGCCTGAGATACAGGCTTCTAAGCAGCATGCTCCCTGCTCCTATACTTAACATTGTTAAGTATAAATAAAGTTGCGTGGTGACGTCATCACGTAATTACGCGTGACGTCACTGCACATCACGTGAAGCCCCGTTGATGCCTGTCACTCTACAGGCACGATCGCTGGGGTAGGATCAGTAAGGAGCCCCCAGATCTTCCTCAAGGTGGGAGAGTGCTCATGACGGCTCTGAGCCGTCATTAGCACCAGAGTGAGAAACTCTGTGACGGCTCAGAGCCGTCATTAGCACTCAAAGGGTTAAAATATGTTTAAAACATACTTTTTACTTTAATGCTGCAAATTATGCTTATAGATTCTTTCATTATTCAAAAAAAAAAATAATAAAAAATATATATATATATATATATATATATATATATATATATATATATATATAAATGTCTTGATCCAGTGGCGGCTGGTGAAATTTAAAGATGGTGGGGCGCTTGACCCCACCTTTTTAAATAAAGCCACACTATCAGATGGCACTACCAATTCATTAATTAAATAAATAAAAGGTAGACAGAAACACAGAAAAGCACTCGGGGGGAGAGGGAGAGAGAGATGGGGGGAGAGACACACAGAGGGTTAGAGAGAAAGAGAGAGAGACACAATCACAAACAGAGGGTGTGAGAGAGAGAGACACAATCGCACACAGAGAGTTAGAGAGAGAGAAAGAGAGAGAGAGAGAGACAGAGAGAGAGACAGAGAGAGAGAGAAAGAGAGAGAAAGAGAAACAGAGAGAGACAGAGAGAGACAGAGAGAGAGAGACAGAGAGAGAGAGAGACAGACAATCAAACACATAGGGTTAGAGAGACACATAAGGGATGAGAGAGTCAGAGGGGGAGGAAGAGAGACAGAGAGAGAAAGAGACCATGGGGAGAACAACACATAATAGAGAGAGACACACACACACACACACACACACAAGGGTGGGGGGGGAGAGGGACCATTGCATTTTTAAGTAATACAACAGCAGAGCTACAGAGAGTTCAGAAAGTAAGACTATAAATTAGTACAGAAGCAAGCTGCTAAGTTAGTGGGTGTAAAGTTTGAGGAAACAAAATACAAAAACGATCCTTTAACTGTTGTAAAACAGTAAAAAAAAAAAAACACTAAACCACATTCATTAAATTATAACTTTCACTAAAAGAATCCCTTTCAGTGAAATCTAAGGTTGCAGAACTTACTAAGATGTGGCTAAAACACTGCTCATTGACTGCATCTCTCTTCCTGCTCTGCCTCTGTCTGTATTAAGGAAGTGACAGTGGAACATTCCACTGCACTTAGAGGGGAAATACAGAACTCTCTTTTTCACTTTAGCAAAAGCTGGCAGCTTCACAGGACAGCAACAAAATAAATGAAAGTTTTTTTTTTCCATTTTTGTTTTGTTTTATATGATTTAACATCCAGCCCCAACCCTAAGTTCCACTTACTAATGCATCTCACTGGATTGGGTCAGCCCAAATAGGACTGCCTCAAATAAAGCACTTATGGGCCATGCAATGATCTTAACAACTTGCATCCAGTAGGTGGCGCAGCATGTCGTGTAATGGTGGGCAGACCTGCTTGTGCCTCTCCATTGCACAACATCTAGTTGTGAAAAAAAATGCTGGGGGAAAAAAAATTGCAATTTTTTTTATTTTTTATTTTTTAAAGCCAATAAAAAATATATATTTTTGCCTATATGAGAGGTGAAGCTCTGACTCACCTGCCTCTAGTGACTGCACATCACTGATATATATATATATATATATATATATATATATAAATAAATTAGTTTTTTTGTAAAATGTATATCTATACCTATTTTCATATATATATATAATATATATATATATATATATATATATACACATACATACATACATACATACACATCATTAACAAATCTAGACAGGCCAGAAGGCTTGTTTTTCCCACAGAAAACATCTGAATTACATTGTTTACAATGCAGCACTTTTTACCTCCCCCTAATTTTAAATGTTGTTGAATTTTGTACTGCAATCAACTTCACCCAGCAGTGATTCAAACCTTCTCCCAGCAGATGAGTGGCAAAACCACGAAACAGTCTGCCTTGGGATGGCTATGAATCACTGCACTAACCCTAGCTAAGTTTATAAGCTGTGTGAACAGCAATGCTTTCCCGTAAAGGGAATCTGCTGCAAAGCAGACATGAAGTAAAAAAGTGTGTCATTGTGAACCTTGCGTATCTTATCCAGAATCCTTTGCTGCATTGGAAACAATGCAATTCAGAGGTTTTCTGTGGGAAAAACAAGCCTTCTGGCCTGTCTAGATTTGTTAATGAACTACACAATGAGTTATTTTCTCTATATTATGTGCGTAGTGGAGGATTTTAAACTAACTTTTTTATGCAATTTTGTTTTTAAATAATTTTGTTAGATAGTGTCATCCTGATGTGCATTAAATTAAATTGCGATCAAGCGATCGCCTTTACTTTCAACTTGTAATACGCACGCTATGTCCGATGCCCACAAACAGCTGCGATAAACCAGAAATCACTTGCGTGTAAATGTTAGCATGACACTGGTAATCTAACACTGCTTGTTTTGTGGTTTTATTTTGAAAGGAGACTTAGAAGTTATAATGCAATTATAATGCAAAAAAGCAAAAACAATGTATATTTAGTGTAGAATATCAAAACATTTTCAGTATGGAAGAGAAGCCCCCACCTTAATACACCTCAGTCAAGCAATTAGGTAAGATAAAAGCCAAGTTAAAATGAATTAATGGTGTGTATTATAATTACATCATGCAATAGCATTTATGGCATCAAAAAGTCTATTTTAAACTCAGAATAAAAATCTGATGCTTTTCAAGGTCCTGTACTTGTGACGTCTATCTTTAATGTAAATATTTTACAACCAATAGACAAAATTTAAAGATACACAAATAAATTAATAAATTAATATTTATTTACAAAATTAAATAGCAGTGCTGTATCAGACAGACCAGTAATTTATATATATATATATATATATACTAGTCCTAAAGCCCGTTCAAACAGGCCATTTTTTGCAGGGTACAGCGGTCCCACCCCTTGCGCTCTCTCCCTGCCCCTCTCTTTTGCTCTCTCCCCCCTCTCTTTTGAGATCTCTCTTCCTCCCTCTCTTTTGAGCTCTCTCTCTTCCCCCCTCTCTTTTGCGCTCTCTCTCTCCTCCCTCTCTTTTGCGCTCTCTCTCTCCCCCTCTCTTTTGCGCTCTCTCTCTCCCCCTCTCTTTTGCGCTCTCTCTCCCCCCTCTCTTTTGCGCTCTCTCTCTCCCCCTCTCTTTTGAGCTCTCTCTCTCCCTGCTCTCTTTTGCGCTCTCTCTCTCCCCCTCTCTTTTGCGCTCTCTCCCCCCTCTCTTTTGCGCTCTCTTTCTCCCCCCTCTCTTTTGCGCTCTCTCTCTCCCCCTCTCTTTTGTGCTCTCACTCTCCCCCCTCTCTTTTGCGCTCTATCTCTCCCCCCTCTCTTTTGCGCTCTCTCTCTCTCCCCCCTCTCTTTTGCGCGCTCTCTCTCTCCCCCCTCTCTTTTGCGCTCTCTCTCCCCCCTCTCTTTTGCGCTCTCTCTCCCCCCTCTCTTTTGCGCTCTCTCTCCCCCCTCTCTTTTGCGCTCTCTCTCTCTCTCCCCCCTCTCTTTTGCGCTCTCTCTTTCTCCCCCCTCTCTTTTGCGCTCTCTCTCTCTTTCCCCCTCTCTTTTTTGCGCTCTCTCTCCCCCCTCTCTTTTATGCTCTCTCTCTCCCCCCTCTCTTTTGCGCTCTCTCTCTCTCCCCCCTCTCTTTTGCGCTCTCTCTCCCTCCCCCCTCTCTTTTGCGCTCTCTCTCTCCCCCCTCTCTTTTGCGCTCTCTCTCTCTCCCCCCTCTCTTTTGCGCTCTCTCTCCCCCTCTCTTTTGCGCTCTCTCTCCCCCTCTCTTTTGCGCTCTCTCTCTCTCCCCCCTCTCTTTTGTGCTCTCTCTCCCCCTCTCTTTTGCGTTCTCTCTCCCCCTCTCTTTTGCGCTCTCTCTCCCCCCTCTTTTGCGCTCTCTCTCCTCCCCTCTTTTGCGCTCTCTCTATCCCCCCCTCTTTTGTGCTCTCTCTATCCCCCCTCTTTTGTGCTCTCTCCCCCCCCTCTTTTGTGCTCTCTCTCTCCCCCCTCTTTTGCGCTCGCTCTCTCCCCCCTCTTTTGCCCTCTCTCTCTCCCCCCTCTTTTGCACTCTCTCTCTCCCCCTCTCTTTTGTGCTCTCTCTCCCCCTTTCTTTTGTGCTCTCTCTCTCACCCCTCTCTCTTGCGCTCTCTCACCCCTCTCTTTTGCGCTCTCTCTCCCTCCTCTCTTTTGCGCTCTCTCTCTCCCCTGTCTCTCTCCCCCTCTCTCTCTCCCCTCTCTCTCTCTCTCTCTCTCTCTCCCCTCTCTCTCTCTCTCTCTCTCTCTCTCCCCTCTATCTCTTTCCCCTGTATCTCTCTCTCCCCCCTCTCTCTCCTCACTCTCCCCTCTCTATCTCCCCCCTCTCTCTCTCCCCCCTCTCTCTCTCCCTCCCCTCTCTCTCTCCCTCCCCCTTCCCTCTCTCCCTCACCTCTCTCTCTCCCTCCTCTCTCTCACTCCCCCTCCCCTCTCTTCCCCTCCCCTCTCTCCCCCTCCCCTCCCCTCTCTCCCCCTCCCTCTCTCCCCCTCCCCTCTCTTTCCCCCTCCCCTCTCTCTCCCTCCCCTCCCCTCTCTCCCTCCCCTCTCTCTCTCCCTCCCCTCTCTGTCTCCCCCTCCCCTCTCTCTCTCCCCCTCCCCTCTCCCCCTCCCTCTCTCCCCCTCCCCTCTCTCCCCCTCCCTCTCTCCCCTCCCCTCTCTCTCCCCCTCCCCTCTCTCTCTCTCCCTCCCCTCCCCTCTCTCCCCCTCCCTCTCTCCCCCTCTCCTCTCTCTCCCCCTCCCCTCTCTCTCCCTCCCCCTCCTCTCTCTCTCTCTCCCCTCTCTCTCTCCCCCTCCCCTCTCTCTCTCCCCCTCCCCTCTCTCTCTCCCTCTCCCCTCTCTCTCCCACTCCCCCTCTCTCTCTCACTCCCCCTCTCTCTCTCTCCCTCCCCCTCTCTCACTCCCTCCCCTCTCTCTCTCTCCCTCCCCTGTCTCTCTCCCTCCCCTCTCTCTCCTCCACCCCCCTCTCTCTCTCCTTCCCCTCTCTCTCTCACCTCCCCCTCTCTCTATCTCTCCCCCCCTCTCTCTCTCTCTCTCTCTCTCTCCCCCCTCCCCCTCTCTTTCTCTTCCCCCCCTTTCTTTTGATCTCTCTGTCCCCTTTCTTTTGCTCTCCCTCCACTCTCTTTTGCTGTCTCTCCCCCTCTCTTTTGCTCCCTCTCTTGTGCTCTTTTTATCTCCCCTCTTGATCTCTCTCTCCCCTCTTGATCTCTCTCTCCTTTCTTATCTTTTCCCTACCCCCTCTCTTCCCTCTTTTGAGCTGCTTTGAGCTCTCAAACTGCACAGCCTTTCACGGCCCGTCTGGCCCCGCCCCTTCACACTCGGCCACGCCCCCTCATACTCGACCACGCCCCCTTCAGCTCGGTCAAGCCCCCGGTCACGCTCGGTCACGCACACTTCTGCTCGAACTGCAGAGCAGAGACTTAGGGACTCTCAAAGGCCAGGTGTGTTTGTCCTCGTGCTGTGCTGTCTACTGTGCATGACAGCTTCGGACAAACACACTTGGCCTTTTATTATATAGGATATATATATATATATATATATACATTTTTTTCCTCCAACTTTGACAACACTCATCCACCCACCTCATTTGGAATAAGACTGGTGGAATGATAAGTCCTTGATTTTAATGCCACTGGACTGGGAAAAAAAAATCTCCATGACTGAATCAGGGACACACTCTCAAAATGTTTATCAATAGGAACTGAATTAATTAAAAAGAGAGTCCAGGATTCCCATTACCCCGGACAGGCAAAAGACCAGGAATTACTCTCAACATCCAAGAAACCATTTTTAACCCCTTGCTGATCACTTACCTCATAGGATTGAGGTTTGCTCTGATAAGCACAATATACTTACTATACACCTGGATAAACATTCAGTTTCTGCTTATATCACCTTGCAGTACAACACTATGTTCTTGTTTTCTCTCTTTGTTTCTATACACCTATGAGAATATCGGACATCCAAGCTTCTGAAAGAAGAAGAAATTTACAGAGAGTCCAGGATTGCCATTTCATCAACAAGCTCCTCCAAAAACTGTAGTACTTCAACAAACACCATAGAGAGAACCAAAGGATCATTCTTGCCTTCATAAGAGAGTCCAGGATCTCCATTCCCAAGGATCAACAGACACTAGGAGATCACCAAGGGAGCATACAGTTTCCAAGGGATATTCTATACCCCATTGCTGATCACTTACCTCATAGGAATGAGGTTGGCTCTGGTAAGCGCTATAACTTACCCTATACCAGAAATTTTCTGGAAAAGAACTAACTTGTACCACCTCATTGGTTTTGAACTGTTTTATGTATACACCTCACAGTATACCATTATTATAATATTCATAATTGCACAGCAGTGCGCCTACTCACTACTGAGAATTTCTCTTTCGACTCATATATATATATATATATATATATATATTGTTTGTTTTAGATGTAATTTTTGGATACACATGTCATCTTTATAAAAAAATATTTCACATACAAACTCTATTTCTAGTTGCTTCATTTTCAAAGACCTTTGTTGCTAAATGTGGTATTATTTAATTGTGTAAGTATTGGATAGGATTCTCTAACCTGGGGTGAGCTAATACACATTTTGTGTCTTTTTTCTCCCCAGGGGGGCCTTTTTTTCTTTTGATTTTTTTTATCTTAAACAATCCCTGTTGCGCCATACCTCTGTAGGGAATTATTTATAACAGAAAGGATGCGACTCCTTTCAAATCTATCTTTTCATGCTGATATATTATATCTGTAACTATATATATATGTGCATATATATTTATATATATATATATATATATATATATATATATATACACACACACACATATATATATATATATATATATATATATATATATATATATATATATAAAAATACATATCCATATTAATACATGTGTATATATATATATATATATATATATATATGTATCTCTATAGTAAATCCCTTTGCATATACTGTATATATATTTGTATCTCTATAGTAAAGCCCTTTGCATAGCTTTTTATTTTAATGCCTGAGACCTCATATCTTTGAGCCCTTATAATTTTTAATACAATTTTTATTTAAATAATTTTTGTTAGATGTGTTATTATGAGTGTAACTGTTTTCAACTTGTAATACATGTGCTACTTCCGACATGTACAAACACCTGCAATAAACCCTTTTTCACCCGCATGCAACTGTTTGCATGCCACTCGAATGCTAGCCGAAACTTTTAATACTAATTATGTTTATTACTTATCTTAAATATAAATAATTGAATACTTGTAACTTAATCTACTCGCGGCACTGATAACAGGCATTATTTTTACCCAACTTAATGGTTCACATTTTACTGATACTAGGAAGGATGATAGGCTGGGTGGACCTTGCCAGGATCGAACCTGCAACCCTTGTGTTGCCACAGATCTCTGTAACAGTGCATTAGCATGATGAGCTATCTGTCTGGCTTATCTGAAATATGACCCTTCAAACTAACCTATTAGTCTTTCATGAACTTAAAATTACTAACATCAAATAAGTGCATATCAAATTAGTTTATCCTAATTTTTAACTATTGCATCTGTTATTTATAATCTTCCTCAGTCACTGAAGATTTCACAGAGTTGAAACTGCAATCCTACTTAGGTTAAGATTTATTTAGCTCTCAATTTTTTTTTTTACTTTTTACTTTTCATGAGATGTTTTGCCATAAAAATTTGTAATTCACATCACCTACAAATTCTCATTTTCCACTTCTGAAGTTATTACTTTTTATTAAAGACTCATCTCTGACACAATCTTCTCAAATTAGTCCATATTAGTAGAGAAATCTTATCTAGCACAAGGTTTAATTCAGGCCCCTTCGTGATCTTATCTGCACGACTGAAAATAGTAGTCAATGTCTCTCACTGACAATGTATCTATGTACCAATACCACAGCACCAGATCTATATATATGCAGGCATAGTTCAGTGAAAATGATAAGATTCTTATTCAAAGGCAAATCCCTGCTAATGTGGACAGTTTTATAAATATAGTTACAGCCTTAATTTAGTAACATTTTATTTGAAAAAAATGATTTTTTTTTAAAGTTTCTCTTTGGTTTGGAATCCAAATGATTACTTATTCCTTTAGTTCAGAAGGGATTGATACAAAATTGACATAACCGTTTTGATCAGGGTGTGATTTTTTTATAAAAAAAAACCAGATATATTTTTACAATTCCCAAGATATAACCCATTTAAAGACGCAAATCATATGCAAGGGAATTTTACCTTTGTCTTATTTTTATAGCATTTGTAAAAATGGCTATTAAGAGTATATTTATATTCATATTTTTAAAATGTATAGTTATCATATTTGTGAATACCAGGAACTATAAAATTGTCTCTTAAAACAAGGCTGACAACAACAGCATCTACATCTTGTGGAGTCATTCACTGACTGAGGTTTTGCAGACTCTCAGATTTTGCTGCATGCTAAGCTCATACATACAATATCAGTTATCACCTTTGCTTGGTGATTTAAGACATTATTTCAATAGTTATATTTTCATTTATTTGTTGTCCTTTGGTGTGGTGGTTTCCTATGCTTATATTATTGTTTACGTAAAAAAAATAATAAATGCATTTTGATATTTTTTTAGTTAAAATATTGATGTACGCTCAGTCTTTCTTGTACGGCCTTACAGGGAGTGCAGAATTATTAGGCAAGTTGTATTTTTGAGGATTAATTTTATTATTGAACAACAACCATGTTCTCAATGAACCCAAAAAAATCATTAATATCAAAGCTGAATAGTTTTGGAAGTAGTTTTTAGTTTGTTTTTAGTTATAGCTATTTTAGGGGGATATCTGTGTGTGCAGGTGACTATTACTGTGCATAATTATTAGGCAACTTAACAAAAAACAAATATATACCCATTTCAATTATTTATTTTTACCAGTGAAACCAATATAACATCTCAACATTCACAAATATACATTTCTGACATTCAAAAACAAAACAAATCAGTGACCAATATAGCCACCTTTCTTTGCAAGGACACTCAAAAGCCTGCCATCCATGGATTCTGTCAGTGTTTTGATCTGTTCACCATCAACATTGCGTGCAGCAGCAACCACAGCCTCCCAGACACTGTTCAGAGAGGTGTACTGTTTTCCCTCCTTGTAAATCTCACATTTGATGATGGACCACAGGTTCTCAATGGGGTTCAGATCAGGTGAACAAGGAGGCCATGTCATTAGATTTTCTTCTTTTATACCCTTTCTTGCCAGCCACGCTGTGGAGTACTTGGACGCGTGTGATGGAGCATTGTCCTGCATGAAAATCATGTTTTTCTTGAAGGATGCAGACTTCTTCCTGTACCACTGCTTGAAGAAGGTGTCTTCCAGAAACTGTCAGTAGGACTGGGAGTTGAGCTTGACTCCATCCTCAACCTGAAAAGGCCCCACAAGCTCATCTTTGATGATACCAGCCCAAACCAGTACTCCACCTCCACCTCCACCTTGCTGGCGTCTGAGTCGGACTGGAGCTCTCTGCCCTTTACCAATCCAGCCACGGGCCCATCCATCTGGCCCATCAAGACTCACTCTCATTTCATCAGTCCATAAAACCTTAGAAAAATCAGTCTTGAGATATTTCTTGGCCCAGTCTTGACGTTTCAGCTTGTGTGTCTTGTTCAGTGGTGGTCGTCTTTCAGCCTTTCTTACCTTGGCCATGTCTCTGAGTATTGCACACCTTGTGCTTTTGGGCACTCCAGTGATGTTGCAGCTCTGAAATATGGCCAAACTGGTGGCAAGTGGCATCTTGGCAGCTGCACGCTTGACTTTTCTCAGTTCATGGGCAGTTATTTTGCACCTTGGTTTTTCCACACGCTTCTTGCGACCCTGTTGACTATTTTGAATGAAACGCTTGATTGTTCGATGATCACGCTTCAGAAGCTTTGCAATTTTAAGAGTGCTGCATCCCTCTGCAAGATATCTCACTATTTTTGACTTTTCTGAGCCTGTCAAGTCCTTCTTTTGACCCATTTTGCCAAAGGAAAGGAAGTTGCCGAATAATTATGCACACCTGATATAGGGTGTTGATGTCATTAGACCACACCCCTTCTCATTACAGAGATGCACATCACCTAATATGCTTAATTGGTAGTAGTCTTTCGAGCCTATACAGCTTGGAGTAAGACAACATGCATAAAGAGGATGATGTGGTCAAAATACTCATTTGCCTAATAATTCTGCACTCCCTGTATATTACCCTTTCTCTATCTTAGCTTTGTGTAGCATGGTTGTATTTGTAATTCTTCAGCTTTTAGAGATAATCTATTTTGTTTAAATATTTCTATTAACAATTTCCAAAATATTATACAAAATAAAAATAAATAATTTATCAAACCATTAACAGTATTTTACACATATTAATATCTTGAGTCAGTTGATCTTTAATGTGAAATGAAAAGTAAATGAACAGTATGACTAATAATTCTTATAAGCAGCATTTGATAAATTATTTTCTAAGATTTCTTTTTAATTGGATTTTAAAATAAATTGTTTGAAACAAAATGATATATAGTAAAAGTACTTAATCAACTTGTGAAATTAATTAATAAGGTTACAACATTTATTATTTGCCATAGATTCAATACATTTGTATTAAAAGCATTTATACAAAGTCATTACATTTTCATAAGGTGAAGATTTTTTTCAGGACAATGTATAATATCAGACAAAAATTGCTATAATTGTGTGAATAGTTTTTTTTTTTTTTTGCCAAAGGTACTGTGAATATTTTAAATATATGAACAAGTTCATTTTTATGATTTAAAAAAAACGCTAATAGTTTTACAATGTTTAGGTATTGCTTCAAAAATTACTTTTACAAATATTTGGAGATCCTTCTATTTTACTCTAAACATAAAGGCCTAGATTTTTAATAGATAGCACAGCCACGCTAAACTACACTCATATTACAAGTTGAAATTTTGTGGAACACATAGTAGTGGTAAAAAAAGATTGAGCATTTCCCAGTCAAACACCTTCCTCGACATATCACATATCCTTTTTAAAACAAAGTGAATATGTTTTATTTTTTAAAGAAATGCTTTAAATACCTTTATTATTTACTTATTTAAAGAAATGTATTTTTGAATATATATATATAGATAGATAGATAGATAGATAGATAGATAGATAGATAGATAGAGCGGCATATAGAGACGGCAACTAGTGAACAACCTGTGGCTCACCATTTTTTAGAAAATAAACACACCATAGCTATGCTTAGAACCATGGTTATAGACAGGGCACCCCCATTATGAAAAGGATGAAATAGCGATGAGGAGCTCTTAAAGGGACACTCAATCAAAATTAAACTTTCATTATTCAGATAGAGCATTCTATTTTAAACAACTTTCCAATTTACTTCTATTAACTAAATGTGCACATTCTTTTTATATTTAAACTTTTTGAGTCACCAGCTCCTACTGAGCATGTGCAAGAATAAGTGTGTATGCATTTGTGAATGGCTGATGGCTTTCACATGGTACGTGTATGCATTTGTGATTGGCTGATGGCTGTCACATGGTACAGGGGGAGTGGAAAGACACATAACTTTTAAAATTGTCAGAAAGAAAATCTACTACTCATTTGAAGTTCAGACTAAGTGCTATTGCATTGTCTTGTTATCTTGCATTTGTTGATTATGCAAATCTACTATGTTGACTGGTCCTTTAAAAAGAGAGACTCAAAGGATTAACAGGTTAGGTACAATGCATCCAAAGGGGCTCAATACACACTTAGATTTATCATTATTCTATTAAAATGAGCCATTCACTGTATAGCTTTTGAGATTTTTTTAGGTTTTAAAAAAAACCCAGTCACTGGTCCCTAGGGACCACAATGTCCATAAGCATTGAAGGCATTTACCTAGGTATATAAGTTTGTGGTATCTCTATACATTTTAAAGATCTTATTTTTAGGGTCTCTCTTTTTTCCATATTATTCATCATGGGTTTGTTTAAGCTACGTAGTAGTCATATTAATTGCATTACATTTCAACTTTCCCTATACTTCATTATAAACTTTGGGTGGACACTGTAACTTTAATTACCTGTCCTTTGCAACAAAAAGGAAAACACGCCTTCAGCCCTTGACGTAATTTAAGGAAATAATTGTTATTGCTATAAACTAACGTAATTTTGTCTAAATATTGTAACAAACTGGGTTAGATAAAAAGGTAAAGACACTTTGACGGTCATTACACATATAAACAATAGGTTAAGCTGGAAATATTTAATTGTTTGTTGTACATAGATATGAGGATAATAGCTAGGAATAATACTTGTGTTTTTTGTATTGTTCTTTAGTTTTTTTTTCCCGCATTGGCATGTATAAAGAATTGCTTTGTACATTAAATTAATTTTGTCTTGAAAAAGGCTCACCGTGGAGCCAAAACGTGGCTTTATGTGAAAACTTTATTGATTATTAAATCAGTTTAAATTCAGTCAAGACCTGTGAGTAACCTCTATTCTATATTGGTACACACATATATATATATATATATATATATATATATATATATATATATATATATATATATGAATAGAAAATAAAAAAACTATTCTAAGTGGAAAACAAAGGTATTTGAAGTATTTTTTAACACACCTATGACTTTTGAGCAGTTGGCCTAGTGCACCTCAGGGTAAGCAAGCCTAGGGGTAGATTTATTAAATGTCGGGCGGACATCGATAAATGCCGATAGCATATGCTGTCTGCATTTATCATTGCACAAGCATTTCTGGTGAAATGCTTGTGCAATGCCGCCCCCTGCACATTCATGGCCAATCAGCCGCTAGCAGGGGTGTCAATCATCCTGATCTTATCTGATCGGGATGATTGCATTCCGTCACCTCAGAGGTGGACCTGAAACTTTGGGGGTAGATTGCAGCATCCATTGCTTGATGGATCTACCACAAAGCCTAAAGAGGGCTTTGTTGTGCACCATAGAAGTCTAAGTGGACCTCCGGATGTTAGTCTGCCTGAGTGTTTTGCTCAAGTGCAAATTTGTCTAATTTCAACTTGTAATATGAACGCAAGAATGGAAGTCCTATTGATATAACTTGCATAGTGTTAGCGCTCAATAAAGCTAATATTTTTGTATTTGTAATCTAGGCCAATATATTGCATTTGCATATCTAACTGTGCAGAAATATAGAATTATTGACCATGTTTTGTGTAACACTTCAGTCTGTTGTCAGAGCTTTCAAGTGGTAGCAAAAATAAAACAATAAGACAACAGTTTATCTAACACTTTTAATTGCAAGACATAGCTTGTGTTATTGCAATTCTGTGCTTATTTCAGGGTGACTGCAGGAGCGTGCAAATATGGCTGACTTCTGTGTTAAATAAAACAATCTTCAATGAGTGGCTGTTAAAAAGTTAACCAGTAGAGAAAGCATCAATAAAAAAAAGAAAAAAAAAGGTAGAAAGTACTTACAATGATTAGGCACAACATTTTCTTGCCACAAAGTTGGAAATCTACTGTCTAAATAAGCAACATTACTTTCACATAATCATGCATCTACAAACCTATCTCCTAACCAATTAACAGTCAGACAGATGACTGATGTCTTTATCAACCAATTAGGAATGAATATCCAGGTCTGTGATGAAATTACTAGCCTATATAATATGGAGTAGATAGTAGAGGTTCTGCCTATGAGAAAGTCATTGGGCGAAACATGTCAGGGGTAGTGGGATTTATGGGGTCCTTACTTTAACTAAAGTAGTTGTGTTTACTGAATGTGATTAACACGCCACCTCAGCAACAATATTTTTGGATGCTGCTATGGTGGCAATTATTTTGTTAAGTCAGAACTGGTATAGGCTATTCACACTGATAGCGTGATGCTTACAGACTCTGTGATTACACACTGAACCCACACCCCAGTGCAAAAATTGCTGAAGTTTGACTCAGCTAATATTTATAACTAGCATACTTTAGGTTTATGTGTGCAATAGTATTAGTATTATAGACTTTGTATTAATCAAATTGATGACATATATTGATATATTGCATCTCAGCTAATAGCCAAGTGTCACTAAGTGGCTGATGCACCTAAAGTCTACTGTATTCAGAGACCAAGTATACAAGTAGGTGACAGGGTGCCAGGAATCAGACTGAGACGAAAAGTGCAAAATAACAAAAAATTATAAAAAGTCCACAAGTCAAATAACAAACCAGGAGTCAAAACCAGAACTGGTAGTCAGACGAGCCGAGTCAAGAGCCAAAGCAAATAGTCAGACGAGCCGGAATCAGGAACAAGGAAAACAGCAGAGTCAGGAACAAGCCAGAGATCAGGAATCAGGAAGGACATCAGACAGCCAGGTAATACACAGGAGCTCTCACAAACAGGTCTGAGACAATGCAAAGGCAAAGCATACTGAACAGAGGCCCTTTAAATAATAAGTGATGACATCACAATTCTGAGACTGCATCCTGTCTCACACAGATGATGCACACCAGTCTGGCCATAAAAGAAAGTGCAGGAAATGAGCAGCATCCCCCACAATGCACCATAGTCAGCAAGAGAGGTGAGTAAAATGGCTGCCAGCAGCACATGGCAAACAAAACAGGGAAAAAACCCTGACAGTACCCTCCCCTCAACGACCCCTCCCCCGCGGAGGACAAAAGGCTTATTTGGGAAACGGGTATGAAAGGCACGGAGGAGGGCGGGAGCATGAACATCAGAGGAGGGAACCCAAGAACACTCCTCCGGACCGTAGCCCCTCCAGTGAACCAAATACTGTACACGGCCCCTGGACATACGAGAGTCAATAATACTGCTAACCTCATACTCCTCATGGTTGTCAACAAAGATAGGATGGGGACGAGGCAACACAGTGATAAACCAATTACCAACCAATGGTTTCAAGAGGGAGACATGAAAAACATTGAAGATGTGCATTGCAGGAGGAAGGTCAAGAGCGTAGGCCACAGGATTGACCCATCAGAGTATTCAAAAAGGACCAACATAATGGGGAGCCAGGTTATTGGAAGGCACACGAAGGTTCAAGTTGCAGGAGGAGAGCCAAACTCTCTCACCAACCTGGTAGGAAAGCGCGGGCAGACGCCTATGATCAGACGCCTACGATCAGCCTGGAACTTTTGGCACTGCATACAACAATGAAGGCAATCCTGAATCTGCACCCACGTGGAACGGAGTTGCCGGAGATGCTCCTCCAAACCCAGAATACCCTGAGACATGAATGAATCGGGCAACAAGGATGGTTGAAACCCATAATTCGCCATGAACGGGGATAACTTGGAGGAAGCATTAATAGCACTATTACGAGCAAACTCTGCCCAAGGTAACAGTTCAGACCAATTATTGTGGTGAACTGAGACATAGCAACGGAGGAACTGTTCCAGAGCTTGATTAGACCGTTCTGCAGCCCATTGGATTGAGGGTGATATGCCAAGGAGAAGGAAAGCTGGATCCCCATTTGAGCACAAAAGGAACATCAAAATGTGGAGACAAACTGGAGACAAACTGGCTACCCCGGTCCGTCACAATCTCCTTGGGTAACCCATGTAAACGGAAGACCTCCCAGGCAAAAATTGAAGCAAGCTCCTGAGCGGTAGGCAACTTCATCAAGGGAATGCAATGTGACATTTTAGAAAAACGGTCAACCACCATAAGGATATTGCCATTGGAAACAGGGAGCTTGACAATGAAGTCCATGGAAAGATGTGTCCAAGGACGCTCACCATTAGCAATAGGTTGAAGAAGACCCACAGGAAGAGGAGTCTTATTCTGTGCACAAACTGAGCAGGAGGCAACATACGCAGTGACATCAGAATGAAGACCTGGCCACCAGAATTGTTGAGTGACAGACCAAATCATTTGGTTCTTGCCTGGGTGACCTGCGGCTTTAGGATAGTGGTAAGTGTGCAAAAGTTTAGTTCGAATATTCTCAGGAACAAAACACATACCACTAGGTTTCTCAGGAGGTGCATTGGTTTGTGCAGCCAGGATCTCCTCCCCCAAGGGAGAAGTCAAATTAGTACGTATAGTAGCCAAAATATGGTCAGGAGGTATAACAGGAGTAGGTACAGACTCCTCCTTGGACAGAGGCGAAAATTGTCGAGAGAGGGCATCAACCCTAACATTCTTACTACCAGGCAGGTAGGAGACCACATAATTAAACCAATACAAAAATAGCGCTCATCTGGCCTGTCGGGTGACAACCGTTTTGCTTCAGATAGATAAGTTAAATTCTTGTGGTCAGTAAGAATGAGCACTGGCACACTAGTACCCTCGAGAAGATGCCTCCATTCCTTGAGTGCAAAAATTATGGCCAGTAATTCCCTGTCGCCAATTTCATAATTTCTTAGAGAAGAAACCACATGGATGCAAGGAACCGTCAGGCGTAGTATGTTGAGACAAGAGGGCACCTACTCCAGTCTCAGATGCATCAACCTCAAGAACGAATGGCAGGACAGGGTTAGGATGAGCCAGAACTGGAGCGGCAGCAAAGGCAGTCTTAAGACTATCAAAGGCCTTAATGGCAGTAGGTGACCAATGGAGTGGATCATTCTCTTTAGGGGTCATGTCTGTGATAGGTTTGACCAAGGAAGAAAAGTTATTAATAAACTTTCTATAGTAATTGGAGAACCCCAAAAAATGTTGAATAGACCGAAGACCAACTGGGGGTGAGGCCAGATACCTTGTCAGGATCCATGGAGAACCCTGCAACGGAGATAACATAACCTAGGAAGGTTACTTGAGTCTGATGGAACTCACATTTCTCGAGTTTACAAAACAGGCCATTCTCACGTAGTCTCTGAAAAACCTGTGTAATATCAGAACAATGAGCCTCAAGTGTGGGTGAGTGTATGAGGATGTCGTCTAAGTACACCACAACACACTGTTGCAACATATCTCGTAGGACTTCATTAATAAATTCCTGGAAAACGGCAGGAGCATTACATAGGCCAAAGGGCATTACAAGATACTCATAATGCCCGCTCCTGGTGTTAAACGCTATTTTCCATTCGTGACCCTCCTTGATCCTTACGAGATTGTACGCTCCTCTCAAATCAAGTTTAGTAAAGACCGTAGCTCCCTTGAGGCGGTCAAAGAGTTCTGTAATGAGCGGAATAGGGTAAGCATTCTTAATGGTAAGACGATTAAGACTGCTATCATCGATGCATGGTCTTAACTCACCACCCTTTTTCTTCATAAAGAAGAAGCCAGCCCCTGCAGGAGAGCAGGATTTGCGGATGATCCCTGCGACAGAGCATCAGCAACATACTCCTTCATAGTACAATTCTCTGCAACAGACAGAGGGTACACCTGGCCCGAGGAGGAATGGCTCTGGGTTGCAGGTCTATGGCACAATCGTATGACCAGTACGGAGGCAACGTACCGGCACGCACCTTGTCAAAAACTTCTAGGAACTCTTGATACTCCTCTGGCAATTGAGATACCGAAGAAGTGCACAAGACTTTAACTGGTTTCCAAAGACAAGTGGAAATAGATTGCGGGGACCACGACAAAATTTCGGACCTGCACCAGTTGAGACTGGGATTGTGCTTTTGGAGCCAGAAATAACCCAGAACAACCAGAAAATGCGGAGAGGGAACTGGAGGGTTTCAAAATGGAGAGCCCCAACAGCCATGGACAACAGAACAGTTTCGTGAGTAATGAGTGCGGGCTGGAGGGGCCTGCATCAATGGCCTCAATAGCAAGCGGAACGGACCGAGGCAAAACAGGAATGGAGTGCTTTGATACAAAAGCAGCACCGCAGCACCGGAGTCAACAAGAGCCTGGGTGACTATGGAGGAGTCCACCCAGGAAAGGACACCAGTGACCAAAGGTTTCTCCTTAAGCAGTTCCGGGGACGAGGATAAACCACCCAAGGTCTGCCCCCAACAGGACCTTAGGTGTGAGCGTTTCCCGGCCGTGTAGGACAAGACTTCAAAAGGTAGCCCTGTAACCCACAATAGAGGCAGAGCCCCTCCCTCCTCCTAAAGGCCCCAACTGCATTGGTTCAGCAGTACCTGGTGACTCAGGACCAGGAGGCATGGGAGGAGAGGGAGGCATGGGTGGGAACGAGCACGTAGGAGACAATGGAACAGGAGGCTTCCGCAAGCGCTCCTTGAAAGAGGGCCTCTCTCTGAATCTGATGGCAATTAGGATCAAAACAGACACCAATGCCTTGAGATCCTCTGGTAAATCTCTGGCAGCAACTTCGTCTTTAATAGCATCAGAGAGCCCAACCAACCTCTGCATCAACCGTATGGAACTCAATAGCATACTGAGCAACAGATCTTGTACCTTGCTGAATTGACATGAGTCGTTTAGCAGCAGAGGAGGAGCGAGTCGGAAAAAAGAGGCCCCAAATTCAGGGTAATTTGAAATCACAGATTTATTAGTCTCCCACAAGGGATTAGCCCAGGCAAGAGCTGTGTCAGAGAGTAACGAGATGAGAAATCCCACCTTAGCTCTGTCAGAGGGAAACGCCTGAGGTAACATCTCAAAGTAAATGCCCACCTGGTTCAAAAACCCTCTGCACTGAATAGGATCACCTCCATATCGCTGAGGTAGAGGTGCAGAACCGGACATGCTCCTGGTAGGACTAGGTGCAGCAGCGGAAACAGGAGCAGCCATAACTTGTTGGACACTTTGGTCCAAATGTGCAGTGTGAGTTAGCAGGGTTTGCAGGGCTAGTGCAAATTGATACAAGCGGTGATCCTGTTCATCCATCCTGGAAATGATGGCAGGTAAAGTTGGATTATTAGCACCATCAGGATTCATGGCCTTTGCGTAATGTCAGGGTGCCAGGAATTAGGCTGAGACGAGAAGTGCAAAAATAATCACACCTTTATTAATAACAAAAAAATTATAAAAAGTCCACAAGTCAAATAACAAGCCAGGAGTCAAAACCAGAGCTGGTAGTCAGACAAGCCGAGTCAGGAGCCAAAGCGAATAGTCAGACGAGCCGGAATCAGGAACAAGGAAAACAGCAGAGTCAGGAACAAGCCAGAGATCAGGAACCAGGAAGGACATCAGACAGCCAGGTAATACACAGGAGCTCTCACAAACAGGTCTGAGACAATGCAAAGGCAAAGCATACTGAACAGAGGCCCTTTAAATAATAAGTGATGACATCGCAATTCTGAGACTGCATCCTGTCTCACACAGATGATGCACACCAGTCTGGCCATAAAAGGAAGTGCAGGAAATGAGCAGCATCCCCCACAATGCACCATATTCAGCAAGAGAGGTGAGTAAAATGGCTGCCAGCAGCACATGGCAAACAAAACAGGGTAAAAACCCTGACAGTAGGATAAGAAGAGAGATCAATAAAATGAATGAAACAAGCTTGAAGAACTGTATGAGGATACTAGACAAGAACTGATCAATAGGTTTTAGAACAAAAGACCAGATGATAAAAAGCAAATAAGATAGACAAAGTAAGATCAGGGATTTAGCTTTGAGTTCAAATGTGAATACAGCAATGCAGGTCACTATCACATAAATGTGATTAGGGAAAGTCTGAACTCATAGAAAGAAACAGTGTTCAGTATTTTTTTCAAGTAAACTCAAAATAGAGATGGTTAAGTCTGAACTTATAGAAAGAAACAGTGTTCAGTAAAAAATTTTTAAGTAGACTCAAAATAGAGATGGTTGCCTATCCCATTTCCTCCATCTTTATATATAGAGCTGTTTTGTTTGTCTTTTGTTCCTCTTCGGCCTCTGTAGGTGCAGCTTCACAGTTACCTGTATGCAAAGGTGTTTTGCGAATAGCCATACTGGTCAAATTTATTGCTTCCCGCTGTTTGGAGAATCACGCCACTGTGAGGAATTCATAGGATCGAATCACCGACCTCCGGTGTAAGTATAAGTGATAACCTTATGCTGTTGCCTTGTTTTCCGTTTTATCGGTCTTTCGTCTCGTTCCAGCTCCAACTGAAATTTGAATTTCCTCTTCAATCTGGGCATATGTAAAGACCGCCACATCGAATCTCTTCAGGAAATCGTGTTCATTCACATTGTATTCCATCCTGGCTCTCTGTATCGTTACTTCTTTGAAACATTGTTGCTGTTTGTATACTACACTGTATTTATGCGTCTGATCAACGCAATTGCAAATTTGTTTTTCTTTTTTACTATTTTATATTAAATACTTTTTCACAATTTTGTTGTTGTAAACACTTCTTGCTTTGTTTGGTTTGGACTTAATAGTGTCACTTGCATACATAATTTGGCGTTATGTGCATATAATATATATGTTTTAAGATTATTAAAAAAATTTCTATTTTAAGCTGTATAGCGCCTGTGTTGTTTTGAATTCTATGGTCTCCTCCTGGATTCCATATTATTCTCTTTTTTTACAATAGCATATTACATAATGTTTTTTACAAAGCAAGATTTGACAATAATATTACAATGTTTGATTACAAACTTCAATGCTTACCTCTTAACTTACGGCTGGATTTAGAGTTCTGCAGCCAAAGGGGTGCGTTAGCTACACGTGTATTTTTTCCCCCGCAACTTTTAAATACCGCTGGTATTTAGAGTTCACAGAAGGGCTGCGTTAGGCTCCAAAAAAGGAGCGTAGAGCATCATTTACCGCCACTGCAACTCTCAATACCCTAGGTGCGTACGGACGCGGCCAGCTTAAAAAACGTGCTTGTGCACGATTCCCCCATAGGAAACAATGGGGCAGTTTGAGCTGAAAAAAAAAACCTAACACCTGCAAAAAAGTAGCGTTCAGCTCCTAACGCAGCCCCATTGTTTCCTATGGGGAAACACTTCCTATGTCTGCACCTAACACCCTAACATGTACTCCGAGTCTAAACACCCCTAACCTTACACTTATTAACCCCTAATCTGCCGACCCCGCTATCGCTGACCCCTGCATATTATTTTTAACCCCTAATCTGCCACTCCGTACACCGCCGTAACCTACGTTATCCCTATGAACCCCTAATCTGCTGTCCCTAACCCCCACCGACCCCTATATTATATTTATTACCCCCTAATCTGCCCCCCCAATGTCGCCGCTACCTACCTACAATTATTAACCCCTAATCTGCCGACCGGACCTCACCGCTACTCTAATAAATGTATTAACCCCTAAAGCTAAGTCTAACCCTAACACCCCCCTAAGTTAAATACAATTTTTATCTAACGAAATAAAATAAATCTTATTAAATAAATTATTCATATTTAAATTCTTACCTGTAAAATAAACCCTAAGATAGCTACAATATAAATAATAATTATATTGTAGCTATTTTAGGATTAATATTTATTTTACAGGCAACTTTGCATTTATTTTAACCAGGTACAATAGCTATTAAATAGTTAATAACTATTTAATAGCTACCTAGTTAAAATAATTACCAAATTACCTGTAAAATAAATCCTAACCTAAGTTACAATTAAACCTAACACTACACTATCAATAAATTAATTAAATAAACTACCTACAATTACCTACAATTATATCAACTAAACTAAATTTCAAAAAACAAACAAAACACTAAATTACAAAAAATAAAAAAAAGATTACAAGAATTTTAAACTAATTACACCTAATCTAAGCCCCCTAAAAAAATAACAAAGCCCCCCAAAATAAAAAAAATGCCCTACCCTATTCTAAAATAAAAATTGTAAAGCTCTTTTACTTTTCCAGCCCATAAAAGGGCCTTTTGCGGGGCATGCCCCAAATAATTCTGCTCTTTTGCCTGTAAAAAAAAACATACAATACCCCCCCCCAATATTACAACCCACCACCCACTTACCCCTAATCTAACCCAAACCCCCCTTAAATAAACCTAACACTACCCCCCTGAAGATCTTCCTACTTTGAGTCGTCTTCACTCAGCCGAGCCGAATTCTTCATCCAATCTGGGTGATGTCTTCATCCAAGCGGGGGCTGAAGAGGTCCATCATCCGGCTGAAGTCTTCATCCAAGTGGGGGCTGAAGAGGTCCATCATCCGGCTGAAGTCTTCTATCAAGCGGCATCTTCAATCTTCTTTCTTACGGCTCCATCTTCATCCCGCCGACGCGGAACATCCTTCCTCCACGATGAACTCCAGACGAATGAAGGTTCCTTTAAGGGACATCATCCAAGATGAAGTCCCTCGAATTCCGATTGGCTGATAGGATTCTATCAGCCAATTAAGGTAGGAAAATTCTGATTGGCTGATTGAATCAGCCAATCAGATTCAAGTTCAATCCGATTGGCTGATTGGATCAGCCAATCAGATTGAGCTCACATTCTATTGGCTGATCAGAACAGCCAATAGAATGCGAGCTCAATCTGATTGAACTTGAATCTGATTGGCTGATTCCATCAGCCAATCAGATTATTCCTACCTTAATTCAGATTGGCTGATCCTATCAGCCATTCAGAATTCGAGGGGCGCCATCTTGGATGACGTCCCTTAAAGGAACCTTCATTCGTCGGGAGTTTGTCGTGGAGGAAGGATGTTCCGCATCGGCGGGATGAAGATGGAGCCGGAAGAAAGAAGATTGAAGATGCCGCTTGATAGAAAACTTCAGCCGGATGATGGACCTCTTCAGCCCCCGCTTGGATGAAGACTTCAGCCAGATGATGGACCTCTTCAGCCCCCACTTGGATGAAGACATCGCCTGGATTGGATGAAGAATTCGGCTCGGCTGAGTGAAGACGACTCAAGGTAGGAAGATCTTCAGCGGGGTAGTGTTAGGTTTATTTAAGGGGGGTTTGGGTTAGAGTAGGGGTGTGTGGATGGTGGGTTTTAATGTTCGGGGGGTTGTATTTTTATTTTACAGGCAAAAGAGCTGTTTTCTTTGGGGCATGCCCCGCAAATGGCCCTTTTAAGGGCTGGTAAGGTAATAGAGCTGGTATCTTTTAAATGTAGAATAGGGTAGGGATTTTTTTTTTTTTTGGAGGGCTTTGTTATTTTTTTTTTAGGGGGCTTAGAGTAGGTGTAATTAGCTTAAAATTGTTGTAATATTTTTATAATGTTTGTAAAAAAAATTTTTTTGTAACTTAGTTCTTTTTTTATTTTTTGTACTTTAGTTAGTGTATTTATTTGTATTTATTTGTAGGTATTTGTATTTAATTTATTTAATGATAGTGTAGTGTTAGGTTTAATTGTAACTTAGGTTAGGATTTATTTTACTGGTAATTTTGTATTTCTTTTAGCTAGGTAGTTATTAAATAGTTAAAAACTATTTAATAGCTATTTTACCTAGTTAAAATAAATACAAAGTTGCCTGTAAAATAAATATTAATCCTAAAATAGCTACAATATAATTATTATTTATATTGTAGCTATATTAGGGTTTATTTTACAGGTAAGTATTTAGCTTTAAATAGGATTCATTTATTTAATAAGATTTATTTTATTTCGTTAGATAAAAATTATATTTAATTTTGGGGGGTGTTAGGGTAAGACTTAGCTTTAGGGGTTAATACATTTATTATAGTAGCGGTGAGGTCCGGTCGGCAGATTGGGGGTTAATAATTGTAGGTAGGTAGCGGCGACGTTGGTGGGGGCAGATTAGGGGTTAATAAATATTATGTAGGTGTCGGTGGTGTTAGGGGCAGCAGATTAGGGGTACATAGGGATAATGTAGGTGGCAGCGGTGTGCGGTCGGCAGATTAGGGGTTAAAAATTTTAATAGAGTGTCGGCGATGTGGGGGGGCCTCGGTTTAGGGGTACATAGGTAGTTTATGGGTGTTAGTGTACTTTAGAGCACAGTAGTTAAGAGCTTTATGAACCGGCATTAGCCCAGAAAGCTCTTAACTCCTGGCTTTTCTCTGCGGCTGGAGTCTTGTCGTTAGAGTTCTAACGCTCACTTCAGCCAAGACTCTAAATACCGGCGTTAGAAAGATCCCATTGAAAAGATAGGATATGCAATTGGCGTAGGGGGATCTGTGGTATGGAAAAGTCGCGGCTGGAAAGCGAGCGTTAGACCCTTTCCTGACTGACTGTAAATACCAGTGGGCGGTAAAAACCAGCGTTAGGACCCCTAACGCTGGTTTTGACGGCTAATGCAGAACTCTAAATCTAGGCGTTAGTCATGTTCAGAACACTAGCCCTATGTCCTGGTTGATTTACCTTTGTCCTACCACTACTTAAGTATCTGCTTCCTGGTCTGAACTGTGCTAAGCATGTACAAACTAAAAAAAATAATAAAAGCTGTGCAAAACAGGACAAAATATGTCCTAAATTACTGGAAAATAACTTAGTTATATTAGTGATTACAATGTCATGCTGGTACAATTTTTGTTTTTAATATCGCTTAAAGAGGGCCAAACAAGCTCTCAGCTATCCTGCATATTGTAATATTGTCATTGTTTGGGAACACTGCCCCTCCCTACTACAACTTCCTTTTCAGACCATAGGTTTCTGTTTTCAAAGTATCTCATCTCTGCCCACAATCAGCTCAACCCAAGGCACTCCCAAGCCTTGCCCATAGTACAACTATGGCCCACACCTACAAGACTCCTTTGGAGCACACTAACAAGTCTCACACACCTGCTAGTCCTGGAAGGCCTCTGAGAAATGTTGAGATTTATGTATTATGGATGCTATAGAAAAGTGGGTGTGATGTTATTTCCCTATATATATATATATATATATATATAAAATCAGACAGAAAAGGGTATCTTACATATATAATTCTATTATTATAATTATCAGTAATGAAGGATGTGGTATTGAAAAATGTAGTATAAGGAAAAAAATACTTTTGCAGCATATTTCTGGTTCATCTACTTACCATACTTTTGAATGACTACAGCCAAATGTATTTCAATGCTTATACAAATATTGCTGCTATGTTATTTTTTCACATACTCAGCAATAATGTCTAACAATACAGTTTGACTGAATGTTTATTTTGGCAATAAAAGAGAGTTCACTGTTTAAATAAAAAAACTTACTAATGAAAAGAATAACTCTTGATAAAGAAAATCAAATTTTGGTTGGATAAAATTATTTTTAACTTCACAAGTTCATTGTAAATTGTGGTTGATAATATCAAATATTTTACATGACAAGTTACATTCTTTTTCAATAAACATGACTAAATGTGTGAGCAAATGTTGACTTTGTTGCTGTCTTTGGATATGATTTCCACAATTATAGGAAAGGAAAGCAAAATACAACATTAATCTCTGGCAAATATTGTGTATCTAGGGAGATGATAATGCACATGTTATTCAGTTTGGAACATTCATTCATGCTGCTGCCTGTGAACTAAAAAATGTTAGAGATCTGGAAAAAAATATAATTATATTTCACCTGCTGCACAGGAATACAAGTTGATCTGGTTTCTCCCTCATGAGTCGACCACAAGTTTAATCCTGGCATTGCCTGAGAAATTGAGGAATGCATTTCCAGTAATTGGCAGGTCACTTCATTGTTCGTGTGTGTACACAAACACTGTTCTGTGATCATAGCGGTCATGCTTGATGTGATATCTGAAATTCCCTTGTTGTATATGGAGGGAATAATCTGGTGCACACTGGCAGGAATTTCCATTTTTTTCTCAATCAACTTCTTTTACTCCATTGCTAAGTAGCTCCAATAAAGAAAAAAAGAAAAAAAAAGAGCAAAGAGTTTTAGAAATTGCAAATGTATTACTTATAAAACATACCTTTCAAAATGCCAAAAATAGGCTTGTCATTCATGGCGTCCACAGAAATTTTTCCGGCTGTGGGTAAATAAAGTGAAATATGCCCAGACAATATACAAATGATATACTTTGGCCTAGATTTACGAGTGGAGCGCCAGCAAATGCGCAAGGGTTTTCAGGATTGTTTGCCCACAGATTAAATTGCGCTCATATTACAAATTGAGCACAATCGTGTA